>NC_139036.1:15434281-16100948 GCF_964662115.1 Mustela nivalis
AAAAAGGAAATACCCATTCCTAACCACTGTGGCATCCTGGCCTTCCTGGGTCTGCTTTAACACCACTCTTAATCCTGTCCTTCCCCGACACCCCCCCACAAAAGGGTAGCCTGCTCTCAGCTTGGTATGCGTCTTTCTGTTTTCTTAAGTTCCTTTTCACCTAAGATTTGGGGGAAGGTGGAAGGGCACCTGTTTAGGATTCTGTTTTCTAAACTTTTTTTTTTTTAAGACTTTATTTATTTATTAGAGAGAGTGAGCGAGATAGAGCACCAGTGGGGGTAGGAGCAGACTCCCTGCTGAGCAGCGAGCCCCATGTGGGACTCGATGACAGGACTTCGGGATCACGACCTGAGCGGAAGGCAGCCGCTTAGCCCACTGAGCCACCCAGTTGCCCCGGTCTTCTAAACTTGATCCGTTGTTGGTCTCTCAGACTTAGCTTGGGCTCCTGGCGGTCCCCCCTCCCACATGAGGAAGGAGGAACATAAGCCTCCATTGCATACTTTAAAAGCCCCGTAAGTGACACCTCTGTCCTGGAGAAGGTTCACAGTTGGGCTCAGAATGGACTCCGGAGGCAGGGCTGCCTCTCTGCTCCTTGCTTGCTCTTTTCCTTGTCATTACTGTATGTTTCCTTTTGTATTTCAGATACCTTCAGGCTTCAGTGTGGCTGCCAGCGTCCGGGTGGGGAACGCACTGGGCGCGGGAAACATCCAGCAAGCCAAGAAGTCATCGGCTGTCTCCCTGCTGGTCACAGGTGCTTAGAGTCTCCCATCAGTGACTCACCTGAACATAGGTCTTTGCACGGGAAGCCCAGCTGCCCGGTTCCCGACAGCCTTCCCTTCTCACTGCGCTGTCTCTCTACCATTTTTACCTCCAGGACTCTTTGCTGTAACTTTCTGTGTCCTGATGTTAAGCTGTAAGGATCTCGTGGGGTATATTTTCACTACCGACCGGTGAGTGTGGAGGTTTTCTTGAAATGTGAAATCTGCAGTAAAAAAATGGTTGGGTAGATGCCTTCCTGGGCGAGCTGCCTCGCAGAGGGTCTCTGAGCCATTTGCAAGATCAGAAACCCGCTGCCGTTTACCTGGGAAGAATGGGTCTGCTCTGGGAGCTAATTTATCATCCAGAATCTGCTGATAGATGCTGCTGGTGTTTGGGATGTGCATGTATTTTGTTTTATTTATTTATTTTTAAAGATTTTATTTATTTATTTGACACAGAGAGAGAGATCACAAGTAGGCAGAGAGGCAGGCAGAGAAAGGGGGAAGCAGGCTCCCTGCTAAGCAGAGAGCCTGACATGGGGCTCTATCCCAGGACCCTGAGATCGTGACCTGGGCTGAAGGCAGAGGCTAAACCCACAGAGCCACTCAGGTGTCCCGATATGCGTGTATTTTAAAGATTTTATTTATTTATTTGAGAGAGAGAGAGATCACACAGGGAGAGGGAGAGGGAGAAGCAGACTCGTTGCTGAGCAGGGAGCCCGATGTGGGGCTTGATCTCAGGACCTGAGATTATGACCTGAGGTGAAGGCAGATGCTTAACAGACTGAGTCATTCAGGCGCCCCAGAATATGTATGTATTTTAAAGAAGGAAACTCCTTTTGGGTCCCATCGATTACAGTTCCAGTTAAATATTCTGTTCCCAGGGACATGCATCATTTTGGTATCTCAGAATCTGCCCAAGTGCCTGGTCTGGACAAGTTGGGTCATATACTCGTCAGTTCAAATTGAAGTTAAAATCCCTCTAATGAATCATCTCAAAAAAAGTCACATTTTCAGACTGATCACTGAGAATTCTTGCAATGAATGGATTGGCTCTGTGGTTCTTGGGTTCTGTTGGGTTGGTTGTGGTGTGTTTTGACTGCATGGGAAGGATAATTCTGATTTAGGATTTTTTTTAACATTTTATTTATATATTTGAGAGAGAATTAGAGAGATCACGAGTGCAGGGGCGGGGGTGGGCTGTGGAGGGTAAGGGAGAAGCAGGCTCCCAGCTGAGCAGGGAGCCCAATTCGGGGTTTGATCCCAGGACCCTAGGATCATGTCCTGAGCCAAAGGCAGATGCTTAACTTACTGAGCCCCTCAGGAACCCCTGATTTGGGATTCTTTCATCAGCAATTACAAAATGCAAAATTGACTTTTCCTTCATGGATTTAAAAAGCAGCTGGTGGACAGGCCTGCTGTTCCCAGTTCATTCTTTGGGTATTTGTCTGTTGACTTTTTAAAAAAATTTTAAGATATATTTATTTATTTGAGAGAGAGAGAGAGAACGAACGGGAAGGGCAGAGGGAGAGGGAGTGAGACTCTCAAAAAGACTTCACGCTCAGCACGGAGTCCCAACACAGAGCTCGACCTCACAACTCTGAGATCATGACCGGAGCCAAAACAAGAATCGGACTCTTAATTGACTGAGCCATCCAGGCGCCCCTGTCTTTTGCCTTCTGGTCTTGGGTTGTCCTCTTTCAGCCTCAGCCATTTCGCTGTGGGGAAATACAGTGTTTAAGTGTGCCTCACTTGAGAGTGAATGGAAAGGCAACCAGAAATCATTCTCATGATCTTACAAGGGAATCAGAATTAACATCCTCAGATGTGTATCTGTGCTGATGGTTTCAGTAGGCACAGGGCAGACCTTGGATCTTGAGTCTGTCCACTTCTGGAAGCCGTGCAGGGCAGGCAAAAGCATGGGAAAACAAAAGGCCCAGAAACCATAGCCTTGATGATATTACGAGACAGAGAAAACTCAGAAAATCAAATTACTTACGAGCTGGCGGGGATCAGCGGGAACTGGCCGCATCGGTGACATAGACTTTTAACAACAATATGGACATTTAACCTAATCAAAGAGGAAAAAGGGAGAGAGCTCGATTCAAAGTAAGAAAGGAGGAAATTACTAAAAGAACTATAATTTTTTTAAACCATGAGAGACTAGTTTGCATGACTTTTGCAAGTAAACTAAAAAAAAATATCTGGAAGGAATAAATAACGTTCTAGGAAAATAAGTTACCAAAACATACCTTGGAAAACATAGAAGGGCTAACTGGACCGATTTCCTTAGAAGAAATAAGAAAAATTTATTTGAAAAATCTCAAAAAAGCGCTAATCCTTGGATGTTCCAAAGGAGAATTTTATAGAACCTTCAAAATGTAACTCCAATGCTGTCGAACTGTTTCAGAGACCAGAAAAAGGAAAATTTCCACACTCTGTTTAGGACTAAGCAAAAGTAGAATATCGGTACCAAAATCTGACAGAGTTTGTACAAGAGAAAAAGTTGCAGACAAAATCTCACTTGTTAACTTCTGTCTTATAATCCAGAAAAATATATTGTGGACCACATTCAGCAGCACATAAAAGATAATACATTTGGTAGACTGTGGAAGTGAATATAATCTATCAGGTAGATAAATCAAGTTGGGGAACACCGTGTAGAGAATGCTAGAACACGAAATGATGGAGGCTAGAAGGGGAAGATAAGAGTGTGCATTTGTATCTGGACAAGGACAAACAAGGACAGTACCAAGGACTGTTGCCTCATCTTGGGGGAGGTGGTGGTAATGGGTGGGCTGGGAACAGAGCGGAAGTAAGATTTTTCTCGATATCCTTTTCATATTGTTTGATTCCTCTTAACTGTTGCATATTCAGAAAATAAAACTCAATTTGAAGAAAAGAACTGTGTTTCTGTCCTTTTTTTGGAGGGGGAGGGGAGCGATTGTCATGGTCTGTGCTGGATTTGTTTGTTTGTTTAATTCATTCAACAAATATTTATTGCTAGACAATATTCTCGGCTTATTTGTTAATCACTTGAAAGTATTACAGATTTATTTTTGCCTCCCTGGGTCAGGGGCAACATTTTCTAGTTTCTCCTTAATTGTGGGCATTAAAATTAAAGTCTCTAGCTGTAGAGGTTAGGGACGATTTCTAGGAACTGTGGATAATTCCATAAACTATACCCATAGCCTTTATAATTTGCCTACCTTGGTTCCACATGGAGAAACTTAACCACTCCATGTGGTTTCTCCAGACACATGGAGAGATATACATGAAATCATGTTAAAAGAAGGATGGCACTATAAACCAAATTTTCTTTGTGGGGGCAGTGGAGTACCAAATCATTGAACTGTCTGCCTTAGCTGACTGGACTAGATATTTCTTCTACAAGTCATGCGATGCATCGACTTGGGTTGTTTTTCGCTGTGGGCCAAGAAACAGAAGGATTGTCCCAAATTGGGTGTTGGCTGGAATGCACAAGCCAGTTCAGTTGTATGTGGAAGCCAAGTGCTCTCACCTGAATCAAGTAGTCTGGTTTTTCCCACGTGTCTGTCTCCTTCGATCACCACGTGCTTTCTTTTCCTAACAGAGAAATCATTGCTCTAGTGGCTAAGGTGATTCCGATCTCTGCTGTTTCCCATCTATTTGAAGCTCTGGCTGTAAGTATTCTTCAATATTCCCTTTATTTTTTAAAAAGATTTTACTTATTTATATTTGAGAGAGCAAGCTCACCAGTGGGGGGTGGGCAGTGGCAGAGAGAAAGAGAGCGAGAGAAGAAGACCCCCCGCTGAGCAGAGAGCCCAATGAAGGACTCAATCCCAGGACCCTGGGATCATGCCCTGAGCCAAAGGCAGACGCTTAACCGACTAAGCCATCCACGTCCTGCGATACTCCTTTAAGCAACTTTATGATCTAAATGTTCCTTCTGTTGGTGGTAAATTTAAGCAGAAAAGAGCGGCTGGGGTTGGGGGGCAGGTAGGTGATACTGAATATTTTTAGCGTATTCACTTGACAAAGAAACTGGTCCATGATGATGGATTTTTAAGTCTGGGTCTTTTGGGGACGGGGCGTGCTCGGGGATGGCTAGTCTTTCCGAAGACTTTGGGGAACGTTCTCACCAACGGATGGTTTCTGCCTACAGTGCACAGGTGGAGGCATTCTTCGGGGGAGTGGTAACCAGAAGGCTGGGGCCATTGTCAACACCATTGGGTATTATTTGATTGGTCTCCCCATCGGGATTTCGCTGATGTTTGCAGCCAGAATGGGAGTGGTTGGTAAGCCTTCACCACGGGCAGGTGGGTCTCTCACTCACGGGCCCCGGAAATGACCTCTGGAACTGTAGCTTTTTTGGGAGACTTGGCTTTGGAAGTTCATGCCCCTCCTACCCCGCTGGGCCCTTTTCCACACTGACGTACTTGAGTGGAGCCGGGTGACCTTTCTGCCTCCTCTCCCTGTCCTGTGTCATCAAGTTCTCACTTCTTCCAAGCTGGTGACAGCAGGAGGGCTGAAAAAGCATTCAGAAGTGTACCTTTGGTGGCCCCAGTCCTGTCCTTTGGTGACAGTCCTTTTATGGTGGGACCCTGGGGGTAAGCTGAAGCCATTATAAATTGGCCCTATTGGAGTTGTGTGGTGTGAGGCAGGAGAAGCCAGGGATCAACCCTGCTGTGATTCTTAATAGAACTCCTGACAACATACGTGGTATGGTGGGTGTATACGTTCTAGATCATGCCCGCTGTGGCTTAGCCCATGCGGGACCTGGATCTGTGCTCTGGAGGTCACCTTCATGGCCATTCTGCACCTTCCATCTCCTGCCTTAAGCCGTGTGTCTTCCAGGCACCCCCCCCCCAAGGGCATGGGTGGGATATGTGTAAACATCACAGAAAGCAGGGGACTCTAATCACCTTACCACCTGGGGAGGAAAGAACTTAGTCCACAGGGTCTGGAATGACCAGAGCTGACCTTTAAAAGAATAGGGAAACAGAAAACTGCTCAGCTTTGATTTCTAAAATAATAATTTGGAATACATTGGCAGTTTATAGAAGATTCTGTTAAAACCTGGACACATTATCTTTGGGTGAAATAGTGAGAGACTTATTTACCCATCAGTACTTGGCAGGCCCCGAGTGGTGAGAAGTCATCCTGATATCTTGAGTGACCTCCCCATCCCATTACACTGCCTGTTGTTCTCAAGGTCAATAATATTTTAATAAAAAATAGGGGAGATGTTCCAAGATTGGAGTTGCCAATGCAAAGTTCACTGGACTTTCATCGTGGTGCTGAAAATGACTTAGCTGAGTTTCTGGCATTACTCGTATTTTGGATTTGCTGGTGGCAAAGCTAAGGGCAATATTGGAAAAATCTTCTTAAAAGTACGGATCTAACAAAACAAAAATAAGAAAATAAATTTAAGAGAAATAAAAACGCAGATCTACCCATGTTCCCAGTGCTGGACGAGGCTCACTTGCTCATTTGACAAAAGCCTACCTAGTATGTGCAGAGTCAAGGGAGTGAAGACTCACTTAAGGGAAGTGCTGTGGTAGAAAATTCCAGTTACAAAGTTTGTTGCTGGAATGTGTAGTATGGTGGCTATAGTTAGTAATACTGTATTGCACGTTTGAAGGTTACAGAGGGAGGTCTCAAAAGTTCTCATCCTCAGAAAAAGAACTTTCTAACTATGTGTGGAGAAAGGTACTGAGATTTATTGTGATCGTTCTGTGATATATACGAATATTGAATCATGATGTCACACTCTTAAAACTAATTGTTATATCTCAATTTAAGAAATGTTGGGAGCTCTGGGCAGGTGAGTGCTCTGTGAGGAGACTGTAGTTAGTCCCTGCCACTCGCCTCTTCCAGAAAATAAAAAAAGTATAAAACTAACTCAGATTTCAAATACTGTGTCACCATTGGTAGGATATGCAATGGCGAGCATCACACCAGTTACCCTTAATACCCTCACAGGCAGCTCCCGCAAATCAGGAAGTCCCCATCTTGATCCCCTGGGGAGGCTTTTCAAATACATACATTCCTGGGGGATTCTGACACACACCTTATTTTGGGCTTCCTACCTTGAATCCAATCAATCTTTTAAATGGTATATAATGAATTTCCTGGAAATGTAACCCATCACTTTCAAATTAGGTAGAGATATCTGGTTATTTTCTGTTTAGGGTGATTAGAGTAAGCTGGTAGTTTTTATGGATTGGGAACACTGGATTCGAACGAGAAAGCATATATGTATATGCATATATATATATATATATATATATATATATTAAAGATTTTGTTTCTTTATTTGACAGAGATCACAAGTAGGCAGAGAGGTAGGCAGAGAGAGAGGAGGAAGCAGGCTCCCTGCCTAGCAGAGAGCCCAAATGCGGGGCTTGATCCCAGGATCCTGGGACCATGACCTGAGCCGAAGGCAGAGGCTTTAACCCACTGAGCCACCCAGGCGCCCCTGAATTTGCTTTTATTAGTCCATTATAGGAATGGCAGGTGGCTATCAACTTTACTCTTCTAAATATTGGGCTGATCACTCCTGAAACATGTGACATGGGTGTGACTGCTGGTATCAAGGAGCAGATCTGTAAACTATGCACCAAGTCTGGCCACCGGAACCTGTAAACCCTGTCTAGCCACCTCTCCCTTATTGAGATCTGGAAGGCTGTGGAGATAAACCGAGACCAGCCAAATGGGAAAAGCAAAGGTTGTTTATTCTGAGCTTGCCCCAGCAGGGGACTTGACCACCATCACTAGAGTTTTGGCAGAGACCCCAAGGCAGGCCGAGGAGTGAGAGAGCTTCATGGTGGAGAACAGGAAAGTGTCAGGTGGACCCTGATGGACGCCGGTGGCCTGGGAAAGATGTGGGCTAACCGAAATGGGGGGTCCTGTGTGGCTGATCAGACGGGATGCAGCTTTGGTTTTCTCTGCTTGGCCCTAAGCTGGAAGCAGAGACAGAAATGGAAGAAGCTGTCAGTTACTGATGGCATCCTGGCCATTTGGGGTCAACAGTTATGGAAGTTATTGTTGAGCTCGGTGCAGTAATCCTAGAGGTAGAAGTCTAGCTTCCCGTGAGACTGATGGTAGCAGGCTCACTTTTGGGATGCTTATCGTAGATGGGGGGTTTCCTGGATATGTTGCTACAGGTTGGGGGGTCATAGTTCTCTGATACATGGTGTGGCCATTGTCTGTGTATTCAGTGCCTCAGTCTCTTTTCAAGGAAAACTAGAAACTCAGGGAATTCAGGGAAGGATGGAGAGCCTGATCTTTACCACTTGGGATTATAAAGTCATCTCATGGTCCACTGTATTGCAAGATCTTCTCGAGCCCCTTGATGGTGTCCATCATGGTGGTCACCCCCTAGGAGAATGGCTGCACAGAAACATTCCAGACTTGGGAGAAAATGCAGTCAGCCAGACTCACAAGCCCTGATAGGGTCCCTTCCAACAAGGTTCAGGAGCAGTTTCCCTCTGCTGTCTCTTCCAGTAGATGAAATCTCCTGGCTAAAGATGATGAAGAAGTTATTTAGGAAGATGTGGGAAAGGCAGGCTTAAGTGTCGGCAGTAGGACCCTGGTGAGATTTGGCATGTAGCCAGTCAGTCTGGTCAGTCTGGTCAGTCTGGTGTTGGCTGAAATCCCTAGACATAGGCCTTCCAGTTCTGAATTCATAGGGGCAGCTGATGTGTCCCTGCGAGTGGTGACTGTCTGTTGTATATGGTGTGCAAAGACTATAGGGAGTACCTTTGGCCAAGGGAGCTCAAGTGTTGCTCAAAGTTTTGCTAATTTCAGTTCAAGGAGGACATTAGTCTTTTCTCCTTTTCCAGGACTTTTCCCACCCATGGTGGGTGAGGAGGACAGGATCGTTTTTGAGTGGGGGCAATATCTTACAGAGTTTCTTTATATGGTTCCCGTAGTGGGTGTGTCTCAGTCACTTGAAAAAAAACTTGGAATGTCTCAGGTTGGAAACAAAAAATCAAGCATCTTTTTAGTGATGGTGAGGTTGGAGCTTTTCAGCAAGGACATGCTTCAGTCTATCCTAGAATGAGACACTGTTTTAGTAATTTAGTAATAAAATAAGTTTTATTACTAAATTTATTTAAGATTTTATTTATTTATTTGTGACAGAGATAGCAAGAGAGGGAGCACAAACACGGGGAAAGTTGAAGAGAGAGAAGCAGGCTCTGTGCTGAGCAGGGAGCCTGATGTGGGACTCAATTCCAGGACTCCGGGATCATGACCTGAGCCGATGGCAGACGTCTAACCGACTGATCTACCCAGGCATCTCGTAATGTTGATGTTTTATGATGGCCTCTTTGAACCCTCCAGAGACTGATCTTCTGGGGCCTCAGATAGGACCAGAACCTGGTTAAAGTCGCTTTTTGGCATCAATGATATGGGAATGTTTCCTACAGCGCCCACATTTTCTTGTCTGACCGGGCCCACGGCTTTAGAACCGCCTCCTGTCTGGGTAATAGGAGTGTATTTAAAAGCTTGTCAGGGTGCCTCAGTGGTACAGGTGCTTAAGCTCCCAACTCTTGGTCTTGGTTCTTGTTCTCAGGGTTGTGAGATCGAGCCCCACGTCTGACTCTGCACTCAATGCAGAGCTCACTTGGGCTTCTCTCTCCCTCTCCCTCTGTCCCTCCTGCTCATGTTTCTCTCTCTCAAATAAATAAATCTAAAAAAAAAAGTTCCTTAATTTGCTGTCCATCTGTGATGGGGGTTCCAGCACAAGAGAGCAATCCGTTCTGTTTCCCAAGCACCCCCAAACCAGCGGCTGCTTTTCCAAAGGTGTGAATGGGCTGCCCGCACAGATGTTCCCTCTCTGGTCTATGGCGGCTTTAGGAAGCACAACGGGGTCCGTTGTCTGGGCTGATTGCAGGGGGAGGATTGTGGTCCGAAGGAGAGCTCACACTAGGGCTAGCACATCCTGGCCAATAACCTCCAGCTCCCGAGCAAAGGTACGACTCACAGCGAATAACATTAGGTCAGAGTCGTCAAGAGGGCTCTCGGATAAAGCTGAGTGAGGTACAGAGAGTTCCCTGGCACAGGGAAGACAGCCACCAGGCTCCCCTTCTGGGAGTTTCGGAGAGTGACAGGACTCTCAGGCCCTTGGGGTGAAGAGTAGTGGGAGAGGAGGGGACATGCAGCAACAGAATCTTGGAAGATTCTGTTAATCCACTGGCTGAAGAATGCTGTGTGTTCCCAGCAGTGGGATCTGGGGTGGGATTTGGGGGGTAGCCTAGAACTCAGTCATCAGAAGTTTTTGATGCATAGAGAACCTGTTGCCTGAACCTGAGAGGTTGAGTTAAAACCCCAGGGGCTTATCCAGATGGCTCAGGAGCAAACCGACAAAATGGGGTTTTGGGTAGTTAGGGATGCCTGGGCTTGAAGGAGGTGGTTGAGGAGTCTTCGTCAGATTCCAGAAACCTGGGGCCTCCTGAGCAGAGGGTCTATCCCTATCGACTTCGTCAGTTCATAAAGACGGATTGCGATCTCAAGGAAATTTGACACTCGTTGTCTACAATATCCAGCTAAGCCTAGAAATCCCAGACTGAGGTCAGACCCTAAATGAGCTGTGTTCTGGCAAAATCGTGACTTTGCTTTTGAAACGAGGTCCCTTTTGTGCCAAGGCTATGAACCAGAAAACAAAAGACGGGCTTCCTCATTTTCTGCACAAGGCAGGAGCGCTGGTGCTAAATGTAGGATATCGGAATCACAAGGGAAATTTTAGATGTTTACGGTTCTTGATGGAGATGCTGAGAAAAATAGGAGGGGGCCTGACTTTCAGACCCACTGTTGTCCTCTGCAGCGAAAGCAAAGAGTTATTGGCTGTTCCGGTGTAGAGGCAGCTGCACAAGGCAGACCAAAGACCCGCCTTGTAGCAAGTGGCTTCAGGCAGAATTGATGTCAGGACGGTATTGGGTTAAGTATTAGCCGCAAGTGAGGGATCACAATTTTGTTGATGACCCTGAGTCTTGTGTAAATCAATAGCCTCATTCATTTGATTTTTTTTTTTTTTTAGATTTTGTTTATCTATTTATTTGACAGAGAGGTCACAAGTTGGCAGAGCAGCAGGCAGAGAGGAGAGAGGGAAGCAGGCTCCCTGCTGAGCAGAGAGCCCGATGTGGGACTAGATCCCAGGACCCTGAAATCATGACCTGAGCCGAAGGCAGTCGCTTAACCAACAGAGCCACCCAGGTGCCCAATTTTTTTTTTCGTGGCAGCTACAAGGGCCCATCTGGGGAATGAGAAGACCTCTGGCTAAGACTTTCAGCTCTGGGTTTGATTCCCTTTGCTGGCCTTGAAGGGATGCTGAGGAAGGCTAGGGAGAATTTGGTAGGAGCGATCTGAACTTTTATGCATCTTGCTGCAATTACTTGGCTCTGTCAGTAGGATATCAAGGCCGTGGAGTGTCAGGTACAGGGTCAAGTTCCTTGTCTGGAACCCACCATCCAACACGATAGAGAAGGCGAGATCTATCCGGAGCAGCCCCGACTTGATTATGAATAAAAGAGTTATCTGATGGGGCGCCTGGGTGGTTCAGTAGGTTAAAGCCTCTGCTTTCGGCTCGGGTCATGATCCCAGGGTCCTGGGATCGAGCCCCACATTGGGCTCTGCTCAGCGGGGAGCCTGTCCCCCCACCCCCCGCCTGCCTCTCTGTCTACTTGTGAGCTCTCTTTGTCAAATAAATAAATAAAATATTAAGGAAAAAAAAAAGAGTTGTCTGGGACCTCTAGACCTGGTTCCCTCTGCTGTGCCTTTGATACCATAATTCTGTCTGCAAAGTCAGTCTCTGCCTGTGACATTCCACAGGGCTGGTAATCACAGTGCAGGAAGGAGTGTTTCTTAGTCAAGGGTTCAAGGGTCCCAGTTCAAGACTGGGAGATTGGGAAAACCTGTGGCGTATTTGGAATACCAGCCACCTGTGTGGTACATGGAGGCTGAGGCTGAAGGTGGGCAAGGGTAGCAGGTCCACTGGGCGTTGAAGAGAATGACCGCCTATATTTACAGTTTATTCCCCTGGAGGGTCTAATGAGTGCTTTTGGCCTCCTTGAGGACTCTTACTGATCTGAAATGAGAGACTCTGCCTTGTCTTGGTTTATCTTTCTTAGCATCCTTCTCTTTGCAATGACTACCAGTGTTCTTGTAGTAGGTGGCTGGCTGGGGGGTGGGGAGAGTAGGGGTTAGGCTCCCCAGCTGTCTCTCTGTGGGGCTCCTCGTTTACTTTGGGTCTCGTCTCATTTTTGTCCCAAAGTCCTTTCCAAATGTTCTGCCAGGTGTTGTCGTTTGGCGAAAGGGCTATTTTTCATATCAGGTTCTGTTTTCATATGAGGGCTCCAATTTCAGTTTTCACTTTCTCACGGATGTAAGGAGACGGAAGGGCAGCAGTGGGGACACATCAGCACTTTCTTAGACTCCAGAACGGCAGGTGGCACGGGTGGGCGGAAAATGCTCTCTGGATCAAAGCCAAGTTCTCAGGACCCGAAACTGCAACAGGAGAGCCTTGTCTGGTTCTTGGGGTAACCTGTAGCAAGAACTGGCCCAAATGGGTGCCCATTGGGTGAGAACCACAAACTCACAGGTCTAGGGGATAGACACATGTAATAGGCCATGCCCTGGCCTCTAATTCTCCTTCTGTGACAACACTTGACCAGCACCACAAAAAGAGCACAGAACACAGCAAAAGGGATGAAAAGGAACCCCAATTCCATCAAGGATGTCAAACACATGGGAAGCAACGGTACCCAGGCACCAAACCAATGAAGATACAGCCAAGGCAGTCACGATAGAGACTGGGTTGTGGACCTGGCCCCAACTTATCCCGTTCCCTTGGACTGCACGCGTCACGTGCAGAAAGGCACAAGGGGCCTCTGCGGGTCCCACATCTGGTTGAATGCTGGCGTCCTGATATTTGGTAGCATAGGCCAGGTCTTGCAGGGCCTCCATAATGGGCTGTGGAAATAAAAAACAACCCGATGCGAAAAGCAAAGAGACCCAGAGGCAGGCAGAGCGATGGGTTGCTGTAGGCTATGGATCAGTGTTGCTGTAGGCTATGGATCAGTGTTCTGTTTTTGCCTATGGTCTGACAGTTGCCCGTTGGTATATTCACTTTTTCACTGTTGACCAAAGAAACCCTCCTTGCTTGGGGCTTCCCTCTGTGTCCGGTGTGGGTTTTCTAGGTGGAGTGTGATGGGATCTTGGGATCCATGTGGCCCTTCCCGTTTTACATTTCCACTCAGCCTCTCCTTTGGTGTGGTCCTCTCTCTCTGCGGACAACCTTGTCCTGGGAGCTCTGGAAGTCTGTGCCCAGAGCCAGTGAGGGCCTGTAGGAAGCACCAAAGGAGGGAATGTACAAGGCAGATACTGTCTTTTGCATTTTGAACATGTTAGCTGAGGAAAATAGAACATAGCTGTTTGGAAGTACTGTGCTCTTAGAAGTAGGAAATAGTTTGTCCTGGGAACCTCTTCTCCTTATAATTAGTGCTTCTCTTAATAGTTAGGCTCCCAAAGACCAAAAAAGGCTCTGAATGTCAGTTCTGAGATCCAGAAGGCCTGGGCAGTGACTTGCCCTGGGCCTCCCAGAACCTTCTGGGAACCAAAGGAGGGAGCACAAGCAAGGTCTGTGTCTCACTGTGGGTTCCACCCCGGGGTCATGAAAGCGGATTCTCAGAAGTGACAGGGGACCAGCTTACTCCCCAGGGACGCCTGGTTTTCCACTGAATTAACCTCTATTACATATTTTCACTTCTAGGTCTGTGGTTGGGGATCATCATTTGTTCCATCACACAATCTCTGTGTTTTCTTGGCTTTATTGCTTGGCTAAATTGGAAAAAAGCTTGTGAAGAGGTAACTGTGCTCGTTGCTGGCCGGGTAAAAATTCCTGTCCTAGAAAACAAAATCAGCTCAGGCACTCTCTCTCTCTCATTTTGAAAGGGCCTTTCCCCCTTTATCACCAATGCTACTTTATTGTTTTAGCTGCATTTAATTCGGATGCAAAGGGCCAGATGACCCTGGATCTTATCCATTTATCCATTCCCCTTTGTTTTACTCAGTGAATTAAAAAATAGGGGTTCCGTTCTTCCTTGTGTCCTATAGTAAGCTACCAGCCTTGTGCCCAGAAAACCAATTTCAGGACAAGATCTGGAACTGGCGGGACAGTGGGAAGCCAGCAAATTCATCCTGATACTGTTTTTTATGATCCCAAAATATTTCATGAGGATACCTGCGTGTCTCTCTCTCTCCAACTTGCTAGGGTCAGTGTGGGTCTGAAAATAGATGGTAGGTTAAGAGATAAAGGGAAGGGAAAGGAACGGATTCTATGATCTCGGGCCCTGCTCTCCCCTTGATGTTATGCTTTTCCATCCGTCCTTCTCCCACCCAGAGACCCCATGTCAATCATTCAGAAAGATGATTACGTACTTGTAAACTAGAGAAGCTCCAATCTCATGTCAGTTAAAGAAAATGGCTTGGTTTTTTCTAAGCGGAGTGGTCAAGTCAGCTTCCTAACAGTATGGTAAATAAAGCCTTGTGAATTTACTTGGAGTTTCATCTTCTAGGCTCAGATCCATGCCAATTTGAGACTGAACATGGTCCAGGATGAGCCTGCAGCTGCCTGCCAGGACCCAGGTATGGAAAACTGCCTCGGCTCTGGGAATAGGTCCCTCTCCGGGTGGTCCTGGAAGGGGCTGTCAGTGGGACACAAACAGATTGGCTGCCGTGAGTGCCCCCTGAACTCGGGCAGTAAATGATAAATGATAAATGATAAAGTCACACCAATTTGAGGTCAACAGACTTGGAAGTTTGTTTGCTTTGCATTCCGGATATTAATACACTGCTCTAGATGGTTCGAGGCTTCTGGTCATCCATGCCTTGGATGTAAGCATCTCAAAGGCATTTCTAATGCTTGATCCTGCGTTGGGACCCTTATCTTGGAGACTGACATGAGTAAGTTTATGTTCGTGGGGTTCCCCCATTCCCCAGGCCAACACATAGGTGGGCTTTAAACAGATGATTGGGTTTTTTTTTTTTAATATTTATTTATTTGACAGAGAGAACAAGTAGGCAGAGAGGCAGGCAGAGGGAGAGGGAGAAGCAGCCTCCCTGTTGAGCAGAGAGCCTGATGAGGGACTCGATCCCAGGACCCTGAGATCATGACCCAAGCTGAAGGCAGAGGTCCACCCCACTGAGCCACCCAGGCACCCCCAGATTATTGTTTTTAGCTTTTGTTTCTGGGGAGCAGGGTGCAACTGTAGGTATCGTTTTCCTTCTGTCCCATTAGTAAACCCCCCTCTATTCCCAGTTCCTCGGGCAGTGAGTCATGGACTCAGACTTGTTTCTTGCTGCTTTCTAACTGAACCCCTTTGAACTCAGTGGCTGGTGAATTACAGCTCCCACTAGTTTTCACATAGTGGTCCCCTATGTGCCTGGTTCCTGATCTTGTATTTGAACACTGTGGGTAGAAGTAATTGGAGGCCAACGACGATTTCGGTCTTCAGAGAGGATTTTCCTTTGGTTCTGTCAAACTCTTAGGGTTACCAGCAGCGCAGGGCGGTTGAAACAACCCAGACTCCCAGCCCATCCAGCTGACTTGGCGGCAACTGGGGTGAGGGCAGGTTGGCTTCTGGTCCGTCCTTAAGTCTTGGATGCAGCCCTTGAGATCCAACCTGAAGTCAGAGGGGTTTACCTGGGTAGGGACTGAACTCCCGAAAGCATTGGTCCATCCCGATGGAGAACTCTCAGGTCCAAAGAGGCCCCAAAGGCTGGCTCCCAACTCTGGGTCTCCAGCTTCCCCTAGATCTTGCCCTGACGACTTTTCATTACCTTGGTAAGCACTCTTGACATCTTCAAGATGATACTTTTCACTTATCTTGTCCAGCTTTTGTAACTGTCTTCAGAGGATGGCTGGTCCAAGTTTTCTCCTGTCTGCCATTTATAAAAGCAGAGTACCAATACTTCCTAGTACCTCATGCTGCTGTCTTGAGAGGCAAGTGAGCTTCGTACATGTGAAGGGCTGAGAACGATGCCTGATGTGGAGAAAACACATTTTTTAAAAAAGATTATTTGAGAGAGAGCATGAGGAGGGGGGAGGGGCTAAGGGAGAGGGAGAAGCCCACCATCCCCACCAGGAGAAAGCATCTTGTGAGAGTGAGAGCTGGTGTTACTCTGAAATTCCTTTCTCTCACAACTTATACCCATTATGCTTACTAAGAGGTCTGATGCCCATCTTATTTTTTATTTATTTATTTTTAAATTTATTTTTATTTTTTTTTTAAAGATTTTATTTATTTATCCGACACAGAGAGAGATCACAAGTAGGCATAGAGACAGGCGCAGAGAGAGAGAGGAGGAAGCAGGCTCCCCACTGAGCAGAGAGCCTGACTCGGGGCTCGATCCCAGAACCCTGGGATCATGACCTGAGCTTAAGGCAGAGGCTTAACCCACAGAACCACCCAGGCGCTCTGCCCATCTTATTCTTGTTCTGTTAGGTTAACTGCCTTTATTCTTCCCTCAGGGAGTGTGGGAAGATGACATACATCTGTCACTATCCCGGGGGATGCTCAGTAGGCCTTCTGACTCGATCCACATCTCTCTTCAGTTCTGGGGATGCCCTTGGATTCTTTCTTTGGTTATTTTCTCCTCTGTTGGCCTTGTTCTCCTTTGGGACTGCTCATTAGACGAGTGTTGGCCCCCTGAAAACTTCCCCTATGAACCTTCACTTCGAGAGGCCACGTATTTCTCTAGTTCTTGTGGGGTGGGGGGTGAGCTCCCTAGAAGACCCAGGCCGATAACAGTCGGATCCAGTCAGAGTTTGTGGGTGAGTGAGCGGAGAGGGACTCTGAAATGGAATTTCTTTTATGTATCCAAGGTAGCAACTTCTTCCTGAGTAAACTTGCCTCTGATGAGTAACATGCATATATGGTATCTTTTCTTTTTAAAAGATTTTATTTATTTATTTGATGGAGAGGGATCACAATTAGGCAGAGAGGCAGGCAGAGGGAGAGGGGGAAGCAGGCTCCCTGCTGAGCAAGGAGCCGGATGTGGCATGTGATCCCAGGACCCTGAGATCATGACCTGAGCCGAAAGCAGAGGCGTAACCCATTGAGCCACCCAGGCTCCTCTATATGGCATCTTGTATACCTAGGGGAAAAAAAATCCTTGTGGACTGCTAACTAAGTTTCTTTTTCCCTTCAGGGGGCCCTGGGAGCCATGGAGGAATTAGAGTGAGAGATGTGAGGAGAAAACACGAGACCTGGTTGGACCAGCACAGGCACCAAGAAGATGTTCAGGCCCAGCCAAGGGACACGACTGACTTGACTGGGAAACATTTGGTGCTGTGGCGGGGGCTTCTGCTCCTGGGGGTTATTTTGATCTTGATCGTAGGGATTTTAGTGAGAGTGTATGTCAGAATTGAGTGATAGGCAAGAGAGAGAGAGAGAGTCAGGACAAGTGATAATTCTGAGCTGACAAAAAAATGCAGAGGCCCCACAGTGGGAATTTGTTTTTAGTTAAGTTAGTTTCAACTGGGCTCATGGGTTTGAAGAATTACAAGTTCCAAGTTATGTTTTCTCATGAGGAAAAGGAACTAAGGTACAAATTATGTTCCTGTCCAAGACAATGTCGGAAAGTTCAGAGTGACAATGATTCAATTCATGTGCCATTGTCTTAACCAAGGACCACTGTGTACTGACTACATTCATGTACAGCTTTGCTGGTTACTTGTTATGCTGAATGTTTCTTTAGTTATAAACCCTTGTACTGAGTGCTTCAGGTTTCCTACTGTCTTATTTAAAATATATTTTGCACTATATCTTTCCTCGTGCCTTCAGTGATTCTGCAACGGGCCTATGGCATTTGTTAATATCTAGATCACAGGAGCTGTGAGCAGTGGCGTCGCTTGAGAAACCAGAAGGGGAGAAGATGTAGATTAAGCAGAAAGGAGTCAGAGGGCATTGATGAGCAAGCTTCCTGTCTTAAAATGTTTTAATTTTGAATTTGTTTTAAATTTGTTAAACTTGTTAAAATTTGTTTAAAATTTTAATACAGGGTTTGAAGAGCTCATTCAGGCAAAGGAAGAAGTCAGATGGTTTCTCATGTTGATAGAAGGGGGCAGGGGGGATTGTTAAATTGGAAGGTAGAAGAAATGAAGAGGGGGGTCTAGGAGATGTGAGGCTGGGTCTTGGGCGGGCCCCTTTCATCTTCTGTTTGTGTCTTTGTCTTTAAGAAGTTGCCCCAGCTGGGAACCAGGGTGGCTCAGTTGGTTAAGCATCTGCCTTTGGCTCAGGTCGTGATCCCAGGGTCCTGAGAGCAAACCCTACATCCACATCGAGCTAATAAGCAGGGAGCCTGCTTCTCTCACTCCCTGTCAGCCACTCCCCCACTTGGGCTCTCTGTCAAATAAAATATTAAAAGAAAAAAAAAAGGCACCCCAGCTTTGGTGGCAAGCATGGTGTATCCAGGAAGTTTTGTGTAGTTCTGTCTCAAAAGGGTGAGGTTTCAGTGAATGTTCCCTTCTTCCCCTGGGGCCTTGGAGAATAGTTAGGGAAGTTTTTGGAGCTGTGACAATCCAAGCCATTGCTCTTTCCCCTCAGGGGAAGCAGGGCACGAGACCTCAATAGTGGCCTTGGATTAAGCAGTGGACACGTAGAATTTAGGACTCAGCCTTCTGGGGGTGGGGCCCATCCCTTAGCGCAGCACACTGGGTGCTTGGATGGATACAA
Organism: Mustela nivalis; assembly: GCF_964662115.1. Classification (NCBI taxonomy): domain Eukaryota; kingdom Metazoa; phylum Chordata; class Mammalia; order Carnivora; family Mustelidae; genus Mustela; species Mustela nivalis. Next base: position 15,452,760 of record NC_139036.1, read on the forward strand.
AGAGCTAGGCCTGGTCTTTGCCCTGGGAGAACAGATAGTGGACCAGATCTGAAGTTTGCTACCAGGAGTGAAAACTACCCAGCGCCACCTTAAGGCATTTCCACCTAAAATGCTTGCTTCTTTCTAGAGGATCATTTCTTTGTGGGGACCAAGATAAAGGCGGCCCTGAAGGTTGGGCCCGGCAACATCCCCTCTCCACGCTCTCCTTAGCAAGTTCATACACACCCTCTTCATTTGGTCCCCGGACTCCTACTCCCTAGCCTTCTAGGGACTTCTCACGGAGTCTGCCCTCCGGTAGGAGCCCCCGGGATGGGGGTTGGGGAGGCTTATCTCCCGGTTCCAACCTGCCTGTGAGGAGCGCACCCCCGAGGGATACTTGAACACACACGTAACCCGAGGCAGAGGGAGGAGTCACTAGAAAGGGCAGCAGCGGGCTCCGGAGGAGCGCAGGGTGGAATTACGAATTCGCCCTCTCCAACCCCCGCCTCCGCACATTTCACTGTAACGACCCACATCCTCCTTTGTCCTCGTGAGGCCCCCAGCCCCCCACTCTACGCGGCCTCCAGCTCCTCGCACTGTGTGCTGCCCCTCGGGGTCCTCGCTCCTAGCCCCCGGGGGTCTGCGGACCGCGACGGTTGGCGGGGGCGTCCCTGGTGTCGGGGCACGGCCTGCCCCTCCCCCTCCCCGACCGCGTGCGCAGGTGGGACGGTCCCAGGGCGCGCGGGGCGGGGCGGGGCCAGGGCCCCCAGCCCACCGCCGCCTTCCGGGCACCACTGCCCGCGCCAGCATGGAGCCCCCATCCGCCGCCACCGCAGCCGCTGCCGCTACTGTCGCCGCCACCACAGTCGCCGCCGCCATCGCCCCTCGGGACAGCGCCCAGCCGCCCGACGTCCCAGGCTGGCGCGTCTGCCTGCGGGGCCTGCGGGGCGCTCTGCCGCCCGACGTGCGAGGCGAGGCGGCCGCGCTGGTGGCGCTCGCGGGCCCCGTGGTGAGTGCACGGCCCCGTGGCCCCGCGCCCCCCACCCCCGACGGCGGCCCAGCCCCGGCGCAGCGCAGCGTCTGCTGCTGGCGCTCCCGGAGCCTCCCCCGCGGCTTGGCGTCACTCTCGCGCTCCCCTTCCTTTTCCCTCGGCAGTTCCTGGCGCAGCTGATGATCTTCCTCATTAGCGTCGTCAGCTCCATCTTCTGCGGGCATCTGGGCAGAGTCGAGCTGGACGCCGTCACGCTCGCGGTGTCGGTAGGTGTCCGTCCTCCCTCGCCTCTGTCCTTCGGGGTCGACCCTGTGGTGGAGCCTCGGAACTGGCGTTGTCTGACGGCGGAGGTCTTCCCTTGCCCCGTCGGACCTTGACCCTGGGGTTCCTGTCTTCGCTTTGTCCGTAGGTTTGAAAGAAGGTCGTGTCCCGGCGTGCGCGCGTATTGGTAACCCTCCCGCCAGGGATCAAAGGGAGTTGGTGGCAATGATAGAAATCGTACTGGGGAACTGCTCCCCCACCCCCACCCCCGGTTACAAAATCTAATCAAATAATTTAGAGGTAATGTAGGTTGTCTGCCATTGGTTCGAATTACACAGCTCGCAATGGGCGCAGTATTTCACACTCGTCCTATAGTGGCTCCCTGTGGGCCGTGGGTTGAAATGGCACCTCCTTCGAGGTCTTTTGTCCCTGGGTTTTTGTTAGTGATGTAATGGAAAGGGGCCTCGCTCTTGCCTTTCATCCAGGCTTTCAGGGAAAGTGAAGAACCCTTCCAAGGGGTGACGGCAAGGTGGACTCCCAGTCTTAGAAAATGTCTCCTTCGCTCCCACTGAAAGTGGGTCTCTGCGGGCGGGACCACCGAAGTTTCTCTGTGGCTTTATGGCTGGGATGACCTCACTGTGTGGAATGAGTCGTTTTATTTACAGGTCTGTCATTGAGGGAACTAATTCACATGAAGGGATATTTCCTCTTCCTTTCAAAGTTTACGTGGGGCTTCTAGAAAGAGCCAAGAAAGTAGAGAAGCTTTATAGACCGGTTGTTAACTATGTCCCCTGGAGAGGATGAACTTGACCCCTCCCCCCATAGGTCACTGTGGCCCCTGAGACACCTTGAACTCCTGGTCATTCTGTTGGCTGTGAACAGATATTAATACTGGGTTGTTACTGGGAACTTGGAGGGACACTTTCTGTCTGTTTCTCCATGGGGCCCACAGTGGGTTCTACCTTCCAGCTTCCAAACTTTTCTTTCCCAGTGTCTTTTCTTAAAAACTTATTTTAATTAATTTTTTTTTACTGAGCTGTCATAATCGACATACAGGTGTATAATGTATTAGTTCGTTATGTGTATATAGTACGAAATAATCACCATTCTAAGTTTAGTTACATCTGTCACTAAACATAAGACTTTTTTCCACGTGATGAAATCTTCCGAGATTTAGTAACTTTCAAACGTGCAATACATATTATTAACTATGGCCACTATGCTGTACACTGTATCTCCACATTTACATATTTTGTCACTGGAACCTTATGCCCTTTGACTGCCTTTACCCAGCTCCTCGGCCCCCAGCCCACCCCCCAGTCTCTCATAATCCCCAGTCTGTCCTTTGTATCTATGTGTTTAGTTTTCTTTAGTTAAGATTTCACATATAAGTGAGATTCTATAGCATTTGTCTTTGAGTGGCTTATTTCACTTGGCATAATGCCCTCAGGGTTCATCCATGTTATGACAAAAGGCAAGATTTTTTTCTTTTTTATGGCTGAGTTATACTGTGCATCGGAGCTCGCACACGTGGGTGTGGACCACATTTTCTTTATTTGTGTATCCATCAGGGGACACTTGGGTCGTTTCCTTATCTTGGCTTAGGAATAAGCAGTGAACATGGGGGGGGGCAGATATCTTTTTGAGTTAGTGTTTTTGTTTCCTTTGGTTAAATACCCAGAATTGGGGGGCGCCTGGGTGGCTCAGTGGGTTAAAGCCTCTGCTTTCGGCTCAGGTCATGATCCCAGGGTCCTGGGATCGAGCCCTGCATCGGGCTCCCTGCTTGGTGGGGAGCCTGCTTCCTCTCTCTCTGCCTGTCTCTCTGCCTACTTGTGATCTCTGTCTGTCAAATAAGTAAATAAAATCTTTAAAAAAAAGAAAACAACCCAGAAGTGGGATTGTGGGATAGTATGGAAGTTCTGTTTTTAAGTTTTCGAGGATCCTTCCTACTGTCTTCCCAGGTGGCTGCACCAGTTGGCATCCCCTACCATAGTTCACAAGGATTTCCCATCTTCTCCAACACTTGTTATTTTCTGTCCCAGACTCTCACAGATGTGCTGTGGTAGTTCCTCGTGGTTTTAATTTGCATTTTCTTGAGGATGAGTGATGTTGAGCATCTTTTCTAGCATTCGTTGGCCCTTCGTATGTCTTTGGAGAAATTTGTATTCAGATCCTCTGCCCAGTTTCTAATCAGGTTGTTTGGGGTCCTTTTGCTGTTGAGCTGGATGAGTTCTTCGTCTCTTTCGAGATGAGCTCTTTACCAGATACACGATTTGCAGATATTTTCTCCCATTCGGTAGGTTGGCTTTGCATTTTGTTGGTGGTTTCCTTTACGGGGTAGAGGCTTTTGAGTGTGGTGTAGACCCACTGGCTTGCTTTGGCTTTTATTGCCTTTGTTTTTGGTATCAAATCCAAAAAATCATTACCAGGACCAATGTCAAAGAGCTTACTGCCTATGTTTTCATCAAGCTCTTTGATGGCTTCAGGTCTTGCTTTCAGGCCCTTAATCCATTTGGAGTTATTTTTTTGTGTATAGTGTAAGTCCCATTCTTTGGCCTGTGGCTGTCCAGCTTTCCCAATACCCTTTATCGAATAGACTGTCTTTTTGCAATACCCGTGTCTGAACATTACGTCCAGGTACAACATCTTCTACTTTTCCCTGTCAGGATATCCACTGGCCAGAATGGGGTCTCTTCAGTGTTCAGCAAACACTCCAGCACCTGGGTGCTCATCTCCTTGGATGTGGGGTGGGCCCAGTGTCCCTCCATCTCACTGGCTTCCAGGGTCCCCCAGATCTACTCCAGGGCTCACACAGTACACATTTTGTCCCACAGCATAGACCCCCTGTAGATGTTTTAAACTTTACTTTCCTGTTGGCAACGTTTTATCCTTGTGCCGTCAGTTCCCCACACCTACCTGCCTTTGACCTCGTGGGCTCTTCCCATGCTGTGGTCCCTCCATCTTCTCTCCCTCCCAGGTTTGTGGGCCGGTCAGTCCATGCCTGACACCCCCTCGTCTGCCCGTCAACACCAGATCACCATTACTCCCCTCTTCAAGACCACCTGTGTTCCAGAACCATCCTTCCTCTTCCATTTCTTCTCTTTACTTGGTCCCTCTGCACTAGCATAAATGTATCCAGGTCTCTCCCTTTCTGTAAAACCACCTCCAGCACCCGTCTGCCTGCCAAGCCCCCTGTCCAGCCTCTAGCCACTTCTGCTCTTTGCCAGAAAGTCTTAGGTCTTTATTTCCTTTTCTGCCCTTTGCAGGGTGGCCTGTATTTCTCCACTACTCTGTTTCATGTGCCCTAATGTTGCCCGTGACATCCCGTTCTGCCTTCTCCGGGGGCCTCGCGCTAACCGGGCCTCCCTGCCACCCCTGGCCTCCTCTCTGCTTCCTCTGCTGACTCTCCTCGGATCTCCTGCCACCCTCTGACAGGTGTACCTCTGTCTCTTCCCCTCCTTCCTCCTCTTTATTGATGCCTCTCAGATTTGTGTCTCCCTCCCTGACCAACGTGCCCCCTCCTGTGTCTAACCGGCTCGGGATCCGTCGGCTTGAATATGCCAGGACCCCCTCACACTCAGAAAATGTTTGAAGCTCGAGTGACCATCTTCCCCGGGAGTACCTAGACCCTCCCCTCTGTTTTATTTTTTTTTAAAGATTTTATTTACTTATTTGACAGAGAGAGAGAGATCACAAGTAGGCAGAGAGGCAGGCAGAGGGAGAGGGAGAAGCAGGCTCCCTGCTTAGCAGAGAGCCCGACTCAGGGCTCGATCCCAGGACCCTGGGATCATGACCTGAGCCGAAGAAGGCAGAGGCTTAACCCACTGAGCCACCCAGGCGCCCCTGTCCTGAATTTCTTAAAATGACTCCTCATCTTCTGTTTCCTGCTATCACTGTCCTGGCCTGGTCTGCACACTACCTGCCAGCCCTGGGCTGCCCCTCCTCTGGATCTGACTCCCATCTCATCCTCCTCCAGTCCCAGCTGTTAAAAAAAAAAAAAAAAAAAAATCAAAGCACCTTCTGGCTTAACCCCTTCATTGCTCCTGGCACCAGGCAGTGAAATCCAGGCACGGGGCATCCTGCCTGTGGGTGCCCACTGCATTCTGCGACTTGCGTGGGAGGCTGGGGCGTATGCTTCTAGATATGACTTTGGGGCATCTGCAGAAAGCTTTCCTGGAAGCCCCAGGTAGGGCCTGTCCTTCTGGGGCTCTGCCACGTTCTATGTCCTAGCATGCCCTCCTGTCGACTGGGCTGCTCATGTTAAGCTTCGCTGAGCCTGGTGCCTGGCTCAGATCTGGCCCAAGTGGGTATTTCAGAGAAGGACATAGCTCCGGGGAACTGTGAGCTGGGCTTCACCTGGGCATGTCCTGGGCATGACCTTCCCAGCACTGTTCTTTCACGCTTTTCCATCCCGAAGCACCTGATGATAAGAGCGTAAGAAGAGTTCTTACGTTTTGAAGAAAAAATTCATAGGTACAGGGTGAATAGAAACCTGAAATTCGGGACCCCTAGATGGCTCCGTGGGTTAAAGTCTCTGCCTTCGGCTCAAGTCAAGATCCCAGGGTCCTAGGATCGAGCCCGCAATCAGGCTCTCTGCTCAGTGGGGAGCCTGCTTCCCTTCCTCTCTCTCTGCCTGCTTCTCTGCCTGCTTGTGATCTCTGCCTGTCAAATAAATAAATAAAATCTAAAAGAAAAGAAAAGAAGCCTGAAATTCAGGTAATAGGCCTGAAAAGGGTATATGGGAAGGTTGGTGTATTCCAAAAAGAGGAATTTCTGTAGCTAAGGTTCAAGGTCAAGGGGTCTGTGCCTATCCTTCCTTAAGCAATGGGTGGTTAGACTATGTTTTTGACCAGCTGTTAAGCTATAACTAATTGCTAAGAAGACAGCAGGCCCAGTATCAAAATATACATGAGAGGCGCCTGGTGGGCCTGTCACTAAGCGTCTGCCTTTGGCTCAGGTCTTGATCCCAGGGTCCTGGGATGGAGCCCCACATTGGGCTCCCTGCTTGGTGGGAAACCTGCTTCTCCCTCTCCCACTTTCTCTGCTTGTGCTCCTTCTCTCGCTATCTCTCTCTGTCAAATAAATAAAATCTTAAACCCACAATTATTCATGAAAGCTGGATACATTAAAAAATGTTCTGCCTTATGAAAAATTGTCGGTGGAATGAGAGGATTTATCAAAGTTTGTTTTTAAAAAAATTTATTTTAAAATATTTTTATTTATATGAGAGCGAGAGAGTGAGAGAGAGAGGGAGAGAGAGAGAAAGCACAACCAGGAGGAAGGGCAAGGAAGAAGCAGGCTCCCAGCTGAGCAGAGACCCTAATGCGGGGCTCGATCCCAGAATCCTGTGATGGTGACCTGGGCCAAAGGCAGAGGCTTAAATGACCAAGCCACCCAGGTGCCCCAAAGTGCTTGTTTTTTAAAATAAAAGAACATTAAAAAAAATTTTTTTTTAAAGTAATCTCTCCCCCTTACGTGAGGCTCAAACTCACGACTCCAAGACCAAGAGTCCCATTCTCTACCAGCTGAGCCAGCCAGGCGCCCCCTGGGAACATTTATTTATACCTTATCTTGCTTCCTGAAAAGTTTGAGTTGGTTTATAGAAATACTTCCGAGACAGAAGGATAAATAAATAGCTGGTAGGATAGGGTCAAAGAAACATGCATAGAAAAAGACTCAGCTAGGATTGATCAGCACCCAAGAAGGTGCAAATCGTACTCTGGACTCCCGCCCTGGTAGTTTCCAGAAATTCCCAGCATGCCCAAGATGTTACAGAGCCCTGTACTCGGGGGAAGGATGGCATTTCTGATATCGAGTCAGAAGAATGTCTCTCAGCTCCTTTGGTAAAGTGGAAGACGGTGTCCTGGATAGCTTGTCACGGAGATACAGAGCAAGTCTGGAACCGGCTGAGCATACAGGTGGTCACTGTATGGGGAGGGGGTGACATCAGAACTTAGGGTTAGCAGCCCTTGATGGGAGTTAGGGCAGACTCTGACAAGGACCCTGACCTGGGGAGAGACTCGGAGCCCTCCAGGAAGAGGGATAGGGAGGCTTCCCTGTCTTTTCCTGGAAGGCCGAGGAGTGTTTGGTGTTTTAAACCTTGACGCTGCCCTGGACTGGCAGGCAGAGCACAGGGTGTCTTGGTGTGGGCGTCTCCTGCTGTGCCCTGGACCAGGGCCCGGGGACTTGCTCTGTGCGTGGCCTGTCACCGACTCCCTGGGGGGCTGGAGTCTGTGACCTTGGTCAGTCAAGAAATTAACTCACGGGGGGTCGACCTCCCTGCTAAAGGTGAGATGGGAGATAAAAACGAGGGCCTCCAGCTCCCCTCTACCCCCCACCGGCCACTGCAAAACAGCATGTTGGGCTGTGCCCTCCATTGTCAGGGGCCCAGGCTGAGGCCGAAGCCAGTGGGTGACCCAGAACGAGTCCCCGTGCCTCACTAAGGGATTAAAGCCCGGGACCAGCCTTCCCGGCCTCAGGCCACCACCGGGATGGCTGCAGCTTTCTGGAACTTGTGGCAAGCTCGTGGTACCTGCTCAGGACAGGTTTGCCTCGCACATCGAGGACCAGAGTCCTTGCTGTCAGCTGCCGGTCACAACCTCACTTCTTCACAGAGATGTCGCAACGGGCACTGTGTGGAGAAAACTTAGTTGGTAAGACACCCTGGTCGACATGAAGGGATTGTGGTCCTCTCGTCAGAGGGTGCATTTCTGTTTACAGTTGACAGTCAGCCGTTCGAACTGAAGGAGAAAGCCTTCTGCTTGCTCCTCGAAGATATTCATTCCTTGGTGTGGGGGGAGCCACTGTCCCCGTTGGTCCCTGGGGTGCTGGCCCAAGCTCCATGTTGTTCCTTGCAGGTGGTGAATGTCATTGGGATTTCCGTGGGAACTGGCTTGGCCTCCGCTTGCGACACTCTGATGTCTCAGGTGAGGACCCGTTTTGGTCGATTACCTTTCCTGTGGGAGACCATGTAGGGGACTGTCCCCTCTGTGGCTTTTACTTGTCAAATATGATGCTGCTGGTGACTGGATATAAGGAGAGTCAGCTTCCTTGTGTGCTCAGGTGGGGCTTTCCTTTTTCTTTCCTGTTATGATCTCTCCTACCCTAAAACTGCCCTCCCTCGCCCGGTGTTGAAGACTCATGTGTCCATCTCCTGCTCCCATCTGTCTCCTGAGGTCCAGGCTTGAAAGTTGGTCACGTTCCAGACATCTCAAACTCAGCTCGACCAGAACTAAACTCATCAGACTTTCCCACCTGAACTGTTTCTCTCACAAGAATACACTGTCCTCCACTCAAGTCAGAATCCTTTATCTCCCATCTCCGTATGTTAGCAGAGAATCTGTTCATTTCTCTCCGTCCTCACTGGCTGTCATGGGATTGGGAATTCTGGTTGGGTGTGCTAGCATAATCAAAGGAGAGTCATATTCTGGTCCAGGCCTTTCAATGCTGGGTCTGTCTTCCATCTCATCCACCTACTTTTTTGTTTTTTAAGATTTTATTTATTTATTTGACAGAGTGAGATCACAAGTAGGCAGAAAGGCAGGGACACAGAGAGAGGAGGAAGCAGGCTCCTTGCCGAACAGAGAGCCTGATGCAGGACTTGATCCCAGGACCCTGAGATCATGACCTGAGCCGAAGGCAGAGGCTTAACCCACTGAGCCACCCAGGGGCCCTCACCTGCCTACTTTAGAAGCATAGTGGTTTCCTCTATAGGATCCCAGATGCTTGGGGAGAGAGCCTTTATCCCATTCAGTCTTGGAATCCCTAAGTTCAGCCTTGTGCTTTCTATACCCTGGAAGTTTGTTGAATGAGTGACAGGAAGGCAGGGAAGCAGGCAGAGATGGGTAGATGCTGTGGACAGATGGTTGGGTAGATGGATGGACAGTTGGATAGATGTTTGGGTGGTTGGTAGATGAATGAGTGAATAGATGGGTGGTGGATAGATGGGTGGGTGGATGTATGACGAATGGGTCCTGCCTTCAAACCCAATGCCTGGGAGAGTGAGGACAGGGTTGTGTCCCAAGGAGGGAGCAGCACTGGGCATATGTGGTGTCTCCTGAGCTGTTGTGCAGCTCCGTGGCCATTTGTGCATGAAGGTGTCCTGAGATGGTTTCTATGGGCTAAGCCAGACATGGCTCTAAAGGAATTAATGCAATTTAAGTTCAAGTTAGCTCTGGATTGGCATGGTGTAGGATGTGAATTTTTATTTTAAGCTAGTTTTTTGTCCTTTTTTTGCACCATTTATTTTTATTCATATTAAAAAAAAAACATCTATGACTTATTTCACCATCTATCAATATATAATGGGCATTCTTCTGTATTAGTAAATGTATTCCATAATAGCACGTTGTTTCCTGGATTTTTATTTTTTAAAAAGATTTTATTTATTTATTTCACACATAGAGAGAGAGAGAGATCACAAGTAGGCAGAGAGGCAGGAGAGAGAGGCGGAAGCAAGCTTCCTGCTGAGCAAAGAGCCTGATGTGGGGCTCAATCCCAGGACCCTGAGATCATGACCTGAGCTGAAAGCAGAGGCTTAACCCACTGAGCCACCCAGGTGCCCCTTTCCTGGATTTTAAATAGCCTCTTTATTTTATTTTATTTTTTAAAATATTTATTTATTTGAGAGAGAGAATGCACAAAAGCAGGGGGGAGGGCAGAGGGAGAAGCAGGCTCCCCACTGAGCAGAGAGCCTGTTTCAGGGCTCGATCCCAGGAGTCTGGGATCATGACCCGAGCCTAAGGCAGACACTTATGACTGAGCCACCCAGGCATCCCTTTATTCTTAGTTTTTAAAGATCTTATTTATTTGACACAGAGAGAGAGCACAAGCTTGGGGGGTGGGCAGCAGAGGGAGAAGCAGGCTCTCCAAGCCTGATGTGGGATTCAATCCCAGGAACCCTGGATCATGATCTGAGCCCAAGGCAGCCGCTCAACCGACTAACCACCCAGACACCCCTTAAATAGCCTTTTAAAAACATTGTAAAAAAAAATTAATAAAAAATAAAATAAAAAGATAGTTAAAGGTCAAGTACATATAGAAACTTCAGATTACCTAGAAAAGTATTTGAATAAGATGGGGGAAAAATCACTAAAATTTAATCTTCTGAGTTCTTTCTATTAACTTTTTGGTGACTGTCCTACAAACACTTCCATCTGTGTACACTCACACATCCACACCATTCTAAAATCTGCATGGTTTTAAACCATGTGTTTTGGAGAACGTGGTATGAAGCAGGTGCACACATTGCCTTTATAATATTCTTTGTCATGTATATTGCTTTTTTAAAAAATTTGTTTCTATTGCTTCTTGTACCGTATTTTTAGGTAGACCACTTTTTGGGTGTGGAAGGAGACAATCATTCTGGTTACTTGAAGGAAAGGGAACATGGGAAAAGCTCCACGAGACCCAGACTCAGCAAGGCCACTGTGAGGTTGCAGCCCCTCGGCCTGGGTCGGGTCTGCTTCTGTCTGGGGCCTGCCCTGTCCTCCCCTGGACGGCTCTCTGCTTCGTGGTCTGGCCACCCAGCAGCTGCTCAGCTCTGGCTTCTCTACCCTCGTCCCTCCTAGACTTCAGCAGGTTATGTCATTTTTCCATCGACCCCGTCTCACTGTGGAGGCCACTGGGGCAGCTGCCGTGCCCCTCCCTGGTCCCAGACACGCAGCTTGCCCTGTGCCTCTCCCAGATTGCTCTCAGCACACCATGGCATTCTTTTTTTTTTTTTAAGTCAATTTTAAGTTTTTTTTTTTTTTAAGATTTTATTTATTTACTTGCCAGAGCGAGAGAGTGCACAAGCAGGCAGAGTGGCAGGCAGAGAGAGGGGGAAGCAGGCTTCCCGCTGAGCAGAGAGCCCAATGCGGGACTCGATCCCAGGACTCTGATCATGACTTGAGCCGAAGGCAGAGGCTTAACTCACTGAGCCACCCACGCGCCCCACACCGTGGCGTTCTTTACCATTATGTGTTTCTTCTCTCGAGTCCTTTGGCGGCAAGAACCTAAAACGCGTGGGGATCATCCTTCAGAGAGGAATCCTCATCTTGCTGCTGTGCTGCTTTCCATGCTGGGCCGTCTTCATCAACACGGAGCGCATCCTCCTGCTTTTAAAGCAAGACCCCGAAGTCTCCAGGTCAGCAGCATCACTCATGTCAGAACCCCAGGTTCAGAGTAAGGGGCTGTCCTGTCCTCTTCCTCACGTCCACATTCCTGGACTCCAACCCTATGGCAAACAGAAGCTGTGATGTGCAGACCATAGGAGAGAGGGCTGGTGGGGGACCATCTGACACGGGGTGACGCGGGGTGACACAGGGTAACACAGTGACCTGATGCCATGTCCCGAGTGAAAAGATGCAGGACAAGAATGTGTGTTTTGTAAACGCGCAGAGTACTTCTCTCCTCCCAGAAGCAGAATGGCAACACAGTCTCCTTCCTGTTTTTTTTTTCCCTTTTCTTCTTCCCATTTGTTTTACGAGTTGGGGTGTTATTTTTTTTTAAGCTATAATTCCAGCAAGCTCTGTGGAATCGCCTACAGGGTACATGGGATGCGGGGAGGCACCTCTGCTCTTCTAGAAGACCGTTTGGCCGGCTTCAGTGTGAGATACACCTACGGTCCTGACTCAGTTTCTAAGTATTGCCAAGTTTCCAGTTCATGTTGCTGTGTGTTCCTTCTACCTTTTTGGCGAAGAATGAGCTGGGAGGTGTGAAGTCCAGCTTTCCTGCAGCCCGCCTACTGTAGGGTTAATTTGGGTTGTTGGAAAAGTCTCATAAGAGCGTTAAATTTCCCCATGTAAATTATGTTCAGTTTTAATTTTTATAAAGTACTGCATGGATTCAGTTTGAGGAAGTATGATCAGCAATTGTTTGAATGTTAACCAACACTGCTTGTTGTATATTTCAGGATAGCCCAGATTTATGTGATGATTTTTATTCCTGCTCTTCCTGTAAGTGTCAAGGGTATTTTTTTTAATCTTTTATTTTTTAAACGTTGACTGATTGATTGATTGGAGTGAGAAAGAGAGAGAGCGAGAGGATGAGTGTGGCGGGGGAGGGACAGACAGAGAAGCAGACTCCCCGCTGAGCAGGGAGCCCAACTCTGGGCTCCATCTCAGGATGCTGGGATCAGGACAGGAGCTGAAGGCGGATGCCCAACCGACTGAGCCACCCAGGCGCCCTGCGTTGCACTGTGTGAAGCAGTTAATGAATGTGGTCATGTGTGTGCCTCCGTCCTTTCATTTATATAATGCTATTCCTGTGTCCGTTCTGCGAGTATCTCTTGGACCTGCCATCCCTCCCTTTCTGATTCTCAAAGCTGGTACCATTTTGAGGTCCAGCAGCTTATAGGAAATACACACATTGATCATGGGAAGAACTTCCCTTCCTTATGCCGTGATTACTCTCGATTGCAAGCTAATCAGGATGTTTCCGGGGCTTCCCTGGGATTTGGGGATATACCCCCCCCCCCCACTGTTGGTACCCTCAGAGCCGTTCAGATGTCAAGGCAGTGAGCTATTTTCTGCTTCAGCCAGTTAGAGGTTGACTTGTCTGTTCTGTCAGACAGTCCTTTCTGGAAGATTCCAAACAGTTAGCATGCTAGCATTGACTGGTGTGGCTCTGGTTCTCCGATTTTGTGGTCTTTCATCAAGAGGAAATATCTTCTTGAAAAACGGAACTCACAGGGACTGTTGGATTGACACTTTGATGTTAACCAGGGCGTTTCTGGTTTCGTCTTACAGGCAGCCTTCCTCTTCCAGCTGCAGACGAGATATTTGCAAAGCCAGGTACAGGTTCTTTGTCTTTTCTTACTCCACGGTACTGGAAATGTAGAGTGAGTATTCTTAGGGCATTTTCTATGAAAGTAATTCATTTTTAATTTTTTTCCTGGAATTCTACCCAGAGCTCCTTGTTGGGGAGACCTGACATCTCGTGGATGGATTTTGTCCAGCTCAGGGGAGACATCCGTCTCCATCTGACTGACTCCTGCACCCACCCCTGGTGTTACTGTGCATTCCGCATCCTCCACCCCTTACCTCTCCCGTGGGCTACCTACCGGCTCTGTGTCTGGGCCCAGGCCTGGCCCTGGTGCCTCAAGAGATTGCAGAGTTCCAAGGGCCACAACCCCAGAAGTGCCCAGGGTTCACGGTGCCCCCAATACACCCAAGGGAGAAGGGACACAGGCAAGACGGGCGAGGGCAGAGGTGAGGGGTGACCTCTGGTCACCACGCCACCCTCCCCGATCCCTCTTTCCTGAGCTGCCTGCTTGCATCTGTGTGACTACTGTGCACTGAAGCCACTCTTTTTTTTTTTAAGATTTTATTTGTCAGAGGGTGAGAACTCACTGAGCATGAGCTGTGGGAGAGGCAGGCCGGCGATGGTCCTGTGCTGTCATTTAAAATGACATAAAAAATCCGTAACTCGGATTGCCCCCCTGTTCAGGAAGACTCCCTCTTCCTCCTGCCCATCTCATCGCTCTCACAGGACTCCTTCCCCGGGAGGCGTGGCAGCTGTGTCCGCACCACACAGTTCCGCCAGAGCAGCGCTTGGCCTACCTCTTAACTCGGTTAGATTGCTCTCTGCCTGCATGGATGGGGACCGCCCACAGGTGGAGGGCTCTTCCCACCTTCTAGCCTCCCCACCTCCACATGCCGATGGCAAGTCCAGGCTGCACCCGGGCGACCGATGGGCTGCAAATCGGAAGCTTCCACGACCCCCTGCTCAGGTTCCACTAATTTAATTAGAGGGACTCATGGAACCGAGGACAAGTTTGCTTATGATCTACCAGTTCATTTTCAGAGGAAATGACAAAGAATGCCGACAGCACCCACCCCGCTGGCAAGGTCTGTGGGAAAGGGGTGCCATCTTCCCAGCACGTCCTTACATTCACCAGCGTGGAAGTTTCCTGAATCGTGTGCTTTTCGGGGAGGCAGGATTGATCATTATGAGAGAGGGGCTGAAACAGTCGAGCTTCTAACCCTAGCTTGGTGTTTCGGGTGACCAGTTCCCACTCACAGTCCCCTCATTGTGACAGAGGGCACCCTTGTCACCCAAGACATTCCAAAGGATTTAGGAACTCCGTGTCAAGAACCTGGGTTGAAGACCATATATTAGAACAAAGGACTCCCCTTGGTGCTCTTATCGCTGGGGGAATCACAAGGGATTTAGGAGATCTGTGCTGGGAACTGGGGGGATGAGAGGGGCCAAGACCAGTATATGTGTCTTCCCTTATTTCACGCCACCTGATTAGCTCTTGAAAATGCTATTTGTTTTCTTCTTGGGGATTTTAGGGCATCATCATGCCACAAGTGATCACTGGGATTGCAGCGAATGTGATCAATGTGGGCATGAACGGCCTCCTACTCTACGCCCTGGACCTCGGGGTTGTGTAAGTAGCGACCCTCTCATTCCCCAAATCCCTAATGCATGCTGGGTGCCGGCTCTAGCCAGGGGTTGGGATATGGGGGAGTGAGGCAGCCTGGGAGGGAACCCTGACAGGTTTCCTTTAATACGGGGCAGGGGCTGGTGCTCAGGAGGGGCAGCCAGCCCAGGCTTTGGGGAGGGAGTGAGGGCCTTAGTTGGGGGAGATGAGGGAGAATGTTCTGGAAAAAGTGCTGTGTGAACCAGCACCTGCATGTCAGACTGGAGTTAGCCCGAGGAGCCTGTGCAGATGGAGATGGGCACCTAAGCAAAGGCAGGAGTGGGGGCAGAGCACGGTGGGGAATTCTCCTGCTCTCTCTGAGTTGTAAGAAATTGAGCCAGTTCCATCTTTATGAAGCTCGAGAACATGAGGGTCCCATGGAGGCGCCATGCTGTCGGTCCATCCCTCAGCTAAACCTCCCGGTGTGTGCTGGCCTAGAGCCAGCCTCCCCCGCAGGTGGCAGGTGTGGTCCCACCAAAGCCTGGAGACGCAGCCCTGAGCCCTGGCAGTGTCTGGATGCCTTAGGGCACCGTGTTTCTTCCTAAATGAAAATTGGTTTAGTGGGTCTTGATCCACACTTTAAAAAATGAGGTATATTATGAATGACAAAGAATAAAATGTGATAGAATAGGAAACACGAGAAGGTACAAGCGTATTTTCAGGGGACGTTTGTTCCTGCGTGTGTGTGCATGTGTGTACACATATTGTTATGGGTACCAGGTAGTGATAGAAAATTTCTTTCCTACTATTACTTGCAGTATGAAATATATGTAAAAGCCATTAAATAAAGGAGAGTTGAGAGGTGGGGTATAAGAATAATCAATGAAAAAAGTTTTGTAACATCTTCTTTATGCCAAGAGCTGAAAGAAGCTTTGGCTGGGGGTGAGGACGGGGGTGGTGGTGAGTTAGAGTTGACAGGTTTGTGAGCTGGTGACGTCAACCCACGTAAACAGCTAAGTGGGGGGTCCGGGTTTCCCCTGCAGGTGCACCTCACAGACCCTCTCTTAGAAGTTTCTTGAACAAAATAAATAAAGAAAAATCTTAAAAAAAAAAAGTTTCTTGAACAAATCTACAAAGGACAGTTGGGGGGGGATAGTTGGGTAAGAGGAGAAGAACCCACGGGAATGGATTAATCGGTGATAAAATTTAAGGATCGGCCAGAAGAGTGAAGTGAAAAAATAGAAAGCAAGCAGCCCCGGGCTCCTTGTGCCAGGATGTGGCATTGCTTTATTCGTGGGATAAAATATCTGTCGAGGATGTTCTAAGGTTATCTTGTAATAGCAAACAAGTTTATTACAATCTTGAGAAATAATACCGCCATGAACCTTAGACCAGTATTTTGAACATAGTAGCTGTGTTTTGATACTCTATGTATCTATGTGTAAGAAGTTATCTGATGGGTTATTTGAAGCTGTGAGGACAAAGAATGGTGACACATGTTTATATGTTCTTTTGTTTTTTGGATGATGATTAGTCACCTTTGGGTCTTCCAAAATTTAGCATTGCTGTAAAGAAAACAAGTCTGTCTTAAGTGGGTACTGTATTTAGACCATTAAAAGGTAGCCTACGGGTTCTAGGCTTTTCTTTTTTTTTTTTTTAAGATTTAAAAAAAAAATTATTTGATAGACAGAGATCACAAGTAGGCAGAGAGGCAGGCAGAGAGAGAGAGAGGAGGAAGCAGGCTCCCTGCCGAACAGAGGGCCCTATGCGGGGCTCCATCCCAGGACCCTGGGATCATGACCTTAGCCGAAGGCAGAGGCTTAAACCCACTGAGCCACCCAGGCGCCCCCAGGTTCTAGGCTTTTCTAAAGACTGTGATTCTCTAACGGAGCCAAAGCTCATGAGGGGTAGCCTGTTTCTTTGTACTTGCATGGAAGGCACTCACAGGGAATGATCACGTTCTCTCCCTCAGAGGATCTGCCTGGGCAAACACCACTTCCCAGTTTCTCCTGTCTGCTCTTCTTTTCCTGTATGTGTGGTGGAAAAAAATTCACGTCGACACCTGGGGAGGTACGAGGACTTTGATTTCTTACATTTTGTTATTTGTTATTCAGAAGGATGTAATTCTGGTTTGGGGAATTGTCTCCCAACTCCGAGAGTTTTTTTTGTGTGTGTGGTTTTTTTTTTTTTTTTTTTAGTCTTTTGGAAAATTTAAAAATTATAGAAAATATTTAAATTGCTCAAAATATAAAAGTTATAGGTCAATATGAGATTTTTAAAAATTTTATTTTATGTCTGCGAAGGCAGCTTTTGGTCATAAAAAACCACTGACAGCTGTTTGGTTGTAAGAATCAATACTTAATGAATTAAAATTGCGGATATAAAAGTCCTGACTGTTCTTTGCAACTAATCCTGGTGTAGTAAAGCAGCGCTTGGTTAATGTCTTATTAATGCAAATGAACAGACTGAACTCAAAAAAACGGTTTAACTTACAGGGTAGCTCAATTCCCTTAAATAGTGTAATGTGCGTTTGTAAATTTAGTAAAATTGTGGTAAAGCATCTATCACAGAAAACTTGCCGTCTTAACCATTTTAAGTGCTCTTCAGTACGTTCACGACGTTGGGTAAACATCACCACCACGTCTTTCAAAAACATTCCTGTCACCCCAAATAGAAACCTGTACCAGTTAAGCAATAAGCTCCATTCCCCTCCCTCCAGCCCCCGGTAACACCCAGTCTGCTTCCCGTTGATCTTGTGCCTTGAAACCTTGCTGGACTCTTTCATTACCTCTAGCAGCTTTCTTGTAGATTCTTCTGGTGTTTCTACATGCAGGATCACGCCATGTGTGAACAGAGAGCATTTTTCTTCTTCTCCCCCCCACCCAGTTTTGATGCCTTTTATTTCTTTTCTTCATTAATCGATCTGATAGAACTTCCAGGGCAATGCTGAATAGCAAAAGTGAGAATCTTCGTCTTGTTTCTGATTTCAGGGGTAAAGCTTTGGCCATTGATAGGATACATGTGTGATATTCACAGAAGCCCTTCCCAGGTTGAGGAAGTTTCCTTTGTTCCTAGTATGTTGAGTGTTTTTGTGGATAAAAGGGTGTTGGATTTTTTTTTTCTTGTGTTAACTGAGATGAGCAGTATTTGTTTTTTCCCCCTTTGTTTTATTAATGTGATGTGTTGCACTGATTGGTGTTAATCATCACTTGTGTTTCTTGGATAATCCCATTGGGTCACAGCGTATGATCCTTTAATATGCTGTGGGTGCAGTTTACTAGCATTTTGTCAAGGATTTTACATCCGTATTTATCAGGGATGTTGCTCTGTGATTTTCTTTCCCTGTGTTGTCTTTTTTTTTTTTTTAAGGATTTTATTTATTTATCTGATAGAGATCACAAGTAGGCAGAGAGGCAGGCAGAGAGAGAGAAGGGGAAACAGGTTCTCCTCGCTGAGCAGAGAGCCCAATTCGGAGCTCGATCCCAGGACCCTGAGATCATGACCTGAGCTGAAGGCAGAGGCTTAACCCACTGTGCCACCCAGGAGCCCCAACCTGTGTTGTCTTAATCTGGCCTTCGTATCAAGGTGATGCTGGCCTCACAGAACGAGGCCATGAGTTCAGTAGTGTTACTTACTCTTTTATTTTTTGGAAGAGTTTGAGAAACTCAAATTTGGTGTCAGTTCTACTTCAGATGTTTGCTTTAATTCACCAGTGAAGCCCTGAGTTGGACTTTTCTCTGTTTGGAAATTTTGATCACCTATTCAATCTTTTATTAAAGGTTTGTTGAAGTTTTCTTTCTTTCTTTCTTTTTTTTTTTTTAAAGATTTTATTTATTTGACAGAGAGACAGAAAGCAAGAGAGGGAACACAAGCAGGGGAAGTGGGCGAGGGAAAAGCAGGCTTCCCGCCGAGCAGGGGGCCTGATGCGGGGCTTGATCCCAAGACCCTGGAATCATGACCTGAGCTGAAAGCAGACGCCCAAAACACTGAGCCACCCAGGCACCCTACTGAGGATTTCTATTTCTTTTGGTTCAGTTTAGGTGATTCTCGCGTTTCTAGGAATTTTGTCATGTCATCTAGTTATCTCATTTGTTTCCATATAGTTGTTCCTAGTACTCTCTTATAAACCTTTTTATTAGAGTGAGGTTGGTAGTAATGTCCCCACTATTATATGTGATTTTAGTTATTTAAGTCTTCACCCTTTTTCTCTTGGTCAGTTTACCTAAAGTGTTGTCAGTTTCATGGATCTGGCTTTTTTCTTCCCTGGCGAAGAATCAACTTTTTGTTTCTTATGTTATTTTTCTGTTCTGTATTTCTTTTTAGCTTTCGGTTCATTTGCTCTTTTTCTGTTTTGAAACTCAATGTGTATAATTAGTTTTATCAATTTGAGAGCTTCTCCCTTTCTTAATGTAGGCATTTACAGCTATAAATTTCCCCTATAGTGCTCCTTCCCTGCATTTCATCTGACATGTTACATATTTGTTTTCTTTTGTTTCAGAGTATTTGCTGATTTCCTCTTTTTTTTTTTTTTTAATAATTATTTAGTTGACAGAGAGATAGCAAGAGAGAGAGACCACAAGCAGAAGGAGCAGCAGGCAGAGGGAGGGAGAGAAGCAGGCTCCCTGCTGAGCAGGGAGCCCAATGTAGGGCCCTGGGATCATGACTTGAGCCAAAGGCAGAAGCTTAACTGACTGAGCCACCAGGGACCCCTACCCTGTGCTTTGTTTAAGAAGGTGTTTAATTTTTACGTATATGTGAGTTTTTCAGATTTCTTTCTAGTATTAGTTTCTGTCCTTATTCTGTTGTGATTGGGGAAGATACATTTTATCATTTCAGTATTTTTATTTATTTTTTTAAATTAATTTTTTTATTTTTAAAAAAATTTCTTATTTTTTAAATATATGTTTTTAATATATATGTATATATATATACATATGTTTCAGTCTTTTAAAATGAATTTAAACTTGTTTTGTGGCCTAACATATGGTTTGTCCTGCAGAATGTCCCGTGTGCACTTGAGAAGAATGTTGCTGGTACGGGGTGGAGTGTGCTGGAGATGTCTGTTAGGGCCAACTGGTGTATAGTATTGTGTTAGGTCCTCTGTTTACTTAATGATCTTCTGTATAGATGTTCCGTTCATTACTGAAAATAATGTGCTGCTGTCTCCAACTGTTTTGTGAAATGGATTCTCCAGTTCTGTCAACGTTTGCTTTATCTTCTGGAGGACTGTGTTGTGTGGTGCGTACATGTATATAATTGTTATATCTTCTTGATGATCCGACTGTTTCATCAATATATAATGTTCTTCTTATGTCTTTTCTAACAGGTTTGACTTAGAGTTATTTTGTTTCCTGTTAGTATAGCCATCCCGGCTCTCTACTATTTGGATGGGAAATAGTTTTCGGTCCTCTTTCTTTTAGCTTATTTGTTGGTTGGTAAGTCACTCTGTCGCTGAAAGTGAGTCTCCCCTTGATAGCATATGGTTAGATCATGTTTTTTAGTGCATTCTGTCCATCTCTGCCTTTTGATTGGAAAATTTAATCCCCTTACATTCCAAGTGATTACTGATAAGGGTGTACTTTCTTTGCCATTTTACTATTTGATTTCTATAGGTCTTATACATGTTTTTCTGTTTCATTTCCTCCCCTACTGCCTTCTTTTGTGTTTAGTTGAGTTGTTGTTGTTGGTTTTGTTTTTTGTTTTTTGGTAGTGAACTGTTTCGATTCCATTCTTTGTGTAGATTAGATTTTTTTTCTTCATAGTTACCGTGGGATTTTACTTACATACTTAACATAAATTTCTAACAATCCTGTTTGAATTGATACCAGTATAACTTAAGGAGCATCTGAAAATGCTGCTAATGTACACGTCTCTCCTCCACACCTTTTGTTATTGTCATCACTGATTACATCTTCATTCTTGTGTGCCTGGTAATAAACACTCATAATTCTTTTCTGTGCATTTGTCTTTTGAATTATGGAGGCAGTAAAACATGGAGTTACAAACCAAAGATACAATAACCCTGGTTTTTCTCCTTGCCCTTATAGTTACCTTTACTGGAGGGCTTAGTTACCTTTACTAGAGGGCTTTATTTGTTCACACAACTTTGAGTTACTCTCTGGCATCTTTTCATTTCAACCTGAAGGACTCCCTTTAACATTTCTTTTAGGGCAGGTCCAGTGGAAACAAAATTCCTCAGCTTTTGTTTACATGGGTGTATTTTAATTTCTCCCTCATTTAAAAAAAAAAAAAGATTTTATTTATTCATTGGAAAGAGTGAGCATGAGAGAGCATTGCATGGGGGAGGAGGAAGAGGGAGAGGGAGAAAGCCTAACATGGGGCTTGATCCCAGGAGCCCAGGATCACAACCTGAGCTGAAGGCAGATGCTTAACTGACTGAGCCACCCAGGTGCTCTGAATTTCTCTCTCATTTTTTAAGGACATTTTCATTGATACACAAGTCTTGGTTGACAGTTTTTTTCCCCAGCAATTTAAGTATGTCCTTCCACTGCCTTATGGCCTCTGTGGTTTCTTTTTTTTTTTTAAGATTTTATTTATTTATTTGACAGAGAGAAAGATCACAGGTAGGCAGAGAGGCAGACAGAGAGAGAGAGGGGGAAGCAGGCTCCCCGCTGAGCAGAGAGCTGGATGTGGGGCTCGATCCCAGGACCCTGAGACCATGACCCAAGCCAAAAGCAGAGGCCCAACCCACTGAGCCACCCAGGCGCCCCGCCTCTGTGGTTTCTGATGAGAAGTTGGCTGTTAATTTTATTGCAGATTCCATGTATGATGAGTCATTTCTCTCCCACTGCCTAAAAAATCCTTTGTCTTTTGGCAGTTTGGTTATAATATGTCTTGCTGTGGATCTCACTGAGTTTATATAACTTGAGCTCCTCAGATGTATATATTCCTATCTTTCTGGTAGCCATTAACCTACCTCCTATCTGTGGATTTGTCTATTCTGAACTTCTCACATTAATGAAACCATACAATATGTGGCCCTTTGTGACTGGTTTATCTCACTGAGCACAAAATTTTCAAGGTTCAGCCATGCTGTAGTGTTTATAGGCACTTCATTTTTTTTTTTTTAAAGATTTTATTTATTTATTTATTTGACAGCAAGACCACAAGTAGGCAGAAAGGCAGCCAGAGAGAGAGGGGGAAGCAGGCTCTCTGCTGAGCAGAGAGCCCAATGCGGGGCTCGATCCCAGGACCCTGAGATCATGACCCGAGCCGAAGGCAGAGTCCTTAACCCACTGAGCCACCCAGGTGCCCCACTTCATTTCTTTTTTTACAGCTGACTAATATTCCATCGTATGGGAATACCGTCCTTTACTTATCACTCCCAACAGCTAATAGATACTTGCTTTCCACTTCTTGACTATTATGAATAATACTGTCAACATTCATGTACAAGGTTTTGGGTGGATCTATCTCTCAGTTCTTTTGGGTAAATAGCTAGGAGTAGGATTTCTAGGTCATATGATAATTCTATGACTAACCATCTACAGAACTGGCAGATACTTCCAAACTGGGTACATGATTTTACATTCCCATCACAACCTCACCAGCATGGATTTTCCTTTCTTTCTTTCTTTCTTTTTTTTAAATTCCAGGTATCCTATTAGGTAGGAAGAGGGATCTTATGATTTTGACTTTCATTTCCCTGATGGTAGATGATGTTGAGTATCTTGTGTTTCTTGACTTGCTTTGCTCTTGTATTTCCTTTTCTCTTTACATTTCTCCAGCTCCCTGTTTGGCCACGAGGACACTTTCTATCACACCATTCCATCAGACACTTTACACATTTATGTAATTCTGTTACCCTGGCTTCCACCTTTCTCACTTGAGTAGACTTTTGCTGAGTAGGTCTTTTGCTGTCTGTTTTGTTAACTGGAACACACACTTCAGTGGTATCTGATTGGATTCTCTATCTTGTGTTTTTTGCCCCGTGGATATAGCATTAAAGTCCCAAATTACTGACTATTTAAAAGTCACAGGAAAGTATAGAGAATAACATAACCCCCATAACCTACAGTACCAGATTTAATAGATGGTAGCAATTTCTTTCTGCTACTTAAAAAATAAAGATTACAGATAGTCTTTGCATTAGTTAGGATTTCATTCTACTATGCATAACAATTACTTTAAAAAGATTGGGAGTTTTATTTTTCTCTCCCCTTTAGGATACTCAGAGGTAGGTGCCTGGGACTGTAATGTCTTCTATAGTGTCACGGTCATGTGCAGGGCCATAACTGTTGGTTGAACTCCACAGGTGGCCAGTTGGAGGGAGGGCTGGAATCCTACCTGGGCCTCATTCACCATGCGCCCTAGCACAGGACCTCAGCATGGATCTTCTGCCTGAGCTGTATGTCATGGTGTAGTATCCACTCGCAAGGGGCATTAAATAGGTTAATAGAGGTCACTTCGTGGACCACGGTGGCTCCAACATTGCTCTTGGATTCCAGTTAGTAGGAAGGAGGAGGGAGAAGAACAGGACATTCACATTCTCCCTTTAAGTGTGGCAAAACTTCTGGAAAGTTCCCCATACCAATTCTGATTTGCCCTGCAGGCCGGTACCTCTCTGTATGGTCCTAGTAAGTTGCAAGAAATGTACATGTGACCTCTAAGCTTTTTGGAAGTTTCTTTCTGTGAAGGATAAGGACACAGATTTAGGTTGGCAAACAGTGGAGACCACCTGGGAACATAACTCAGCTGTGGCTTTTCTGCCTTCACCCCGGATTTTCATTTGTCTTGCGGGATTTCTTGCATGCTCATGCTGGAGAAAGAAGTCCCCTGAAGAAGTTATTTACCATTCTCTTGATGGGTCTAAATCCTTCTTAGATAAGTAACCTGACATTGTGGCATGCTCGCTTTCCATCAGCTGGGTCCCAGTATATTCATACAAATGCTGCAGACTCGAGATCGGAGTTTGCCCACAGTAAGAAAAATACTATATGCACATTTGAAAATGAAACTAAGCTGTTAGAATTGATAAAAGAAGAGCAAGCTTGGGCCCTTATACCTTAACTCTTTCTTATAATCAGCCTCCTTTCATTTTTCTTTTAACATACATTTATTTATTTATTTATTAAAGTTTTTATTTATTTGAGAGGGAGAAAATGAGAGAGAGAGAGCACAAGAGGGGAAATGTCAGAGGGAGATGCAGACTCCCTGCGAGCAGGGAGCCCGATGCAGAACTTGGTCTCAGGACTCCAGGATCATGACCTGAGCCGGAGGAAGTCGCTTACCCAACTGAGCCACTCAGGAGCAGCTTTCTTTTCACTTTCCAAAGCAGAAATGAATGGCATCTTAGAGAAGGTCTTAGCATCGTTCTGGCTAGCCTCCACATCCAAATGCTGACGACGTTCAGTCATTTTCTCTTGTCAGATCACAGTTCTTAATCATTTCAGATTCTTTCTGTTTCAAAGTCAAATTATTTCACTGGTTCTATAATAGCTTTGTTGAGTTATATGATACAGATACCTGTATGATATATACTATATAATATATATAACACATATATAATATATATTACAATAACTAATATATATAATCTATAATATACCACATATTATATATATTTAACATATAAAATGGTGTATAAGGGTGCCTGGGTAGCTCAGTGGGTTAAAGCCTCTGCTTTCGGCTCAGGTCATGGTCCCAGGGTCCTGGGATCGAGCCCCGCATTGGGCTCTCTGCTCAGCAGGGAGTCAGCTTCCCTTCCTCTCTCTGCCTGCCTCTCTGCCTACCTCTGATCTCTGTGTGTCAGGGTCCTGGGATCGAGCCCCGCATCTTTTAAAAAAAAAAAAAAAAGAAAGAAAGAAAAATCTCTGTCCTCATCGTGAGTCCCTGGCAACCACTAATCTGCTTTCAGTCTCTGTAGATTTACCTTTTCTGGACCATCATGAATATTTTATGTGGTATGTAAACCATCCGATTATGAGGCAAACTAAGGGCCTCTGCAGAGGTGGCTAATTACCAATGATCAATAAACAAGGTAAGGAAGGTGATCTCACATATCCCGTGTAAAGTGATTCTTAGCTCCTTGCTCAATTTTTGTCTGTTTTTATCCCCCACCACTGTTTAGTTGTTTTTTTTTTTTTTTTAAGATTTTATTTATTTATTTGACAGAAATCACAAGTAGGCAGAGAGGCAGGCAGAGGGGTGGGGAAGGCAGTCTTTCCACTGAGCAGAGAGCCTGATGCGGGGCTCGATCCCAGGACCCCGAGATCACTACCTGCAGAAGGCAGAGGCTTAAGCCTGTGAGCCACCCAGGTGCCGCTTGGTTTTAATGATGGAGGGAAAGGGCCATATCTAAATGGGTTTTTATAAACATAAATGCGTATTTGGGACCCTAGGCAGATTCAGCTCATTGTACAAGGTTGGTGGATCCTTTAATAATGTTGGGAGGAGGGGTAGGATTTTGGTATGGACTGATTTACCTGTTGTGAAATTATTAACTATTTAACATCCTTTAATTAATCATTTGTCTAAATATTCCTTCAGTGCTTACATAAGACCCCAAAACTTAGAATTGACAATTTAGACTTCCCAGACATTTAAACATTGGTTGTAAATTTATCACTTTCACACTTTTAATTAAAACCTTAGGTTTAATCTGACAATCCCATAAATGCTTCAAACCACCTTAAAAACAGTTTTGAGATTATAACAAAATGTTTGGGGGCTGGTGGCTCAGTCGGTTAAGCAGCTGCCTTTGGCTCAGGTCATGATCCCAGGGACCTGGGGCTTCCTGCTCAGCAGGGAGTCTGCTTCTCCTGTCCCCCAAACCCACTTGTGTTCTCTCTCTCTATCAATAAATAAAATCTTGGGGCGCCTGGGTGGCTCAGTGGTTTGGGCTGCTGCCTTGGGCTTGGGTCATGATCTCAGGGTCCTGGGATCGAGCCCCGCATCGGGCTCTCTGCTCTGCGGGAAACCTGCTTCCCTCTCTCTCTCTCTCTCTGCCTGCCTCTCTGCCTACTTGTTATCTCTGTCTGTCAAATAAATAGATAAAATCTTTAAAAAAAAATAAATAAATAAAATCTTTTTTTTTTTTTAAGATTTTATTTATTTATTTGACAGAGATCACAAGTAGGCAGAGAGGCAGGCACAGAGAGCGAGGAGGAAGCAGGCTCCCCTCTGAGCAGAGAGCCCGATGGGGGGCTCGATCCCAGGACCCTGGGATCATGACCTGAGCCGAAGGCAGAGGCTTTAACCCACTGAGCCACCCAGGCGCCCCTCAAATAAATAAAATCTTAAAAAAAAAAGATTATATACAAAATGTTTAATGATTATAAAACTAATAGGTTTCTCACACTAGACTCATTTACAGAAGTCTTAAGATGAAAAATATGAATTTGTTTTTTTCATTTTCTTTTTTCTCATTCTTACTTCTGCTCTTATTTCTCCTCCAGGAATGATTTTAGTCCACCAGACTATAGGGCAAAGTGACCTTCTCGGATGGGCTGGGTTTAAGGATGCTGGTGGCAGGCAGTGGTTCGGGGGGTTGACTTGGACTTGTCTTTCTGGATAGTGCCCTGAGTCTGTGACCTGGCATAAGAGCCCTTCCCCTCCCTGTGGGTAGACTTTTCCATTACATCAAGTATTTCCAAAGTACTGTTTATGACCACTCAGATGCGGTTTTTTCCACCCCCCCAAGATACTTGTACTAAGTGTTTTTTTTCCTCTGCTTTGTCATCCAGCCTGATATTTATGTAGCTTCAAAGCCTTGTTCTGACTGTGTTGTCCCCATAGCACAGCCTGAAGCCTCTTTTGCAACTGCTTGCTCTGTATGGGGCCTGTGTGGATCTGGTGGCCCGAAGCCTTTGGTCAGTCCAGCTCACTGAAACTGAAATTGTTTTCCTTTCTGATCAATTGCCATGGACCAGCACCCCAACAACTTGTGTCCAGAATGTATGAGAGCAACTTGTCCTGTCTCTTGAGCCAGCTTTCTCTATTCTACCATTAAGTCGTTCTGTTTCAGGCATTTCTTTCATAAATAGCACATTACCCTCTTCTCTCCAAGGATCTCTAATTTCAAATCTGTGGCTTTACCCTTTTGCATTTATCGTAACTAAAACATGGTAGGACGCACTTACTAGGAATTATTTACTTTATGTTTTCTCTTTTTGCGTGGTTGGTTTACTCCCTACCCCCCTCTTCCTGTATTTGTCAGTTGTCTGTCTGTCTGTCTGTCTTTGTTGTATTCTTACTGTAACCCCTCTTCATTTGGGATGAGTGGGCACGCTGCTTGCCTCATCGTTCAACACGTTGACTCGTTGACTCTGGATCCAGACCACCTCTGTTCAGGTCCCGCCTCTTCAGTGGAAACTGGGACTATTACCCAACTTCCATGTCTCTGTTTCCCCACATGTGAAATAGCAGTCCTAAAAACAGGACCTACGTCCTCTCATTGTTGAGAGGATTGATGGAGTTACCCACATGAAGGGTTTAGGACAAAGACTGTGACATAAGGCATTCAACGAAGGGTACTGGATACCTGTGTCTTGCCCTTACCTGGTTTCAGTGGTTTTCCAGTTCCAAACCTTTCTCATTGTGCTCTCCAACTTTTTATTTGCAAAATGCTCACGCCCACTGAAAAGTACAAAGAATGTTTTAGCGGTTGTTCAGCCGCACGTTCTCTGAATTTCCCGACAGTTAACATTTTGCCATATTTGTTGTTCTTATTCCCTGTCCTTAGCCCCTTTTTAGCTACCCAACCTCCCCACCTTCTTCTGTTTTCCTGACACTCATCTTCCCAAGAGCTTCTGCTGGTTGTCTTGGAGAATGTCTTGGATCCATTTGTTTCCTCATGAGCAGAGGCAGAAGAAAGCATTTGGGTAGGAATGCTACATACAAGACTCAGCCCCTGTGGAGATCTGTGGTGTCAGGTGGTGTGGGTTTGGTCATTTGGCTGAAGCAGCGACTGCCAGATTTTCCCACTGGAAATACACATTCTCTCCTTCGTGACTAGAAAGCAGCCTGTAATGTGATGGAGAGCGTTTGACTCTCCAGTGTGGCAATAAATTTTCGTCCAATGGCTCTAACGTCCACTGCCAATTCTCACTTGAATAATTACTACGTTGGTGATTTCATATATTCTTAGATTATTAGGATGCATAGTTGCGACAGTTTGGATGCTTTCAGCTGTAAGTTACAAAAACCAAACGACCAACTCAATCTAGTGTAACCATTACAACTTCACATAACTGACCCGTGTGTCTGGAAGTCTGAGGGTAGGTGTTTCGGTGTTCCATGCAAGGGTCTCTGGAACCTTGCGTGAAAATTACGTTTCCAGGAAAGGCAGGGATGATGGTGGTCCAGGCAACTTTCCTGCTCACTGTAATATTTGAAAATGCGTGTTTTTTTCTTCTCTTTGTTCTCTTCCCAGAGAAGTTTGCAACGCTTCCCTGCCCTGCCTTCTCTTTTGCATTATCGTTTATTTTAAGTTGAGTTGCAAATTTTAAAAAATTCTAATAAAACATTATTTTGTCGTATTTCGATTTATCAACATGTTTGAGATGCAGATATTTTCACTGTTGCTGCTTGAATCTTGTCCGTCCCTTCCAGATTCTTTTTATTTTTGATGACCTATATCTTTCAGTGGTCCTTTCAGGAAGGGCAGGTAAGGAGTAAACCCTTAGTGTGCGGATATCTTAAAAAAAAAATTCTTTAAAAAAAAAATGCCTTTATCGGGCACCTGGGTGACTCCGTTAGTTAACTCTCTGCCTTTGGCTCAGGTCATGAGCCCAGGGAGCTGAGATCGAGGCCCACATCAGGCTCCCTGCTCAACAGGGAGTCTGCTTCTCCCTCTGCACCTCCCCCTACTTGTGCCTCACCCTCAAGAAATAAATTTCTTGGATATTGAATATTCAATATTCTTGAATATTGCTGGGTTTAAAAATCTAAGTTGATAGTAGCTCTACATGACTGATATGACACTATGTCCTTCTTGTTCTTGGTGACAAGTCTATCATCAACTGGGTTGTCTTTGTTTTGCAGATAATTGGGTATTTTCTCCTGTAGTTTTAAAGATTTTCTCTTCCTTTTTGTACTATAACATGGGCACATGAGGATTTTTTAAAAAAAGTATCTTGTAGCCATTCAGTAAGCTTTCTTGATCTGAGGGCCTCCATTAAACCATGGGAAAGTTTAGCCCTTCCTTCTGTTTATTCTCCCATTTCTGACTGTCCTGTCCTCTCACTCAGGTAACCTTCCAGACTGCTTAATTTCTCTTCATATATTCTCTCTCCACAACTCTTTCCTGTGCTTTGAGAGAGCTCATTCCTATCTTTTGCGAAGTATCTTTTAAGCAGTGACTTGCCTAGTTTCTGATTCATTTATTTATTTTTTATTATTTATTTATTATTTTAAATTTGCAACAGTTACATTCTTTATTTCTAATATTACTTGGTCCTTTTTCTGCCTATCCTTATTTCAAAACTATTTATTTCTCAGAACTCTTACTTAAGAATTTTTCTTCAGGCTGCCCTATCATTTCTACTCTGTCAGGTGTAAATCTTTCCTATGTTGTTTTGTGGAGTTTATTTACTGGTATTAGATTTTTTAAAAAATCTGTTTATATCCTGGGTCATGAAACATATGTCTACCCACATTTTGTTAATTCCAGGGCTCATATTTTTTTGCATTTTTGTATCTCTAAAATTTAGAATTTCTCTTTCAGTTGATGTGCTAAAATGCCACATCGTCATTTAATTGGCAGATACTTTGTGGCTCATAATGATATCTTAGATGTGTTGAAAACCATACTTGATTTCATGAAGCGTCATCTGACATGCTAGCTACCTCAGAGTGTGGTTTCAACTGGCTTCTTTATGATTTTTTCTGTGACCTTATTTCCCAAGGGGATTGTCCTCCTTCTGAGTCCCATACATGCCCTGCCCATTTTTTTTAAAGCTTCTGTGTCTGTTCAGGTCAAATGAAACATACCTGCTCCAGTCCCAGTGTCTTAACTTGGGTTTCCTCACCATGACTGTACATCAGGTTCAAGCCCTCTCCTATACGCAGTGACCCTTTCTGCTCATGGCTCATTTGTGCCCATGGCTCTAGACTGACAGGCAGGTTTTCTAGGCTTTCAATGGGGGACAGCAAAGGGACAGTGCTTCCCTGGCTCTGAATGCTCCCTGCTCACCGGGGCTTATACCTTGACCCCTGACACTTGTCACCAGCCATAGCTGTAATGTAATTCATGTGGAACATTCTCCGTTGGTTCTTTTGTTGCTGTTGTTTTAATTAACATATAATGTATCACTGGTTTCAGGAGGAGAGGTCAGGGATTCATCAGTTTCATGTAACACCGGTGGTCATTACATCACCTGCCCTCCTTAATGCCCATCACCCAGTTACCCCATCCCCCCACCTCCCTTCCCTCCAGCAACCCTCTGTTCCCTGTAGTTAAGGGTCTTTTGTAGTTTGTCTCCCTCTGTTATATATATTTTTTCCTTTAAGATTCTATTTATTTATTTATTTGACAGAGAGAGAGATTACAAGTAGGCAGAGAGGGAGGCAGAGAGAGAGGGGAAAGCAGGCTCCCTGCTGAGCAGAGAGCCTGATGTGGGGCTCGATCCCAGGACCCTGAGACCACGGCCTGAGCCAAAGGCAGAGGTATAACCAACCCACTTAGCCACCCAGGCGCCCCATGTCTCCCTCTGTTTTCATCTTGTTTTATTTTTTCTTCTCTTCCCCTATTATCCTGCTTTGTTTCTTAAATTTCACACATGAGTGAAATCATATGATAATTGTCTTTCTCTGAATGACTTAATTCGCTTAGCATAATACCCTCTAGTTCCATCCATGTTATTACCAATGGCAAGATTTCATTTCTTTTGATGGCTGTGTAGTATTCCACTGTGTGTGTGTGTATGTTTGTATACACATACATATATATATATATTCACATATATATATATATACACATATATACACACACATATATATACACATATACACACACACATATACACACATATATGTACACACACACACACACACACACACACACACACACACATACTACATCTTTATCCACTTATCTGTCGCTGGACATCTAGGCTCTTTCCATAGTTTGGCTCTTGTGGACACTGCTGCCATAAATATTGGAGTACAGGTGCCCCTTCAGATCACTACATTTGTGTCTATGGGTTAGATACCCAGTAGGTAGCTCTATTTCAACCTTAGGAGGAACCTCCATACTGTTTTCCAGAGTGGCTGCACCAGCTTGCATTTCCACCAACATTGTAGAAGGGTGCCCCTTTCTCTGCATCCTCACCAACATCTGTTGTTTCTGCACTTGTTAATTTTAATTATTCTGACTGGTATGAGGTGGTATCTCACTGTGGTTTTGATTTGTAGTTCCCCGATGCCGAGTGATGTCCAGCACTTTTTCTTATGTCTGTTGGCCAATTATTATGTCTCTTTGGAGAAATGTCTATTCATGTCTTTTGCCCATTTCTTGATTAGATTATGTGCTCTTTGGGTGTTGAGTTTGAGAAGTCCTTTATAGGTTTTGAACACTAGCCCTTTATCTGATACATCATTTGCAAATATCTTCTCCCATTCTGTCAGTTGTCTTTTGGTTTTGTCGACTGTTTCCTTTGCTGTACAAAAGGTTTTTATCTGGATAAAGTCTCAACAGTTCATTTTTGCTTTTGCTTCCCTTGCCTTTGGAGACTGTCTGGCAAGAAGTTGTTGTGGCCAAGGTCACAGAGGTTGCTGCCTATGTTCTCCTATAGGATTTTGATGGATTCCTGTCTCCCATTTAGGTCTTTCTTTCATTTTGAGTCTATTTTTGTGTATGATGTAAGGAAATGGTCTAGTTCCATTCTTCTGCATGTGGCTGTCCAATTTTCCCAACAACATTTGTTGAAGAGACTGTCCTTTCCATTGGATATTTTTTCCTGCTTTGTTGAAGATTAGTTGATCATAGAGTTGGGGGTCCATTTCTGGACTTTCTGTTCTGTTCCACTGATCTATGTGTCTGTTTTGTGCAAGTACCATACTGTCTTTATGATTACAGCTTTCTGATAGACGCTTGAAGTCCAGAATTGTGATGCCAACAGCTTTGGTTTTCTTTTTCAACATTCTTTTGGCTATTTGGGGGTCTTTTCTTGTTCCATACAAATTTTAGGATTTTTTTGTCCCAGCTCTGTGAAAAAAGTTGATGATATTTTGTTAGGGATTGCACTGAATGTGTAGATTGCTCTAGGGAGCATAGACATTTTAACAATATTTGTTCTTCCAATCCATAAGCATGGAACGTTTTTCTATTTCTTTGTGTCTTCCTCAATTTATTTCATGAGCATTCTGTAGTTTTCTGTGTGCATATCCCTTGCCTCTTTGGTTAGGTTTATTCCTACCTATCTTATGGTTTTGGGTACAATTGTAAATGAGACGGACTGCTTAATTTCTCTTTCTTCTGTCTCATTGTTAGTGTATAGAAATGCGATTAATTTCTGTGTATTGATTTGATATATCCTGCCACTTTGCTGAATTCCTGTATGAGTGCCAGCAATTTTGAGGTGGAGTCTTCTGTGTTTTCTATCATGTCATCTGCAACAAATGAGAGTTTGGCTTCTTCTTTGCCAATTCGGATACCTTTTATTTCTTTTTATTGTCTGATTGCTGAGGCTAGGGCTTCTAGTATTATGTTGAATGGCAGTGGTGATAGTGGACAGCACTACCATATTCCTGACCTTAGGGAAAAAGCTCTCAGTTTTCCCACATTAAGAATGATATTTGCTGTGGGGTTTTTGTATATGGATTTTATGATATTGAGGTATGTACCTTCCATCCCTACACTTTGAAGAGTTTTGATCAAGGAATGATGCTTTGTCAAAAGCTTTTTAAGCATCTACTGAGAGTATCATATGGTTCTTCTTCTTTCTTTTATTAATGTATTATATCACATTGATTGATCTGTGGATGTTAAGCCAGCATTGCAGCCCAGGAATAAATCCCACTTGGTTGTGGAGAACAATCCTTTTTAATGTACTGTTAGATCCTATTGACTACTATTGTGGTGAAGATTTTTGCATCCGTGTTCATCAGGGATATTGGTCAGTAATTCTTTTTGATGGGGTCTTTGTCTGGTTTTGGGATCAAGGTAATGCTGGCCTCATAAAAAGAGTTTGGAAGTTTTCCTTCCATTTTGGTGTTTTGAAACAGCTTCAGAAGAATAGGTATTAATTCTTTAAACATTTGGTAGAATTCCCCTGGGAAGCCGTCTGGCCCTGGGCTCTTGTTTATTGGGAGATTTTTGATGACTGCTTCAATTTCCTTGCTGATTATGGGTCTGTTCAGGTTTTCTATTTCTTCCTGGTTCAGTTTTGGTAGTTTATATCATGGATCCATTTCTTCCAGATTATCTAATTTGTTGGTATTTCTTCAGTGTTGGTTGTGATCTCCCCTCTTAAATTCATGATTTTATCTACTTGGCTCCTTTCTCTTTTATTTTTGATAAGTCTGGCCAGGGGTTTATCAATCTTATTAATTTTTTCAAAGAACCAGCTCTTAGTTTTATTGATCTGTTCTACTCTTCTTTTGGTTTCTATTTCATTGGTTTCTGCTCTAATATTAATTATTTCTCTTCTGCTAGGCGTAGGCTTTATTTGTTTTTCTTTCTCCCACTCCTTTAGGTGTAAGGTTAGGTTGTGTATGTGAGACCTTTCTTGTTTTTTTTGGGAAAGGCTTGTAGTGCTATATATGTCCCTCTTAAAAGATCACCTTTGTTGCATACCAAAGGTTTTGAACAGCTATGTTTTCATTTTCATCTTTTTCCATGAATTTTTAAAGTTCTTCTTTAATTTCCTGGTTGACCCATTCATTCTTTAGTAGGATGGTCTTTAGCCTCCATGTATTTGGGTTCTTTCCAACTTTCCTCATGTGATTGAGTTTCAGTTTCAAAGCATTGTGGTCCAAAAATATACAGGGAATGAACCTAGTCTTTTGGTACCAGTTGAGACCTGATTTGTCCCAGGATGTGATCTATTCTGGAGAATGTTCCTTGTGTACTAGAGATTAATATGTATTTTGTTGCTTTGGGATGGCATGTTCTTAATATATCTGTGATGTCCATCTGGTCCAGTGTGTCATTCAAAGCTTTTATTTCCTTGTTGATCTTCTGCTTAGATGATCTGTCCATTGCAGAGAGGGGGGTGTTAAAAATCCCCTACTATTATTGTATTATTATTGATTTCTTTAATTTTGTTATTAATCAGCTTATATAATTGGCTGCTCCCATGTTTGGGGCATAAATATTTACGATGTTAGATCTTCTTGTTGGATAGACCTCATAATTATGACATAGTGTCCTTCCTCACCTCTTATTACAGTCTTTGGTTTAAAATATATTTTGTTTGATATAAGGCTTGCCATCCCAGCTGTCTTTTGATGTCCATTAGCATGATAAAGGGTTTTCTACCTCTTCAACTTCAATCTGGAGGTATCTTTGGGTCTAAAATGAGTCTCTTGCAGACAGCATATAAATGAGTCTTGCCTTTTTTATTCAGTCTGATATCCTGTGTCTTCTGATTGGGGGCATTTAGCCCATTTACATTCAGGATAGATATTGAAAGATATGAATTTAGTGCCATTGTATTGCCTGTAAGGTGACTGTCACTGTGTATTGTCTCTGTTCCTTTCTGGTCTATGTTACTTTTGTGCTCTCTTTTTGCTTAAAGGATCCCTTTTAATATTTCTTGTAGGGCTGGTTTGGTGACATGAATTCTTTTAGTTTGTCCTGACATTTTTTTTTTTTAAATCACTCCTATTTTGAATGACATTCTAGCTGGGTAAAGTATTCTTGGCTGCATATTTTTCTCATCACCCTGAATATATCATATCCATGGTTTCTGGCCTACCAGGTTTCTGTGGACAGGTCTGCTGCCAATTTAGTATTTCTACCATTGTAGGATACAGATCTTTAGTCCTGAGCTGCTTTCAGGATTTTCTCCTTTTCTCTTGAGATTTTTAAGTTTCATTATCATATGTTGGGGTGTTGACCTATTTTTATTGACTTTGAGGGAGGTTCTCTCTGCCTCCTGGATTTTGATGTCCGTTTTCTTCCCCACATTAGGGAAGTCTCCACTATACCTTGTGCCCAGTATATCTTGTGCCCCTCTTTTTCTCTTTCCTCTTCTGGTATCCCAATTATTCTAATATTGTTTCACTTTATGGTATCACTTAGCTCTCAAATTCTCCCCTTGTTGTTTATCACTCTTTTTCTCAACTTCTTTATTCTCCATTGTTTGGTGTTCTATATCACTAATTCTCTCTTCCGCCTCATTTATCCTAGCAAGAGCCTCCATTTTTTTATTGCATCTCATTGACAACCTTTTTCACTTTTAAAAAATTATTTATTTTTAAAATTTCTTTTCAGTGTTCCAGAATTCATTGCTTATGTACCACACCCAGTGTTCCATGCAATACATGCCCTCCATAATACCCACCACCAGTTAGATTTTAGTTCTTTTACTTCTCCAGAAAGGGTTTCTCTAGTGTCTTCTATGCTTTTTTCAAGCCCAGCTAATATCCTTGTAATCATTATTCCTAACTCTAGTTCCAACATCTTAACTTATGTCCATATTGATTAGGTCCCTTGCAGTCAGTACTGCTTCTTGTTCTCTTTTTTGATAGTCACCTTTTGATACTTCTCCGTCTTGTTGTTCTATCCAGAGAAGAATAGATGAATGATAGAACAAAATGCAAAATGGCAACAATGACCCCAGAAAAATATATGCTAAACAAATCAGAAGATACCTGAAACTGGGGGTCTGGGGAGAAAGAAAAAAAAGAGTATAATTAGACAGATGAGCAGAATAGAGCAATACATTGGATTTTGTGTGTGTGTGTTTTTTTTTTTTTTAGAAAACTAGACCCCAAAATTGTGAAGAAATAATTGTAAAAGATAAAATTAAATACACTGAAAAGATAGAACTGCAAAGATGAAAATTTTAAAAGCCTTTAACAAAACACAACAAACGAAGAAACAACAACATAAAAGAGAATATGATCCGACATTAGATTTTGACTATATTTTAGTCTGTTAGAAGAAGTTGCATCCCAAAATTATAAAGAAAGAAAAACTTACATAATGAAGGGATAGAATGTAACTGTAAAAATGAAAATCAAAAAAAATTTTTAAAAGTTGATAAAATAAGAAATTGGTTGAGAAGGAAAGAAAAAAATGAAAGTTGAAAGACTAAGGAATCATGGGGGAAAAACCACAAGTTCTATGTGCTGTATTCCCCTAGTGCTGGAGTTTTGCAATTCTCATTGATCTGTAAACTTGATGGCCGGATGATCTTACTGATTTTCTGGCGGAGGGACCTGGTGTGTGGCATTTCCAGTGTATTTGCCTGAGGTGGACTTGCACCACCCTTGCTAGGGACCGAGCTAAGCAATCTGCTCAGGTTTGCTTTTGGAGCTTTTTTTCCCTGAGCACTTTCCATACTGCTTTGGAGGACAGGAATGAAAATGGTGGCCTCCTAATCTCCACCCCGGAGGAGCTGAGTGCTCAGGGTCCCATTCTCAGTGCACCCTTGGAGGAAAGCACTCAATCCCTCCCATCTCCCTGGTTTCCGGTTGCTGCTCTGTGCTCACCCAGCCTGCTACCGAGTGTCTCTGACACTCAGCCCTGTTTGGCGTCTCCAAACCTAGCCGATTCCTGCTGTGCGCTCTCACGCTGGGGGTCTCCCCGGATCTGCCACTTGTGGGGTCCTTGCTGGAAGAGCAGTGGCCCAACTGTGCTGTGGATCATGGTTTAAGGTAACCCTGAGCTGAGAGCCCCCACCTTGGCTCTGTCTCTGCAGCCGGCTTCCCCACTCCGATACCTGGGGCTCTGCCACACTTAGACACCCTCAATCCTTCTGTGACCCAGCAGGTCCTGAGACCACACTGTCCCCACGAGAGCTCCACCCCCTACTTAGCCTCTGGAGTGATGTCACTCAGTGAAGCAGACTTGTACAAGTTTCAATTTTGTGCTTTCCTGCTCTACTGCTTGCTGGGACCTGGCCCCTCCCCCCATGGTCTATCTTCCTATATGTCACCTCAGATTCACTTCTCCCCACATCGTTCCTTCCAGATGGTGGTCGATTTTCTGTTCCTAGAATTGCTGCTCTTCTTGTCTTCAGACTCCGGTTGAGTTTGCAGGTGTTAAGAATGATTTGATAGCAAATCCTGGGACCTGGAATTCCTGGGACCAGACGAAATTAAGGTCTATTCCTCTCCCATCTTCCTCCATTCGTTCTTTTTTTTATTTTTTTTTTAGAAGATTTTATTTATTTATTTGAGAGAGAGAAAATGAGAGCGAGAGAGAGCATGAGAAGAGGGCAGGTCAGACAGAGAAGCGGACTCCCCACCAAACAGGGAGCCCGATGCAGGACTCAATCCTGGGACTTTAGGATCATGACCTGAGCTGAAGGCAGTCGCCCAACCAACTGAGCCTCCCAGGCACCCCTCCATTCGTTCTTGATGTTGTTTTCCCCTCAAGCCTTCTCCTCCAAATTTGGGGGTGGGGTGGGGTCCTAGGCCCTCTCTTCCCTTGGAACCCAGTAAGGTGAGTGGCAAGAAGGCTCTTGGTACCTTTCTTTGTTCTTATGATACAAGAATTCCTCAGTGTTTTTCAGTGCCTTCTTCCCCTCCCCCTTCTTCCCCTCTCCTACCCTGGACCTTAGATCTGAAGCACTGAGTTTCTCACACTCAATTCATGGTGCACGGATGTCGTGTCTTATAGGGCTCCTCTCTGTTTTAGACTGTTTCTCCCTCCATTTCGTAATTTGTATCCTCCTCCCTCAGGGCTCCCTCTCTGTGCTTTGTATATGTCTTCATTTGCATCTTTGAAAACTGCAAATTGGTTTTATTGTTTTTGGCCCACATATATGTTTATACTTGCCTAATAGTATTATAGTTCAGATTTCTCCCCCATCCCCATAATTTTTTTTCACTTGCTACAGAGATTGGCAAACAGCCTCATGGACCCGATCCAGCTGCAGCTTGTTTCTGTAACCAAAGTTTGACTGGAACACAGCCATGCCTAATCACTTGCACGTTGCCAGTGGCTGTTTCCTTGCTGCTACAGTGGCACAGATTGTCTGGCCAGCAATGTTGAAAATATTTACTATTTGGCCCTTTACAGAAGAAGTTTATTGACCTTTCTGATTTAGCACGATATTTTGTTGTTTTGTTTTAAGTCGTACTGAAACATACATAACCTAAAATATACCATCTTCTTTGAAGGGTGTAGTTAAGTAGTGTGAAAGCACATTCACTCTGTACGACCACCACCACCAGCATCCATCTCCAGAACTTTTTTAATCCCACAAAACTGGAACTCTGTCCCCATTAAAGAGAAACTCCTGTTCCCCCGCCTTCCATCCCGGAGCAACCACCGTTCCATCATTCTGCTATCTGTCTCCGGTTTGACTTCTTTAGATATCTCACAGAAGTGGAATCGTATACAGTATTTGTCTTTTTGTGTCTTAGCATAGTGTCCTCAGGGTTCATCCCTGTTGCAGCACCTGTCAGACCCTCCTTCCCTTTTTTTTTTTTTTTAAGATTTGATTTATTTATTTGACAGACAGAGATCACAAGTAGGCAGAGAGGCAGGCAGAGAGAGAGCAGGGGAAGTATGCTTCCCACTGAGCAGAGAGCCCGATGTGGGGCTTGATCCCAAGACCCCGGGATCATGACCTGAGCCGGAGGCAGAGGCTTTAACCCACTGAGCCACCCAGGCACCCCGGCCCTCCTTCCTTTTTAAGGCGGAATCATACTCAGTTGTATGTCTGTGTTGCATTCTGCGTATCCACTCATCTGTCGGTGGACATTTGGGTCACATCCACCTCTTGGCTCTTGGGAATAATGCTGCTGTGACCACAGGTGTGCAGACAGTTCCTGGAGGTCATGCTTTCAGTTATTTCTATGTATATTCAGAGGTGATATTCTAGATCATAGGATACTTTTATTTTTAATATTTTGAGGAACCGCCACACTACTTTTCCACAGTAGCTGCCCCATTTTAGATTCCTCCCAGTAGCGCACAAGGGTTACAATTGATCCTCACCAAAAGGTGTTATTTTCTGTTTATTTTTTTTTTAAGATTTTATTTATTTATTTGACAGAGAGATCACAAGGAGGCAGAGAGACAGGTGGCGGGGCGGGGAGCAGGCTTCCTGCTGAGCAGAGAGCCCAATGCGGGGCTTGATCCCAGGACCCTGAGATCATGACCTGAGCTGAAGGCAGAGGCTTAACCCACTGAGCCACTCAGGTGCCCCTTCTGTTTCTTTTTTAAAGAAGCCATTCTAATGGGTGAGGTACCATCTTATTACTGTAATTTTGATCTTCATTTCCCGAATGGTTAGTGATGTTGAACATTCTTCCATGTGCTTGTTGGCTGTTTGCATATCTTCTTTGGAGAAATGTCTCTGCAAGTCCTTTGCTCATTTTTTAGTTAGATTGTTTTGTCGTTTTTTGTATATTCTGCTTATCTTGATATCTCCATATCCTTACCAGATACATGATTTGCAAATATTTTTTCCTGTTCCACAGGCTGTCAGATTCTGTTCTGGTGACTGTGTCCTTGGATATACAGAAGTTTTAAATTTTGATGTAGTTGGGAGGTTCTGTTTTTACATTATTTGCCCATGAGCAGTCTATTTTCAGATCTAACCATATTGCCATATACAGATCTGGTGTTCTGCTTTTAACCGTAATATGCATTCATCAGAGTCTGCTTCTCTATCTTCCTAGTGATGATCTCCTCAATGCCCCCAGTAGCCTACACCCACACCCTGCCTCAGTGAACAGCCTACATCTGTTCTCACAGAGCTTTATCAAAGGGTCTCTACCATTTATACCCAGGCATGAAATGTGCGGATGGGAGGGCATATACATAATTTAGTTTCACTAAGTATTGTCAGCCTTGTCCCCACCATCTCAAACTCTGGTCTTGTTTGACATTTCTTTAAAATGTATTATTTTTCTGGATGATTGTGGTTGCAGTCTTTGGCCATTTGGAGGAGGAGGAGGTGTGTGAAACAGAATTGTTGGCATCAGAGACTGCTGCAAAGTAAAAGCCGTTTCCTTTCTTCCCTGTTCTTCAGGTTGGACTTGGGACTGTTTCCAAGAATGGGGCTCCTACATCCAGCTGGCTATTCCCAGTATGTTCATGGTGTGCATTGAGTGGTGGACCTTTGAGATTGGAACCTTCCTCGCAGGTTTGTCAATGGTCCAGCAGAAATCCGAGAACAGCCTGGCCGCCCTTGTCTCCAGGGCTTCTCAAGAGCCATGGGCCTTACTCCCCCTTCCTTCCCATTGTGTCAGATGTTCTTGGAAGTTTCAACATAGGTTTAAATCCTTGTCCAGCTGTAACCATATTCAAGTTGAGTGGGGCTTTTAGCTCTGCCCCCTGCCCTTTACTTTAAGGATTCGGAAAGGGAGGCCCCAATTAAAAGGTTTGGCAAGGTCATGGAGAGGAGGAGCAGAAACCCCAGTCTGGGTCTCCTGACTCAGACCCTCCGCTTCCACTGACTTTTGCTAGAGATCATGCAAGTTTTTAAGCCATTTACAAACACAGAGTTCCTCATTTGGCTGTTTTTTCTTTTAAAAAAAAAAATTTTTTTTTAAAGATTTTATTTATTTATTTGACAGACAGAGATCACAGGTAGACAGAGAGGAAGGCAGAGAGAGAGAGGAGGAAGCAGGCTCTCTGCTCAGCAGAGAGCCCGATGCAGGGCTCGATCCCAGAACCCTGGGATCATGACCTGAGCCGAAGGCAGAGGCTTTAACCCACTGAGCCACCCAGGCGCCCCTTTGCTGTGTTTTCAATGTGATCTTTGTTTCTATCAGAGATCTGATAATTTGGTCATAAGTTTTCATCTTAGCCATCTTACTGCTAGTAAGGCAATAGGGGAAATAATAGAGACAGAGGATCTGGGGACAGTTGAATATTCCTGTCATCCCGCCATGCTCTATACAGAGTTCCGCTGCATTCTGTCTTTCCCCTCCCATACTGTGACCCTATGGCTCCCAGGAATGACCTGCAACCCCAGGAGTCTTGTTGTTTTCTACTC
The DNA here is from genome assembly GCF_964662115.1 of Mustela nivalis. NCBI lineage: Eukaryota > Metazoa > Chordata > Mammalia > Carnivora > Mustelidae > Mustela > Mustela nivalis. Next base: position 15,493,426 of record NC_139036.1, read on the forward strand.
TAAACCTGACGTTTTGTTCCTCGGTGGAGCAGGGGCCTGTAGATTGAACCTGTATTAGGTCTTAGCCACCCCAATGCTTGGAATCGTCCTGGGAGCAGACATCTGGGGCTCTCCTCAGCATGCATAGTGAATTGTGCCACTGGGTTATGCTTCTGGGCCCAATCCTGGCTTCTTTTTAAATTCTTTTTTTTTTATTTTTTTAAAGATTCATGTATTTATTTGAGGGAGAAAAAGAGAGCATGCACATGAGTTGGGGGAAAGGGCCAATGGAGAGAACCTTCAAGCAGACTCCCGTGACGCTCAGTGTCACAACCCATGAGATCATGACCTGAGCTGAAACCAAGAGGTGGACCCTTAACCGACTGAGCCACCCAGGCACCCTCTCGATTCTTCTAAATTAAGATCTATTCTAGTTTCCTAAGGAAAATGTTTTAACCCACCTTCTAAGTTGTGTTTTGTATGTGTCTGTGCCTATATTTCAGGTCTGATTAGTGTGACGGAGCTTGGGGCCCAGGCCGTCATTTACGAACTGGCTTCTGCAGCCTACATGGTAAGACCTTCAGGGTGAGACCTGGCACTTTCTCTGCATAAACTCTGCTGGGCCATTGTCACTGCCTTCATTCAGCCCTCCATGCCATGCTCCAGGGAGAGAGGAGACAGACAGACAGCAGGGGAGGGAGCACAGCATACTGGGGGGAACATGGAGTTTGGAGCCAGACATTGGGTTTGAGTCCTGCTGTGCTGTTCCCTAACTGTGCAACTGTGGATTCATTACTTAACCTTTCCAAGCTTCACTTTTCTCATCTACAAAATGGGAAAAACAGTATGTGTGTAGCAGGTGAAGACTGAATAGGATAGAAAATGTGTTAAAGTACTTAGCACAGTGCCTGGCATGTCTATTCAACAATTAGGGAGTTGGTGCTAGGACCTGATGGAGAGGGGGACAAAGACAGTCCCTGCCCTCTCGTGGCCTGTGGTTTGGCAGGGAGACGGAGATAAAGAAGTAAACAGGTACACAAGATGATACATCCCTTAGAGGAAGAAAAAAAAAAAAAGGTCTGAGATGCGTAAAAATAGAGATGGATACCTTTTCAGGGAGGACAGTCAGAAACCGTTCTTCTGAGTTACTTGGTAAGCTGAGACTGGAACGGGGAGTGGGAGGCAGCCTGGGAAGCCAGAGGCTAAGAGCTGACTGCATGGCTCCCCAATGGAAGAGAGCATGTGGCATGTTCCGGGACTCAAAACAGGAACCTGGGCTAATGAGGAAGGAAGGGTGTGACACATAGAAGCTGGCTTAAGGGAGCACAGGTGGTTGGGCAGGTCTGGAGCAGGCTACTGGAATCATCTAGGTGAGCACATAGGATGCTGCTGGTGGACGGGGAGAAAAGTGAGTTAGTTGTGTTGTAGGGCAGAGGACATGACCAGGGTTTGGATGTGGAAGTCAAGGCAATAAGTAAGAATAATCACAAACCACCCCCGAGTTTTTGGCTTGGATAACTGTGTCTTGTACTTCTTGATTCTTTTGGAATATTCCAAACCTGTACAGATACTCCTCTTTGTTTGTTTGTTTGTTTCTTTTATTTATTTCTTTTAAAGTTCAACAAACACCATCTGGGATTATGGGCCATTTTTGTTTCCATGTATTTTTTTTTTAAAGATTTTATTTATTTATTTGACAGACAGAGATCACAAGTAGGCGGAGAGGCAGGCAGAGAGAGACGGGGGAAGCAGGCTCCCTGCCGAGCAGAGAACCCAATGCAGGACTTGATCCCAGGACCCTGGGATCATGACCTGAGCCGAAGACAGAGGGTTTAACCCACTGAGCCACCCAGGTGCCCCAGCATGTATTTTTTCTTTTTATTCTTAAAAATGAAAACTTTTTTTTTTAGTGGGGATTGATGACGTTGTTTACGAATACAAATGGAAAGTGTCTAGGAGAAAACTGCAAGATGTAGAAGTCAGGAATAGGAAAATCCAGCCAAAAGGGAGAGCAGGCCAGTTGGAATGAAGGAAATCAGGAGAATGTGTCATACAGGAGGCAGGTGATAAAGAACCATTCACAGACGGAATGACAATTGGGTGGGGGCTCCTGGGGGGGCTCCGCATTAGGTGAGGATGGAAAGTGTCCGTTAGATTTTGCGTCATCGGAGACCTTTGGGGGAAGCGAGAGCCATGGCGAAGGAGCAGAGGCTGCTGAGGTACAGTTCTGTCTGGAGGTTTGGTAGTTGATGGTGGGAAATGATCCCATCAAGGGAGGGTTTTGGTGTTGCTTCTTTATTTTCATGGGACTGCTAGAGCTTGTGATAGCTAAGTGGTCAACAGTACTACCTTCTACATCTGTCCTCTTCAGATCTTCTGTTTTTCTACCTGCTCTGTCATAGCCTTCCTTTGTTTTTTTTTTAATTTTTAATTGTGCTAAAACCCACATAATATAAAATATATCGTCTTTTAAAAATTAATTTATTTGAGGGAGGGTGCACAAGAGAGAGCACAAGCAGGGGTGTGGGGGGGCAGGGTAGAGGCAAAGGGGGAAGCAGATACCCCACCGAGCATGGAGCCTGATGCCCGAGCTCAATCCCAGGACCTGGATCATGAGCTGCGGTGAAGGCAGATGCTTAATGACTGAGTCACCCAGGTGCCCCCAAATTTAGAATCTTAACCAATTTTAACTGTGCAATTTATTTCTGTTAACATTGTTGAGCTGCCAAGCTCCAGAGCCTTTTTGTTCCATAAAACTCTAAATTCTACCCATTCCACAGTTACCTGCTCCCCCTGCCCTCAGCCTCTAGCAACCACTGTTTTGCTTTCTGTTTCTTGTCACAGGCTTTCTTTTGTTAGAGGCAGTAAGGCAATAATTCTTCATTATTTCCTATGGGAAAAAACAAGTCCCCACAGGGGTGAACATCCAGTCAAAATCACAAAATACAAAGAAATAATCCACCATGAGCAAAATTTTGGACAGATACAACAAACAGAAAAATTAGAGTTCAGAGCTTGAGATGATGAAGTAATAATTGGGGAATAGAAAAGTATGTTTAAAATCGTTCAACATAAAAAAAAAAAGATTTGGAATAGTTAACATTTTGGAATAAAATAAAACATGGTTAACTAAAATCGTTCAACATAAAAGGAGGAGCTGAAATGAAAAAAGCAATATTTGGGAAAGAACAAGATAGGATTTTTAAAATTACAAATTATAGCCATACAAATGTAATACTCGATGGGATGAACAGAGAAGTTAAAGCTGGAAAGTCAAATAATGAACTTGACCAGTTGGTGGAAATTCCAGAATAAAACAAAGACATGTAAGCAGATGGAAATTAGATACAAAGACCAACCCTTGCATATGTGATCAGATGATTTTTGACAAAGATGCCACAACCATTCAATGGGGAAAGGACAGTCTTTTCAGTAATGGGTACTGGGAAACTGGGTATCCATCTACATGAGAAAGAATGAAGTTGCAGTCTCATTACCTCACACCGTATACACGGATTAACTCAAAGCGGATCACAGACCTAATGTAAGCCCTAAACAGTAAAACTTTTAGAAGAAGATACAAGGCAGAAGCTTCATGACATTGTATTTGGCAATGATTTCTTACACATGACACCAAAGGCACAGGCAACAAAAGAAAAAAATAGGCAAGCTGGACTTCATGAAAATTGAAAAACGATGTGCATCCAAAGACAACATCCACAGAGGAGAGAGGCAGCCCACAGAATGGGAGAAAATATTCACAAATCCTGTGGATAAGAGATTACTATCCAGAATATAGACAGAACTCCTAAACCTCAGTAGCAAAAAAACCAAACAACCGATTAAAAAGTGGGCCAAGGACTTGAATAGATAATTCTGGAAGGAAGATGTACAATAAACACATGAAAAAATGCCCAACATCAATAATCGTTAGGAAATACTTACAAAAAACTACATTTGGATACCGTCTCATACCCATGAGGGCTACTATTTTAAAAAAAACAAAAAACAAAAAACAAAGAAACTAACAGGGCTTGCTGAGGGTACGGAAGAATTGGGACCCTTGTGTGCCATTGGTAGGAATGTAAAATGGTGTATACTACTATGGGAAGAAAACGTGGCAGTTCTTCAAAAAATTAAATGTATCCTATGATCCTGCAATGTCACTTTGGGGTACACAGAAAAAGAAAGCAAGAAGCTAGCTGCACACCCATGGACACAGCAGCATTATTCCCATGAGCCAAGGGTCGCAGTGACCCAGATGTCACTTTGGGGTACACAGAAAAAGAAAGCAAGAAGCTAGCTGCACACCCATGGACACAGCAGCATTATTCCCATGAGCCAAGGGTCGCAGTGACCCAGATGTCCACGACAGATGAATGGATATGCAGAACACGATATAGACATACATCGGAGTAGGATTCCGCCTTAAAAAGGAAGGAGGGGCGCCTGGGTTGCTCAGTGGGTTTAGCCGAGGCCTTCCGCTCAGGTCATGATCTCAGGGTCCTGAGATTGAGTCCCGCATTGGGCTCTCTGCTCGGCAGGGAGCCTGCTTCCCTCTCACTCTCTCTGCCTGCCTCTCTGCCTACTTGTGATCTCTCTCTGTCAAAATAAATAAATAAAATCTTAAAAAAAATTTAAAACGGAAGAGGGTCTGACATCTGCTACAACATGGATGAATCCTGAGTACACTATGCTAAGGGAAACAAGCCAGTACCCAAAAGACAAAATTCAGACATTTATTTAATACTACAGTATTCTCCCTGTCAAATAAATAAAATCTTTTAAAAAATGTTTTATTATAAAACCAATTCATACTTAAGCAGCACATAATGTGCTCACATAGTTTTGGGTGTCACAAACTAAAAATAAATTTGCTTCCTCCTTTTGAAGCCAGTTCCCCAGGGGTGGCCACTTGAGAACCCTTGCTGGTTTTATTTCAGATGATTGAGCCCAGAGCTTTATTCCTACATTTCCCATCACCGCTGACTCCCTGTTAGGACGAGGATTGCCACTCACTTTCCACAACATCTCCCTCTACCTTGAGGTGCTGGTTATTTCTGCTTCTCTTAGTGGTTACTGTTGTGACCCACAATGGTAAAGATAGACCTCTATTCCCTGATCCCACACCTTCGTAGACTTAACCTCCGAGATGAGGAACGTTGTGTCCTTGTTTCTTTACATCTTTCTTCCCGGTTTCCTCCCAAATCTGATAAGATATTAACAACAGCCACATGATGTGAGCCAGGCACTATTCCAGACACTTCGCAGAGTAGCCCATGGGGTCCTGTGTGAGGGATTTCCTGCTATTTCCCACTGACCTCCCAGCAAAGGAACTGGGATCCAGAGACGGGGATTGGTCCAAGTTCAGGGAAGCAACTGGCTGAGATCGGATCCCAGAGGCCTCCCTTCAGAGTTCAAGTTCTTCTTCTTTTTTTTTTCTTTTTAGGATTTTATTTATTTGACAGAGATCTCAAGTATGCAGAGAGGCAGGCAGAGAGAGGGGGGAAAGCAGGCTCCCTGCTGAGCAGAGAGTCCGATGCGGGACTCGATCTCAGGACGCTGACCTGAGCCGAAGGCAGCGGCTTAACCCACTGAGCCACTCAGGCGCCCGGAAAGTTCAAGTTCTTAATCATGGTGTCATACTGCCTCTCAGCCGTCCTTGTCTTTATTTTGTAAAGGCTATAACCTTTGAATTGTGTTCTCTAATCACTGTCGTCTCGTTCATGTTTTAGAGCATGTCTGAAAATCTGGAAACCACGTAACACTAGTGACCAGATGGTATCAGGAGTTTTTGGTGTAGAATTATGTGCAGACCCAAGTGATAGTGTGCTCTGGATGGGAAGGAAATATCCCAGTACATACCAGATTCCCATTGGAAAGAGACTGGTACAAGTGAAAGGTGATGTGTGTTATTTTTTTCTTGCTTTCATCAGTTTATCAAAATAATGTATTCTAGCTTGCTTCCTATTTACAGTATGACTTTTTTCTACGGCCCTTTGTTAAGTTTTGGAGGACTTTTCATAGCATTTCTTTATTTCTTGTTGTCAGCAGAGTATAGCCTCACTAAGGTCACACAGTGTTTGACTGGACTGTTGGGTGTGATTCCCTTTTCTTCTTGAAGATTTTAGGGCTCTTTGATTCCCTGGTTTAATTTGTATCCCTGAGTTCTAGACTTCTTCCTGGGGTGCCCCACGGCTGTCATGCCATAATTATTTCTCACTGGCCTCATGAATTAAATCGACAGTTTCTGGGATCTTGCTTCTTCTATTTTATTATATTCCTTTAGAAAAATATTTGGGTTATCAGGGCACCTGAGTGCCTCAGTTTAAACATCTGACTCTTGATTTCAGCTGAGGACATAATCTCAGGGTGGTGACATCAGACCCCACATGGGGCTCTATCCTGAGCACGGGTCCTACTCAGGATTCTCTCTTTCCCTCTCCCACTGCCTCACCCCACCCTCTTAAAAAATTTGGATTATTAGTCAAAAACTTTTCCCTAAGATTATATGGAAGGTAAGCTGTGAGCCATGCATGTTTGAAAGAACCTTTATTTACTCCGTATATGTGTTCAGTAACTTGGCTGAGTATAGATTTGTAGGTTTAAAGCAAGCTTTCCTCAGAATTTTTAAGATATTACTGTGTGTTTATCTGGCATTGAGTTCCTAGTGTGAAGTCCGATATTAATCTGGTTCTTTTTTTTTTTAAAGATTTTATTTATTTATTTGACAGAGAGAGATTACAAGTAGGCAGAGAGGCAGGCAGAGAGAGAGGAGGAAGCTGGCTCCCTGCCGAGCAGAGAGCCCAATGCGGGACTCGATCCCAGGACCCTGAGATCATGACCTGAGCCGAAGGCAGCAGCTTAACCCACTGAGCCACCCAGGCGCCCAATCTGGTTCTTATTCCTTTGTGATGACATGGTTTTTCTCTTTGAAAGTTATTACATTTATTTTCTTTGTCCATGCACTTTGTGAACTTTCTCAAGTATGCTTTTCTGTGAAGGTACTACTTTGCTTATACTGCTTCTGGGGGCTTGGTATATCCTTTCTGACTGAAGACTTCTGTTTTCCCCTTACTCTGAGAAGTTTTTAAAAATATTATTCCTTCCCCCTTTTCTGTACCTTTTTTCTATTCTTGTTAATTTCCACTTAGGTGGAAGTTGACCTCTAGTATCGAACTTGGGTATTTCTTTTTTCATCCATTAAAAAAGAACTTTGTGTTTTTGCTATTAAATGTTTTCACTTTTGTTTTTAATTTCCAATATCCCTTTCTTTTTCTCTTATGGTCCCTTCTTTCTGGGAACCTGTTCTTGTTTTATGCTGTATTATCTGTTAGAAATCTAATGTACTAAGTTGAACGATCAAACATTCTCTTCCATGCTTTCAATCACCTCATTGTTACCTCTTAGCTCAGTTGGCCTTTTATTTATCTTGGTTTTTGGGGGGATATGTTCTTCGGTTTTCCCCAAAGATCCCTTGATCTTTATTGGTCCCTCTGTATTGACGAAAGAATGAACACATTGATTTATAAAATAAATGGCTGGCATGGCTTTTCTGACCTTGTCGTTTGGGAATTTTTCTCCAACAGACCTTTCCCCTGAGTGGGAAGCACCCGGAAGAAGCCTAGCACAAAGCTGGTATCTGTCAAGTGACACCTTCATTTTAGGGTTTGTGGGTGAGGAACAGGGAGCGGGCAGTCTGCCCTCCTCATCCACAGCTCCTCCGCACCGTCCTCAAGACAGAATCCAAGAAGGGCTTGGTTCTGAGGTGCTCACACCACACAGGGAGCTAACCACCACCCCCAACTTGGCTTTTCTATGTTAGCCTAGTCTGTCTGTCTGCAGTGAGTCTAAGGGAGGATGAGGCAGGCAGTGGGGTCTGACTCTGCTGTTTGCAGCGAGTCCCCCTGAGCAGTGCTCACTGCTGCCTTGTGGATGGACTTGAAGTTTCGAGCCTCCTTAGACTGTGTGGGGAAGAGCGGGCAGGCCTCTGCCTGTTCATCTTCTGGACTGTGGCTTCCTGTGGTTCTACCCCAGGGTTATGACATGTGCCTTCTGTCTTCCAGAAGCTGGTCTGCTCTCTTATTCTTGGTGATGTGAATGAATGTCTTTTCTGTTCAGCGTCTTTACTGGTATTTTATTTTATTTTTTAAAGATTTTACTTATTTATTTGACAGAGATCACAAGTAGGCAGAGAGGCAGGCAGAGAGAGGTGGGGGGAAGCAGGTTCCCTGCTGAACAGAGAGCACAATGTGGGGCTCGATCCCAGGACCCTGAGATCATGACCTGAGTGGAAGGCAGAGGCTTTAACCCACTGAGCCACTCAGGCACCCCTTTATTGGTATTTTAACAGTACTGGGGAGCCAAGACAGTTAAGGATGAAAGACAGTCACTCATCTTGAACCGGAGGATATTAGGCATATTCTGACATGCAAGTCTTATAATGTTTGTGGGTTTTTTGTTTTGTTTTGTTTTTACCAATTCAAGCTGGCTTCTCCAAACAGTGACAATAACTTACAGGTTATTGCTGTGAGGATGCTTGCAGGGAGGATGCTGTTTCTAGTGGGAATGAGAGGTTAAATATGATGCCGAAATTTTCAGCAGACATGATAGCTAAAACCCATTTTCTATACCAACACTACCTGAACAGCTCCTGAGGGCAACACTGTGTTACAGAGTAATAATAATACGAAGTCAAAAGGATGACCCTGAAGGTTGAATAATGGTCTGTTCAAGAAGCAAGGAAGCTTATAGCTTCAGATTGCCATTATGAATGATGGAAAGTAAAATTTTGGTATTTTGAAGGGACATTGGTCAGTGTCCCAGATAATTAGCCGTTTGGGCTGTTGGAGGTGATGGACTCACCGAGTCCGAGTCTGTCAGCATTGATCAGTTCCTATAGTGTGCCAGGCCTTGTTCTAAGTGCTTTTTCACAGGGTTCATTCGATTTTTACAGATTATTTATTTGTACTACATTAAGTCTTCTCTTGTTGAATGTAGCTAGATTGAATTGAGTCTTGATGGTATGTGTCCAGCCCTCAAGTCCCGCTGCATTAAGGGATTCTGCCCTGGTGGACTTGATCCAGGGGGCAGTTGGGGGAGCAACTAGATTGTTCCAGCAACGAAGAGGTTGGGTGTGAGGGGGACTGGGCAGTTTGGTTATGCTCCCATGGCTTGGATGTAATAGAGCCAGTTCTAGAACACAGATTACTCTCTCTCTTGGGTTCCAGTGTGGTTGGACTCCGGGGCCCTAATATTCTAAGTCTCAGGCCCCCTGACCTCTTACGATTTGTGATTGTTTCTTCTCAGCTGCCCCTTGGCTTTGGTGTGGCGGCCAGTGTCCGCGTGGGCAATGCCCTGGGCGCGGGCAATGCTGAGCAGGCCCGTCACTCCAGCGTCACCGTTGTCCTCTGTGCCGGTGAGTCCAAGCACTGCCTCCCTCCGGCGCCCTCCTGGGTGTTGTCAGTTAACGCTCAAACATCGTAACTTCTCTTGGGGATCGATTTACCCGTATAAACTCAACTGAAGTATTCCTCAAGCTCTTTCAAGTTTACCCAGTTAAATGAAAGTTCTCCTTATGATTTCCTGTCCTTTGGTACCAACGACATAATGTTACGCTTGGTACTGCTGAAGAATTTACCAGTTATCACCGGTAGGGTGGTTTTCTGACCAAAGTCTGGGTGACCGCTTCTCCGTGTTCCTGGATCCCGGCCTCCTCTAGTGGCTTTAACGTTATGGCATCTGACCAGTTAGAGAAGATTCTAGTTGGCCTGGCCTCTTACTGACGTCTTTCCTGTGAATCTGCCTTTGAAAAAGCAGTCAGAGTTGTTTGACCACCTTGGATCTTTTCACAGACAGGAAGAAGAAACTCTTCAAACTATCACATTTCCTAAATCCTTGACACAACCATCTCCTGAGGGTCCAGATCTAGGATTTATTACCCTTGGGGGAAGTTTCACTTCTGGTTGCTTCTTCTGTATCTTCCAGGCGTTTGCGCACTCGTGGTGGGCGTTTTACTCGCAGCTTTGAAGGATGTGGTTGCCTACATATTTACCAGTGACAGGTGTGTACTTGTCTTCTTGAGAAATGTTTTCTGTTTTATGCTTGCTTGATTTTTTTTTTCCCCAGTGTACTTTCCTGGTTCTAAGAGGTGAGTACTGTTCTCCCTCAACAGGAAAATCCGCAGTATAGCCCGGAGTGAGAGCCACGGTTACTAAATTTGGATGAATCTGGGTGAAGGAAGCCCATGGTAATCACTCCCCATTCCTCCAAGACCCTGTTTCTTCAGTTATCGAGCCTGAGTGGGGTTTCTCTTGTGTTCAGTGCTGGTTTGGCTCAGAGACACCCAGAAAAAGTACATGGGGCGTCTTCATCCCCGGAAGCGCACCCCCTGCCCAAGGCAGAGCACACAGATACCATGCACGCCTGAATCCAAAAGGCAGAATTTGCATAGATCACTAAATCAAACTTAGGTTGAATTTTACAGTATTTTCTGTAATGACATGTTTGCACAATTATTTTGATATAATGAAGGGTTGTTTGAATCAACCAGATCCTCTGTATGATAGGGCTTCAGTAATTTGCACTGGTTGCCTCAGATTAGTTCTCTGAAGAAATTCAGTTTTACTGCTTCCAAGTGTGCTCTCTTATTTTCATTTTCTTGGTTTGTTTTATTTAATTTTTAAATATTTTATTTATTTATTTTGAGAGAGAGCGTGAGAGAGAGCACAGGCAGAGGGTAGGGCAGGGACAGAGGGAGAAAATGAGCAGAGAGCCTGATGCAGGACTCGATTCCGGGACCCTGGGATCATGACCTGAGCAGAAAGCGGACATTTAACCAACCTAGCCACCCAGGCGTCCTGAAGTATTCTTATAAAATTTTAGGACTGGGGTACCTGGGTGGCTCAGTGGGTTAAACTTCTGCCTTTGGCTCGGGATCAAGCCCCGCACTGGGCTCTCTGCTCGGCGGGTAGCCTGCTTCCCTATCTCTCTCTCTCTGCCTCTCTGCCTGCTTGTGATCTCTCTTTCTTTCTGTCAAATAAATAAATAAAATCTTAAAAAAAATCTTAGGACTGAGGACTGAGGGTCACTCTCCTGCTTTAAATAACTAAAAAACTGGGCAAAGTATATATATTTTCAAATGGTTCTCAGATGTTGGACAACAGGCAGCACAGAATAGTAATTCCTGAGAGAAGAAACAAAGAGAACCCTATGACTGCTCCAGCTTACCCCAAGGGAATTTCCAGGCCACAGCCCCGAAGGGGAGGGAACCTGGCAAAGCCCCTCCCTCTCCCAGACTGAAGGAATGGAGTACGAGTTTTGGGAGGCCACATGACTAGAGCAGAGTGCCAGAGGGGAGAGAGCTTCCAGAGAGAGCTGTGGAGAACTACAGCGGGTCACCTTTGTGTCTTCAGCTAATCGCCGAGCTGCGCACTCACGTGAGGTTGTGACTGAGGCTAAGAGAAAATCTTCTGAACGTCGAAGGCAAAACAACCCCTGTGACTCATGAAGGGCCGAGAAGAATTTGTGCTCCCACCAGCCAGAGCAAGCAAACCTCATCACACGGGACAACTGGTGGAGTTCTCATACGGATCTTGCCTTGACAGTGGAGGAGAATTAGCCCTAGGAGGAAGGCTGGCCTGGTGCCACCCAACTAAACTTAAAGGCAAACCTTACAGGATCAAACTATCTTCAAGAAATTTAACCACGTCCCAGAACTTAACTGCATCACGCCTCAGGAGTATTTAAACTAGTACAAGACTAGGTTGTACCCAAGAAACTCAAACTTACAAAGCATCTGTATCCAGTCAAAAGTGATGAGGCGTACAAAAAAGCAAGAAACCGAAATCCTTAATGAGAAGACACACCAATCAAGGAAACCAACCCAGGGATGAAATGGGTGATACATACAGTTAGTGCCCAGGGATACTAAAAGTTTTTGTAACCCTGTTTTGTATTTTCAAGAAGTTGGAGGAAAACATGAGCATGTTAACGTAATTCATCAAGGATTTTTAAAACAAGCTGAATTTACAGAGCTGGGAAAAAAAAGACGAAAATAGATTGGATGAGATAATAGCAGAGTGGACACTGTAGAAGAGAAGTGAACTTGAAGATAGAGAGATAGCACATATCCTCCATGAAATGGGGAGAGAAGTAAGTCTAGAAAAACACGAATGGAGCATCAGTGAGCCATAAATGACCTAAATATAACTAGAGTTCTCAAAGCAGAGGAGAGACAACTGGGGACTGATAAAAACACTGGAAGAAATAATGACAAAAAACTTTCCAAATTTAGTAAATTTTAGGATTAAAGGCATCTAAAAGGCTATTTGATAGAATCACTCACCTGACATTGGGATTCCAACAAAAGATCCTCACCAAGTGGTCCAGCTTACATTTTTATAACCTCAGCAACAAGGAACTTGCTGTCTCCTAAGGCAGCTTTGGTTCTCAGGACACCCTTCTTATTTTGAGCTGAAACTTACCCTTCCCCACTGTTAACTGTCACCAGTTACTCCAGTTCTCTGCTTGTGAGAATCTAAATCTATCTCCGAGTTAACGGCCCTACAGCTGTTTGAAGGAGGCTTTCATGATCTGCAGTCTTCTCCATGGCAGACATGTATAATTCCTCCAGCCATTTCTTATGGAATGTTATTTTGAGTCCCGCCATCTTGAATTCACACACACCTGAAGACCGTGCTCTTGGTCACCACCAATTTAGAGCAGAACTTTTCCCATTCTATCTCATTCTAACTGACGGACTGCTAGAGAAGTATTGAGTTTTTGGTGGCTACATTACACTGTGTTGAGCTGATTGCCAGTGTGCCCCTAATCAGCCCCAACATTTCCACTCACCCTTCATGTGGTTGTCGTCTTGGGCCCAGGTGCAACGTCCTACGTTTGTCCCTATTGATCGTTATTATTTTTTGACTCATCATGGCATTTTTGGTTCCCAGTTCTGTCAGTGACAGTATTTCCCATCTTTTTCAGCTTCTGGCATCTGAACATGTGATATATACTTTTATATTTCCATTTTCTCCTCTTTTACGTACAACTCTGGCATCTTCATTATAGTCTTCCTCTTTAGCCCAAAGTCCTGCCAGCATTGTGGGTGAACTTAGCATCCATGTGGATGAGCCATCATTGTCCGACCCTCACTCTAATGCCCTAGTCCTCAACTCAGTAACCTTCTCTACCCTACTCTAGTCATACTCTCCCATGGGCATACTTTGGACTTTGTCATTACATAGAACTGTCCCATCTCCAGTCCTGCAATTGGTTACAACCCCAGTCCTTCCAACCTACTTTTAAGAGGGTTCATCAAACGTGTGGCCCTCCAGTGTGTTGATACCTTTGACCTTGCATTTATTTTCAATCCATCATGACCTTCCTACCTTTACTTCTCTACTTAGATAACTTAGATGCCATTACTTTAGTAACTCTCTTGCTAGTAATTTAAATTCCTTTGACCCACCCTGGAAGAATCCAGTTGCAAATTTTCTATAGCAGTAACTGATCATTTTGGAAAAGTCATACAAGAGGATGCATCAGTTCCACTAGAAACTTAAGACCACCAACCACAAGTAGACCCTCAGCACAGTCTATCTTGCATTTCTTTGATCATTTCACTGTCCGTCCCTACAGTCTGTAGTAGACCTTGTCTACATTCCTCAAACAATTGATCCCTCCTTACCACCCTTGGCTGTCACTCTCAGCAAATGAGCTTGCCTTTACTTTGAGTTTATCCTGTTTGGTTTTTTTTTGTTGAGTTCTTGATGTGTAGATTCATATCTTATATAAAAGTTTTTAGCTATTCTGTTTTCAAAAAAAATTTTTTTTTCTCCTCACCTTCTGGAACTACCATCATGTGTGTGTTCGTACACTTGGTGTTCCAATGGGTCTCTGCATCTCTGTTCATTTTTCTTCATTTATTTGTCTTTCTATTCTTCAGACAGAATAATCTCAATGATCCTATCTTCAGTTCACTGATTCTTCCTTCTGCCAGCTCAGATCTACTGTTGAGGCTATCTACTGAATTTTTCATTTAAGTTTTTATACTTTACTTTTTTTTTTAAAGATTATTTATTTATTTATTTATTTGAGAGAGAGAAAGAGAGAGAGAGAGAGAGAGAGAGCATGAGAAGAGAGAGGTCAGCGGGAGAAGCAGACTCCCCACAGAGCTGGGATCCCGATGCAGGACTCGATCCTGAGACTCCAGATTCATGACCTGAACCGAAGACAGTCACCCAACCAACTGAGCCACCCAGGTGCCCCATAAGTTTTTGTACTTTTCAACTCCATGGTTTTTAATGTCTGTCTCTTCATTGATGGTATCTACTAGATGAGATATTATTCTCATGCTTTCCTTTAGTTCTTTAAATACAGTTGTTTAAAACTCCATGAAAATATTTAAAATTTGCTGATTTAAGGGGTTTTTTTCTAAGTGAATTCAAAGCCTGGGCTTCCTCAGAGACAAGTTTTATTAATTGCTTTCCCCCCTCTGTATATTGGCCCTACTTTCTTATTTCTTTACATTACTCATGTTTTCATTGAAAACTTGACACTTTTTATATTATAATGTGGCAGTTCTGGAAACCAGACCTCCCCTTCCCCAAGGTTTTTTGTTTTTGCTATTTGCTGTTGTTTGCTTAGTGACTTATGAACTAGTTTGGTAACGTCTGTATTTTTGGTCAAGCAAGTATGGTCGTTAAAGTCTCTGGCGTATGATCAGCTACTTATTGGACAAAGATCTCCTTAGATACTTACAGCCCAGACATGGCCTACTCGTTGTTGAGGGGCCCTCTATGCATGGGTCAGGACATATCTTCAACACTTAGGCCAATACAACTTGGGCTTAACCCCTCATTTCCTGCTTGTGCAAGGCTCAAGCTCAGCCAGAGGCTAGAGCCTTGGTCTTATCTGAGCATGTGCACAATCATAAGCATGCTTCTGACCTTCTAGATTCCCAGGAATATATCAGAGCTTTCAAAGCCACTGCTGCTATCTCATTGCCCAGACTTTCCTACCAAGCTTCTTGGTTAGTCTGTTGTTTGTGCCAGCTCTTAACTGTTGCTTCAGGCAGCAGGAGCTAAAACATTTACTTGGAGAGACTTTTGGCAAACATCTCTCAGAGATCAGCATTAGCACTGGGTGAGTTTGAGTCAACTGAAAGAAAGAGCCTTTCAAGTAGGATCTTCTAAAGAACAACTAGACAGGTTGGTCTATCTGCAAAACAGCTCTTCTTTGAGAATGAAGCTTTGAAAAAGTTCAACTCATTCTTCCTTCTCCAGTCTTGTAAATATGGGCTGTTATTTTTCAAGCTTACAGCTGAGTTGGCAGCAGGGGATGGTACTAAAGTTAGTTAAAACATCACAAAGCTCACCGTTCTTGCCAAGATTCATCAGCTATTTTTGAAGAAGCACTTCCCAGGTCACTGAAAGCCTTTGGTTAATTTCCAGCGTTCTGAAAAAATTGATTCTGACAATATTTGCTAGTGTTTGACAATTTATCTTTAACCTGTGAATGGGCCCCTCTTTTGTATGTTTGTTATATTTTTGTTGAAATTATATTTTGAATATTGTAATGAGATAATTCTGGAAATCGGGTTCTCCTCTTTCCTTAGGCATTGCTGTTCTTGCTTGTTCTTATTGCTGTTCCGCAGTTGTCCATTTGTATAGTGATTTTCCAAACCACTTTTTACAAAGACTGTTTTCCCGGTCATGTGTGGTATCTTATCGCCTCAGTCATCCATTGGCCTGACCGATTTCCTTAAATGTCTTATTCCAATGAGAAAAGAAATATGTTTTAAAAATTCTATCTCTCTAAATGATTTGACAGGCGCTGCGTGGGAAGCCACTTCAGCCCAGAGGTGTTGAGACAGTGACCAGCTTCTCTGCCAGTTCTGTAGTGGACTGGCAAGGAGTGCAAAACACACAACTCTGATTTTTGGAGGAAAAGATCCTTATTGTCCAACATGCCACCAGTTGTCCCCATCAGGAATGCAGGGAGCCATCCCTATAGCTGTCTGTTACGGGACCAGGGACTGGGAAATGGTAGCTACTCGTAAAACACCAAAATTCATGGATATTTACTAGGCTCTTTGTTCATCAGGCATTCTTGCTGCAAGTTTTCAGCTAGACTCCAGAGTTCTGAAAATGGTTGGTTTTGGTATTTCTTGCCAGTTCAAGAATTGTTCTGATAACAGGAATGATTCTTGGAGCTTCCTATTCCACCATCTACCATGATATCATCTGGATATAGACTTTTTGTACTAATCTGACTCTTACTCTTTTGAAGGAGGATTTTTTTTTTCTGGAAATCTCTCAGTCTTTTTCTCCTTGGATGTACTTAAGTATAGGTGAATCTTTTTTCTTTTATTCAGCATGGACTTTATAAACATTCAGTCTGAAGTACTGGATTTTTCTTTAGTTCTGGGAAATTTCTATAAATGGTAGAACTTATGGATTAATCTGAATCTCCTCTTTTCTCTTGTTTTCTATCTCTGTGTTTTGGCATGTTTCCTCAGCTTTATCTTTGAAATTGAAATTTAGAGTTTATCCATGTCTATTCCATTATCTGGTCCTTAAATAGAATGTTTTCTTTTACTGTTCATCTTTCTCATTACATTTTTTCCCCCATTTGCTCCTTTTTTTCCATGCGTTCTGTGTTTGCTAAAGAAATGTCAGCTCTTGGGACACCTGGGTGGCTCAGTGGGTTAAGTCTCTGCCTTCAGCTCAGGTCATGATCTCAGGGTTCTGGGATCGGGCCCCGCATCAGGCTGTCTGCTCAGTGGGGAGCCTGCTTCCCCCTTTCTTTCTTCCTGCCTCTCTGCCTACTTGTTATTTCTCTATCAAATAAATAAATAAAATTAAAAAAAAAAAAGAAATGTCAGCTCTTCGTATCAGCTATTCTGAACCCTCATTTTGGTCTTTCCTTTTTTGTTGTGAATTTTCTTCATTGTCTGGTGAACACTGGGTTAATGTCTGTGTTTGAATAAAAGACCACATTGTCATTTTGATTAGTAAAGATCGTGTACACAGGAGGTCACTTTGTAATCCTATGGGTCTATTCCAAAGAGGTCGCTCCTGATGAGAGGTCAGACCGCAGGCCATAGTGATGGTACCTGTTGACCTCCAGTCTTCCCATTTAGGGTGAATGGTAGGGAAGCAGGAGAGCATGATAGCCTGTCTCATGTATTGCAACCTCACTGGTCCCGTTGTGCACGATCTTAGTCACCTCCAACTCTGCTATATGTCTCTCCAAAATCTCAGCACCACCCTCCCTGTAGTCCCTCCCCAAGCCAATCTCCCACCATAATCAGACTTCAGAGGACCCATGAGGAGGCACATGTTTCCTATATGAACACTGACTTTCCACTCTACAGTTTTGAGGAAGACTCTCATTCACAGAGGAAGATTACTATACATAGGCTGAAACCTTTTTTTCCAACCTGCACGCTTTTACACTCATAAACAAAACTTTAACAATTATCCTCTGTAGCGGCAGCCTAGACCTTGTCACTTTTATCCTAAATTCTAACTTATAAAACTTATGTTAGTGAGGCTTTATTGTGTACTTGTTTTGTCCAATAGAAAAGTAGTGTTTTCACTGAATTACCTGATTAATTTGTTAGGTTCTTCAGCTCCGTGGTTAATTAGTACTCGGCTTATGTGTGATCTTTGGGTCACTGACTACTTTCTTTTTTTCCAACAGAGATATTATTTACCTTGTGAGCCAAGTGATGCCGATTTTCGCTCCCTTTCATCTATTTGATGCACTCGCAGTGAGTACTTGGAGTGATTTAACTCTAATACACAAAGCAAAATGTGTTTTGTGTTTCTAACTTTTGAAATTAAACATCTCTGATATCATCTTTGAGAAGAGAGACCTCTTGCTTCAGGCATTCTTAGCCATTTGCGGGAAAGACAGGGTACCCTAGCGTAGCATCTCAAGGTAGAAGAAACCAGAGTTACCCAACCTCTTCTTTGTCTGGGGGCTAAATGCCCATGTGACATCTGAGTCATCTGATTCTGCTGTATTGGCCAGGGTGATTCTGCTGTATTGGCCAAGGCAGGCCAGGCCACCTTTGGGTTCATTCTGACCACTAAAAAGTCCTTTCCCAGGCTGATTTGCTAGATATGTAGGTATTTGAAGACCCTGCTTCTGTACCCCAGAATGATGCCTTGAGGCTTACTCCCAGTTTCAGCAATTAGCCCTCATGAGATGATTTCTAGGTACATTGGCCATCTTGCTTTTCCCCCCAGGGAATTTCCTCTGTTTGTTCACATCCCTCTGAAGATGTGGTACTCATATTGAGCACTGGCTGTGTTAAGAATAATGTGGAAGAGAGCAGGACGATCGTCACTACTCTGGTTCTGGGCATTTTTGAAGTGCATGGTCACATTAATATTTTTCAGCCATGATATCAGACTGGTTTCTGCTGAGATACCCATCAACGAACCTCTACATTTTTTAACATATGCTTAAAAAAAAAAAGATTTATTCATGGGGTGCCTGGGTGTCTCAGCTGGTTAAGCTTCTGCTTTTGGCTCAGGTCATGATCCCATGGTCCTGGGATGGAGCCCCACCTCAGGCTCCCTGCTCCCTGCTTCTCCCTCTCCCTCGGCCTGTCTCCCCTGCTTGTGCCCTCTCTTCTCTCTCTGAAATAAGTTAAGATCTTTTTAAAAAGATTATTTGTTTATTTGGTGGGGAAGGGCAGAGGGAGAGAGAAACTTAAGCGGACTCCATGCCGAGGGTGGAGCATGATGCAGGGCTCTATCCCGCAACCCTGCGATCATGACCTGAGCCTAAATAAGAGTCCAGCGTTTAACCGAATGAGCCACCCAGGCACGCCACAAAATATTTTAAAATAGAGATTTAAATAATGTTACCTGGTGGGTTTCTAATGAAAGTTGCTGTAGTACATTGTTGTTAACGTAACCTCAAAAGCGTAACCTTTTTCTCTATCTCTTACATAATGTTCAGTTCTTGTTTTCAGATGGAGCTGTTTGACTATATCCAAACTTGTGATATATTAATGTAGTATTCCAAACTTGATGTGATGACAGGTAAATGATTGCAGTGTTGGTTTTGGTATTCCTCTCTTTAGGGCACCTGCGGGGGAGTCCTTCGAGGTACAGGGAAACAAAAGATCGGTGCTATCTTGAATGCCGTTGGTTATTATGTTTTCGGTTTTCCTATTGGAATATCTTTGATGTTTGCTGCTAAACTTGGGATAATAGGTATGTTTTTGATTCTTCAGTGATCAACCTCAAGTCTTATCTGTCTTATTAAGAAAAACTGCTTGAGATACAAAGAAGCCTTATTTTCCTGTGTACAACACTGGAAATGCAGTCTTGAACAAAGTAGACATGATCTGTGCCCTCAGGATGAGGCCAGGATTAATTAATTACCCAGTTCAGTACAGCATTTGGGTTCAGTACAGCAGGAGATAAGACCTTGGCCCTGTGAGCACCTATCATAAGTTGGAGTACAGAGTTACCAGAAGGAACTTACCTAAGGTAGTCCTGCATTAGCCTCAGACCTGAAACATGATGAATTACCTAGGTGAAGCGAACACCATTTATTGAAAAACATTCTTTCCCCACTGAATGATCTTGGC
Organism: Mustela nivalis; assembly: GCF_964662115.1. Taxonomy (NCBI): domain Eukaryota; kingdom Metazoa; phylum Chordata; class Mammalia; order Carnivora; family Mustelidae; genus Mustela; species Mustela nivalis. The sequence continues at coordinate 15,513,026 of NC_139036.1, forward strand.
ACACTTGTTGAAAATTAGTTGGCCATAGATGTATGAGCTTATTTCTGGACTCTCTCTTCTACTCCACTGGTGTCTATGTCTGGCTTGTACCAGCACCACTCTGTTTTGATTACTGTAGCTGCAAAATAATTTTTGAGATCAAGGAGTGTAAGCCTTCCAGCTGTATTCTTTTTAAATTTTGTTTTGGCTATTTGAGGATTCTTGAAATTCCATATGAATTTGAGGGTCAGGTTTTCCATTTTTGCACCAAAAAAATTAGAATTTTTATCTAGATTGAATCTGTACATTGCTTAGGAGAAAATAATGGAATCTTAACAATAATAAGTCCTCCAATCCATGAACACAGAATGTCTTTCCATTTATTTAGGTCTTTAACTTCTTCCAGTCAATGTTTTGTAATTTTCCATGTTATCCATTTCCTTGGTTAGATTTATTCCTAGATATTTTATTCTTTTGGATACAATTGTGAATAGAATTATTTTCTTAATTTCCTTTTCAGACTGTTATGGCATATTAAAATACAACTGATTTTTGTGTGTTGATCTAAGTTTATGGAATTTATTAGCTGTAGTATTTTTTAATGTGTAGATTTTTAAAAAGATTTTCTATATATAGGATCATGTCATATGTAATTAGAAATAATTTTTCTCCATTTCTAATTTTTTACATTTTATTTTATCAAGATAAGTGTCCTCTTTAATCCCCATCACCTAGTTCCCTCTTTCCCCCAATATCCCCCATCTTAGTTCTTTTAGTTAAGGGTTACTTTCTTAGTTTGTCTCTCTTTTTTTTCCTTTGCTTCTTTGTTTTGTTTCTTAAGTTCCACATTTGAGTGAAACCATATGGTATTTGTTTTTGACTGACTTATCTTGCTTTGCATTAATTACTCTAGCTCTATCCATGCTGTTGCAAATGGCAAGATTTCATTCTTTTTAATGACTGAATCATTTTCCGTTGCATATATGGACCACATTTTCCTTATCCATCCAGCTATTGATGGACACTGGGTTGCTTCCATATCTTGGTTATTATCGACAATGCTGTAATAAATATAGGGATGAATGTATATGTATATGTATTTATCCATCTATCTATATATATCTTTTTGAAATAGTATTTTCATTTCCTTTGGGTAAATATCCAGAAGCAGGATTGTTGGATCATGTCGTAGTTCTACTTTTATTTCTTTTTTTTTTTTTTAAAGATTTTATTTATTTATTCAACAGAGAGAGACAGAGGGATCATGAGTAGGCAGAGCAGCAGGCAGAGAAAGAGGTGAGGGGGAGCAGGCTCCCCACTGAGCAGAGAGCCTGACGCGGGGCTCCATCCCAGGACCCTGAGATCACGACCTGGGCCCAAGGCAGAGGCTCAACCCACTGAGACACCCATGCGCCCCTCCTTTAATTTCTTTGAGGAACCTTCATACTATTTCCCTAAGTGGCTACACACATCCACATTCCCATCCACAGAGTATGAGGTTCCCCCTTTTTTTATTTAAGATTTGTATTTATTTATTTGAGACTGAAAAAGAGAGTGCGTGCATGAGTAGGGGAAGGGGCAGAGGGAAAGGGAGAAGCAGGCACCTCGCTGAGCAGGAAGCCTGATGTGGGGCTTGATTCTGGACCCTGGGATCACAACCTGAGCCAAAAGCAGGTGCTTAACTGACTGAGCCACCCAGGTTCCTCAAGGTTCTCTTTTCTTCATATCTTTGAAAACCCTTTTTATTTCTTGTCTTTCTTGTACTAGCCACTCTCACTGGTGTGAGGTGATATCTGATAACTTTGATTTGCATTTCCCTGTTGATTAGTGATATTTTCACATGTCTGTTAGCCATCTGTAAATCTTTGGAAAAAATGTTGATTTAGGTTCTCTGACCATTTCTTAATCAGATTGTTTTTTGGAGTTGAGTTATATGACTTCTTTTTATATATATTTTGGGTATTAACCCCTCATCAGATACATCATTTGCAAATATCTTCTCCCAGTCTCCCAAAGGTAGATTGCCTATTTGGCTTTTTGATGGTTTCCTTTGCTGTGTGAAAGCTTTTTATTTTGGTGTAGTCCCAATAGTTTTTTGTTTTTGTTTTCCTTGCCTGAGGAGATACATCCATAAATATGTCTAAGAGATTACTGCTTATGTTTTCTTTTGGGAGTTTTATGGTTTGGGGGTTTCACATTTAGGTCTGTACTCCATTTTAAGTTAATTTTTGTATATGGTATAAAAAAGTGGTTTAGTTTCATTCTTTTTCATGTGGCTATACAGTTTCCCCAACACCATTTTTTAAAAGATTTTATTTATTTATATATTTGACAGACAGAGATCACAAGTAGGCAGAGAGGCAGGCAGAGAGAGAGAGAAAGAGAGAGAGAGAGAGGAGGAAGCAGGCTTCCTGCTGAGCAGAAAGCCTGATGTGGGACTCGATTCCAGGACCCTGGGATTATGACCCAAGCAGAGGCTTAACCCACTGAGCCACCCAAGTGCCCTGAATTTTATTTTTTTAGTGAAAAAATAGTCTAATTAGAGGACTTACTAAATGCTGTAGAATGTAGTCAAGTAGGTTTAGTTCTGCATCCAATCAGTACGTTTTTCCATGTAAAAATTTTGAATCTACCCCAGTTCTCTGTGAAATTTTAATCTTGCAGTTGTCGTAAGAGCCTTCCTGTGTCCACATAGACAGGTGCTTAGTTTCTTACCTTGACTTTTTAGGAAACATTACTTGGTGGCCTAAAGAATAACTATCTTCAATGTCATCTCTCTTCTCATGCCTGGGGGCCTTTGTGTGGCTGATTAATGTCAAGCTGGGCTTTGTCATTCTCTGTTTGGGACACACACCTGCCAAATGTTTATTACTGTCTCGTAGTGCTACCAAACACTGCCCTAAACCCCTGGGATATACTGTTTACCTAAATTGGGAGAGCCCCTGTCCTCCTCAATAAGCTGCTAGGGTTTTATAATTCTCCTTCACTTAAAAAAACCCAAAACGCTAAAACCTCTCTCTTAGTAGAATCTAATGCTTCCTTAGAATAAGCAGATTTCCCTCTCTTTGTTCACTAAGAGGCTTTTTACCATTGTACTTAGTAGGTGTTCAGATTTGTTCAAAAGTCCTTTTAAATTATTAAAATTTTACTTTAATGGTATGGAAATTTGGGGAAATGCTTAAACACACAGAAAATTAAATTATCTTTAGTTACCCTACTGAGCTAGAACAGCAGAGGCATTCAATGTATTTTATGCTAGTCTTTTTTCTATTATTCACAGATGTAGGGTTATACTAACTATATAATTTCCTCCCATTCGATGTTAAAGACATGGTTTTTAATACCTCTACATTACTCCCTTGTATCATTTCTTCAGTGCTTCCCTGACAGTGGACATTTAAATTGCTTCTCGTTATTTATGTATTTTTTAAGATTTTATTTATTTGACAGAGAGGGACAGAGAGAACAGCAGAGGGAGCTACAGAGAGAGAGGGAGAAGCAGGCTCCCCGCTGAGCAGGGAGCCTGCTTCTCCCTCCTCTGCAGCACCCTGCTTGTGCGCTCTCTCTGCCAAATAAATAAAATATTAAATAAGTAAGTAAATAAATAAATAAATTGCTTCTCTTTATAAATAAGATTGTGCTGAGCCTCCCAGGTGTGTGAATCACTAAGTTCCCTGACTCTTCCCTCAGGATGGATTCCTAGAAATAGAATCACTCCCTCAAAGGGATGTCAGTCCACCTGCTTCTGAACGGAAGAGAAGTTTTGTTTAATTCTGAGGAGTTTGCTTAAATTCCAGTTTTGTTTCATTATGAGGAATCCACATCGGACTGGCGTCCATGTGCCTTTGCCAGTGTGGCACCCCGGACGTGGAATGAATGAATGTACTAATTGGCAATCTCTGACAGATTCCATCTCTCACCAAAGCAGCCAGCTTTGTAGCGGAACTATTGACATACAAGTGGATATTTTATATCCACTTTGGTATGTAATGGACATTTAACTAGCTTAAATAGTTTCATAGGTGAATAGGCATTGTTTTCATCTTTTTCTTTTTTTTGAAAGGATCCATTTATATTCTCAGTAGACTTGTCCACACGACAGTTGGTTTCCCCCTGGGCCTGTGCCTTCTCCTGCCTCTACCGGCCGGGCCTGTCCTGGAGCTGTCACAGCCACTTCCCCTCCCCCCCATAGTGAGAGCTGCTGCCCTTCTCGTGGACTCTGGGCTGTGGGTCACTGTTGCGGCGCTCTGTTCAGTGGTTTCCGTGGCCCTTCTCACCCTTCCAGCCGGCACATTTGCAGCCTTGCCTGTTTTCTGTCTCCCCTAGTAGTATGTAAGCTCTAGGAGGGCCCAGATCTCGCCAGCCTGTCCCACAATGTGTGGCCAGTCCTCAAAACCCGACCTGCCACAAAGCAGCCAGTACATATTTGTTAAATCAGCGTATAAGCAGCCAACAGTTCTGTGTTGTTTGGACTGTTTATTGCCAGAGTGACTGCCGTGATCGATCAGTGTAAACTTGAGTGCCAGTCTATACTTCTGTAAATTTTTAAGGTAGTTATTTTATTTTATTTTTTAAAGATTTTATTTATTTATTTATTTATTTGACAGAGAGAGAGATCACAAGTAGGCAGAGAGGCAGGCAGAGAGAGAGGGGAGAAGCAGGCTTCCCACCAAGCAGAGGGCCCGATGCAGGGCTCGATCCCAGGACCCTGAGATCATGACCTGAGGCGAAGGCAGAGGCTTTAACCCACTGAGCCATCCAAGCACCACAGGAAGTTATTTTAGCTGAAGTTGTCTTGGAAGAATGTGAACGATGACAGAACATCATGGAAGAACACCTAAGCCATGATTCTCATCCTGTATCCATAGGTCTCTGGTCTGGATTGATCATCTGTGTTTTCTTTCAAGCCCTTTTCTATCTGGTGCTCATCTGCAGGACGAATTGGAAGAGAGCTGCCGAGCAGGTAATAGCATCTTCTAGAAGGGTGGCTCTTTCTCGGTCCCGTGGCTCTGTGAGGAACCTGAAGGTCAAATGCTAAGGTGGCCATTGGCAGCATGACTGCTTCATTTCATGGCAATTGTCTAATGTGAGTTCGGGGTAGAAAGACAGCACGTTTCAGCATGTTTTCTTCTTTGTTCCATGAGTTCAGTATCTACTTACTAGGGTTCAACAACAAATGAGGAATTAGCTTAGAAAATATTTTTCCGTTTTAGTATAATAATAGTAGTTTTTTAATCCTGATTATACAGACTTATCTGTGTTTAGACCTCTGTCTTTTTATTTTTATTTTTTTAATTTGACAGAGAGAGAGAGATCACAAGGAGTCAGAGGCAGGCAGAGAGAGGAAGAAGCAGGCTCTCCGCCAACCAGAGAGCCTGATGCGGGACTCAATCCTAGGACCCTGGGATCAAGACCCGAGCCGAAGGCAGAGGCTTTAACCCACTGAGCCACCCAGGCGCCCCTAGGCCTCTTTTTAGAAACATTTTTGGTTCACATTTTCCTAAAAGGCAGCGTGCTGAGGATCTGTGATCAGTGAGGAATGCTTGGGGGAAGAGCCATAACCTCCGGGTAGAGGAACGGGATCTCGACTGTATGGGCCTCTCTGGGTGTGACTTGTAAGCTGTGTTTATTGTCAAGATGAGATGGATGACAGGTTGGGGTAGGGGATGTGTTACTGATAGGGAGACAGGGGCTGAATTTAGTGCACAAAGCACCCCTGCTTCAATTTTGTGTCCTGTCCCCCGGGTTCACATGCCTTGGTTTTCCTACTTGTGATGTATGGCATCTTTCCTACCTTAGTGTGACGAATGGAAGGAGGAAGTAGTACTGGACATTCAGCTAGGCCATAAACCGTCCTTTATATGATAACACCATTCGTCTTTAGACTTTATTTCTTATAGCAGGGCTTAGGAACACTGAAATGTGCAGTGCAAGAAAAATATGAAATTTGCAACTACAGGCACAAGTTGCCTTTTACATTATGATTGTGAGCTGAGCACTGGGGAGAATAGTGGTTGTCCATTACATCTATGTGTCCATCACATTCTATGGTCATTGGTGTTTTCAGGACCAGAAAGGACGGTGCTAGATGTTAGAGCTCTTTTTTTTTTTTTTTTAAAGATTATTTATCTGAGAGAGAGAGCAGGAGAGGAGCACGAGCAGGGGGAGGGGCAGAGGGAGAAGCAGACTCCCCACTGGGTAGCAAGCCCACTGCGGGACTCCATCCCAGGACCCCAGGATCATGCCCTGAGCCGTGGGCAGATGCTTAACCGACTGAGCCACCCGGGTGCCCCGATGTTAGAGCTCATTAGGAGTGGTTCCATCGGTAGCTCAGGTGAAATTTTAACAAGAGAATACTCGCCCAACTTGATGTACACTTCATTGGCTTCTGTGACGCTTGTTTTCAGGCACAGGTCCGAGCTGGGCTGAAGGGGATCAAAGAGACCACGCGGTCACCAGCAGGTAACAGAGCACAGTCTAGTGGCCTTGATCTGCTTCATGAGGCCAAAACTTAGTGTAGCCACAGTTAATTAGTTATGAGATCCTGCTCTCTTGCGTAATAATCTTGTCCCTGCCCTACTAATTGGGAGATCAACACTGGGTTCTCCTGTGAAATGTTCTCAATGTAGTTTCACATAATACCAGCCAATAATTGATGGTCATTGCTGAGCGTGTCCTTAGGGAACTTCCCATAATAGCTCTTTACTGAACCCTGTACATAAGGGTATATATACGCCACTGTCCTCTGCCATCAGATCTACCTGTCTTGGAGAAAGAAGTAACTGATGGAGTAGTTCTGCCTGAGGTCCTCACACCCGAGAGCCAGACCTTCCAACTAATGGTCCTAGACGAAAGCAGCCAGTACACCGTTTCGACCATCGGGGATGTCCTGACAGGAAGACAGTTGATTTTCTATCGTGGAATAGCTCTAGCTGTCGCTGTCGCCGTTCTTTTAGCAGGCATTTTAGTAAGGGTCTTCAATGACCGTGGCTAAAATAGAAGCATTAGCACCAGCCCACAGACTAGACATGATCGTTCCATGCCGTCTTAGTTGTCCCAAGAATCTGCACTGTCTTCGTGGAGATCAAGGCCAGAGGTGGAATTCTAAGTTTCTCCCAGATGTTAACTATATCATGTAAACTATATCATTGTAAATCTGTAAATTTGATTGTCCCTGCTGGAAGTGTTCTGTGCTCTTATGTTGAATGTCTTCCCTCTTTCAGGAAAGTTCATTGCCCTGTAAAACTGATTGCTGAACCAGCTTTGTTTGTATTTCTCTGTTAGTGTATTTACTTTTACCAGTAGGTATGTATTAAGTGCCTGTTCAAGTCCTATCTCAGGTATGGCCATACAAGCTTTTATAAAATTAAACACCTTAAAACTGAAAATGCGTGCTAATGATATTTGAGGCTATAAAAGCTATCGAAATGCTAACTTTTAGTTTTGGACCTTCAAACACATTTTTGTGGCAACTGTTGTATTAAAGAATCAATCTGTGTTGTCTTCTGCTGCTTAGCTCCCCAAATGTGGCCCTCTCCCAGCAGGGTTTTAAAGCCTTTATGGGGAGTTTGAGCAATCCAAATAGAGAATACTAAAAACAAACAAACAAACAAACCCTAATATTGGGGATCCCCTCCACAAAGCCTACCAAGTGACTTGTGTCCCCATTGGCTTTTCATCTCTTTCTCAGAAATGAGAACAAGCCTAGGATGACCAGACAGCTGTGAAAAAACAGTAATACAAGAAGGCAACTGAAAAGAAACCGAGACTTTATAGGATAAAGAGGACTTACATCCTCAAAGGGATAACCCCAAATACTACAACCATGATCTATAATAGGAAGCTCTAGAATGAAACATTCAGGAAAACCTTGGAGCTAAAATTCACATAACATAAAATTAACCAGTTGAAGTGTATAATTCAGTAGCATTTTGTACATTTAGTACATTTGTGATTTTGTTGTTTGTTTTTAAACTATCGTTTTTTTTTAGTTTTTTTTTTTAAGATTTTTTATTTATTTGTCAGAGAGAGAGAGAGAGAGGGAGAGAGAGCGACCACAGGCAGAGGCAGAGGGAGAAGCAGACTCCCTGCCAAGCAAGGAGCCTGATGTGGGACTTGATCCCAGGACGCTGGGATCATGACCTGACCGAAGGCAGCTGCTTAACCAACTGAGCCACCCAGGCGGCCCTAAACTATTGTTTTTTTAAAAGATTTTACTTATTTATTTGACAGACAGAGATCACAAGTAGGCAGAGAGGCAGGCAGAGAGAGAGGAAGGGAAGCAGGCCCCCTGCTGAGCAGAGAGCCCAATGTTGGACTTGATCCCAGGACCGTGAGATCATGACCTGAGCGGAAGGCAGCAGCTTAACCCACTGAGCCACCCCGGCGCCCTAAACTATTGGTTTTTTTAAAAGGTTTTACTTGGGGAACATGGGTGGCTCAGTGGGTTAAGTATCTGCTTTCAGCTTAAGTCATAAGGTTTTACTTGGGGAACATGGGTGGCTCAGTGGGTTAAGTATCTGCTTTCAGCTTAAGTCATGATCTCAGGGTTTTGGGATCGAGCCCCACATCAGGCTCCTCCTCAGCGAGGAGCCTGCTTCTCCCTCTCTCAGCTTGCCCCTCCCCCTGCTTGTGTGCTGTCTCTCTTTGTCAAATAATTAAGTAAAATCTTTTTTTTTTTAATAGTTTGCATTTTAAAGATTTTATGTATTTATTTGACAGAGAGAAATCACAAGTAGATGGAGAGGCAGGCAGAGAGAGAGAGAGAGGGAAGCAGGCTCCCGGCTGAGCAGAGAGCCCGATGCGGGACTCGATCCCAGGATCCTGAGATCATGACCTGAGTCGAAGGCAGCGGCTTAACCCACTGAGCCACCCAGGCGCCCCTTAAGTAAAATCTTTTTAAAAAATGTTTTATTTAATTATTTATTAGAGAGAGAGAGCGAGAGAGAGTGCACAAGCAGGGGAGGGGCAGAAGGAGAGGGAAAAGCAGACTCCCTACCGAGCAGGGGGCCTGATGTGGGGCTTGATCCCAGGACTCTGAGATTATGACCTGAACCAAAGGTAGATGCTTACCTGACTGAGCCACCCAGGTGCCCAGAAAATTTCTAATTTTGATGAAGCCCAGTTCATCTATCTTTTCTTTTTTTGCTTCTGCTTTTGTTATCATATCTTAAAAATCCATTGCCAGGTGATAAGAAAAAAAAACGTTAAGTACTCTGGGAATCTAAAAACATTATGGAAGAATTTAAAAACAAAATAGAAGACTTTGTTTCCATCGTGACATGTCAGGAGGTTGGAGGTCATCAAGAATTCTCAGGCAAGAGTTCTAGAACTCATTTCTTCTCTGTCACATGTGACACCAAATATGTGTGGATCTTCTAGGCAAACAACCGGTTCTCCAAATCTCCTAACACCAGCTGGAGGTCTGATGATTCCATTGAATTCTGACGTTACATACCCAGAGTTTGTGTCACACCCCAGGTTGAGGCTTAGGGGCTCAGATCCACAAGACTGATCCCAACTTGAGAAGCCCAATTGCAAGTCCATGCCCACCCAACTTTTTCTGACTGACCAGCTGTCAGCTGGGGGGTTTTCAGGGCCCCATTCTTGGATTCGACAATTTGCTAGAATAGATCACAGGACTTGGGAAGATGCTTGACATATGGCTACTGTTTTATTATGATGGATACAACTCAGGAAGAGCTCAATGGAAGGGATGCACAGGGGAAGTGACAAGGGGTGATGATGCTCAGAGGTCCCACGCTCCTTCTGGGCAGGTCACCCTCCCGGCTTCCCCATGTGCTCGCCAGTCCAGAAGCGCTACAAATCCTGTTGCTTAGAGGCTTTTTTGAAGGTTCCGTTAGAGAGTGTGATTGATTTGAGCCACTGGCCATTGGTGATTGGACTCCTCTCCGGTCACTCTCCCCTTGCTGGAGGTTAGGGGGGGCGGGGCAGCAAGTCCCAACCCTCTAATCTCATGTTGGTCTTTCAGCGGACCTGACCATTCCCCATCCCGAAGTTATCCAGGGGCCCATCAAGAATGACTTTCTTAGCATAAGCTTGGGCAAGGTTAAAAGGCCTCATCATGCATAACAAAAGATGCTCCTCTCACCTCAGGAAATCTCAAGGGCTTTAGAAGCTCTTGATCAGAAACCTTGGGCACTTGGATGTCACAGTAACAAAAGGAGAACAGCTGACCGAACCATTAACTCCTCTTGCTAGATCCCTCAGAGAACCGAGGTCACAAAGATAACTTCTTCACCAGAAGCTGAAGAGATGGACAGAGGTGGCTGGAGCCAGGAACAGGAAAACTGGAACTGAAACTGACTAGTTGCTGGAGGCTTAATGCAGACAAGCTGAAGAGTTAAAAATTTCAAGGGGGTTTCGTCTTAGGTGAGCCCCATAAAATCCCATGAATTTCATCTTCAGGGCCCCATCAGGTTCTCAGAGTGTAGATCAGAGAAAAATCCTACCATGCTTCTGTAGAAGGTGAGGGAAATGGAACCATTAAAAAATATGCTCAGGGCATTCTGTGCTGTTCAACCAAAGCCTACCTTCAAGGGAAACTTACTAGAGGCCAACTACGTTGGGTTTTATCAGAACCTAAGCTGGTGGGAGGGAAAGAAGTAAACTCCAGCCCCGCCAGCCTTCCACAAGGAGAAATGAAATACCCATGTAGACCCCTGTATCCTTCTGTCATCCTAGGGGATAGAGGGAAGCAGAATCATTCAGGAAGAGTAGGCACAGTCCAGAGACACACAGGCCCTTTAAAAGATTTGAGAGAGACCTTATCACTGAACTACGGAACACTTCCCTCCGCTGCACCTTACCATCACGTCAGCTTAGCTCCTGTATAATACCAAGAAATTACAATGGAAAGAATGACACATCTCAAACCTTACTTAACTCTAGCAAAGCCAAAAGACAAGGAGAGACAAAAATCAGCAGACATCAGGGGAAATTTTAGCCCCTGGCAGCTATAGTCACAAAAACTATAGACATAGCTTATGCCTCAGGTAAATAAACATAAATCCTCACATCAGAAACCTGTTGATCTCGGTTCCTTTTATCCAGTTCATCCAGGCTAGCTTCCCACAGGTAGTTCATTACAAGGCCTGCTTAAAGGCAAAACAGTTTGGAGAGACAAAGCAAGCATCAGACCAGACTCAGATATGGAGGAGATTTGGGGATGATCAGACGGAAATTTTATATAACTAGGATTGATATGTTAAGGGTTTAATGGGAAAAGTGGACAAGGAGCAAAAACAGATGGGTCATGTAAATCAGAGAGAGAGAGAGAGAGTCAAAGTATCCAAATGAAAAGTTAGAAATAAGAAATGCTGTAACAGAAAAAAAAAAAAGTGCCTTTTGTGGGGCATGATTAGACTTAACAGACTAGACATGACCAGTGAAATAGACTGGACATGACCAGTGAAAGAATCAGTGAGTTTTTAGAAACTTCAATAGAAACTTCCTGTCTTAGTCTGTTCAGGGGGTGATAGTGAAATACTACAGATGAGTAGCTTATAAGCAACAGAGATTTACTGCTCACAGTCCTGGTGGCTGGGAAGTCCAAGGTCAAGATTCAGTGTGGTCTCATCCTGTTGAGGGCCTTCTTCCTGGTTCCTAGCCAGTGCCTTCTCATTGAGTCCTCAAAAAGTAGAGGGACAAAGGATCTCTCTGGGGCCCCTTTTAGAACACTGATCCCATCCATTCACTTCCTAAAGGCCCTACTTCCTAATCCTATCACCCTTGGGAATTAGGACTTAAACGTGAATTTGGGATCAAATGTGACTTTGGGGGGGCTTAAGCATTCAGATATAGCTATTCCCAAATGAAATGCAAAGAGAAAAAGAGTGGGAGGAAAAAAAGAACATCCAAGAACTGTGGGACAATTAGAAAAGGTGTACCATGCAAAAGAAAGAAAGAGAAATTAAAGGAAGAAAGGAAGAAACAGAAAGTAAGAAAGTAAGAAAGAAGTAAGAAAAAGAAGAGCGCCTGGGTGGCTCAGTGGGTTGAGCCTCTGCCTTCAGCTTGGGTCATGGTCTCAGGGTCCTGGGATCGAGTCCCGAGTCAGGCTCTCTGCTCAGCAGGGAGCCTGCTTCCTCCTCTCTTTCTCTGCCTGCTTCTCTGCTTGTTTGTGATCTCTGTCAAATGGATAAATAAATTCTTTAAAAAAAAATAAGAAAAGGTGTAACATGCAGTGAATGGGAGTATCAGAAGGAGGGAAAAAAAATAGAAGACATATTTAAAGTTAATAACTGAGACTTTTCCAAAATAATGCCAAACACCAAACCACAGATTCAACTTAAAGAACACCAAGTAAGATAAATACCCAAAACTCTACACCTACATATATTATATTTAAGCTGCAGAAAATTGAAGAGAGTCTTGAAGCCAGAGGGGGAAAAACAGTACCCCTAATGGAGCAAGCAGAAGAATTATGTCAGACTTCTCTTGAGAAACTGTGCACGCAAGAAGAGAGTGGAGTGGAATATTTAAAGTATTGAAAGTAAAAAATCAGATAAGAAATCTGTACCTAGGGAAATTATTCTTCAAAAGTGAAAAGGAAATAAAGACTTTCTCAGATGAATAAGACTTGAGGAAATTTGTCAACCATATACCCAACTTGCAAGAAATGTTAGAGGTTCTTTAGAAGGACGAAACATGGTCTACATCAGAAACTTGGATATACATGAGAAAAGGAAGAGCCTTAGAAAACAAATGAAGGTAAAATTAGATCTTTTTAAAAAATATTCTTAATTTATCTAATGGTGAAAAGGTTTGTTGAAAATAATAACAATGTATTTGGCTATTGTAACTTATGGATAACTAAAATGAATGATGGTAGTATTACAAGGGTTGGGAGGGAAATATTGGGAATACTCTGTTATAAGGCATCTGCACTACCCATGAAGTATTATTTTAAAGAGGAATTAGAGGGGTGACTGTGTGGCTCAGTCAGTTAAGGGTTTGACTCTTGATTTTGGCTCAGATCGTGATCTTGGGGTCATAAGATCAAGCCCTGTGCCAGGAGTGGAGCCTGCTTGAGATATTTTTCTCTCTCCCTCTGCCCTCCTCTCTACCTAAAAAAGAAAAAAGGGGGGGGGGAGATTCATTGTAAACGTATATTGCAAACCCTAGGGTTACCACTAAAAACTTAAGGAAAAGTATAATAGCTATGCCAGCAGAGGAGAGAAAATAGAATCATATAAAATGCACAATTAAAACCAGGGAAGGCAGAAAGAAAGTGAAAGAGAAAAAAATGAGAGCATAGGGGAAGCACATAGAAAGAGTAACAAAGAGAATAATTAATCCCACTGTATCTATATTCACACCCTGACTTCAGAAACAAACAGTAAACTAGGAACAGAAGGGCATGCCCTCAACATAATGAAAGCCTTCTATGAAAAATTCACAATCAACACCAAGAGTGAAAGACCCAAAGTTTTCCCCAGCAGATCAGGGACAGGACAAGTATTCGCACTTTCATCAGTTCTATTCACTACAGTGAATAGTTCTATTCACTACAGTGAATAGTTCTATTCACTACAGTGAATAGTTCTATTCACTACAGCAAGGTCTAGCCCCAAAGCATTAGGCAAGAAAAAGAAATTAAAAGCACCCAGACCTCAAAGGAAGAAGTAAAATTATCTATGTTCATTAATGACACAATCTTATGTGTAGAAAACCTGAGATTCGATGAAACTGTTAGACCCAATAAATTCAGCGAAGTTGCAGGATACAAAGAAACACATACTCAGTTGTATCTCTATCTGTACATTAGCAATGAACAGTCCAAAAAGGAAAGTAGGAAGACAATCCCATTATACAATTGCATCAAAAGGATAAAATAAGGGCACCTGGGTGGCTCAGATGGTTTAGCACCTGCCTTTGGCTCAGGTCATGATTTCCAGGTCCTGGGATGGAGCCCCATGTTTGGCTCCCAGCTCAGCAGGGAGCCTGATTGTCCCTCTCGTTCTGCCTCTCCCCCTGCTTGTGTGCTCTCTGTCTAATGAATAAATAAGATCTTTAAAAAAAACCCAAAAGATAAAGTATTTATGAGCAAATTAACCAGGGAGGTAGAAAATCTACACTGAAGACTATAAAACATTGCTGAAAGATATTAAAAACAAATAAATCGAAAAGACATCCTTTGTTCACAGAATGGAAACTTAATACTGTTAAGATGATGATAGTACTAAAAGTGATCTACAGATACAATGTAGTAAAATCCCAAAGACATTTTGCAGAAATAGAAAAACCCATAATAAAATTCACATGAAATCTCAAGGGACCCAAACAGCCAAAGCATCTTGAAAAAGAACAAAGTTGGAAGTCTCACACTTCCTGATTTCAAAACTTACTACAAAAATGTAGGAGGCAAAATCGTGCGACACTGGCATAAAGGCAGACATAAAGACCAAAGGAGAGAACTGAGACCCCAAATAAACTTTTGCATGTATACATACATGGCCAAATGATTTTCAGCAAGACAGCCAAGACCATTCAATGGGGGAAAGGACAGTCTTTTGAATAAATGATGCTGGAAAGATCAGAAATCTGCATGAAAAAGAATGAAGTTGGGTTTTCACCTAACGCCATAGTAAAAATTAATTCAAATTGGGCAAAAATAAAAGCCTAGTTATAAGAGCTAAAACTGTAAACAAACAAACATGGAAAATCTTTATGATAGTGGATTAGGCAATGATTTCTTGGATGTGATATCAAAAGAATAAGCAATAAAAGAAAAGATAGATGGACTGGGTCTCATCAAAATTAAATACTCTTACACATCAAAGTATACTTTCAAGAGAATGAAAAGGCAACCCACTGAGTGGAAGAAAATACTTGTAAATCCTATATACAAAGGAGATTAATGTCCAGAATATATGAAGAATTTCTACATGTCAACAGCAGCAGAAAACAAATAGCCCAATTCGTAAATGGTCAAAGGACTTGAATAGACATGTTTCGGTGAAAGATAAATGGCCAATCAACACAAGAGAATATTCTTTACATCGTTTTTTGTCATTAGGAAAAGGCAAATTAAAACCACAAGACTTAACGCCAATTACAATGGCCATTATAAAAATAACAAAAAAACAAGTGTTGGCAAGGACGTACAAAGAATGGAAATCTTGTGCATTGCTGAAAGGAATATAAAATAACGTAGCCACTGCAGCAGATAGAATGTGTGGTCTTTAGAATGAAATGTAAATTACCATATGATACAGCAATTCCACTTCTGGTTATAGACCCAAAAATAATTGAAAGCAGGGAATCAAAACAGGTAACGTTTATGCCAATGTTCATGGAAGCATAATTTCCAATAGGCAAGGTGGAAGCAACCCAAAGTTCTGTCAACAGGTAGACAGATATACAAAATGTTGTATATACACACAATGGAATATTATTCAGTCTAATAAGGAATGAAATTCTGATATATGCTCTAAGTTGGATGAAACTTGATAACATGATTCTAAACCATATGTAAAAAGGACCACTTACTTAGACCACAGACAAAAAATAAACTCAAAATGGATTTTGGTTTCAGTAGAAACTGAAACCATAAAAATCCCAGAAGAAAAGATAGGCAGTAATCTTTTGGACATCAACCTTAACATATTTCTGGATATGTCTCCTTGCGTGAGGGAAAGAAAAGCAAAAATAAACTAATGGAACTACACCAAAATAAAAAGCTTCTACACAGCAAAGGAAATGATCAACAAAACAAAAAGGCAGCCTACTGGATGGGAGAAGATATTTGCAAATGATATGTCCAATAAGGGGTTAACATATATAAAGAATTTATACAAAAACATCAAAAAACCAAAAATGGACTAAGGACTTGAATACACATTTTTCCAAGGAAGATATACAGATGGCCAACAAACATGTGAAAAGATGCCCAACATTGGGCACCTGGGTGGCTCAGTTGGTTAAGTGACTGCCTTTGGCTCGGATCATGATCCTGGAGTCCTGGGATCGAGTCCCACCTTGGGCTCCCTGCTCGGCAGGGAGTCTGTTTCTCCCTCTGACTCTCCCCCTTCTCATGCTTGCTCTCTCATTCTCTCTCTCTCAAATAAATAGATAAAATCTTAAAAAAAAAAAGATGCCCAACATCACTGATTATCAGGGAAATGTAAATCAAAACCACAATGAGGATCTCACATGACACCGGTCATAATGATTAGAATAAAAAAGACTAGAGATAACAAGTGTTGGTGAGGATGAGAAGAAAAAGGAACACTCAGGCACGTGGTGGGATTGCAAACTGGTGAATCCACTGTGGAAAATAGTATGGAGGTTTCCCAGAAGAATAAAAATAGAAATACCATTTGATCGAGTGATACCACTGCTAGATATTTACTCAGAGCAAAACACTAATTGAAAAGATACATATATATCTTGAATAGGGTTAAAATTTATGGTATAAATAAGCCTCCAACTTTTCTTTAAATATATTTTTAAGAGATTTTATTTATATATTTGACAGAGAGACAGCAAGAGCAGGAACCACAAACAGTGGGGAGGAGAGGGAGAAGCAGGCTTCCCACTGAGCAGGAAGCCCAATGTGGGGCTCAATCCCAGGACCCTGGGATCATGACCTGATCCGAAGGCAGATACCCCATGACTGAGCCACCCAGGCACCCCTCTTAAATAAATTTTAAAAAAACGTTTTATCTTAAAGGATATTTCAATTCAATAATGTCTTTTGTGATGAAAATCCACTTGAAAGTCACCAATTCAGTTTCACTTTGATTTTTTTTTTCACTTAATTTTGGTAAAATTTGCTTTTAAAAAATAGTGCTATATAAGATGGTGGAGGAGTAGGAGACCTTAATTTCGTCTGGTCCCACGGATTCTGCTAGATTGCTATCAAACCATTCTGAACACCTGAGAACTCAATCGATCAAAGAGAGAAAGAGCTGCAACTCTACAAATAGAAAACTGATCACTTTCTGGAAGGTAGGATGTGTGGAGAAGTGAATCTGAGGTGATACATGGAAAGAAAGACCGCGGGGGGAGGGCCAGCTCCTGGCAAGTGATAGAGCAGCGGAGCACAAAATTGGAACTTTTAGAAGTCTGCTCCATGGAGGGACATTGCTCCACAGGCTAAGTGGGGGGGGGGGGGCTTGCGGGGACAGTGTGGTCTCAGGACCCGCGGAGTCACAGATATACCAGGGTGTCTGTGTGTGGCAGAGCTGCCAGGTATTGCAGAGACGGAGCTGAAGTGTAAGGCTCTCAGCTCAGGGTTACCTTAAACCATGATCTGAGGCACAGTCAGGCCACTGCTCTTCGAGCAGGGACCCTACAAGTGGCAGATCTGGGGAGACCCCTTCCTTCCTCCCTGGGGAGGAGCGGCGTGGGAGCATGCTGCAGGAATCTGCTGGGTTTGGAGACTCCAAAAGGGGCCAAGCACCAGAGGTAGAAATACTCAGTCACAGGCCGGGTGAGCTTGGGAGTGCAGTAAGGAGACCAGGGAGACAGGAGGGAACTAACTGCTTTTCTCTGAGGGTGCACTGAGGAGTGGGGTACTGAGCTCTTGGACCCTTTGGGCTGGAGACTGGGAGGCCTGCATTTCATTCTGTCCTCCAGAGCTCTACAGAAAGCGTTCAGGGAACAAAAGTGCCTGAGAGAAAACCAGAGATGACTTACCCTGGCCACTGGTAAGGGCAGAGCAGTTCCCCCTTGGGCTAAGACATTTGAGAATCATGGCAACAGGTCCCTCCCATAGAAGATCAGCAAAGAACATCCATCCAAGACTAAGTTTACCCATCTATGAGAACACTGAAAGAGATATCACCTCAAAAAAGAGAATAAGAGGCAGTACTGACTGCCAGGGACCTAATCAATGTGGACACAAGTAAGGAGGTGGAACTAAAATCAGGAATAATGATTATAAAGGTACTGGCTGGGGGATGCCTGGGTGTTTCAGTCCATTGAGTATCTGCCTTCAGCAAGGGTTGTGATCCCAGGGTCCCAGGATTGAGTCCAGCATTGGGCTCTCTGCTTGGCGGGGAGCCTGCTTCTCCCTCTGCCTGCTGTGCCTCCTGCTTGTGCTCTCTCTCTCCCCCAAATTAAAAAAAAAAAAATCTAAAAAAAAAAAATAAAGATAGTACCTGGGTTTGAAAAAAGCATAGAAGACATTAGAGAATCCCTTTCTGGAGAAATGAAAGAACAAAAATCTAACAAGTTCAAATTTTAAAAAAAGCTGTTAATGAGATGCAGTTAAAAAAAAAATGGAAGCTTTAACTACAAGGATAAATGAATTGGAAGAGAGAATTAGTGATATGGAAGACCAAATGATGGGGAATAAAGAAACTGAGAAAAAGAGAGATAAATAACTACTAAATCACATGGGGAGAATTGGAGAGATAAGTGATAACATAACATGAAACAATATTAGAATAATTGGGATCTCAGAAGAAGAAGAAAGAGAGAGAGGGACAGAAGGTATGTTGGAGCAAATTATAGCAGAGAACTTTCCTAATCTGGGGAAGGAGACTGGTATCAAAATTCAAGAAGCAGAGAGAACCCCCCCTCAAAATAAAAAAAAAATTGGTCAATACCCCATTATCTAATAGTGAAACTTACAAATCTCAGAGACAGGGGCACCTGGGTGGTTCAGTGGGTTAAGCCACTGCCTTTGGCTCAGTTCATGGTCTCAGGGTCCTGGGATCAAGCCCCTTGTCAGGCTCTCTGCTCAGCAGGGAACCTTTGTCCCCCTCTGTCTCTGCCTGCCTCTCTGCCTACTTGTGATTTCTCTCTCTTTGTCAAATAAATAAAATCTTAAAAAAAAAAATCTCAGAGACAAAATCCTGTAAGCAGCTCAGGACAGGAGATTTGTAACCTACAAGGGTAGAAAGATTAGATGGCAGCAGACCTATCCATGGAGACCTGGCAGGACAGAAAGGATGGACATGATATATTCAGGGTGCTAAATGAGAAAAATAGGTAGCCAAGAATATGTGATCCAGCTAGGATGTCATTCAAAATAGAAGAAGTGAAGAAATCTTCCAGGACAAACAGAAACTAAAATAATTTGTGATCACCAAACAAGCCCTACAAGAAATATTGAAAGGGGTCCTCTAAGCAAAGATAGAGTCCAAAAGTAACAGACCAGAAAGGAACAGAGACAATATACAGTAACAGGCAACTTACAGGCAATACAATGGCACTCAATTCATATCTTTCAATAGTTACCCTGAATGTAAATGGGCTAAATGCCCCGACCAAAAGACACAGGATATCAGATTGGATTAAAAAGCAAGACCCATTGATATGCCATCTGCAAGACACTCATTTTAGACCCAAAGCCACCTCCAGATTTAAGGTGAGGGGGAGGAAAACACTTTATCATACTAGTGGACACCAAAAGACATCTGGGGTGGCAATCCTTATATCAGACAAAATAGATTTTAAGCCAAAGACTGTAATAAGAGATGAGGAAGGTCACTGTATCATAATTAAAAGGTCTATCCAACCAGATCTAACAATTGTAAATATTTGTGCCCCTAACATGGGTGCAGCCAATTATATAAGTCGATTAATAACAAAATCAAAGAAACACATCGACAATAATGCAATAATAGTAGGGGGCTTTAACATCCTGCTCACTGCAATGGAAGAACATCTAAGCAGAAGATCAACAAGGAAATGAAGGTTTTAAATGACACACTGGACCAGATGGACATCGCAGATATATCCAGAACATTCCATCCCAAGCAACAGAATATACATTCTTCTCAAGTGCACATGGAACATTCTACAGAATAGATCACACACTGGGTCACATATCAGGTCTCAACTGGTACCAAAAGATTGCGATCATTCCCTGCATATTTTCAACCCCAATGCTTTGAAACTGGAACTCAATCACAAGAAGAAATTTGAACTCAAATACATGGAGGCTAAAGAGCATCCTACTAAAAAATGAGTGGGTCAACCAGGAAATTAAAGAAGAATTTTAAAAACTCATGGAAACAAATGAAAATGAAAACACAACTGTTCGAAATCTTTGGGATGCAGCGAAGGCGGTCCTAAGAGGGAAGTATGTAGCACTACAGGCCTTTCTTAAGAAACAAGAAAGCTCTCAAACACACAACCTAGCCCTAAATCCAAGGGAGCTGGAGAAAGAACAGCAAATAAAGCCTAAGCCCAGCAGGAGAAGAGAAATAATAAAGATTTGAGCCGAAATCATGAAATAACAACCAAAAGAACAGTAGAACAGATAAACGAAATTAGGAGCTGTTTCTTTGAAAGAATAAGATTGATAAGCCTTGGGCCAGCCTTATCAAAAGGAAAAGAGAAAGGACCCAAGTAAATAAAATCATGAATGAAAGAGGGGAGATCACAACCAACACTGAAGAAATACAAGCAGTTATAAGAACATATTATGAGCAACTATATGTCACAAATTAGACAATCTGGAAGAAATGGATGCATTCCTAGAGACATATAAACTACCAAAACTGAACCAGGAAGAAATAGAAAACCTGACTAGACCCATAATCAGCAAGGAGACTGAAGCAGTCATCAAAAATCCCCCCCCCCCCAAAAAAAAACAGAGGCCCAGGGCCAGAAGTCTTCCCAGGGGAATTCTACCAAACATTTAAAGAAGAATTAATACCTATTCTTCTGAAGCTGTTTCAAAAAATCAAAATGGAAGGAAAACTTTCAAATGCTTTTTATGAGACCAGCACTACCTTGATCTGCAAACCGAAGACCCCACCAAAAAGAATTATAGAGCGATACCCCTAATGAACACAATTCAAAAATCCTCACCATGATATTGTTAAAATACCTATGCAACCTAGAGAAATCTACACAGTCTACCTGTGATGGAACTAGAAGGTATCACACTTAGCAAAATAAGTCAATCGGAGAAAGACAACTCTCATATGATCTCCCTGATATGAAAAAGTGGAGATGCAACATGGGGGGTTAAGGGGTAGGAGAAGAATGAATGAAACAAGATGGGATTGGGAGGGAGACAAACCATAAGTGACTCTTAATCTCACAAAACAAACTGAGGGTTGCTGGGGGGTGGGGTTATGGACTTTGAGAAGGGTATGTGCTATGGTGAGTGCTGGGAAGTGTGTAAACCTGGCGATTCATAGACCTGTACCCCTGGGGATAAAAATACATTATATGTTTATAAAAAAAAAATAAAAATCCTCACCACGATATTGTTAAAATACCTATGCAACCTAGAGAAATCTACACAGTCAGTGCAATCCCTCTCAAAATACCATCAACTTTTTTCACAGAGCTGGAACAAATAATCCTAAAATTTGTATGGAACCAGAAAAGACCCCAATGAGCCAGAAGAATGTGGAAAAAGGAAAGCAAAGCTGGTGGCATCACAATTCCAAACTTCAAGCTCTATTAGAAAACTGTAATCAGGGGTGCCTGGGTGGCTCAGTGGGTTAAAGCCTCTGCCTTTGGCTCAGGTCATGATCCCAGGGTCCTGGGATCGAGCCCTGCGTTGGGCTCTTGGCTCAGCAGGGAACCTGCTTCCTTTCCTGTCTCTCTCTCAGCCTGCCTCTCTGCCTACTTGTGATCTCTGTCTCTCTGTCAAATAAATAAAATCTTAAAAAAAAATCTGTAATCATCAAGACGTATGGTACTGGCACAAAAACAGATACATAGATCAGTGGAGCAGAATAGAGAGCCCAGAAATGGACTCTATGGTCAACTAATCTTTGACAAAACAGGAAAGAATATCCAATGGAAAAAGGACAGTCTCCTCAACAAATGGTTTGGGAAAATTGGACAGCCACATGCAGAAGAATGGAACCGGACCATTTCCATACAGCGTACATAAAATACATTCAATATAGATAAAAGACCTAAATGGTAGACAGGAATCCCTAAAAATCCTGGAGCAGAACACAGCAACTTCTATGGCCTCAGCCACCGCAGCTTCTTGCCAGACAGTCTCCAAAGGCAAGGGAAACAAAAGCAAAAATGACCTATTGGGACTTCATCCAGACAAAAACCTTTTGCACCACAAAAGAAACAGTCAACAAAACCAAAAGAGAACCTACAGAATGAGAGAAGGTATTTGCAAATGACATATCAGTTAAAGGGATAGTGTTCAAAATCTATAAAGAACTTCTCAAACTCAACACCCAAAGAACAAATAATCTAATCAAGAAATGGGCAGAGGACATGAACAGACATTTCTTCAAAGAAGACATCCAAATGGCTAACAGACACATGAAAAAGTACTGAACATCACTCAGCATCAGGGAAACACAAATCAAAACCACAGTGAGATACCACCTCATACCAGTCAGAAGAGCTAAAATTAACCAGTCAGGAAATGACAGGTGTTGGCGAGGATGCGGAGAAAGGGGACCCCTCCTACATTGTTGGTGGGAATGCAAGCTGGTGCAGCCACTCTGGAAAACAGTATGGACGGTCCTCCTCACATTGAAAATAGAGCTACCTACGACCTAGCAATTGCATTACTGGGTATTTACCCAATAGATACAAATATAGTGATCCAAAGGGGCACCTGCACCCCAATGTTTATAGCAGCAAATGTATAGCCGAACTATGGAAAGAGCCTAAATGTCCATCGACAGATGAATAGATAAAGAAGATATGGTGTATATATACAATGGAATATTACACAGCTATCAAAAATGGAATCTTGCCATTTGCAATGATGTGGCTGGAACTAAAGGGTGTTATGCTAAGGGAAATAAGTTAATCAGAGAAAGACAATTATCATATGATTTCGCTCATAGGTGGAATTTTAGAAACAAAATAGGATCATAGGGGCGGAAAGGGAAAAATAAAACAAGATGAAATCAGAGAGGGAGACAAACTATAAGAGACTCTTAACCATAGGAACCAAACTGAGGGTTGCTGGAGTAGAGGCGGATGGGGGATGTAACTGGGCGATGGACATTAAGGAGGGCATGGGAGGTAATTAGCACTGGGTGTTACATAAGTCTGATGAGTCACTGAAGATAACACTGTGTGGTTTTGTTTTTGTTTTTTTTTAAGATTTTATTTATTTGACAGATGGAGATCACAAGTAGGCAGAGAAGCAGGCAGAGAGAGAGGGGGAAGCAGAGAGCCCAATGCGGGGCTCGATCCCAGGACCCTGAGATCATGACTTGAGCTGAAGGCAGAGGCTTAACCCACTGAGCCACCCAGGCACTCCAGTAATACTGTATGTTAAATGAATAATTAAAAAAAAAAATAACCAAATGGGATAATAAACTTCACAGTCATAAATTCCATATTCATAATAAAGTTCATAGTGGAGTTACAGAAGAGAAAATGAAATAAGTAAAATAATAAATAAGCAGCCATACATGAACAGTTGAACACCGCTGAAGCAGGCCTCCTCACCTCCCCTGAGGAAGCACCCTTGTCCGCGACCACACTTGGCCAGAGGAAACAGTCACTAGTTTCTTCTGAAGCTTTACAATTGTTTGTTTGTTTGTTTTTAAGATTTTTATTTATTTATTTGACAGATCACAAGTAGGCAGAGAGGCAGGCAGAGAGAGAGAAAAGGAAGCAGGCTCCCTGCTGAGCAGAGAGCCCGATGTGGGGCTCCATCCCAGGACCCTGGGATCATGACCTGAGCCGAAAGCAGACACTTAACTGACTGAGCCACCCAGGCACCCTATTCCTGCAATTTCTTAAACAAATGGCAGCATACACCGTGCATCATCTTGCTTTTTTCAAAACAATGTATTCTAGAGATATTTCCATATCTGTGCAAAGAAAGCTTTCCTCTTTTTCATTTTTTGTCTCCTTTCCCCCACACCTTAATTTTTAGAAGCTCTTACTCCACTAATAAATATGGCTCAGGGCCCCGGGACCTGACCCACTTACAATTAACGACGATTCTTCTTGGTGAGGAACTAGAAGAAACATGGAAGGGGAATGGGAGCTTTGGCTTCTCCTCTCTTAGATATGCTTCAAAAAACAATTACATGCTGTTTTTAAGAAATAATGGAAATGAAGAAAAAAACATTAAAAATTTATCAGTAGGGGAGATTAGGTGTCATTGCAGACTGAACATTTAACATCACTCTTCCTCGGGCTGCAAGTCCCCTTGACATGGTAAAAAATACCATTACTGAGCTTGGGGGCAATTCCGAAGTGATAAAAAGCTGATGGGATCAGATTGACAGAAAATTAGGAGGAAACGCAGTTCAGATTCTAAGCAGAAGGCTGCTATAATAGCAGTTTCCTACAAAATGCCAGAAAATCACGGGGGGCTCTGGGGCATCACCAGGATAATTCAAGCAGGCTCTCGGGAAGATTTGGGACAAACAGACCTATCCCCCCTCAGTAGCCTGAGGTGACAGCCGTATTAGTGTGAGCACAAAGTCCTGAATCCTCATTTCTAAATAAACACTCTACCAGAGCAGAGCTCACAGAATTAAGTGCCAGGAGTGGACATAGCAGCAGAGCAAACCTCACAGTTAACTCCTGCAATGATGAGCAAGCCTGCTGGCTCCCCTCCTCTTCAAGCCAACCAGGGTTACCACCAAGGTGCAAACGCAGGAAGGAAATTGACAAGAATGCAATTATTTGCATGTAATCAGCTCACCCGCCCAGAAACTACAGAAAAGCTGAAAAATGATTTGAATGAAGGGGATTTAGGAAACCTGTAAGATGCAAAGTCAGCCTTCAAAACCCCAAGAGTTTTCTGCATCGTGAATTACCAATTAGAAATTTTAATTAAAAAAAAAAAAAAAGATCGTATTCACAACAATGAAAACAAATACACCAAGAGAAAATCCCAAGGAAAGACAGGCACGTTGATGCCGGTCTGCAGTGGTACCTGCCCTCTCTTACCTTGGTGGTTCCTCCGTTTGTCTGACTCAAGGGCCAGATGGGTGTGCTTAGCTCCCTGACGGCGGCCAGCTTTGGCGGTATGCCTCTGTCCCTGAGCTTAAAGGCCACAGGAACTGATGGGAGTTTCAGTCTCTCCTCATGGGGTCCCAACCTCTTGGGGCTCCCAGTCTGCCTTAGATCTCCTCTGCTTTATATTCATCTTTTCTGATGGCCTCCCCCACTGACTCCCAACTTCCAGCCCCAGAGGCCCTGACAACCACAATGCTTAAGCAGCATTGTGCAAACCAGTTTGCTGTAACAAACGGATATAAACCCATATGTGCATATCTACTGCTGGTTCTGCTTCTCTGGTGAACCCTGGCTTGGTGAAGGACCTTTCAAAGATCAAGCACCAAGTAAAACACCATCGATCCTATGGCATGGGCAGAAGTGGGCTCTCAGGAAATAGGTCAGTGTTGGTTAGAGATGGAATCTGGCATAGACTGAGAATTAGTCCATTCATTCATTCATTCCACATCCAGGGCCCCAAGCTGGCAAAGGCACAGGGAGGCTTGTCTGTTGTCAACTCCTAGGAATGAAACAAACCTGGAATTCAACAAAACACCTGAGGATTCAACAGAAGTTCTCTTCTGTTGAGAAGGTCGATTG
This sequence comes from Mustela nivalis, assembly GCF_964662115.1. Taxonomy (NCBI): domain Eukaryota; kingdom Metazoa; phylum Chordata; class Mammalia; order Carnivora; family Mustelidae; genus Mustela; species Mustela nivalis. Next base: position 15,538,490 of record NC_139036.1, read on the forward strand.
ACAGTTTACACCCTCCAATGAAGGGATTCTATCCCTAGGAATTGTCCAGAGGAACGATTCAGGTATGTTAGTAATTCATACACCTAGGATGCTCATCACGATCTTATTTATAGAGGCGCCTGGGTGGCTTGGTCATTAAGCTTCTGCCTTCAGCTCAGGTCATGATCCCTGGGTCCTGAGATCAAGCTCTGCTCAGTGGGAAGCCTGCTTCTCCCTCTCCCACTCCCCCTGCTCATGTTCCTTCTCTCGCTGTGTCTCTTTCTGTCAAAATCTTTAAAAAAATCTTATTTATAAAGAGAAGAAATTTAAGTGTCCACTGTTAGGGAAGCATTAGAGAAATGATACAAGGAAACATTATAGAGGTACTAAAAACCATGTCTTTCACATGGGATAGGAGGAGATCACATATTCAGTGTAGCCCTACATCTGTGAATAATAGAAAAAATACTGGCATAAAAACAATTTTACAGTACTGGAATAAAGGCACCTCCTCCTACTTCCCCGCCATCTTGTCCCTCCCCTACAATACTGGAATAAAATACATTGAAATACTCCATTTTTTATATTAGAGGGGTGAAATCATAGGCAACTTAAAATTTTCTACTTTATATTTTTATGCATTTTCACAAGTACTCCATATTGTTAAAGTATAACTTTAATAACTTAAAAAGGTTATTTTAGAAATCTGAGTGCCTACTAAGTACCATAGCAAGAAGCACTTTTGTGCTTCTAAAGAAGCTTAGAGGTTAATAGGGAAGAGATTTTATGTTTTTGCTTTTCGGAAGTAAAGTTGAATCATAAAGCCTCAGCAGCCTCCTTAGGGCAGACGCTTTTGCAGTTTGGTTAAATAGTACCTCCCGGGGTTTAGGCCCCCGTGGTAGAGATGAGATGGTAATAAGCATTTGGCAATTGTGAGTTCCAGATACAGAATGACAAAGTCCTGCCGGATGTTAACCAAATGCCCCAGAGGCTCCCAGGCTGTACCTGTCATGAAAAAGAGAGATGACACTGAAGATGGTTATTCATTAAACCACCAAATAACATTTCCAAAAAGTTAAAATAAGAAATGAAACACCTGTTTGTGTGGACACAGGGAGGCTCTCAGAGCAGCCGCAAGATTAAAAATTTCACAGAGAAATGGGGGCAGATTCCAAATTTTTACATGGTAAAGTGCACTGGTTGGATACAGAAAAAAGTGAGCTATGTGAATACATACTACAGCATTCAGTCAGTCCTCTAGACTATATTTTTTTTCTAAAGAAAAAAAAAATACAATCATTGTTATTGAAGGAAATCTATAGAGAAAGCATATGTGGATAGAATGGCAGAACACAGGGGCGCCCGGGTGGCTCAGTGGGGTAAGCCTCTGCCTTCGGCTCAGGTCATGATCTCAGGGTCCTGGGATTGAGCCCCGCATTGGGCTCTCTGTTCTGCAGGGAGCTTGCTTCCCTCTTTCTCTGTCTCTGCCTGCCTCTCTGCCTACTTGTGGTCTTTGTCTGTCAAATAGATAAATAAAATCTTAAAAAAAAATCCAGTACACGTATACAACAATTTACCCCAAAAGCCCATGACAAATTATTTTGCACAATTCCATACATTTGGAATCTTGATTAAGTGGATAACTTTATTTTAAAAACATATAATTTTCCAGTGTTGGCCCAATGAAAGATAGAAAGTCTAAACAAACTGATTTTCAGAGACAAAATCACGAAAATTGCAAGAATAAATTCCTTCAAAACACCAGGTCATGATAGTTTAATTAAAAAAAAAAAAACTTCACCAAACCTTTAAATAACAGATCACTCCCATTCTAAATTTTTCCAAGGCATACAAAAAGGAAAAAAATTCTCTTTATGAAGTTAAGAATAATATTAATATCATCAATATAAAAACTTGAGAGACACACAGAGAGAGAGAATGATAAACTAATCTTACTTAAAAATATCGTTGAAAAAAATTTTTTTTCTTAATCGCCACACCCTGGGTGGACCCCAATTTGGGACTTGAACCCACAACCCTTAGACCAGACCTGAGCTGAGATCTACAGTCAGATGCTTAGGGGCATCTTGGTGGCTCAGTCAATTAAATGTCTGGCTCAGACCTGATTTCCAACTCAGGTCATGATCTCAGGGTTGTGGGACTGAGCCTTGGGTCGGGCTCCACACTCAGTGGGCAGTCTGCTTGAGATTCTCTCTGTCTCCCTCTGTCCTGCCCCTGTGCTCTCTCTCCCTCTATAAAAAGGGGGGGAGGGGGGACCTAGGTGGTGCAGTCATTAAGAATCTGCCTTCTGCTCAGGTCATGATCACAGAGTCCTGGGATCAAGTCCCGCATTGGGTTCCCTGCTCAGTGGGAAGCCTGCTTCTCCCTCTCCCACTCCCCCTGCTTGTGTCCCCTCTCTTGCTGTCTCTCTCTGTCAAATAAATAAAATCTTTAATAAAATAAAATTAAAAATTGGGACACCTGCGTGGCTCAGGTCACGATCCCAGGGTCCTGGGGTCAAGTCCTGCATCAGGCTCCTGGCTCGGCAGGGAGCCTGCTTCTCCCGCTGCCTCTACCTATCACTCTGCCTGCTTGTGCACACTCTACTTCTCTCTGAAAAATAAACAAATAAAATAAAACAAAATTAGAAATAAATCTTTGTATTTTATTTATTTATTTTAAAAAAGATTTTATTTATTTATTTATTTATTTATTTATTTGACAGGCAGAGATCATAAGGAGGCAGAGAGGCAGGCAGAGAGAGAGAGAGGGAAGCAGGCTCCCTGCTGAGCAGAGAACCCAACACGGGACTCAATCCCAGGACCCTGAGATCACGACCCGAGCCGAAGGCAGCGGCCCAACCCACTGAGCCACCCAGGCACCCCAGAAATAAATCTTTTTAAAGAGCCCAACACTTAACTGAGCAACCCAGGCACACCTGAAAAATTCCAAAATAAAATATTAATCAAATCTAGCAACTTAATAACAATAACCAGAATTTTTCAACATGAGGAAACCAATTAATATCTTTAATCGTCAAAGTAGATCTAAGGAGAAAAACTATAGGATCATCTCTATAAGCACTGTGAAGTTGTTGGACAAAATGCTCAATCATTCTCGTTGTACACATTCAAAAAAGCATCCCTGGATACTTCCTGAACATGACTTTACAGAACGTGGACACATAAACCTACTCGTGTGTGTGTGTGTGTGTGCGCGCGCCTGCACGCATGTGCATGTTTCTTGCCTAAAGCCAGCATACTATTAGTAGAGAAACTTTGGAAACGTTATTCTGAAGTCCTAAACACATCCCATCGGGTTATTAAACTAGTAAAGCCATTGAGCAGGGAAAGAAACCAGTGGTCTAAATTTGGAATGGAGAATATAAAATTCACCTTGTTTAGTAGATGATACAATTGTATCCTTGGAAAACCCAGTAGAATCAGCTGAAAACTACTACAAAGGATAAGAGAATTTGAAAATTTTAACAAGACACAAAATTTACATACTGGAATTAACAGTCCTCCCACATACCCAGCAACTGCCACCTGGATTATATAATGAGAAGAAAGGCCTTACCTAAAATGGCAAGAAAAAGATTAAATATTCAGCAATACATTTAACAAGAAAAGGATAAAATCTTCTTAAGGAAAACGATAAAAGCATGCCTGAGCAGAAGCTAGCATTTCCAAAATGTTCCTCAGCTAAGTGAACCTAAAAGCTGAGAGTGTCAGAGAAGTATGCATTTTATGAAAACATGGAGGGCCCCAAGTCTGGGATTGAGATAACAAAGAATTGCTAATTGTTCTGCCTCTAACCTCAATACCATGTTAAACAGAAGTAGCAAAACTAGCTATTCTTTTTTTTTTTTTAAGATTTTATTTATTTGATAGACAGAGGTCACAAGTAGGCAGAGAGGCAGGCAGAGAGAGAGGGAGAAGAAGGCTCCCCACCGAGCAGAGAGCCTGATATGGGGCTCGAACCCAGGACCCTGGGATCATGACCAAGCCGAAGGCAGAGGCTTAACCCTCTGAGCCACCCAGGTGCCCTGCAAAACTAGATATTCTGTCTTGTTCCTGATCTTGGGGGAAAGCTTTGTCTTTTACCATTGAGTATGATGTTAGCTGTCAAGCTTTCCCTTCCTTCCTTCCTTCCTTCCTTCCTTCCTTCCTTCCTTCCTTCCTTCCTTCCTTCCTTCCTTCCATTTCTTTATTTTAAAGAGATGGGGAGAGCAAGCAGGGAGAGGGGAAGAGGGGTAGGGAGAGGGGGAGAGAATCCTAAGCAGACTCCCTGCCAGGTGTGGAGCCCTACGCAGGGCTGGATCCCAGGACCCCAAGGTCACAACCTGAGCCAAAAGCAAGAGTCAGATGCTCAGCCAAGTGAGCCACCCAGGCACCCCTGATCGGCTTTTCATAAATGACCTCCACGGTGTTGAAGAACCTTTCATCTTGTTGCAATAAGCTTTACAACTTTTTCTCATTTCATTTTTTAAACTGTATATAACATAGGGTGCCTGAGTGGCTCAGTCAGTTAAGTGTCTGTCTTTGGCTCAGGTCATGATCCCAGAGGTCCTGAGATCCAGTCCCAAATCAGGCTCCCTGCTCAGCAGGAAGCCTGCTTCTCCCCCTGCTTCTGCCCCTTCCCCTGTCTTGTGTGTGCACATGTACATGCTCTGTCTTCCATAAATAAATAAAATCTTTAAAAATAAATAAATTGTATATAACATAGATTTGCCATTTTAACCATTTTGAAGTGTGTAATTCAGTGGCATCAAGTGTGTTCACTGGCATCCATCTCTAGAACTTTTTTGATCATTCCAAGTGGAAACTATGTATTAAACAGTAACTCCCTATCACCATCAGCAGCCTCCAGCCCTCGGTGACACCATGCTATTTCTGCCTCTATGATTCTGATTACCTTCCACGACTGGTGTATGTAGAACCATGCACTATTTATCTTCATTTCATTTTCTGGCATTTGGCCAAACTTTCCTTTTTATTTCTGGCTTATTTTACCTTCTGATGTTTGGAGCTGGCTTCTACCTCTGTTAAGGGATTCTTTTTCTCTTCCATGTCATTCCTGAGTTTTAATTACTTGTCTGTCCTCTTTTTTCTTGTCTATTTCTTCATTCTATTTAATCTATTTATTAAACTAGTATTTCCAGCTTTTTTTTTTTCAAATATTGTTTCTATTTCTCAAGAGAACATAAGAACTATACATCTGGATAAACTTTTGTATAAGGTTTTTGTCTCCCCTTCCTTAGAGGTATGTGTGTTGTGCATGTATGTGTGTAATGTCTGTGCATGGGTTCTATGTTCATTCTTTCCTGTGACTGATAATATTAATACATCAATAACAAAACCCAAGAAAGATTGCACACACACACACAGAACTATACACTAATCTTACTTAAATATCATTGAAAAAAATTCTTTTTCAGATTTTTTTAGATCATTATCAGGCAAACATTCACTGAAGAAGCGTATATTGTTAGGACAGGTAGGACAGTGAGGCTTCAATTCAAATTTGTTGTCTTAAACACCTCTCATAAAATCTGTTATCCCTGGCGTGGAAAGACAGGTGAATATTCAATAAACATAGGAGAAGATGTCCACCATCATTAGCCAGCAGGAAAATGCAAGGTAATATCACCAAGAGATACCACTACAGAACCACCAGAAGAGTTCATTTCTCAAAACTGACATGAGTCACTCTCATATGTTATCAGAGGGGAATAAAATGGGTGTAAGCATGTTGGAGAATGATTTGAAAGTTAAACATGTTAGCACCTGTTTGCTATCACCCAGAAATTCTGTAGCAGATTAGGTAGGGGCATAACAGGGATGTTGGTAATGTTCTAGTGGTAGACACATAGGTGGGATGACTCTGTAATAATTCATTGTATACATTTCTTTTTTTTTTAAGATTTTATTTATTTGAGAGTGAGAGAGAGCACGAAAGCAGGCAGAGGGAGAAGCAGATTCTCCGATGAGCAGGGAGCCTGATGTGGGGCTCAGTCCCGGGACCCTGGGATCATGACTTGAGCAGAAGGCAGATGCTCAACTGACTGAGCCACCCAGGTGCCTCTCTGTTGTATACAGTTCTAATTCACACGTTATTTTATATTTATGTCACAGCAAATAAAAATACAGTGTTTATTATTTGAAACAACTGTAGTTTATATGCAAAGTTTATATATTTGATCTCCTCAGTTGTCAGCAGGGAGAGTTTTCTCAAAGGCAAAGCTGAAATAGTCACCCTCCATTCTCTGGATCTCAGAGAGACTAACGTCGTGAGTGCATGTCCAGGACTCCTCTCTTCCTTCTGGCCCTAATTTGGATTCCTACGAAGCTGGAAGGTTTGCTCATACCTTGTGCTCCCTGCAACGAATACGTTGACTGCTTATGTATATTTTCACACATTTAAGATCTTTTAACTCCTTTTACCCCATAGTGGAATTAATCAAAGGACATGAACAACAGAATTAATTGAATGTAGCAAGTCTCTCTATAATAAAGTTTCTTTTGGTAGCAAGTGGCAAAGATTCAGTTCAAATTTCAGGTCCCCAATATTTGGAAATTTATTGGCTTAAGAAACTGGAGATGTACTTCACAGATGTGCCTTTAGCTTTAAGCCTTACTAGATACAAGTAGTCCTATGAAGACACTGTCTCCGAGCTCTGCCTTCCTCTGTATTAGCTTTCTTCTTAGCAAGTCATTTCTCTTAGAGTATCAACAAATTAGCTAGTGATCCCATAGGGAAACCATGTCCCCGGGTTGGTTGGTGGTGATGGGACTGGGGGTGGCTGGCTGGCTCAGACAGTAATGCACATGACTCTTGATCTCAAGGTTGTGAGTTCAAACCTCACATTGGGTGCAGAAAGTACTTAAGTAAATAAAATTTAAAAAGAAAAGCATCTTTGGTGATAGTTCTAACAAAAGTTCCTGGGCCACCTGGAAATTCCTAAATCAATCACTGTGGGCTAGGAAGATTTGATACTCTGACTAGATAGGCATGGGTCACATGGAAACCCTGAGGTGATGAAGAGGGGACACAGAGTGGGTTACCCACGATAAAGAAATTGTCTTTTACAACAAAAAAGAAGGGAGGGAGGAAAAGTATGGTGGGAAGGCAGACTCAAATCACCAGTCTATCACATTTCCTGGAAGAAATAGCTTGTACGCCCTCACTCCCTAGTCCTGGATCTTGGAGGGGTGATTTCATTGGCTCACAGCTACTTGAATCAATGAGTTTATCATATTCAAAGGCTGAAAGGGAGAATATTTCAACTTGGGAGTGTGGTCAAAGAATGAGTCTCTCATTGGGTCCGTACACATGTCACCTTGTTCTGTTGAATGTATTTTGATGCGATTTTTTAAAATGGCGCCCAACAGAATGCCATCGACTTCTCCGACTAATAAAGAAAATGTTTAAGAATCTCTAAGAATCCAAACTCTAGGTGACTGTGCCATTAGAGTCATAATAGTTTTTTTTTAAAGAAATCCTCACAAGTCATCCTTAGCAAAAACTACCTTCGCCCCTTAGAGATTACCTTACTTAGAGGATACTGATTCCCCTTCTATTTTCACTTTGGAATTATGTTCATCATTTACATTTTTTTTAAAATTGTGGCAGAATTTGCATTTTGATTAACCTGGTCCATTACACAATGACTGTTAGCTAAGAGTTTTAAAAAAGTGGCCACTCAGATCAGGTTAAAAAGATAATTGGGTATACTGAGCTAATTCAAACATTGTTCTACAATCCTCAATATTGACATTCGGTGGCTGGGCTGCTAGTCACAGGCCGCTTTGCTAGTCAGAGTTGGTTTAAAGACTTGGTATGTGTTAGAGACTAGAGCTCTTCCTGAATGTAAGAAGCCCACACTCTCCCTTTAATATGGTATGTCCATGTGAACTGGCTCCTCGCCCCCCCCCCCATTTCTTTTGGCCATAAGAAGGCAAGGGAGAAGTAGAGGAGAAGAGTTTGATGGTCATGACAACTTCTTCCTTTCCTAAATTCTCTTTAAATAACCCTCAATTTTTTTTATTAACATATAATGTATTATTAGCCCCAGGGGTACAGGTCTGTGAATCACCAGGTTTACACACTTCACAGCACTCACCATAGCACATAACGTAGCACATAACTTCCCCAATGTCCATAACCCAACCACCCTCTCCCTACCCCCACCCCCTCAGTTTGTTTTGCGAGATTAAGAGTCTCCCTCCCAATCCCATCTTGTTTCATTTATTCTTTTCCTACCCCCCAAGCCACCCACATTGCTTCTCCACTTCCTCATATCAGGGAGATCATATGATAGTTGTCTTTCTCTGACTGACTTATTTTGCTAAGCATAATACCCTCTAGTTCCATCCACATCATTGCAAATGGCAAGATTTCATTTCTTTTGATGGCTGCATAGTATTTATCTATATCTATCTATATCTATATCTATATCTATATCTATATCTATATATCTATCTATCTCACATCTTCTTTATCCATATCCTGATGGACATCTAGGTTCTTTCCATAGTTTGGCTATTGTGGACATTGCTGCTATAAACATCAGGGTGCACATGGCCCTTCAGATCACTACATTTGTATCTTTAGGGTAAATACCCAGAAGTGCAATTGCTGGGTCGTAGGGTAGCTCTATTTTCACTTTTTGAGGAACCTCCATGCAGTTTTCCAGAGTGGCTGCACCAGCTTGCATTCCCACCAACAGTGTAGGAGGGTTCCCCTTTCTCCACATCCTCGCCAGCATCTGTCATTTCCTGACTTGTTAATTTTAGCCATCCTCACTCGTGTGTGGTGGTATCTCTTTGTGGTTTTGATTTGTATTTCCCTGATGCCAAGTGATGTGGAGCTCTTTTTCATGTGTTCATTGGAGTAACCCTCAGTTTTTACATCCTATTGAGAAAGCCACAAATGTGGACAGTGCCAAGACGTTGAGACTAATCATCAGTGTATCTACCATTCATTCATTCAATAAATCTTTACTGAATACCAACCAATGGCCACATTCTACACTAGATGCTAATATTACAGAGAACATGAAAGATAAAGTCCTTGACTTTATAAGACATTCCTGTGGAAAAGACAGATATAAACAAAGACCCATGATAGCCAGCTGGAGAAAAGGATGTAGAAAGGTGTGTTAATCAGGGTCCAGCCATGGAAAGAAAAACCACTCTAGTCATTTCAGGCAGAGGGAATTTTAGGAGTCACACATATCAAATGGAAGAATGGAGCGACAGCAAAGATTAGAGGCTGCTAAAAATACTCTTGGTGAAACCCATGGGAGCTACACCAGCTCTGGTGCCTGTCACTGTCATCCTCTGTTTACTACGAAAGTGTCGCTTGGACTGAGGAAGTAACTGCTAAGAGTCAGGAATGGGCCCCTTTTACTGTACAAGCAACGATTACACTATTGAATCCAGAAGCAAGCAGGTTACTCTCCTTCTCCTTTATTTTCTGCTTATGCCTTCCCATGGTAGAAGTTTCTTAGACGCTCCAGCATGAGAACCTGGGGAAAGCAGTTTATACGCTCTGGGCCCCTGCCACTCAGTAGTATACAGGGCAAGTGTAGTAATCAGAAACGGCATATATATAATACACACACACACACACACACACACACACATATAAAACCTCCCGAATCAATAGGAGAAGCCAGGAAACCAGTAGGATCCTAGCACAACAGACTGTGCAAGTGAAATGATTTGGCTGGGACTAGGGTACAAGTGGTTGGAATTCAACATTTTTTTGAAGATAAGGTCAAAGAGAAGAGTCAAGGATGATTTCAAGAACTTTGATCTGAGTAAACGGGATAAAGGACATAGCATTTATTGAATTGGGGAATGCTGGAGGAGGTGTGCCTTGTATTTGGTGGATGACCTCAAGTGAACTTAAGACACCCATTAATACATTCAAACAGATGAACAGGAGGCAGTTAAACATGGCCACGGGAGTCAGGAGAAAATGGGAATAGAGATGGAGTGTAAAGTCACGTCAGACCACCACCCACAGGGTTAGGTGAGTAGCTTGTGAGCTGTGAAAAGAGAAGAGGTCCAAGGGCTGGCTCAGCAGAGGAAAACCCCGAGGGCTCACCCAGGGAGATAAAAACTAGAAGCGGGCATGGGGTTGGATGGATAACAAGCCAAGACAGGGTCTCTAGAAGTCGGCCTCTGGTCGGTGGGGTCAGCTGCCGCGGGATCTGACAAGGACCTGGTCGGATTTGGCAGGCAGCAAGCGGGGAGGCAAATCTGGGCAGGGTGGGTTCCCTCTCGGGAGGAGTCGTGCTGCAAAGGGGAAGAGAAAAACGGGAAGACAGCTAGCGGGTGATAGGCAGCCCAGGGAGAGTGTTTTTTTTTTTTGTTTTGTTTTAAGATTTTATTTATTTAGGGGAGAAAGAGAGTGAGCAGCAGACTCCCTGCCGAGCATGGAGCCTGATGTGGGACTCGATCCCAGAACTCCAAGATCACGACCTTAGGTGAAAGCAGTCACTTAACCAGCTGAGCCACGCAGGTGCTCCTAGGGAGGGCGTTTTTTAACGCCCTTCGAACTTGGCCATCACAGCTGTCCATAAGGTCCTGGCTCCCTGCCCTCAGGAGACGAACCTCAAAGAACTTTCTGGAAAACCCTGCACGCTGCAAGCAGTCAGCGCAGCGACGAGGGCGGGCGGCTGAGCGCTCACTGCCCACGGACGCGTTGAGGCCGCGCCAACGACACTGGGCGGCGCCGGGCCCCATCGGAGCCACAAAATGGAGGAGGGACGGGAACCCCCTCTCTCGAAGGCGTCTCTGGGAGTTGGCCGCGTTTCCTGTCCCGGGCCAGGGTTCCCCGGAGCTCCGGCCGCTTCCCGGGAGCCCCGCCCCGCCCCCCCCCCATAAAGCCTCAGCGTCCGTTCCGGAGACCACCCGCCGCACCCCTCCCCCGCCGCGCGCGCGGCCGCAGCTCCCCACCCCCGGACCAGATCCCGGGGCGGCGTCCGGCCGCCGAGGTCACGTGGCCCGCGCCGGCCAATCGGAGCGCGGCTGCTGGTCGAGCCCAGCCCCGCCCGGCCGCGGTCGGACTGTCGGACCCGGGCTGGTGCGCAGACAGCCGCCGAGCCAGCGAGCGGTTGGGTGAACTAAGTGAGGCTCCGCGTCCGCGGGAGATAGGGTGGGGGGCGCCGGGCGGGAGGGGAGTGGCGGGGAGGGAGGCGGCGCCCGCGGGCGGGGCCATCCCTCCGGCCTGCCACGTCCCCGCTGCTGCGGCGCGCCGCGACCTCCAGTCTTTTTGTAGGACCAGGCCATGGAGAGCCGAATCCAGCGAGTTCGCGACGCGTTCGCGTCCGGCCGGTCGCGCCCTCTGAGGTTCCGGCTGCAGCAGCTCGAGGCCCTGCGGAGGATGGTGCAGGAGCGCGAGAAGGACATCCTGCAGGCCATCGGCGCCGATCTGTGCAAGGTACGCGCGCGGCTGGGGGCGCCGGGACACCTGCCTCCCGCCGTCCCACTTGGGGACCGCATTCCGCCCGAGCTTTTGCATTTTTTTAAAATTTATTTTTGATTACGCAAGCACCGAGGGAGTGTTATCTCCAGCTATACTGATAAAGCAAGTTTCCCGAAACTCTTACCTTGCTTAGTCAGCGCCTCTGATTGGAGACAACAAATAGATAGTGTCTTCTGGCCTCTTCCTCTGCTGTGATTGCCTTTTAGATCCTTGCCTGTTGTCTGTTGCATTGTGGATTTTGGTCATTTGTCAGCTTAATATCCCGCAAAACGTTTTTCTCTGGGTCTGTTTCTTGCCTTTTGGTTTATGGTTTCTTTTATAGACAGAGGTTTTTGGGTTGTCAGTTGTTGCACTGAAGTTTTCCTCCCTGACTCTGTTTTAGGCCACTGCTCCTCAAACTTGAGTCCCATGGTGAGTCACCTGGGGATCTTGTTAAAATGCAAGTTACAGTTAAGTAGGTCTTGGAGGGCATCTGAGATTCGAAGTGTGTAACAAGCTCCCAGGTGGATACCATGTTGCCTATTTTGAAACCCTACTTTTTAAAAATCATTATTTCATTTTTTTAAATTGAGGTGTAGTTGACATACGCTATGATACTAGTTTCAGGTGTACAACTTAGCTGTGCAATATGGGTTTTTTTTACTATTTCACCTTCTCTGAGTCCATCCATATTGTCACAAATGGCAAGATTACTTGCTTTTTAAGGGCTAAGTAGTATTCCATTCAAGACCTACCGATGCACGCGCATGTGTACCACGTTTTCTTCATCTGTTCATCTATCAGACACTCAGATTGCTTCCGTATCCTGGTTATATTCAATAATGCTTCTGTGAACATATGGATGCGTCAATCTTTTTGAATTAGTAGGGGTTTTTGCCTTTTTCTTTAGATTTTATTTTTTAGAATCCTCTCTACACCCATTGTGGGGCTTGAGCTTATACCCCTCCAAGATCAAGAATTGCCTGCTCCACCGACTGAGCCTGCCAGGAACCCCTTAATTAGTATTTTCATTTTCTTTGGGTAAATACTGGGAAGTGGAATTATGGAGTGGTGTATTTCTGTTTTTAATGTTGCACGCCCCCTAAAATTAGTTAATAAATCTCCTTCACATATGGTCCAAGCACTTTTCAAACCATGCTGGAACTCAGAGTGAGTGAGTTTGTGTGGCGACTCCTGGAGACCAGAGTCTTGGTTTCTTGTAGCTCTCTAGTTCTTCACTAACCATCCCCATCCCAGTTAAGCCCTGCTGATTTTCAAAGGCTGAGTTACAGAGGCTCCTCGGTGTGGGTCCCCAGGGCGCGGACACCTGATGTGGGGCTTGAACTCCTCCATCTTCATGGGGGATCGCTACTCCTGTGATGCCACTGCTGATGCTACTGTGATGTGGGTCCCCATGCCCATGGTGTGCGTTTGAACTAGACAGTTTCTCTGCTCCTCCCACCCCATTCCATGTAGCTTTTTCTTTATGTCTTTAGCTGAAGACATAGCTGAAGAAGAGGTGTTCTGTGGGTCTCTAGGTCATCCTCAGAGGGTTATTCTCTAGGCATTTGGAGCCTTGGAGAGGCCATGAGAGGAGGTGAGCTCAAAATTCTCCTATTCTACCGACCTCCCCAAAAAACCTGGAACCACTTTTTGAGTAACAAGGTGTCGGGTGGTATTTTTTTTTTTTTAAAGATTTATTTATTTATTTGACAGAGAGAGAGATCACAAGTAGGCAGAGAAGCAGACAGAGAGAGGGGGAAGCAGGCTCCCTGCTGAGCAGAGAGCCCGATGCGGGACTCGATCCCAGGACTCTGAGATCATGACCCGAGCCGAAGGCAGAGGCTTAACCCACTGAGCCACCCAGGCGCCCCTTTCGGGTGGTATTTAGGGCATCAGTATATTACTGCTTTCTAGTACTATTGTTATCACTTTGTTTTTATGTTTTATCTTTATTCCAGGGGTAACAAGGCCCTGCTCTGGCTCTGTGAGACCCCCTTATTTCCTGCAAAGATCATCTTGAGGGGTAGTAACAGTAGTATTAGTAACAATGAGATATCAAATAAGGTGGCATAATTAAGATTTCAGAAAGGATGATTAGTCATTCTGTAAACATCAGATATTTAAGTGAGTACGTAGGTATATACAATTACTAAAGAACAGTAAGGTCCTTGCCCTTGAGGGATTTAAATTTGGGAAACAAACATAGTTATAAATCAGTGTGTGATGATGAAATGTTAGGATACACGCCAGAGGCAGAATTCCTGTGATTATATTATAAAGTGTGATCAAGACAGGCTAATATTCATCAGGGAAATCTTCCTGAAAGAGGTAATATTGAATCCTGACTTGAAAAGGCCTGCATCAGGGATGCCTGGGTGGCTCAGTCAGTTAAGCATCTGCCTTCTGCTCAAGCCCAGGGTCCTGGGATCGAGTCCTGTGTTAGGCTCCTTGCTGGGTGGGGAGCCTGCTTCTCTCTCTGCCTGCCTCTCCTTCAGCTTGTGCACACAGTTGCTCACTCTCTCACCAATAAATAAAAATCTTTACAAAAAAAAATTAAAAGGCTTGAATCAGTAAAGAAGGATTTAGAGGTGCTGACTGTATTAGCAAGCCCTTGCTGAGGGCGTGAAGGGTGTGAGTGTGCACAGTAAACCAGCTTAGTCTCATAAATGTCACTGCAGGTGTACGTAACCTGGTTTTCGGCACTCAGGACTGAGTGTCAGACTTGTGCAAGGTTAACTGGGACTCTCTTTGTAACAGAGTGAATTCAACGCATACAGTCAGGAAGTCATTACCATTCTTGGTGAACTGGATCTTGTACTGGAGAATCTTCCTGAATGGGTTACTGCCACGCCAGCCAAGAAGAACTTGCTGACCATGCTGGACGAGGCCTATGTCCAGCCAGAGCCCCTGGGAGTCGTACTCATCATCGGAGCTTGGAACTACCCCTTTGTTCTCACCATTCAGCCTCTGATTGGAGCCATTGCTGCAGGTCCGGGGTCAGCTTCCGTCTCCCTGATTCTTCGGAGGGGCTGCTTCTCTTCCATGGGTCGTAAATTAAGGATAGTGGCTGATGAAACACATTTGCTATGGTGGTTTGCCTTGCTTTACACCAGCAACTACCGAGGATGCAAAAATATTATTATCATAAATGTATATTTAGCAAGGGCAAAGCAGTTTGTTAAAACGAAAGTACACTCTCAAGGTGGGTGGGCGGGCAGGTCCTGCGGGGTGGAACCGGCCAAAGGTGGTTTTGGGATGGGATATTAATTCGTCTGGGCTGGGAGGAGCCGTGACACACAAAGGATTTTTTTTTTTTTACTTTTTTTTTTCTTTTAAAATGATCTCTGTACCCAGCGTGGGGTTCCAACTCACAATCCTGAGATCAAGAGCCTCACGCTCTGGACCAAGCCAGCCAAGCACTCCTTTATTATCTTTTTTTTTTTTTTTAAAGTGGGCTCCAGCGATTTGCATGGTGCCTGTATTTTGAAATACTTGGACCGTGAACCCATGAAGGTCTTAAGTCGTGCAGTGACAGGTTCCGGAGTTTGGAGTCAGCCGTCCATGCTCTCGGGTGGTTGTAGTTGCCAGCTCTGGTGTTGGGCGAATCATTTGACTGTATCTGATCCGTTTCTTCATCTGGCTGGGGGCTGTGGGAGTCATGCTAGCTTGGGTATGTGGCAAACGCCAGGAGGTTAATTTCTTTCTTCTGCTAGATCCCAGTCAACAATGTTTGTTGACAACAAGGCTTGTTTGCCCAGTAATTCCAAGGCAAACAGGAAAGTCTAGCCAGGAGAGTGGGAGTAAAGCTGGAGGAGGAGGAGAGGATAATGGAGCCTACTGTCCATGATGTGAAGTTAATGAGAACCAAGGAGTTTGAGGAAGTAAGACAAGATTTTGGGGTGCCTGGTGGCTTAGTTGGTTAAGCATTTGCCTTTGGCTGAGGTCATGATCTCAAGGTCCTGGGATCAAGCCCCAAGTTGGGCTCCCTGCTCAGTGGGGAACCTGCTTCTCTCTCTCCCTTCCTTCCCCACTCATGTGTGTGTGCATGCGCGTGCGCTCTCACTCTCAAATAAAATTAAAAAAACCAAAGAACGAAGAATCTCTTATGCTCATTGAGAAAGTGCAGAATTCAAAGCTGCCGAAGTAATGGGAGTACCTAGCCTGTATTCCCACCATGAGCGCTGTTGTGGTAGGTTTTTTTTTTAAAGATTTTATGTATTTATTTGACAGAGATCACAAGTAGATGGAGAGGCAGGCAGAGAGAGAGAGGGAAGCAGGCTCCCTGCTGAGCAGAGAGGCTGATGCGGGGCTCGATCCCAGGACCCTGAGATCATGACCTGAGCCGAAGGCAGCGGCTTAACCCACTGAGCCATCCAGGTGCCCCTGTTATGGTAGGTTTTAAGGTTACTCAAGTGTTAAAAGATGCCCTCCTGCTTTTTTTTGCTTTGATTAGGAAATGCTGTCATTATCAAGCCTTCTGAACTAAGTGAAAAAACAGCTCAGCTCTTGGCCAAACTCCTCCCACAGTATTTGGACCAGGTAATAATGTCTTGCTCCATCCTCAGCGTGTCTGTTTCTCGGTGGCTGTGGGGGGGTGGGGAGCTATACATCTGCTCTTCCTCCTACTGTGTGCCATTGACTGCTGTCTGCATGGAGTTGCTGTAGGGAGGAGTCCTAATTTACCCTTCATTGCAAGGCCTCTGTACAGTGTCGTAGCTGGAGTTGGACACATTCCTCGAGCAATCTGGAGGCTCACAGTGGGTTCTCCTTGCCATCTTGTCACTGCCGCAGCAGCGGGCGAAACTACGATGTCCCAGTAGCTGTGGTTATCTGGCCCAAGAGGATGATGAAGACAGGATGACGTCAGGGGTTGAGTAGGATTTGGAACCAGAAGATCGAGGTTGAAAATCCTACTTCGCCACTCACTGGGGGTTATTTCTTGACTGTCCCACTCGGTGGGGATAGCGAGGCCTACCCCTGCTTCACTCTCTCTGAGTTTGTTAGGGGACTAATCACAGATGTTCTGTAGATGAACTCATGCAAGTTACAACTTGAAGCATTTGCTGAGCACTTGAACTGTGTAGTGAGCGAGAGCTAACGAGCCCTCCTAATTAGTAGGAGATCAGGTGGAAGCATGAGGCCCCCAAGCCCGCTTTTATCTCATGCGCTCCGAGTCTTTTGAACACCTGGCTCTGTGTCCCTTCCTTGCCATCTGTTCCCTGTCATTGCTTCTTCGAGTCATGCTGCTGCATGAGATGTTCTTCCATTCCAATAGTGAGAAAAGCATAGGGCACCGAGGGCTCAGCCCAAAGCTTTGGGACCTCTCCCCAGTCCCGGTTAAGGAAACAGGCTCACAGGTGTGTGCAGTAAGGTTGCTGAGGGCCCCTAGCTAGCGAGTGACAGACCCCAGACTTGGTCTGGATCTGACTTCTAGAGCGGAGCTTCTCTCCCGTGTTGCCTCTCCCCTGCATTGCATCGAGTTGCGCTCGCTCCATTCCCCTGCCTCTTGGCCCAGGTTGAGCTCCGCAGGGTTGAGTAGTGCTGGAATGTTCAGCTCGAGACACTCAACTGGGACCTGTCCCGTGGTCCCCAACCGCAGACTCTTCACCAAAATCTCCAGCTTGCATGGCCCTGTCTCATGCACCTCCCCGGTGGAATCCAGCCACTTGCTCTCCCCTCTTGGCCGCCTTCACAGCTGAGCTCATTATGGAAACCTGCGGACCCGTGCCGGTCCCTTCCACCGCAGGCGGTGGGTCTCAGATGCCATCAGACTTTGTGCTCCATGTGTCCTCTGTCAGCTCCCTCCTGCCTCCTCCCCGGCGCTGGTCCCCTTCTTTTCCTGGTGTACTGGAACGCTGCAGGTTTATGTCGAAGAAGTTGCTCGTTAGGGCGATTTATTGGTGACATCAGTGCCTCTGTTTCTCCTTCCCAAAGGAATTGTATGCCGTGATTAATGGTGGCATCCCTGAAACCACGGAGCTCCTGAAACAGCGGTTTGACCACATCCTCTATACGGGGAACACGGCTGTTGGGAGGATTGTTATGGAAGCCGCTGCCAAGCACTTGACCCCCGTGACACTTGAGCTGGGAGGCAAGAGCCCATGTTACATCGACACAGATTGTGACCTGGACGTTGCCTGCCGGTGAGCCTTCCTGTACCCGAGGGCTTCCTGACACCGATAGCTTGGTGTGTCCTCTGTGCCCCGGAGTCCTGGGCCTCCTGGCTCCAAGAGACATTGTGGCATTCGGGTGGCTGATGTCCCCAGGGGCGGCGGAACTCTTTCCCAAACCACCTCCTGCCTCCGCTGCCTGAAGAAATGAGCGGTGGGTCTCAACACCGCGTGGCTGTCCTTAGGAGTTACAGAGAAGTGCTTTCTTTTCTTGAGGTTACAGACCTGCCAGGTGATCCAGGGAGGGAGTAAAGGATCGCATGTACATAGTAAAATCTTTAGAGTCCCAGCAGGAAAGTGTTATGCTCGCCTCTTAATGAGTTCCTTTGTTGACAGAATCAGCGACTACTCATGTTTCTGCTCAGTAACATCATGCACCTGGGCACCAGAAAACGCCAGGTTGCAGGTGCTCCGCTAAATCAGTCTGGCTTTTCTCTCCCCTTCCAAGACGGGCAAAGAGGGCTTGGAGGCAGGCAGGCCGTGTCCAGGTTGTCTAGCTGCCAGAACCTGAGGCCTTGGGGAAAGGTGCCGATGGCAGGTTTTGATCCGCACGCGGGCATGGCTTTCCAGAGCGGGGCTGGGCTCCACACAGAAGAGGGTGGTCTTGGGGGCTGACTGCTCTCTTTATACCCGAACCTCCTGTCAGCAGGACCTACAGCTACAGCCAGGAGAACTGATGTCTGTAAGGGGCTCCCGGCGTCTTGATGTCCCCTGGCTAGAGTCAGAGGAGAAGAGGGTGTGGGGAGGCTGCTGCTTATCTCAAAACAGGCAAGGGCTTCCCTGCTTATAAAGTACCATTTCCTGTGAGCTGGCATGAGAATGTCCTGGCTCCTCAGAGTGTACTGTGTCGATGGGAAAATGCATTCTAAGTTCCAACTGACTGATGTAGAGATAATCTTATAAAGAAAGCATTTTTGTTCTTTTTCTACAAAGCCTACTAAGTAGATTTATGAGTACATGCTAGTTGCAGAATACTCAAATTACAGAAAAGTGTGTAGCAGATGAATAGTAGATTGAATTCTGTGGCTTTTCCATTTTCTCCCCCACCTCAGGCGCATAACTTGGGGGAAATACATGAATTGTGGCCAAACCTGCATTGCTCCTGACTATGTCCTCTGTGAACCGTCCCTCCAGCATCAAATTGTGCAGAAGATTAAGGAAACCGTGAAGGTTTGTGCTTAACACATCTGAGTCCATTGATTTCATTAAGAAACGCGTCTAATCAGCTCTGTGCAGGCGGCATCCCTGGTCCCCACCCCACCCCTTAACCCCCGCCACCTCCTGGAGAATTCCAGTAGCATATGTGGTGGAGTTAATTTATGGTTTTATTCAAAACGCTCTGGGCACCTTTCTGAGGAAGGTGTCTGCTAGGAGCAAGGTTAGGTTGGTGTTTAACCCTCTTCAGCTATCTAGCTGATGTGTTGGAACAACTGGTTAGTTGTGGCACACGCTTTGAAAAAAAAAAAATCAATAGCTATGTTTTGTGGTTTTTTTAGAGGATATTGGCAGTCCTCTGAAATGCAGGAAGAGGCCCTTGGCCTGTTGGCCATTGCTGATTAAGGTTCTCAGTTCTTGCGTGTACAGAGGGCTTAGGAAGGCCAGTAGTTTGGAGGAGTGAATTAATCAAATATGTATTGATACTGTACTCAGCCTGGTTCTCTCAGTCTTTCAGGGTGTCCAAAGTAAAGATCTCTCTAGAAGGAATGGAGAAATGCTGTGGAAGTGGTCTGAGCTCAGCCTTGCAGAAATGTAGGGTTTGGGTTGGAAGAGAGGAAGGGGGTGAACCAATGTGACTGAGCTTACTGGTGGGAGGGGGCCATTTAAAGCCCCCTGGGTGGAAGAAATTTCTGGAACAGTCATAGTTCACTCAACAGATGCTTACTGAGCACTGAAAGGAAGGATTGGGGACACCGAAGAGTAACATTATGATCAGAGAATGAAGTGTGCCCCGGGAACTTGAGAGAAGATCCAAGCGGGTTCACTCTGGGCACAGAGGACTGAACGTCTGGATAGGGGACTTGGCTCTGTGGGATGGGACTGAAGATGGGGCCAGAAAAGAGGAACATGAAAGGGGTCTTGGCCAGACTTGGGGAATATGGGACGTCAGGGTTTCATGACATCCTGTGAGACTGAAAGCCCTTGGAGATGGGAGAAGACATGCTTAGCTGAGTTATGGGGATGCAGTTGGTTTCAAAGGAGTAGGATCCCCTCTGCCTTCCTCTGAGGCATTCACATCCTTAAGATAGCAGTTCTCACCTGAGGTTCTCCCATGTATGAAAGTTTCCAGTCCTCACCTTCTGAAGACTGCAGTTCAGCTGGTCTGGGTCTCCAGTGATTCTAAGGGGCAGGCCGCCTTGAAAACCACTGCACGTGGCTCTGGAGCTCTGGAGCTGGGGCTCATCAGCACGCTTCCGGGGAGATTCTTAGCACCTAGACCTGGGGGAGGGTTGCTTGGAGCAGGGTGAACAACACTCCTCCTGACTTGAGAGTAAATTTTTTTTGAAGATTTTATTTTTTTATTTGACGGAGATCACAAGTAGGCAGAGAGGCGGACAGAGAGAGAGGAGGAAGCAGGCTCCCCGCTGAGCAGAGAGCCCAATGCAGGGCTTGATCCCAGGACCCTGAGATCATGACCTGAGCTGAAGGCAAAGGCTTTAACCCACTGAGCCACCCAGGTGCCCCCTGACTTGAGAGTAAATTGAGAGCATTCGTCCCCGGTACGACCCCCGGCTGGTCTGCAGGATGACCCTACGAACTCCGGACATCACGGAGGGTCCTCAGTCTGTGCGTCTGCCTTAGTTCTCGTGCCTAGCCTGCCAGGAAGTGTAAACACTGTTAGACCACTTGAGGGAGGAGGGCGGTGATCTACAACCAGATGGCTTTTCGGGCATGGGTGGATTTTGCGCTTATTAAACTGAAATAGCGGTCTTCTGTGGTGGTTAAATACAATGATTTTAAATAGGAATTTTATGGTGAAAATATAAAAGAATCTCCCGATTATGAGAGGATCATCAACCTTCGTCATTTTAAGAGGATACTAAATTTGCTGGAAGGACAGAAGATCGCTTTCGGTGGGGAGACCGATGAGGCCACACGCTACGTAGGTAATAGAAATTGACCTTTTGCTCTGGGGACTCGGGCAGTGTGACAGTTTCCGTTGACGCTATTTACTGACACTGAATAAGCTTTTGGAGACGTAATGTTTAATGAGCAGTGACACGCTGCTTTCTGGTGCTCATTCTTGTATAACCACTTAGAGCTGGTTCTGGGTCTTTACAAATAATACCACCTGTGTTGCACTGGCTTTTTGCCTTACATGCAGCTTTTCTTTTCTTTTTTTTTTTCCCTTCCTACACCCTGTAACTTAACCCTGAGAAGCAAAACAGAACTCTTTTTTAATTCCTTCTGGTTTCTGGCAGGGGGCACAGCCCAAGGAGGAAATCATTCCACCACAAGTAGTTAGTGGCAGTACTGGTCCAGAAGTAATGTTTCCTTGTTTCATTTTTAAAATTTTTTTTGATTTATTTATTTATAGAGTGGGAGGGGGGCAGAAGGGGGAGAGGGAAAGAGAATTTTTTTTTTCAAGATTTTATCCATTTATCTACTTGATACAGAGAGACACACAGTGAGAGAGGGAACACAAGCAGGAGGGTGGTAGAGGGGGAAGCAGGCTTCCCGCCGAGCAGGGAGCCTGATATGAGGCTCGATCCCAGGAGCCTGGGATCATGACCCAGGCCGAAGGCAGGTGCCCAACCTACTGAGCCACCCAGGCGCCCCAGGGAGAGAGAATCTTTAGCAGACTCTGTACTGGGCATAGATTCTACCGGAGCTTGATCTCATGACCCTGAGGTCATGACCTGAGTTGATACCAAGTGTCAGAAATTTAACTGACTGCACCACCCAGGCACCCCAGAAATGTTTTTCTTCTCTCAAGCTTGACATTGTTTACTTTGTTTTTGTGTTCTTTTATTCTTCACCAGGAGTATGTATGCCTGTTGCATTTTGAACACACTGTGCTTCTTCTTCTTTTTTTTTTTTTTAAAGATTCTATTTTTGTATTTGAGAGAGAGAGAAAGCAGGAGCAGGGGGAAGGGCTAGGGAGAAGCAGACTCCCCACTGAGCCAGTAACCCAACATGGCTCCATCCCAGGACCCTGAGCAATGACGTGAGCCAGAGGCAGACACTTACCAACTGAGTGACCCAGGCGCCCCCAAGCACATTATTGTAAAATAACATAAGGTGACCCGAGGAATGAGAGAGACACTTACTCAGCTGAAAAGCTGTCCTATATGGCTTTACTTATGCCTTTTTAGCAGACAGGATGCTGCACATCCTCAAAAAACCCAATTTGAAAGAACCTAAAACCCTAGAGGATTAAAACAATGAGGAGGAAAATATTCTCACATCAGTAACAGCTCTCAAACCCCCAGTTTTTCATCTTTCTGTTTTCCCATCAGCTGTTGACCTTGGCCGCTCCTCGGCTCATCAACAGCAAGAGAAAAGGTCTTTTGCAATTAGATCAACCAGTTACGAATGTCCCCCTGACCTGCAGTCAAGGTCAGCTTACCTGTACACACAGCTGTGTAGGGAGTAGACCACCCCCGTCCCCGCCCCGGAACGGTTCTCTGAGCCCGGGAAGCAGCGGGCGGTGGTTTTGGGGAGACTGCAGACACCCCCGTGCAGGGTGCTGGCGAGAGCCATCTTCTACCACGTTGCCCGGATGACCTAGTGGGAAATGAGGGGGAAAGGAAGAGAGAGAGCTTGTTACTGGCAGGTGCCTTCTCTTTTCATTGAAGACTCGGCTTGTTTGTGGGGTCTTTGAGACCCCTGCAGTTTGGTGTGGCATGGCATGGATGCCAGGACTCTGCAAAGCTTTGTCGGCACCCACGTTGCCTGCCTGTCTTGCGCGCCTTCCCCATAGTGGCTGGAACCCTGAACTCAGGGTCTCTTGACCCCTGAAGTCCATCCTTAACCTGATAGAGTTAAAGGTCAGTGGCATCCTATGCGTGGAAGCATGCGAACCAAGAAATGGTGTCCATTTGATCCATGGAGGGGCTGTGTGCGTTGCCAGAGGGACCTGCGCAGAGCGAGATGGAAACAACCCCCAACCCCCTGGTCCATGCGGATGTGGCTGCCAACAGGGTCAGACGTGAATAGACTCAGGCATCTGTATCTTCTCCTCGCTTGCCTGGGGGATCCCCGGATGCACCAGCTTGGAGACAGACACGCACGGTTCCTCCACATCAGGACTGATTTCTTCAGGACTTTTTTTTATATTCTTCAGTAGCTAATTCTTGGGCGGGATCACGAAGGGATGGATCAGTGAGCCAGGAACAAACGTTAAGATGAGAGCTTGGCGGGGTGCCTGGGTGGCTCAGTGGGTTAAAGCCTCTGCCTTCTGCTCAGGTCATGATCCCGGGATCCTGGGATCCAGCCCCGCATTGGGCTCTCTGCTCAACAGGGAGCCTGCTTCCCCACCCCTTTCTCTCTCTGCCTGCCTCTCTGCCTACTTGTGATCTCTCTCTGTCAAATAAATAAAATCTTTAACAAACAAAAAAAAAGTGGAGAGCTTGGCGTTCCTGTCTTCGACTTCACCATTTACACTCGCTGCTTTTCTCTTCCAGCCCCAACGATCCTTACTGACGTCGATCCTGAAGCCAGGGTGATGCAAGAAGAAATTTTCGGGCCCATTCTTCCCATCGTGCCTGTGAAGGATGCTGACGAGGCCATAAAGTTCATCAACAGCCGTGAAAAGCCACTGGCCTTCTACATCTTTTCTCACAATGATAAGGTAGGCGCTGTGGAGAACGGCTCCCTGGCACGAGTCACTGTCACAGACCGGGTTCCTTCCTGGCCACATGGTCTGTTTCCTCCAGTAACAGAGTTCACCGAGCAAGGCGCTGCTCACAGACAGTTGTCTGGAGTAATGAGGCCCTAGGGTTATAGCTGTCACCCTTCCCACGCTCCCTGGGGTCAGACCTGAGTCTTCAGGGCTGTGTCACAAGCTCTTGCATTGACAAACATCTCCCCTGTAATTGTAAGGCTTCCATACCGGCACTGGAAGCTTCTGTGGCCTGCACTCCGAGGGCATTCCTGTGTAAGAGCCTTCGCTCTTACCCCAGTGGCATTTGTGGCCCTCAGTGGGCTGTGTGGGGCTGTGGTGTCTATAATAGTCACGGGTACAGTTGTGAAATCGCCGACTTCACTTTCCTCAGTTTCTCTGTTAGAGCGAGGGGCCATACCAGTCAGGTGAGCCTGTGATGCCCTATTACACCAGGGTGAGTGGCCCCCTGGCCGTGTTGCACGGCTCCCGAGGGGACTGGCTGTTGCTGAGGGACAGTGGCCTCGAGCTGGGCAGGTGGGCTCAGGAGCCGTCTGGAGAAGTGGGAGAACCTGAGGGAGGGGGGGCCAGTCAAGGTCCGAGGAGTTGGCGCACAGAGGTTCTGTGCATGGTGACACACTGCTTCCAGAGCCTGCCGTGCTGTGGGGACACGGCCTTGTGAAGGGACCCCGGATGCGTGGGCCTCCGTGAATAATGGGTTATTAATCATGGTCTGACGTGTTGAACGACCACAGGTGATGCACACAAGAGCCCTGAAGCCCAAAGTCTACCGGGCAGGGCGCACGTCCGTGGGGTGCGCTGCCCAGTGACAGGGTCGCCCTACCACAGCCCACTGTGACCCTTGTGACTCGAACTCCCGAGGCCTTGTGGGTAGCAAGGAGAAGTGACATTTCATCAGGTGTCCTCATGCCTATTCTGGTCTTGGGCCAGCCATTTCTTCAAAACAGATCAAATTCCAAGTCTGAACACGTAAACATTCTTGGCAGTTCCCGAACACTCCAGGGTACTGCCAGTCCCACGCAGTCATTCAGAGCAGAGGGAGAGAAACGGGCGATGGCTGAGACCCTGAATGCAGTCTGGACTGTTCCTCGTGGCCATCAGGGGGCGCCCTTGCCCGAGGCAGCAGTGGAGCACATGGGAGGCCGCGGCAGCCTCCGAGGGCCAGAAGTGCATCTGAGCACGCACCTGCGATTGCACATTTGCCAAATCGAGCTGCGCCTTCGGAGGCTGATGCAGGCAGCACTGTTTGCCAGAGGCAGGTGGGTAGGCCCAGGTGTGGAGCCTGCGAGTTCCCCTCCCAGCCGCGGCCGGCGCCACGGGCACTGCTGACCCGGAGCCCGTGTTCCCTCCCTCAGCTCGTCAGACGGATGATCGACGGCACGTCCAGCGGCGGCGTCACGGCCAACGACGTCATCATGCACTTCACCCTCAGCTCGCTGCCCTTTGGGGGGGTAGGTAAGTAGCCCCCTCGGCCACACATGGCGCCAGCTGCCAGAGTCCCACGGTGGTGCAGGTCATCTGGCTGTTGGGTGACTCTGTCCTGTCGCCCCTTCCGTCCTTAGTAGCCCCCAGCGCAGTCTGTAACTGGTTTTGTTCCTTTCACTGGTTTGCCTATATATTGGTTATTACTTGGTTACTTACGGTCCTTTTCTTAGGTTGAGGGGATTTTTAAAAATTTTTATTTTTTGGTCAAAGCCAGGTCTCAGATTCACAGATAAGGCTCCTCTGTCTTTTTTGACGGTGAGGTAGTGGATGCCGGGTGCAGAACATCCAGAGCAGGCGGCAGTCAGGGTTTCTGAGTCCCCCCTTGCTGTCTGCTCAGGGTGGGGCGAAGTCGTCCTCGCGGTCCACCCCCACGGCCCCCCAGGCCTCTGTGTGGGGTGCAGAGGAAGAGATTCCCGGTGTTTTGAGGACGTGCTCATTCTTGGGTAGGTTCCATGGACACAGCCCGGGCCCTGCTGTTTTCCTTTGGGCGGTGACCCGCCTGCCTCTTCCACACGCCAGATGACCGGCCCTGCTCATACTTCTCCTTCAGTAGCTAGGTGGTCGGCCTCTCTAATATCTTGTTGAAGTGTCACCAATAACGAGTGTGTAGGAATTCTCACAGTAAGAAGCAAACAGTAAAGCCACTGTCTTAGAAGCCCAAGAGACCACAGCCTGCCACCCATGTGTGCCCCATGTCTGGTTCTAGGGTGTGGGGGGATTGCCAGTGCCCAGCACCATGCTTGGTGCACATGAGGGACCGGTCGAGAGAGGCCTGGGCTGGGGCCCAGACTGGAGCTAGTGGTGGCTTGGACTGGCCTGGTTGCAGGGGACCTAGTGAAAAGGGGCTGGATATTTTGGGGGGGGTGTCAAGCAACAGGATTTGCTGATGGATTGAGCGTGTTGTGGAGGGAGGGAGAGTGAATGAAAGGGAAGATAGCTTACAGGATGGAGGCTGCTATTCCTCACTGCCCAGCTTCTTAAAGGATTCTGTGAGACCCCAGTCTTTGCTGGCTCCCAGCAAAGACTCGGGCATCCCTGGTGTCTCCTGAGTGTACGTCGAGTGACTTGTGTTCAGTCCCTGTTTTGTGTTTAGCATCATTGACCATATCCTCCTCTTTATAAACAAAACCTTTTGCCTGCTACACACAGAAGGAATCAGGCTTCCTAGGAAAAGAGAAGAATTAAAGCTTAGATTACCCTTACCCCACTCTTTAAGCTCTGGGGTACATCCTTAAAATTCCTTTCCTTGTGCATGTTTGCACACATTCGTATATGTAAAAGCAAGAATATTTTGTACAAACTTGTACTCTGTTTTTCACCTGTGTGTGAGAGTAGAGTGGGCTATCTTCCCACGTCGGCATGGTCGTGTGTCATGATTTCAGTAACCGACCAGTGCTCTGTCCTACAGATGGGCCGTATTTGCGTTTAATTCCTGGCATTAGGTTTTTGTGAGTCCACATTTTTCCAGGTTAGGATTCTAATACAGTTTTGTGCAATTTCTGATTCTTGGGGGAAAATGTCTGAACATATTATACTGTGTTAAAAAGGCTTAGAGCTGTTTTTTTGTTTTTTTTCAAAGTGAAATGCTTTTTTCCTCCTGTTCTAAAAGTGATAAGAGTTTTTTTAGGGAAAAGGGCAACCACAAAACACTACAGACAGCTGTAAGGCTGAAACGTAGTAGTCTCCCAGGTATAAATGCTGTCAGTGTGTTGACATATAATTTCTGTTTCTCCATAACAATGTGTGTCTTTTAATGCATATTACCAAATTTCTCTATAGCTTCAGTTGTCCCCAAAATGATGTGTCAGCAGCCCCCAGAGCACCAGTAAGTGCCTTCCTGGCCCCATTCTCCTGTGCCTCATGGCCACCATGCCATACAGTGTATCTGTCCAGCACCCATAATAAAGAAGACTGTCCCAGAGCATGGCTTAAAAGAGGGCAAGGATTTATAACTTGCTTACTGTTACCCAGTGGGGTAACCCTGTCATCCTGTCTTTGTTGCTCTCTAGGAGCTTAGAGGAAGCAAGTGGGGGAAGAGGGCTATGGATAAACAAAGCTACATGGAATAGCAGGAAAAGAGCACATGGTAGTTAAGAGTCCAGCTGACCTGGATACACATTCTGGCTTTGCCTTCTCCACCTTGGGCAAGTTGCCTGACCCTGGCAGGCTCCCTCGTAGTCTCTGGAATCGGGGGCACTGATGCCTTCATACCAAGGGGTTGTGGCAAGAATAGATTTAGAGCAGGGTCCTTGGTCTCAGTGAGAGCCACTGGCCCCGAGAGCTGCAAGCCTCACTGCACCCTTGGAGAGTGCCCCTTTTTGGCAGGGAGATCAACTTGCTGGTGAATGGGAGAGGGGTGGGGCGGGTTGGGGGGGGAGAACTTCCTCAAAGCATCATTTGCGCTGAGAAGTTAGGTGGGGGTGTCCAGGACGGCAAGGAGTGCCATGGGTTTCCTCTGTTGGGGTTCATGCAGCTTGTGTCCCCTACGATGGAGCCTGTCTTGTCTGGTCTCTCTGTTTCAGGTTCTAGCGGAATGGGAGCTTACCATGGGAAGTACAGTTTTGATACCTTCTCTCATCAGCGGCCGTGTCTGCTGAAGAGTTTAAAGAGGGAAGGTGCTAACAAGCTCAGGTATCCTCCCAACAGCCAGTCAAAGGTGGATTGGGCAAAATTCTTCATCCTGAAGCGCTTCAACAGAGGAAAACTTGGTCTGCTGTTGCTGGCTCTTCTGGGCGTTGTGGCGGCCGTGCTGCTCAAGGTGAGTCCTTGCCTTTCCGGGCCCGCCCGAACGGCTGTCAGACACTCTCTTCTTCTGTCATGGGAGCTCTTCAGCTTTTAGAGATAAACTCTGTCTCTCGTATTCACTTTCCGAGTCTGGGACAGGGTCGGTGAACTGCAACCCCCAGCCGTCTTCCTGGGCAACAGCCACAACTTGGTGCTGACTTCGCGTCCCAAGAGCTCAGTGTGTGCTGCAGTGGCCATGCGGCTGGCAGGGCATAAATGATCATGGAGGAATTATGCCGACCTCTGGTGTAAGAGTTTAAGACCCCGGGCTCTTGGATGGCTCGGTCAGTTCAGGGTCTTGCTTTTGATACCAGCTCAGGTCATGATCTCAGGGTCCTGGGATCTGTGGGTTCAAGTCCCTTGTGGGCTTTGCGCTCAATGGGAGGTCCACGTGAGGATTCTCTCTCTTCCTTCCCCCACCCCACTGCTTGCACTGTCTTTCTCTTTCTCAGATAAACCAATAAATCTTAAGAAAAAAAACCCAGAAACAAAAACCCAAAGGGCAAAACCCTGTAGAACTTGCTGGAGGGATTCTGAGACATCCAGCGCTCTGATCCTTGTGGTCCTGAGTGTCTTGGTGGCAGTGCAATTCTCTAGTGTGCCGGGCATCCGCATGGCGTGCCCATAGGTCACGAGGGGATGACTTGTGTGCTGGCGTGACTATGGCAGGGGAAGGTGAATGCTTTGCAGCCTCCATTGACTGCCCTGTAAATTCTGTCTCTGGGGGTGTTACTGTAGATGTGGGCTCCCTGAGCGGCCCGTGATACCTGCCTCCCCAAGGCAGTCCATGAGTCCCTGGGGGTGACCGAGAAGGTCCAAGGGGATGGAAGTGAAGACAGACATGGGGGCAAAGCCACTGTGTTCTCTGAGCGCTCAGCTAGCCAGTCGGGGTGACACACCAAAGATAGTGACAACACCTGTGACACCATAGCCTTGGAAGGGAGGCCAGATTCTAGCATTCACTGGAAATATCTGTGTTCTTATCTGCATTTTGGTTCCAGTTTGCAAGTGGGGGAGTGGCTCGTCTTCCAGGGTCACCGCTCTGATGGAACTGGAGAGACCAGTTGCATTGGAAATCATTTGGGTTTTCTCAGAAACACAAGGCTGTGCTGAGGAGAAAGGCCCTGTTGATTTTTCTCGCAGCTCAGACTGCGTTGTCCCGTAAGCAGTGACGACCACAGATCCCACGGCCCAGCTCTGTCTTTAAGAGTGAGGTAGGAACTGCTCGTTTTCTATCTCTGTGTAAAGTGGGTCGAGTTGGCAGTCTGTTGCTTGGCCCCGGGTATCAGTGTTCAAACTTGACTTAGCCATAGTTTTTAAAAGGGCCAGGGTGGCTTGCTGGGGTCTTTAAAAAAAATGTGGAGGTAATGGCTCAACTGGGTCTAGATGAAAACCACATCACTTGTAGAAAAAGGAGCATCGCAGGTGCCCCCCCCCAATCCACTCGGCTCCCCTTGAGCTGATCCCCTCCGATCTATAGACCACATGTACACGGTGAACCCGTTGCTTTCTAAGTGGAGACCAATCTTCTAAAAAATACTCTTAAGTCATTGTTTTCTTTGGAGTTGTTTGGGTGTTTCAGAAGAAGTGTGACTTCAGAATTTGTGCTGGCAGATGGCATGAATTGAAACCCTGTGTGCCTTCGAGAGGCTCCTCCCTCTGCATCTCTCTGAGCTCTGTGGCGTGCATGGGTCTGGAGTCATCCTCTGCCCTCTTCTCTTGTCCCCAGACACCTGTCCGTCGCCAGCCGGAGAGGCACCATCTTGCTGGGGGGGACCTCTTCGCATCATGGGACATTCAGGGCTCCAGGCTGCCGGTGTTCCCCACAGGGGCAGCGTGCTGGGTCCGACAGGCTGGGGTAGGCCAGGTAGACCACCCAGAGCTCCCCAGAGGGTTTGTCAGACAAGCCTTCTCTGTGAACGCCCACAGAAACAACAGCGTATAAAGACATGTCGCTTGGAACCAGGAAAATACGGCTTTGATCCCTGGCTCTGAGATCAGCCAAATTCCAGCTCCGAGCAAGGCCTGTTCTGAGTCCACCCTTCGGCCTCGGCCTGCTCATCTGTGGAACAAGGGCTACCAGCCGTGGTCTCTCTCACCAGGGAGACCCGCTTCTCAGTACTGTAAGCGGATGTGTTTAGTGGTTTGGACCTTTCTGGATTCCGTGTGGGACCAGTGAGGATTTGGTTTTCTTTTCCTCTTTGCTTCTCTGCTGACTTCTCTTCTGACTCTAGTAAATCACCTTTTATTTTAAATAAGCAATTCTGAGCCCACGTTATGCCTTTATTTGAGGAGTCTTTATTGGGCCTGCACTCATTTTCCTGAAATGGCTTTTCTGCATGTAATTATTTTGTCACGTGCTTGGTTGTGACTTCATTAATTCATTTCACTAGAACGAGAACAGGCCTGGGACATTGTTAAATGGGAGATTGAAAGCAGTAATGATCGGTTTAAAGGGAGCATGTCAGACTCGCTGAATAGAGAGGAGTTTTCTCTATGCATTTAAAAAAATTGTGTGCGTGTGTATGTGTGTGTGTGTACACACATCTATACCAAGTCAAGTTTCAGCAAAGTGTCACAGAAACCACAGAAAGCGTGGTAGGGGGTGCCAGTTTTAAAAAAAAGTTGAGAAATGGAAAGGGCTACCATTGAAAGATGAGAGAATCAAGTATGCCATCCAAGCTTCCAGATTTCATGTGGAGGCTTCAGCCTCCCACTCATGACTGGAGCATAGTAAGTGAACATTTTCCATTCCTGGCCCAACCCTGGGGTTGTCTCACCGACAGGAGACAGAATACCACCTCCTCACCGCTGCCTGACTTGTTATTGTTACTTCGCACGGGAAGGTATAGTCTTTTATCCTCAGCCCAGACCTTCCTTAACATCTTAGGGAGACAGGGACCTTTTTTTTTTTTTTAAATACAGCGCATTTCGTGTCTTTGAAAATAAGAGGCACTTGGTAGAGTCCCGATATGGATTTCCTGTTCCAGGGCTGGTCAGGTGGGGTCTTAGACCAGCAGAGTAACCAGGATCCCTCTCTCCTCTCTCTAGGCCAGATACTACTGAAGAAAGATCCTATTCAAACTCCTGGTTGCCTCTACCGAATTATTCCTCTGTTAAACAGTTAATGAACCAATCATTTTAAAATCCTACCAAAAATAGTAAGGAAGTAACGCAAATGCATCAGAATCAACCGTCAAAGTCATTGGCGTGCCCCGTGGATAAAACCTGCCATCTCAGCCAAACCCCAGCCTTCCCCTCTGTGGAGCGGGGGACGCTCTCCGAGAATGCATTTTACATGGGTTACCCAGACCTTAGAGCTTGAGTCTAGGGGAGGCGAACGTGTTAGGCTAAACCCTTGGGACATGTAAAGGAGTCTTGGAACCTGCTGAGTGATTTCTTCACTCCAGTTCTTGGGACACAAGACACCCTGCCCAGGGTTATCCACAGCCCTCCCCGTCCAGAGAGGTGAGGCTAGACCTTCCAGCTCTGCTTGAGTTTGGAGGCACTAGAATTGTATATCGCGGGGGCAGGTGGTCCCTGTCTCTCATCCACTGGGACATGAGGACTTAACCTTCAGGAGTCAGCCTTCTGTCAGATGGGCCACCTGACCAGTGGTCTTCCTCCTTTCTCATCCATTATCCATCCTCTCTCCTGTTTATATTGGGACAGTCTCTTGGGGCCATCCACAAATGCCTTCTGTGACTAATACCATGTAAAACATCACCTTGTACGCCCCAGGGCTTCTGGGAAGACAAGTTGCCAGTTTCATGCACGTATCATCTGTCATTCTTCCCGTGAAGGAGTTGTAGGATTCTGCATCTTCTAAAACTCTAACTGGCATGTTTAATGCTGTAATAAGGAGACTTCTAACAAGTTAACTTCTAACAAGTTAAGTTAATACTTAACTCTCTCTCAGGATCTTAAAGTTTCAAGTCAGTGGCTCTTCAAGGACAAATCTTTAAGTTTCTTAGGTGCACAGCACAATGCACATAAATTCCACTTTGCTAAACTTCAGAGAGATCCCTGAGTAAGTGCAGCCTTCAGGACCTAACACAGAAAGCCACTGCCTGCCATGACCAAGAGGCCTTGGATAATCAGGACTTCAGAGTTGGAGAGCTTTGGAGGGGGCTGATGGTGGATTGTTTGGAGAAGGACTCTGTGAGCCACAGCGGTCAGCCACGCTGAAGAGGACGGAGGACACAGGAAAGGGAGCTCTCTTGAGATGGCTGGGACCGGAGACCTGAAGCAGTTCAGTCCAGTAGGAAAGACCTCAGCCTCCCTGCCAGGCCTTGGGGACTCCTGGCTGCAGGGGCCCCACCATCCCCAGAGCATGAGTCACCGGCTTGACTGCACACGCTCAGACAGCGTGTGACCTTCACGTCAGCATGAGGTGTCAAGAACTCGTCACTACATCAGGATAATCGGTCATAAAATATCTTAGAATATCCATGTGGAATTTTTCATTTAGCCTACTAAATTGTACTTTCTGATTTCTAGTTCAACTAAATTATTGGCTTGTCTATTGGTATATTCTGCTTCAAAATAAATACATTATATTTACTAAAACTGGCATGAGGTTTAATGACATTCTTCGCATAGAACCTCTTAGGGCCTTGGAGACAATTCTTGGGCCCTAAGTTCCCCCCACCCAACTAATCCTTTTTTTGCCTTTATCAGAGGTGGTAATTATCAACTTTAAGTCCTGCTTCCTCAAATTCTTAGCCAAGATTTTCTCAGGCTTTACTTTTTAAGGGAGGGAGGGCTGTGGGGGAGGGGCTGAGGGAGCTTAAGAAAGAGATTCTCCAGCAGACACTTTGCAGAGCACAGATCCAACACGGGCCTGGATCTCACCACCCTGAAATCGTGACCCGGGCAGAAATTGAGAGCTGGACGCTCAACTGAATGCACCACCTAGGCACCCCTATGGCTTTTTATTTTTTAAAATACCTGTGTAGTAAATACGTTTTTTCCAGCTCTACCCTCGTATCCCCATTTGCTAATCTAAAACAAGCGTATCTAAAACCTCTACCCAGAACACTAATCCCATGAGGTTTTACACAAAAGTTGATCCCGCCTCCCATTCTGTCGACCAGAATTTGGGAAGCAGCCATATTAGAGGGTCTTCGGCCTGTAGAACATCTGCGGTGCTGGCCTGAGTTGTTTCCCAAACTTACTTGGGCAGGGAACCCTTTGCTCTGAACACTTCATAACCTTAGAACACATTTAAGGAAACGGCGACATTACTTTTCTGTGTTCGGTTCCCAGTCACTTCCTTGGCTTGCCAGCAGCTCACTAAGGTATGTGTATCCCCCAGACAAGGAGGATCTCCACCTTCTGGGAAGTGGGAGGCCTGGAGTGTCACCGGGTCCAACAACACGAGTTCACAGTGACTCTTGCAAACTGGGATTATGGTCTCTGCTTCCTTTTTGGTTTTTCTATTGGCTCTGATCAATAAATTCATTTTATTTGTGAGTGCGTTTACAGCTCCTGATTGGAAGGGTCTGTGTGTGGCCAGGGGAGGCCAGACCACCCTCCACTTCGGAGGCACACGGAGCCTGAAAACGTTCGGCAGTCCCAGGCCTCCAGGAGAAGTGTCCTAGAATTGGGGTCGGCACTGTCTTCCACCCGAGGCCACATGGCCTGGCCATCTGGGTCCGGCTGCTCCCATCTGTACCCCGTCCCTGCCCTAAGAGCAAGTGCTTCTCAAGGTCTGTGATCAGCGCGATGCTGATAGAACAGAGGGTCAGCGGAAAGGCAAAGGAGGGTCTGTGGACAGCCACCTGCCTTGTCTGGGTTTTCTGGCGCCCAGATCTGCCAGGGTGTGTGGGACAGAGATGCACGGGGTCCACTGGCCCCAGTCTCGGCATGCCACAAAAGCTTTGTGAACAGACCCGGGCACCAGAGTCTCCTAGAAAATAACGTACTTTTTAATTGGGTGACTGTGTTTCGTGATTGTGTTTTGATTGGAAATCTCCCAGTTGGAAGCCTTGTACATGACCGACTCCTAGCAGCAGCCCCAGCTCTCTCTCGGGTGGGTAGATGGCTTCATCAGGAGCAGACTGGAGAAAACTGTCACACGGCCACGGCTGGTTTTCGGAGCTGTGGTCCAAGCTGCCCCAACCCCCACACCAGATTGGTTGCTTTTGCAGGCAGATGTGGGCGGCAGGGGGTGGGGGTGGGGGGCAGCCGCTCTTGGCTCCCTTTTTGGCTCCAAGCCGCACAGCTAGTGTCTGGTGGTCAGGAACCTGATGACCAGGCCCACCATCAGCATGGCTGACACTGCCCCCAGGGCGGCCCCACGGCGGACGAGCAGCTGTTTCATCGACAGGGGGCTGGCTGGGGCCGACGGGGCTCGGGCTACTTCCGCGGTCCCGAAGAGGTCCACATGGCCCTCGGGCCTCGAATACATCACCAGAGTGATGCCCGGGGAGTTCCCCATAGCCACTGCAGAGGCAACAGGAGCCAACTCAATGGGACTGGGAAGCTGGGGGGCTGGGGGAGAGCAGCGGCCTTAGAACCAGGAGGCCTGACTGTGTGCATTACACTGGGTGTAATAAATCAGCCTCGGTGCCTTAACATAGAGGAATGGGCCTCATCTACTCCAGAGCAGGATCAGAGGAGGAAATGATGTGGTTAAGTGGGAAAACCTCTCGCCACGTGAGTTTGCCACATAGGGAAAGCTACTGCTAAAATCACATTAAAAGGGTTCCTATCCAAGCCCGGCCTCATGATCACGTGCTGAGCGTGACGTTCACATGTCTTCAGAGCGCACGTTGAATGCCTGGTTGGACCTGACCGTGGTCTCTTCGCCACACTCTAAGCTGCCCGAGTTCGGTCCACTGGCCCCCTACTGTGCTGCTGAACGCAGAGCCCAGGATGCCAGGAGATCACGGAGATAAGTGAGGCCTCTGGGCTGTGTACACGCACGCCCCACACTCCACGCCTGCCTGAGCTAGGAGGGCACCCGGGCCTCGAACCCAGGCCGCCTCTTCATCACAGAGACACTGGATATAAACCAGGGGTGCCCGCCTATCCGATGGGGCACAGAGAGATGGGCAGGGGAAGGTGCCCCCCGCTCCCTGCCCGCAAGCTGGTCCAGCCAGGCTAACCTGCCGAGACGAACTGCCATGGGCCTGGATATGACCTTCGGGGAGGAGAACATGCTCTAGGGTCTGACTGGCCCCTGCAATGATGATCTCACCTGTTCCAGTAGCGGGAACACGGGGAAGAGGCCTAAGCTTTCAGCCCTTCTTCCTCATCTGAGAACGCGGCCATAGTCATGACCACACGGGGCTGTGGATGTGAAGTAGCTCACACAGGGCCCCTTAATCCATCGATAGTAGCGTCTCCTCAGTATTTAGGAGGGGACATCCGTGCCAAGAGGGGGAACAGCGGGCTGGGCTTGCACAGTCCCCGCTTGGCCCGGGGTCCAGATGCAAGGCTGCCCAGAACCGTGTGCCCCCGGCAGGTGTGTGCCCCGCCAACCTGTTCCGCGCATTACCTGAAGACGTGACGGCTTTCGCAGGCCCGGGTTGGGGGGCCGTGGTGGCCATGGTCACCGTGCTGTCAGGGCTCTGCGGCAGCAGCCCCGCATGTTTCTGAGCCTACGAAAGCAAGAGCTCGCCTGGGTCGGCCTCCTGATCACCACTGGCCTTGCCAGCGCCCTTCCTTAACACACGGTAATCTCGGGGTGCCTGGGTGGCTCCGTTGGTTACGCGTCTGCCTTCGGCTGGGGCCACACGCTCAGGGACTTGTCTGGGTTCAGCCTTGTTTGACTGAGCTCTTTGTTTTTGTTCGGGTTTCCAGCAGCTCGGGCTGGCTAAGGAAGGGTTTCGGTGTGTGCACTTCTCCTTGTGGTTGGAGAGCTCCCTGGCACCGTCTGGGGTCCCCCCGCAGCGACGGGAGCGGATGTGGAGGCTGAGGCGGCCTCTCCGTGCCCCTATCCCACCAGATCGCTGCTCCCCCATGTGCCCTGAGCACTTTGGGGGAGCAGTCAGTCTGCACACTTGGCCAGGCCAGGGCCCACTGCTCGCTCACCTCCTCTGCTGCAAGCTTCCAGTCCATCCGGGCGGTGTAGACAGCAAAGGCAACAGCGCCCAGGAGGCCACAAACCAGCATGCCCAGCCAGAGGCCTGTGGGAGACAAGAAGCCATGGGGACAGAGCGTCCGAGGGCCCCCCAGCCCTGTTCTGACTTTCCCTGGCAGCACATACCCATGATTCTCATTCTGACTACAAAGGTCAGCACGATGCCCACGGGCAGACCGATGACATAGTACATGATGGCATTCACAATGGCTCCGAAGGCCTGCTTGCCGGTCCCTCTCAGGACTCCACCGTACACGCACTGGGAGGGGAGGTAGAGAGGGGCGGGAGACTGATGGCAGGTCTCCTGCCATGGGCTCCCTTCTAAGCCACTCCCGTCGCAAGGCCTGCTTTCAGCCAGCCCCGGGACAGTGCTCTTGTTCCCTCCTGTGGGGAGACCGAGTCGGGGCCAGTCACCCCCACCCATCTTCATCTGCACACCATGACCACCTCTCTAGAAAATCAAGGTAGGGCCGGTAACCAACCACCAGCCGGTCCAGGAAACAGGACCAATGTCATATAGAGTTGTGCTCATGGAGTTGTGCCAGGTGGCCTTCCCACTGCTGCTGTGGCAAATTCCAGTAAATCAGCAACGTGGAACAAGGCACAGGCACGGTTTCCCGGCTCTGGAGATTATGAGTCCGAAATGGGTCTTGCTGCGCTAAAGGCAGGGCAGGTTCCTCCTGGAGGCCGGAGGAGAGAATCCGTGTCCCTGCCCTTTGCAGCTTTGAGAGGCTTCCCTGCATTCCTTGACTCTTGGCCCGCAGACAGCGGTGACACCACCACATTTGTCTGGCTTACGTCTTCCTTCTGCCTCTGGGCCTCCCTCTCTCACTTATGAGAACCCTCGTGATTACGCTCTGGATAATCCGAGACCATCTGCCCCAGCTCTAGATCCTTCTTCACGAGATCCCGTCTGCAAAGTCCCTCCTGCCACCTGACCTTCACGGGCCTGGGGATTTGGATGTGGAGAGGTATCTTTGGGGTGGGGGGCCTGATTCTGGAAACCACACGGGGCGAGCAAATGTGTCCCCTGTTATAGAAACTCCTCTGGGGAAATACTAGCTCAGCTTTATCTTTCTAGGCTCGTCCTCCCAGCCTGATCCCCGACCTAGTGCACGAAGGACTACAGCACGGTTCATGTTCCGTCTGATGTGTCTGAAGCACAGACACTTGGTTCTTTTTCTTTCCCGTAAGTGTAAAGGATGTGCCAGTTTCTGTGGTTTGTTTGGTACACTTTGAGCAAAGAGGCAATGTGTGCAGGAGGCGAGACGGTACCTCTTGAACTTGGAAATAAGGCCTTTGGGTTACTCATGTTTTATCTATTGTGACATAGAGGGCATTTGGGGGTTAGAAAAAGACTCCTCCCAAATGATGAATGATGTGGTCTACACAAGTATTTCTCAGTGTTGGGCTCTAGGGGACATTTGGCAATGTCTGGAGATGGTGTGGGATGGTGGGGAGGGGTGTGTGACTGGAACCTACTGGGTTGAGACCAGGGATGCTGCTAAAGGAGGTTTACAACAAGGAATTATCCATCTGAAATGTTATAGTGCCAAGCCTGCGAAGCCCTTTAGAGCATTTTGAATTACATGGATAGTCTCCAGTGCCCAGCACATAAGACGGGCCAGGGCCCGCTGCCACTACCTCCTGTCCCCTCCTCTCCAGTGCCAAGGAAGCTAAGCCTAAAATTGAAGGGAGAAAAAACAAACCCAGAAAACCAAACTGAGTTGCGAGATAGCTGCAGGTTTTAGAGGAGATGGAAGTCACAGAAGCCCCCCAGTAAATTCCCAAATAAAACAACAGGCCATGGGAAAAGGTCACACATGTGACATTCTCCGGGATGGGTCTGTGCCAGAACACACGACAATTAAATTAGAGACACCGACAAAGAAAGAAATCTGGGAAGACCCCCAATACTGGAAGGTAACACACACTTCTGTGGTTCTTTTTTTTTTTTTTGGAAGTTAATACGTTTCTAAACCTGTGGGTCAAAGAGTAAAGAACAGGAGAAATTGTAAGATAGCTGGAATGCAAAGTAAAACAACATAGCCAATGAATTAGATGCCACTAATGCAGTGCTTAGAGATGTGTAACTTTAAATGCCTAGATCCAAGAAGAAGGAAGGCCTCATACTGAGAGCCTATAAAATTAACAAGTCAGGAAATTACAGATGCTGGTGAGGATGCGGAGAAAGGGGAACCCTCCTACACTGTTGGTGGGAATGCAAGCTGGTGCAGCCACTCTGGAAAACAGCATGGAGGTTCCTCAAAAAGTTGAAAATAGAGCTACCCTATGACCCAGCAAGGGCACTACTGGGTATTTACCCTAAAGATACAAATGTAGTGATCTGAAGGGGCATGTGCACCCATATGTTTACAGCAGCAATGTCCACAGTAGCCAAACTATGGAAAGAACCTAGATGTCCATCAACAGGTGAATGGATAAAGAAGATGTGGTATGTATGTGTGTGTGTGTGTGTGTGTATAATGAAATACTATGCAGCCATCAAAAGAAATGAAATCTTGCCATTTGAGATGACGTGGATGGAACTAGACGGTATTATGCTTAGCAAAACAAGTCAATCAGAGAACGACAACTATCATATGATCTCCCTGATATGAGGAAGTTGAGATGCAACGTGGGGGGTTTGGGGGGTCGGAAAAGAATAAATGAAACAATTTGGGATCGGGAGGAGACAAACCGTAAGAGACTCTTAATCTCACAAAACAAACTGAGGGTTGCTGGGGGGAGGGGTTTTGGGAGAAGGGGGTGGGATTATGGACATTGGGGAGGGTATGTGCTTTGGTGAGTGCTGTGAAGTGTGTAAACCTGGTGATTCACAGACCTGTACCCCTGGGGATAAAAATATATGTTTATAAAAAATAAAAAATTTAAAAAAAAATCAATTAATGTGATTCTATCATATTGACAAAATAAGGGACAAAAGTCACTTGATTATCTCCATAGACACAGGAAGGGCATTCTAGAAAATCCCAACACCATTCATGAGAAAATGTTTTATCAGACTAGATCTTCCTCAGCCTGATGAAGGGCATTTATAAAAATCCTACAGATAACATTTCAAGCTGAAAGATTGAACCCTTTTGCCCTAACGTTTGGAGCAAGGCATAGAGAGGCTCTGTGTGTATCCCTCATACTGGAGTCAAGTTCCAGCCACGTGGAAAGGGGGAAAAAACTCTTGATTCCCAGAAGATCTGATTCTATACAAGTATCTTAAAGGAATCCACACACACAGACTACTCAAATGAGTAACAAAGCCACAGGCTAAAAGAACTCAAGATGTGAGGTAGAAGATACAGGGTTCCAAATTCTGCTTCTAAAAGGAGACATTAGTGTTTTCTTTTTTTTTTTTTCAAATGTGATGCTCTTAAAAATTCATGTCATTCTGATCTGCACTAAATGGGACCCGTCTTGTAGCACTCAGAGATGCAGAAAACTCAGGTCCCTCAGTACTCTGGGATGACTCCCTCCCTCTCAGGTCCCTTTGCTCCAGAACAGGGTGGTGCAATCTTTCTCGCTAATCTCCATTGTGTTTTGACTTGATGGAAGACTGAAGGGAAGAGTCGTCATTGTTTTGAATAACAATAGAATTAATCCAAGCCAAGGTTTTGGGCATTTACTATATACAGTTAGCCCTTTACCTGTTTCAGTGAGTTAATCCTGGCATCCCATGGAGGCCTCAGGGAGCGCCCATGAACTTGGACTTGGACTGGGGGGTCGGCTTCCCACCAGGGCAGTACTTACACAGACGGCCTCAAACAGCTGAAAGACGATATAGACCGGCAGGACCTTGTTCACCAGTGCGATGACTTCTCTGCAGAAGACACAGGGGAGAACATTCGTGAGGAGATCTAGGGCATGACCATGTTCTTATCTCCCCTCTGTTCCACCACCTCCTGAAAAGGATCGGGAGAGAAGAAATGGCCCCAGATGAACCTGACATTCCTGGTGCTGAGTTTCTGCACATGTGTCTGTGTTCTTAAACTCCAGAAGAGCAATCCCTCCCACTTTCCTACCGCCCTCTGGTCAGCATCGTGTCCAAGTAGGTGACAGACGCCGAGGTCTGGGGACAGAAGCAGAGCCAGCTGCTAACTAGCTTCCTCCCAGTGAGAGCAAAGTCTGGTCTAGTCCCGCTTCCTCTGGACCCAGTGCCAAGCCAGTTGGCCGTGCGACCCTGAGGGCCAGCTGCCAGCCACTCTGGCATTTCCCAGAAGTGAGTGAAGAGAACTGATTACCTACTCATCATTTGTAAAAATATGCCCCAGTTTGTTTTTCAGGAGGCTCAGCAGTACGGCCACAACCAGCGAGGTCCCAACTGGAAGAGACAAAAGGAAGTACATTTGTCCCCGAGCACCCCACCCTACCCCCACCCCAAGCACCCCACCCCACCCCAACCCCAATCGCCGGAGGAGACCAGCTGAGGACCCCTCAAGGCAGGACAAGGGAGGGACTGTCCTTCCTCTTCTGGTTCTCCAAGTGGGCTTTCTGGACCAGCGGCTTCCGCATCCCCTGGTAACTTGTTCACAATGTGGGTTCTTGGGCCCCCCTTCCTGGGTCAGAAACTGTGGGGGAAAGCCCAGTGGTGTGTGGACTGACACAGCCGTCAGGCCGATTCTAATGCAGCCGAAAATCTGAGAACCGCCACTCTCCACAAAAGCCAGAAGGAGGACAGATTGGCTCAGCCCGGGGCGGGGGTGGGGGGGTGGGCAGGCCCCCAAGCTCCTGGGGGTGCTGGGAGAGCAAATTTGCAAAAGGGCCCAGGACAGCTGGAGGGAGAAGCCTGGGGAGGAAGGGACTTCACATGGTCACACACTAAGGTAAGGGCTGGAAAGGTTGTGTCAACTCAGCCCCGGAGGGGTTCTCTGGGGGCCCAGTGGGGCTGGTTTCTCCCTTGCTCCAGGGCTCCAACTTTCCAAGACCCTTCCCCGCTACCACCAGAGGACTCTACCCACCTGTGCAAAGCATGCCGGAGATGGCTGACCGCTTAGCTTGGGCAGTGTCCGCGGCTCCCAGGGCCATCCCCACCCGGACACAGACCGCGTTGCTGAGCCCCAGGGGAATCTGGGATCACAGGTAACAAGGGGCGGTCAGTGGAGCCAACCTGAACGGGATGGGTGGGTCCTGAGCCAGGGAGAGGCCAGGGCTGGGGTGGAGCGCCCCTCCCACCCTCCAATCCAGGCCAAGAGGGAGAAGAGAAAGAAGACAGGACGGGTCCCTGGGAGGCGGCATGAGTAGAGAGGGCTGTCTGGCTGAGGTGGGGAGAGGGGCTGGGGATGCCCTGAGCCAGCCAGCCGTCCCCACCCTCTCCAGAAGATGTCACAAGGCGACTCGTGAGTAAACACATTTTTCAGAGGCAGCTGTGGTCTTAGGTATGCCAGAAAAACCAAGTTTTGTGGAAACCATTTGTAAAATAAAGCCCCTTATACATGAGTGCTGTAAGTGTAGAGACTTTTGTGAGTCATTTCCTTAAGCCCAGGGTCACAGACTGCCTGTCCCCAGGAGGCTGGCAGATACACACCTGAGTGACAAGGGACAACTCACGTCACTGTGGGAGAGCTATGGGGACTGTGGTGGGGAACAGGGAGGTCCCCTGCCCCTGCCACCAGGACAACGAGGGAATGCCATCACCCAGCTCTCGCTGACTGGGGAATGCCGGGAGTGTGGGCCCACCGCTAAATGAAATGTTCCATTTTTCAAGAGAATGCAAAAATTTTACCATGTGAAATTTCCCCCATTGTTAAATGGTGATGATTTAAAAAAATTCTAACACCACACTTTTAGTTCAGTATTACCACCTGTGGAGCAGCTGGCCCAGCAGGTTCCAGACCTGAATGGGCACAGAGGGTCCAGGAGGGTCCCTCAGGACAGAGATGGCCCTTAGGGTGACGGCCCGCCCCTCTTTTGTGACACCCCAGGCCATCAAGGGGGCCAGGCCAGCATGGAGGGTGTGGCGAAGGTACCCCCAGAAGAGACTCACCATGTAGACTACGGTGGCCAACTCGTAGAGTATGGCTTGGCCAGAGAGGTCCAGCACGCTGATCAGGCCTGCGGGGGGGAGTGAGGGGGAACGGGGGTGGGGGGCACACAGTCAGCACCCAGTCCTGGGGACCTCTAGAAGATCAGGATTTGGACACTGACGGCCAAAT
Source organism: Mustela nivalis (assembly GCF_964662115.1). Taxonomy (NCBI): domain Eukaryota; kingdom Metazoa; phylum Chordata; class Mammalia; order Carnivora; family Mustelidae; genus Mustela; species Mustela nivalis. The sequence continues at coordinate 15,580,487 of NC_139036.1, forward strand.
GATTTCCAAGGGCTGATTTGCAATGGAAGATGTTCCTTCCTGGCCTTCAACCTTCCAGGAAAATCCCAGTGGAATTTTCTGGAGGCTGTTGCCTGTATGGTTTGACTTTCCAGTCCTTGTTGTACCTCAGCATGGCGAGTAAGAGAAAGAGACCTGGGCCAAGGTCAGGAGAGCCGAGCTTGGGTCCCAGCCCTGCCACTGTGCAGCTCTGTGCGACTCTGGACAGTTTCTTGTTCTTGGAACTCAGTTTACCTGTCTAAATGGGGGGCAAGGACTAGCCCAGAAGGTCTCCCTGGGCCATTCTTGCACGGGCCTGATGCTCAGGGTGTATGGATGCCGCCCTGGGTGTTCTGATGAGAACACACAGGTCACACCCCAGCTGGTTCAGTCCCTTGCTTCCTCAGAGACTCAACCACCTAGCCCCAGGCACCTGCTGGGTTCTAGGCCTTTTGCTGGGTGGTGCTGGGGTCCTGACATGAAAGGCTAAGGCCTGCCTTGAGGGAGCTCACGACCTCATAGGGGAGATGAGAGAGCCACAGGCCCAGCCTGGGCCAGGCTGCTGAACTGCCCGCTTGTGGAGGAGGTTTTGGAGATGCGCACACGGTTCTCTGAGCCATGCTCGTCCACTTACCCATGAGGAAGCTCCCGATCTCGTAGGCCCACCACTCGATGCACACCATGAGCATGCTGGGAATCGCCAGAGAGAAGAAGGGGCCCCAGTCCTGCAGACACTGGCTGGACCAGCCTAGGAACAGAAGCCCCCATTAGGGGGCGGGCCGGGAGCCAAGGCGCATGCCCGCTCACTGCAGCCCCCCCCCCCCCGCCCCCGCCCGGCCACCACCGCAGGCCTCCGGCTCTCTGGCTTCGCCCACTCCTGGCTTAGCTCAGCAGGTGTAGGCACTTCGCATTCTGCATGGGGTGTGCCAGCCGGTCACCCTGTGGTGCGGGAGGACGATGCAGGGCGGGGCACCTGCTCACACAAGGGGCACCACGGGGAGGCTTGGGATGGGAGCCTCGGTCACCGTGACAGTCCCCACTCTGCCTGCTACACCACGGCGGGATCTTGGGCAACTACCCTGCCCTTTCGGGGCTCCATTTCCTCATCTGAAAATCTGAGTTGTCTTTGCCCTGCCTCTCCGGAAGGGTTTTTGGGAGGATGGCATGAGGTCAAGGTTGCCGAAAGGATTCTCAGGGCAGATAGGGCTGTGTAGACATGGACAGTGAGGTGGGGAGGGGGGTGCATCCCAGACTCCCTGCCCGGTGACTGAGGCCCCAGCCACAGAGCTGGTCTTGAAATGCCTGGAAGAGGACCCTATGGTCTGCAGAGTTAGGTTTCAGGAGGCAGGAAAGCTCAGAGAGCCACAGGTTCGAGTCCGGCCCCACCATGTGTTGTCTCTGGCATTTTGGGCAAATCATTTAAACTCACTCTGTTTCCTCTGTGTAAATAAAATGGGGATAATAAGGTGTCATGAAGTTTAACTGGGGTCAGAAATGTCGGGTGCTGGGCCCGCTGCTGACACCTAGGATTTCCCCTGTGTCCTCACCCTGACATCAGGGAGCAGGCCAGAAAGCACCCTGGGGCTGTCCCAAGCAGGGCTCTGTACCATGTCACATTTGATGGGGCGGGGTCCTGAGGGGTAGAGCAAAAGGGAAGGAGGCCCTGAGGGGAAATGGAGGCAAGCCCGAAGATAGGGTCCCTCCAACGGGGCTCTAACCGGGTCTTCTGTCCCCCTGCCAAATGCACACCCTGGACCCATGCCAGGGTCCTGCCTGCTGCTTGTCTGCTCAGCTCCCCAAAGGCAGGGCAGCCCCCTGCACCTGCCCATGTCTCCAGGTGCAGCTTCTTCAGCACAATGTAGAGAAAGAGGAAGATGGTCTGCACGAAGAAGGAGAGAGTGCTGGCGAAAGCAGAGCCCCTGGGAAAGGAGAGAGAGCAGGGCTAGGGCTAATGTCCGACTCTGGTCCTAGGGGTTGGGGCTCCCCTGCTGAAGACAGCATGGAGGGGAAGGGGGCCCAGGCATGGCTCAGCTAGCACCCCCATCCCGGGATCGGCCACACGACCCTCTAGTGCCGTAGGCACCATGATGACAGAGTCCCTGGAGTCACCGTGCCAAGTCCCCACTCTCGGCCTTTCCTGGTGGGCTGGGGCATGGATGAAGAGGGCTCCTCTCCCCCTCTCCTTGGTGGAGAGTCCCCCAGAATCTGAGGGACCAGTAGGACCCCCAATTCCTCACTTGGGGACACCCCACTTCTGGATGACTGAGGCAGCCCCTATGGTTCTGGTGAGGTGAGGATGGTGACCGATCCGCCCCACTCAGGGGTGGGGTGCCTGGGGAACAGTGGTCCCTGATGGGGCCCCTGAAGCCCCCCAGTACTGGAGCTCACCTGACCCCCAGTCTCAGCATGGAAACCAGGATGTAGTTGGCCAAGCCATTGATGCAGTTGCCCACAATGCCACTGAAGACTTGGGGCCAGACGATTCCCTGAAATAAATGAAGGGGGTGGGGGGCAGGGGCGAGGGGTGTGGCCCTGCCCAGGCTTATCCCGGGGTTGGAAAGAGGCCAAGAGGCGGGGACCATGCAGCTCCTTGCTAGGCCTTGATCAGTCTCAGAGATCGTGTAGAAAAGCCCCAGGCACCCCTTCCCACTGGAATGGGGCAGTGTGCTGGGACCAGGGGTTGCCCCTCTAGCCAGAGAACTGTACCTGATTTTGCAAATATTTTGCCAGCAGGACATAAAGGAAAAATGCCTGTGTAAAATAAAAACAAAACAAAACAAAAAACCAGACACACAGATAAACAATGACTATATCAAAGCACGAGATGACCATCAATAGGAATTTCTTTGATACCTGAATATGGTGCTCTTACTTCACCAAAGTGTGCCTGGGGCCCCCTGGGGTGGGCTGAAGCCCGCTGAGCCATCTTGGGTGCTCTGGCCCTGCCTAGGAGGATAGAGGCCCCCTCGGGGCTCCTGCTTGGTTGTAGGGAGGGACAGATAGGGAGGGAGGGTTGGCTCCAACAGAGAGCACAGCTCCGCAGGCTTGTTTAAGAGGCTGAGCACCTGGCAGAGAGCTCCTGGCTGCTGACCCTGACCATCCATCAGCTCAGGTAGGCCACCCAGGGGCCGGTGCACAGAAACACCCAGCAGAGCCCTGATCCACAGACTGTGACCACCCTTGAGCCTGGCTCCGGCTGCTGAAAACAATAATCTGGGGGGAGTGGTCTTGGGCTGGTAGGGAGTGAGAGGGGGGCTGAGCAGGGTGGCCGTCAGTAGTTCCGGTTGAGTAGGCTCAAGTCCCCACAGGGTGGCAGGAGGACAGAGAGGGCATGTGTGCTGGGGGCTCTGTCCCTGCCCCTCTTCTGTCCTCTGTCAAAGCCTGGCCCTGGGCCTGTGCCCTCCTGCCCTACCCCTTCCCTTAGGCCTCTGGTTCACTTCAGTATAGCCCAGTGCTTAAGAGCAAGGAGCCGGAGCTAGATTGCCTGCGTTCAAGTGCTGGCTTTGCTTTCTCATGAGCTGTGTGATCTTAAGCAAGTTGCTTAACCTCTCTGGGCCTCAGTTTCTTCATCTACGATGGGCATAATCATCTCTGTGAATACTGCATATTCATCTCTACATATATATGTGAAGTTAATAATAACGTCAGATGCTCACAAAACAGTATATGGCACATTTAAGCATGCCAAGTGTTAGGTAAGCATTATGTAAATGATACTTGGCACTTTTATTATTGCTTTACTGGTCAATTTTACAGTAACATTTTATGGGAGGGACTTGCTTTATTCGATAAAGGAGTTGCTACAGTGATAACGTTATAGGTTGTTTTCCCCTGGCCCAGCCCTGCTGGCCCTGTCTGGCAAGATGCCAAAGAAGTGCTGTGGTTCCAAGGACGCCATCCCTGACCCACCATCTCCTGCCAGTCATGTGTCTCACTAAGCCTCAACAAATCAAAGAGGGTAGCAGTGGATTCCTGAGCAGACATACCGACCACTGGGGTCGGCCAGAAATCTCAGAAACTGACTTGACTAGATGCCCTGCTTAGCTGGTATTTAATAAATTAATAGAGAAAGGAGAGAATAAGCAATCATGAGTTCTAGTTAAAGTTTATTAGCTAGAGTAGAGCCTTAAGGATAAGAATAAAAATCATAGGAAGGCTCAAAGACCACACAGAGGCAAATGTTTATATAATCTTGCAATGACAGGGGAGTAAGTGTTTTTAAACTCATCAAAGACCCCATAAAAAAGAAGGTTATGGATCTGTTATGTATACATTAGAAATTCTTTAGTCCAAAAATACTAAAAAATTAAAAGGCGAGTGACAAGCTTAAAAAATGAAAAAAGTGTGTGCCATATAGGACAAAGGGTTATTAGTTAACAAGAGTTATAATAAGTAGAAAAAGTTTGACCCAGGGGCTCCTGGGTAGCTCGGTCCATTAAGCATTGCACTCCTGTTTCTGCTCAGATCATGATCTCAGGGTCGTGAGATCAAAGCCTGCGTCGGGCTCTGTGCTCTGCAGGGGTGGGGGATGGTCTGCTTGAGATTCCCTCTCTCCCTCTGCCCCTTCCTTCCTCCCTTTCCCTCTCTAAAATAAATAAATAAATCTTAAAAAATAAAAAGATGAATCCACTAAAATAAGCAAAGGGAGCGGACCGTTCACAGAAGAACAAAATGATCAATAAAGACATAAAAAAAAGGTTCATTAGCAATTAAACGCCTGTGACAACTATTTCGGATCAGAAAAAAAAAATGTTAGTAACAATACTCTGCACTCATGAAGTGTTGCTAGGCGGGGAGAATGGGTACTGACTAGCCGTTGCCAAAGCAACTCCAGTTTCCATAAAGCACCTGAAGGAAATCGTTACAGGTGTTCAGGAAGATTTTTCTTTTCTTTCTTTCTTTCTTTTTCTTTTTTTTAAGGTTTTATTTATTTATTTGACAGATGGAGATCACAAGTAGGCAGAGAGGCAGACAGAGAGAGAGAGGGAGAAGCAGGCTTCCTGCTGAGCAGAGAGCCCGAAGCCAGGCTCGATCCCAGGACTCTGGGATCATGACCTGAGCCGAAGGCAGAGGCTTAACCCACTGAATCACCCAGGCACCCCCAGGAAGATTTTTCTGTAAGAGTGTTTATCACACTCTTCTTTCTGATAGTGAGTACTGGAAACAACCAAAATGCCTACCAGAAAGGGACTGGTCAACACATTGTGGCACTGGAGGGGGCTTCATAGCCTTCGAAATGGATGCGGAAGGCTATTTATAATCATATCCAGAGACTAACAATGTATTGGAAAGGGGAAAAGCAGGTTACAATACAAGATACACACACGGACCCTCTTTCCAACCAGGCATGTGTCCAGCAAACAGAAATAACCCCGGAAAGAGAGATTACCCTATATTCTCTCTGGGAGGCAGGACCAGAGGTGATTTAAAATGTTTCATTTCCACGCCTCCCACGATTTCTCCAATGAAAGGTCTTCTAATCAGAAAACATGCTACTTCTTAAATGAGCAATCTTAAATGGACTGGCAGGAGACCTAGATTCCCCTCTTGCCTTCTGCTGGCCTCAGTGGCCGCGGGCTCACGGGCCTTCCCAGCATACAGCATGGAAAAGCATGGATGAGCAGGGAAAAGCATGATCGAGCAAATGGCCAGAATCTAAGGGAGTGGAAGTCCACCCTCCTCCAGGCTCGCTAGCCAGAGGCACTTACCGGAAGTGCTGGAATGAAGATCAGAACGTACTCCTGGGTTAGTCTGCAAGAGAGCCAGAAGGTCCAGAGCTGTCCAGGCTGTACCCTCCGCAACAGGGGCGGGGACTGGGAGGCTGCCTGAGAAGCACTCTGGGCACCCCAGGTTTGAGGAGAACCTTTGCCTCTACTTCACAGGGTGCCACTACTATGTTCTAGGAAGGTTCCAGGAGTGGGTGGGAGGGCCCAAGGTCCTAAAGCTTGGGGAACTTCAATTGGAAGTCACATGCGGTATATAAGAGGGGGTGGGGAGAAGCAGAGAGCTCATCCATCTAGAAGCAAATGAAATGCACGTCCTACAAAACAAACAAGGTATTCCCAAATGGGGGCACAAATGCAAATCCCTTCTCTTTTCTCCTTTCCTCCCAAATTATAACTGGCCTCGTGTCTGCTCCCTGCTGGCCGCAGCTGGAACAGCATGCCAGGAAGGGAGAGATGAGAACTTGGGGATCCTGGAACCTCCCCCTACAAGGGGCACCTGTGACTGCTAGAGACCCAGAGAAGCACAGGGTGGGGGTGGGGGTGTGCTAAGGAGTGGTCCTTTTTAGGGAGTCCTGGCAGATGCCAAGCCATACCTGGACACGGCCGGGTCCTGCCGGAAGAGCAGCAGGATCTGCTGGGTGTTGAGGAAGAGGGCCCAGCAGGGGAAGCAGCAGAGAAGGAGAACCAGGGTCCCCCTTTGCAGAATGACCCCCACATGCTTCTTGTTGGGGCTGCCGAAGCTCTGCAAAACAGCTCAGTCCTGGGTCAGGCTGCCCACACTTTCTGTACCTGCCCTCTGGCCCCTGGGGGGAGCCCAGCCAGGGCGTCAACCTCCTAGTGGTGCTAGTGCTGTGGGGATGGACCCGGGACATCGTCGGCAGCCAGCCAGGCCTGGGGAGCGGGCCTCTGGCACCCCCTGATTACAGCCTGGAGAGGGCCCCTCTGGGCTCAGCCTGCTCGCAGAATTACAACAGCGGTATTTACCGAGCACTAGCTCCATGCCAGGCCCTGTGGCCAGCCTCTGTCTACCCTTGTCCCCAGGTCTTCAAAAGCCCCTACCAAGGAGGGCCTCATTCTCCCAACTACAGCTGGAGCAAGGGAAGCTCCGAGAACATCTGTCAAGTCTCCATGCTGCTAAGTGGCAGCCAGGACCAAGCCCAGGTCGCCAGGTCCACTGTGAGTCCAGACCCCCCTCCCCAGGACAGCTGAGCCCCCCAGGGCTGTGGGCCCCCAAGGGCTGGAGGGTTCCCACAGGTGCATTCTCGGCATTTGACAGCTGAGGTCAGGGAACGGCCTCCACCCCGTTCCCTCCATGGCTCTTAGGCTCTTTCTGATGGGTGGAGTCCCTGATAGCATTGGGGTCCTTGCAGGCAGGTCGGGAGCAGCTGTCCCCGGGGCCTGTTTGATGGACTCCCAGAGCCAGGCATCACTGAAGGGCCTTCAGTGGGCGCCCTCCTGCCCGGCTCCCGGAGGCCCACCTACCTGGGACATCAAGGTGTCACATGCTGAGGACAAGCCCAATCCTATGGAAACTCCACAGACATTGACAAACTGGAACCATGCATGGGAGAGAACACAGGGCTGGTCAGGGGCTGGGGGCCGAAGGAGGGGAACCCAGGGGCTACCCGGTGTCTGGGGGCTGAGCCAGAGACCCCCTTCCTGCCCAGGCCCTGCCTGCACCTGCTGTGTGACACAGGCCCAGCCCCCCTCCTCCCCAGGCCCAGCTGTGAATGCAGCCATCAGCCCTCCTGCTATGTCTCGGGTGGGGGGAGGATAGGGCACCCCCACATGGCCTGGCTATACTCACGGCCACCGAGAGGGTCACTGATGCCAGCTCCAGCTTGCCCAGGTGCCCGCAAAACACTGAACTCACAACATGGATCATGAAGGTCAGCACCTGGAACAAAAACTGGGGGACAACGGCCAGGGTCAAGGGCCCTGCACTGCCCAGCCCCACACTGAAGGGGGCTCTCACCGGAGACCCACCGAAAAACACGGCCGCCGGCCCGGAGCGCAGAGAGCTGAACCCAAACATCTCCTAATCCCATGGTGTTGTTCATAATCATTGGTCAGTCCTTATACTGGGCTGAGTAACGGCTGTGTCCAGGTGGTGGGATTAGAGAGAAGTGTCCTTATAACTTTCCATTTCGTCTGGAACTTTCGTAGGGAGAGTGTACTGATTAGTCTTTATGGCGAGAAGAAAATAAAGTATCTAAAACAATTTTCCCATTGGAAATAGAATGGGCAGGTGACCCCTGCTTCCCCCTGCAAACGGCAAGGCGGGGCCTGCAGACCCTTGCATGAATGGGTCTCACTGGTCATCCCAGGGATTTGACCCGGCCTTCCCATTTGTTTCTGGAGGAGGACATGCCTGCCCCTTCGGAGTCGGGGCTGCTGGCTGCTGAGCGAGGTCAGGCCCACGACCACCCCAGGCACTGTCTGAGGACAGCTGTTCTGCTGTCTGTCACCTGCTCTGGGCGGTGGCCCCTGCTACAGCCTGTACGTGGTCAGCGTGGGCAGTTTCTGGGGAGGGGTGTGAGCAGCTTCTGGCACAGCCCGCATCACATCTGGACAGCAGCCGCCCCCTAGCCTTACCACCTACCCGCCCCCAACTTCACCCTCTTACCAGGGGTCCGGAAAGGACGAAGAGCGTCCACACCTCAGCCCCAAAGCCAATGGGGACCAGCCTGCGGAGGGCAGGGCAACAGCCCCCTCGGTCTTGGGGGGCTGTGTCTTGAACTCTGTCCATTCCGAGACCAGGCTGCTGTCCGTCCTGCATGCCTGGGCACTCTCCTCAGCCAGCCTTGTCCAGCCAAGCCCATGTTACCTTGTGTCCTGGCTAATGAGTAAGGGACAGGAGGAGGGGCCCCTGCAGCAACCTATGGAACGGGTCCTGTCTCCTGGCACCGTGGTCCGGTTGCCCAGCCCACTGGCTCTGTCACCAGGGGAGGACGACATGGAGCCCTGGGCACCTGGGATCACCCAGGCTGATGCTTGTGGGAGGCTTGGTTCTGCTGTCCCCAGGTGGTCAGCTGCAAAGCCCCAGGAGGAGATTTGGGGCATTATGGGGGTGTGCTGGTTCTGGGGGTGAGCGTGGGATGGCCTGGCTAAGGCACTGGGCATCTTATACTCTGGCATGACTGTGCCCTCAATGACTCCTGCTTCATAGATGGAGCAATGAAGACCGCCCACCCATACCCACACCTGCAGGGAGGGAGATGCCAGCAGGACCCCAGGACACAGCCCCTGTGGAAGCCAGACAGAGAGAGGAGGAGAGGGAAGAGAGAAGGGTCAGGATGCAATCGAACAAGGTTTTGGAGCACACGCTGCTCCCCCCCTCCCCACGCACACGCAGACCCTTGCTTCACTCAGACTCCCAAATGCTTGGCCATTCTGTGCACCCCAGTGACCTGGGCAATAGCTCTTCCTGCCCCCATTCTGTCGAACGCCTAGTGCGAATTTCTATAACCCCCACATGACACAGCAAAACTAGCTGCCACTGACAAAGAAGAGCAAGGAGACATTTTATTAATGTTGCAGAGATTAGCGTGTGACCGAAACAAGGCAGGGCCATGGGCTGTGTGGCTTGGGGCTACAATATGATATGGCTCCTGTGATGCCTTCTCCAGATCTTCTCTCCTTTCTGGGCTGGTTTGGCTTTGACTCTCGAAAGGGTGACCAAAACCTTTTCCTTCATTCCTGGGCACCTGGGCCTCAGGGGTGGGGGTGGGGAGGTCTTTGTTAGGTGACATCTGCTGTCCCCAGACCGGGGTATCCTGCCAGTCTAGGCCCTCTCCCACACTCCTGTGTCTGTGAAGTGACTTGGTCCTCAAAACCATTCCCACAACCATTCCCACGAACGTTTCCCAGGATTCTTACATAAGCCAATAATGCCTACATTTCCCTCTGGATAAAGCTCTTCTTTCCCACACTGCTTTCAGGCCCCAGTGTGTCTGGGGTCCAGGCCTAGGGTGTTAGGAACAGGGACTAGGACCCAGGGGCCATGTGGGTGCTGCCTCAGGCACAGGGGCGCAGTGGGAACTGCCTTCTCCAGGTGGGGCATTTCAGGATCTAGAATCTTCCAAATGCTCCTGGATGACCGAGGTTGTCAAGATTTCCAGAGCGTGGTCTGGCAGGCTGCAGACCCAGCCTCCGCGCCTGGTGTTCTAGGACTCTAGCTGAGGCAACCAAAGTGGAGTCGAGCAGTATCTCAGAGGCCCTGGCACCCTCCTTCAGGGAAGTAAAAGCTCGGGGGTGGGGGTGTCGGCCCCCCTCTCCAAGCTGCCCAGCGATAATATGAGCAGAGAGCAGCGGTGGCGGAGGTGGGGGGTTCCTGTCCCCGCATCCCCTTTGGCCTCCGACAACACACACCACGCAGTTCAGCCCCGGGGGGAGCACGACTATGAAGCCCCATGACTTGGGGAGCCTCTCACTTCTTGGAGGTGACCTTCCCCTTCGGACCCCATGACCCGCAATTTCCTGCCTCATGCCTAGTTCGGTGCCAATCAAAGTTCTTTGGTGGAAACAGTAGAAACTCCCTTGAGATTCATGCCAGAAGAGCAAGAAAGGGGGGAGGAGGAGGGAGGGCAGGAGCGGGGGTGGGGGGGGGCTGAAGGGAGCCGGATGGGGAATTATCAGCAAGTAATGATTATCAGCAAGTAATCATTGGCGGAAGAAAGCTGAGTAACCAGCCTGGAAAACAAAGAGAATCCGGGCAACTTTGGACTCCAGGTTCCCAAGATGACTCAGCAGCAAACACCTTCCATCCCAGAAGCCAATGCTTGGAAGACGGAGCAGGAGCCAGCCGGTGCTGGTGCCGGGAAGGGAAGAGGAACAGGTGGAGAGTAGGGGTGCTGTGGCCACCTGGAGTGGGGCAGTGGGCTCCCCCAAAATATGGGATGCCCTGCAGGTGGAAAGAAATCCTTCAAAGTGGATCCATCCACCCTCACACACACACACAAAACTTATTGTCTTAAATCAGCCACCGTCTGTGTGCTGAGACTGGGCTGCTGGGATTAGCTGATGTGAGACCAGCGGGCAGGCCTGGGCCAGACAGTTCACGGGAGCTGGCAGGGGTGCATGCTGTGGGCCACCCTGCCCACTGGGGTCTTCCTCCGCAGAATCCCCTGGGTTGCTTGGGCTGCTCACCGTGCAGGGTTGGCTTGAAGAGAGAACACTCCAGGAGTGCAAGAGGCAGCCAATTTTGTGTCAAGACACAGCTGGGGGCGCTGACATGGGTCACTTCTGTCTGTTGGGCCCAAGCTGACCACAGGGCCTGCCCAGACTAAACAGATCCCGTTTCCTAACTGGGAAGAGTGGCAGGTGACCCTCAGCATCTGTGACCCACCACAGACAGGCACACTTGCTCCCCTCCTTCTGCCCCATCCCGCCTCCCCCATCCTCCTGTTACCCACAGCCCCTGCCCAGCAGGGGTAGACAGATGAGGTCCCCCTCCTGGTGAGGGGCCCCCCCTGGGCCTGTCAGAAGCCTCCCACGGAAGAAGGACCTCAAGCCACAAATCCTGGTGTTAGTAGGAGGTGGGGTGAGGACGAAGGGAGAGGCATTGCAAGACCCCCCCCAACATACCCTGGGGTTAAAGAGGCTTTAGTTAAGAACGGGAGCCTCCTCCCTACTCCCCTCAGGGTAGTGGGTCCCCTACATGGAGCCTCACTTGTACCACAAGGCATTCGGAGTGTGTCGGGAAGAGCTTACAGCCGTGGGGTAAGGAGACATGTTTGGAACCAACCAGAAACCCCTGACCTAGGCAAATCTCACAGCCCAGAAAACTCGGGAGGTCTCAGGCTCCCCGCCTGCCACAGGCCAGCACAGAGTGACTCCAGTAGCACTTGGAGAACAAGGCCCACGTTGTGAGGGGAGGCTGAGGTGGGGGCCTGGGCCTGGGTCTGCCCTCAGGTAACTGATTGCCCCGGGTGCTACAGCAGATGCCAGGGCCTCTGTTAACCTCTTTCTTCGCTTGGTTACACTTCACCAGGACTGACCCTTTTGTTTGCCCTTTGGCTACCCTAAGCCCCACATCCCCAGGCCGGGGAGCCAGAGTTTCTCTCTCTGATTGCCCCCTTCACTGCCCCTTGACTGAAAAAACTCCCAGTTGTCCACTGGGGAGAATGGTGACTCTGGCCTTCCAGTCCCTCAGTTCCACATCCAGCTTCAGGACAAAGGACAGTTGGAAAGGACAAGGTGTCTGCCTCCTGCCTGTCCCCAGGCTATCAGCTGAGCGGTGACAGACATCTCCCTGACCAAAATGCCCAAGGCCGCTCACACACCCCCAAGGTAGCTGCTTCCTTCTCTTTCTGTGTCCACCCAGCACCTCTCCCCTTCCGGCCTCACCCCTTCATGCCCTCCTCTCACAAGGCTTCACTGGGCGCCTTCCCCACAGAAATGCCCAGAGCCTGGTCCTGACAGAAACTTAAGGCACTTCCAGGCCTGGAGGTGAGGTGGGGGGCAAAGCTGTGAGAGCCTCAGCAGGAACAACAAGGTTCCTAGTGAGACCTGCCAAGGGCAAGGCTCCCCAAACCCCAAAGATGGCGGGGGGCATTTCCTACCGGGAAAAAGTCCACACGAATAAAGACGATGATTCAGCCCTAGAGAGAAATGGGCTCTCCAGCCATAAAAAGACAGGGAGGCCCCTGAAATGTGTGTCGCTGAGTGAAAGAAACCAATTTGGAAAGGCTGCACACTGAATGATTCTGATTATGCGACATTGACTGGGGACAGTGAAAGGATTGGTGGTGGCCGGAGGTGGGTGGAGAGGGAGGGCTGAACGGTTGGGAAGGAGAATTTTTTGTGTGGAAAAACTATCCTGTATGATACTAGAATGGTGAGTCCATGCTATTACATATCGATTGAAACCTCTAGAACGTACACCATCAAGACTGAACGCTGGTGTATATGCTGGACTTCAATTAATAATCTGTATCGATACTCGTTAGTCAGTTATAATTCATGTACCACCATCCTCTTGCAAAGGATTAATAATGGGGAAAAGTGGGGGTGGGGGAGGGGGAGAGAAGGGAGTTGAAATAAAACTATACTTCCTGTACAATTTTTAAAATTAATTAATTTATTTGACAGAGAGTACAAGTAGGCAGAGCAGCAGGCAGAGGGAGAAGCAGACTTCCTGCTGAGCAGGGAGTCCAATGAGGGGCTCGATCCCAGGACCCTGGGATCATGACCTGAGCCGAAGGCAGTCGCTTAACAGACTGAGCCACCCAGGTGACCCACTTTTTGTACAATTTTTATATGAATCTAAAAGCACTCCGAAACATAAAGTTTATCGGAGGTGCCCAGGGGGTTCAGTGGGTTGACTGTCTTGCTGTCTTGATCTCAGCTTGGGTCTTGATCTCAGCATGGTGAGTTCAAGCCTGGTGTTGAGCTCCATGCTCCCATAATAATAATAATAATAATAAAGTCTATTAAAAGCTGATAGACCAAATCATAATAAAGGGGTAGCATTTACTGAGGTCTAAGGAAAATACCCTCCCCCTTGTCGCTTAGTTTAAGAATGCCATGGTAGGGCACGTCACAGTCACCAAAAGCGGGGACCACCCGAGTGTGCATTGACTGGACGCAGGGATGAACAAAGCAGGGGCTGTGCGACAATGGGCTTTTATTCGCCGTAAAAAGGAAGGAAGCGTCGACCTCGCATACCACAGGGACGAGCTTGAAAACATGAGAAGTGGAAGAAGTTTGGCACGGAAGACCACGAAGCATGTGATCCTACTTGCAGGAAATAGCCATTAGAAGCAAAGCCACACAGATAGAAAGTAAATTCGTGATTTCCTGGGGGCAGAGGTGGGGGGAGCAGGGGAAAGCGGAGGTGGCAGTGAAGGGGTACAGGGCTTCTTTGGGAGGAGACAACCACCCACGGAGGTCCATGTCAGGGAATGTTCCAGATGCAACAGGTGTAAGGGGCACAACCTCATTCATCTGTGGGTTCAGGGTGGTTATCCCCACACCCGGTGCAAGGCTGAGGCTCTGAGATGGCTCGGACCCAGCAAAGTCCCACACTGGGGCTAGGTTGAACCTAATTCAAACCCTAGGTCACTGCCACCAGGACAGGTGGGTGTGCTGGAGATCCCGAAGGATGGCGAGAAAACAGGTAAGGGCAGGTCAGGCCAGCCAATCAGGAGCCAGGACCAGCAGGAATAGCAGTGGGGACTCAGGGGGTAGGGGGCAGAAGGGGTTGTGAGCGGCCCCTATTATGGATGCAGGGAGGGGTGCTTCCCTGAGAGCAGGTCCCGAGAACATCAGCCCGGAAGTGTCATGAGACCTTTGGTATCCTGAGGCACCAGAAGGGACAGCCCGGCAGAGGCTGGGGTGGAGATGATGGTGGCTCTACGTGGGTGTGGAACCCCTGGGTGTCCCCCTCGCTCCCCACCATGTCCCTCTCCCCAGGAGAGGGAGAGCGCTGGAGGATTTGGAAAGCACAGGGTGGGCTGGGAGATCTGAGCTCCCAGGAAGTCTGACTCTGGGTTTTTTTGGGGAACGGGGAGTTCAGGGCCAGGAGATAGCTATTTGTGCTGGATGAGGGAGCCCTGGAGATCTCTCCAGATGGGATCTGTCTAGCCACCAGCGGGGCCCATTCAGGGACCAGGACCTGAAGGCTTGGGTGCAGGGATCCCTCCCATGGGCCACCCATCCTCCATGGACAGGGAGCGACTGGCCTGAAGCAAGAGGTTCTCCAAGGTCAAAGTGAGGCCAGGCCAGTGCACCTGCCTTGGGCGCTGGAGCGTGACGTGTCCCGAGCGCAAACAGGAAGCTGGGCCCTGGCTCCAGGCGGCCAAATGGTGGGAATAAATCCGCCTTTATTTTAAAAACAAGTGGTAATTCAGCCCAGCCTGTGCGCAGATGGCCCAGATTACCGGATTACAGAGCCCGGGGGCACCCAGCTGGGGATAACATGCCTGCTAGAGCCACTCGCTCCGGCCATAATCACGCAGAAGGGCAGGGGAAGCATGTGGACACCTCCTCCCACCGTGGACCATGCCCTGAGGGGCCGCTCAGGGGTCCCCACTGGACTGACACAGTGCCCAGAAGGGGGGAGGGTCCTGTGTGCCCCGTGATTGCCTCCCCATCAGGGTGGGCCAGTCAGATGCTCTCTCCCAGGACTTTGCACTTGGGCCTGAAAGCCGGTCCAGGAGGCCGATGGAGATGTGGCATCTTGGGGAAGCTGGGCCCTGCCAGGCTGGGCAGAGCTGTATGAAACCCCCATGCTAAAGCAGCCACTGGGGGCAAAGACAGCAGAGGCAGCCGATTTGGCAGGAGAAAAGAGAATAGCAGACCCCATGAGAGGCAGAGATGGGACACCCCGTCACCACCAGAGGGAAAGGGCCACGATGTGGGCCATTCACTCTTTTGTTTTAAAACATTTTCCCATTTCCAGTCTCTGTGTGGCCTGGCTGTTCCTTTTCCCTATGAGATGACACCGTATCTTGCCATCCCATTTTTTTCAGTTGAGGTGATCTGAGTGGAGGGTTGTTCCCTGCAACCTGACTTATGGGGGCCTGCCAGCTCCCCACCCTACCCCCAGCCTCTGTGCCATATTGTCCCCACTGTCTGATGGGGTATGGCTGTGGGTCTTGCTGGGGAGGCCTGCCGCGGAGCGTAAGGGCCAGGGGTGCTCCCAAACCATCCAGCAGGACCCTTCCTGACCCATCAGACCACATGGCAGCCGGGGAGGAAAGGATTCACCCCCACTTTCCATCACTCCTGTACTCCTTTCATGAGGTAGTTCACTGAACCCAACTGTTTGCTCAAGGGAGTGTTAATGAAACAAATTAGTCGCCTGTTGAAGCAAACCCAGAACTCAGCCTGTAAATGCTTCAAGATTAAGAACTCAAAACCCAAGGACAACGAATCCCAGTCAATGAGCCTTTTTTCGACATAAAGCAAAGGCTTAAGCTACAGACAAATAATGTTCTTGATTTGCATCTGCCTCTTTCTCTCTTAAAAAAAAAAAAAAAAGCCTCTCCCACGGGGCTTCTATCAGTGGAATGCTTGTAATCGCTCTGGTTTGGCACTGCCTGGGTCGAATAAGTTTCTACTCAAATAAACTCTTACCATTTTCCATCCGCCTCAGTGTATCTTAATGGGTGAGAAAGGAAAGTGGAAACAAAGCTCGGTTAAATTAGGTTAAATTCTAATTCTGCTCCTTTCTCAGCAGGCAAGTCATTTCTTCTCTTTGTCTGGTTCTTCCTTTGTATCAAAACACGACATTGATGGAATTACCCCATAATCGAGCCATTCCACCTCTGGGTGTCTCCCCCATCTCCCCGCAAAGAATGGGAAGCAGGGACCCAAACAGATTTGCACGCCAATGTTTGTAACAGGATTACTTGTAATAGCCAGAAGGTGGAAACAACCCAGATATCCACTGAAGGATGAAGGCATAAATAAAATGCAGTAAATCCACACAATGGGCAGTCATTCATCCTTAAAGAGGAAGGAAATTCTGACACATGTCATGCACCGCATGAACCGCGTGAACATTAAGCAAACATTGTGTGGAGTGCAGTCAGTCTGTCTCAAAAAGATAAATAAGGGATTCTATGAGGTGCTTATATGAACACCTACAGTAGTGAGATCCGTAGAGACAGAAGAGAAGGGTGTTTGCCAGGGGTTTGATGGGGGAGGTGATGGGGCGGAGGAAGTGAGGGGCTGTTGTTTACTGGGGGTAGAGGTTCAGTTTGGCATGATGAAAAAAGTTCTGGAGAGGGTCCCCGGGTGGCTCAGTGGGTTAAGCCTCTGCCTTCACTCAGGTCATGATCTCAGGGTCCTGGGATCAAGCCCCACGTCAGGCTCTCTGCTCAGCTGGGAGCCTGCTTCCCCCTTCTCTCTATGCCTGTCTCTCTGCCTATCTATGATCTCTGTCTGTCAAATAAATAAATAAAATATTAAAAAAAAAAGTTCTGGAGAACAACAATACTTCACAGGACTCACTGAAACCCTTGCAAATGTTTAAGGTGTTCAATTTTATATTATGTCTATTTTGCCACAATTAAAACCAAAACACATACAAAAAATTGAAACCTCAGAGAACGTGTTGATACAGAAATGCCCGGAACATGGTAAACATTTAATAGATGTTAGGGTCTCTTTTCTTTCTTTCTTCCTCAAATTATGGTCCCTGGGGTACCTGGGTGGCTCAGTGGATTAAGCCTCTGCCTTTGGCTCAGGTCATGATCTCAGGGTCCTGGGATCGAGCCCTCCGTCGGGCTCTCTGCTCTGCAGGGAGGGAGCCTGCTTCACTTCTTCTCTCTCTCTCTCTCTGCCTACATGTGATCTCTCTCTCTCTGTCAAATAAATAAATAAATAATATCTTTAATAAAAAAAGAAAAAATTCTAGTCCTTGACTCCTGATACGGGTAAGATCATAGAGACTCGAGGAGACTAATTTATAAAAAGCCCAGACTTTAAATAATCTTTCTGTTATTTACACTGCCGAAGTCCCTGGGTTTCTTTCCTTGAGCAGCCTTGCTCATCTGCACAAGGAGGTTTGCTGCCTTACAAATCTTTTGAGAAAGAGAAGGACGACTTGGAGAGGAAGATTCAAGAGAAAGCTAGAGCTCGGCTTGTGGCCTTGTTATGCCCAAGTTTTCGCATCCAAGAGACCACCAACGAGCCAAGCACTGATGTAATCACATGAGGGTTTATTTGACAAGCTTAAGCTTGGGCCCCGACACAGTGGAGTAGGGACTTGGACCCTGAACCAGATTATAATCAGAGTTTTTAAAGGCAGAGTAGGGGTGGACTCGATGGTGGGTGAGGACAAAGGGGGTTACGGATGATGTAAGTCTCTAAGGAATTTTGGAAGCGAGATCTCCAGGACCTTGAGGGGCTAGCTGTTGTCTGGGGAAAAGGTTATTCATTACCAATAATAAAAATCTTCTTGTGAGACCCTTTAGATGTATATCAGTGGGTCATATGCTTGGGAATAATGCTGACACTATCTTGGAGGATTAGAGATAAAGTTTCACATTTCTCCTATCAAGTGTCCTTGTTAGTGAGATTTAGGTTTAGAAGAAATTTAACTTTATTTACATTTCCTTCTGCCTCAGCCTCCTTCAGTTTTATGGTGGGGAGGGTGACATTAGGGCTTAAGGAACAGAGTTATTTGTCTCTGGAAACTGGGCTATTGAAAAGGTAGCTTCTTTGTTGTAAATCACTAGGACATTTGTAAACCAAGGGAGACTCCTGTCCCACAGGATTGTGATCTCTGCAAGTTAACTATTTGTTTTTCTTTTAGGGCAGCCAGGGGTGGCTGAGGAATGTCACACATACTACTGAGGGGAGGGGGGCAGGTGGAGAGGGGGTGCAAGGTGCCAGCTTTTGCTTTGCCAAGATGGCTGTATTTCTGTCAGGGCTAGACTCGAGGTAGGTACAGCCTTGTTTTTCTTGGCCTCCACAGCCTTTCCATGCCTGTCGGTTTCAGGCAGACTGTGTTTGTGCCATGTGGAGGAGGGTTTGTGTTGACTGATGCAGGTGTGTAAGTAGAAACAAGGGTCTCTCCATCGTGACTGAGTGGGCGGACAGCATCGCACACCTCCTCTGGTTTGATTTCCTCCCACCCTTCTCAGGCAGATACCTGATCTGGGGTTCACAAAGGAAAGGAGTAAAGCCCAAAGAAACAAAGCGTTTGCCTCCATCCCCTGGCATCAGGCTGGATCTGTATTATATCCAAAGGACAAGTCCTTTCCACTGCATCGGGGCAGCGAGATTGCTGTAGCCTCCAGCTTGGCTCCCCTGGGCAGGTCGCCTTGCCCTGCTGCTTCGGGAGCCCGGAGCCAGTTCCACAGAAAAGAAGGGGGGTGGCGGGGGCAGTGATTAACTCGCACTGGCCCCCCTTGGTCCAGGATTGGGGAGGAAGCAAGAGCTGGTGGGTTCTGCATCTGCCTCTCCAGCCTACATGGCACCAAGCCGGAGTTTGGAGCAGAAGTCATCACTCCTATTTCGTCTGGTCCCCAACCCCGTAAACTCCTACCAGACGACGAGATTTGGGACACAGAGAGCTGTTGTCTTTCTCCAGGAAAAAAACAAAACAAACAAACAAACAAACACAACAACAACAAAAAACAGCTACCAGCATGAACATGTATTTACCAGAAGGTCACATGAGGACATGTGAGCTCGTGTCTGGTCCTGACTCAAAAGGGAAGATGTTCTGTGAATGTAATGCCCTGGGACTGGGCCTGGGCAGCGTTCCCGGGATGGCTCTGGCGGTCATTTGGCACTGTTGTCACATGAGAGGACCAAGGGTGTGAGCTCCCTGTCTTGGCGGGAGCCTAGATCACACTGGAGAGGTGACACCATCATCCCACCGGCCATCCACCCCTGTCCTCCCTCTCTGCTGCCCTGTCCTCCGGCTTTGCTAAGAGGCTGATGCCAGTCAGAAGAAGTGACAGATGCCTAGAGCGAGCTCCCAGATCACTTGATAGGGGGGCTGCCATCGTGGAGGAAGACCTCGAGGCTGGGCAGGGGACTCGAGGGCGTGACAGTGATGGGGTTGGAAGAGGCATCTCAGGGCCCTGGGGCTGCCCCCCTTCCCCAGGCAGATCTCCCAGAAAGGAGTGACTGATGGCGAGACTGCCCGTGCCTGCCTGTCCTCCTGAACCTGGCTGTGAGCCTGGGCAGCTGCTTTCCAAGTGGCTGCCCTGAGCCTCCAAACAATCCTTTTAGCCTCTAAGGAATTAAACACTTTGAGCCACACCCAACTGGTATTTTCAAGCTTTGCTGTAAGCAAAGTAAAAAGATGCAGGTTATATCACACCCCAGGCTGGAGAGGTGAAAGTGGCCCGCCTGGCAGTAGGCGGGAGGCCCGAAGCAGTGTGTCTAGGGGAGGCTGGGGCTGGATGAGGTTGTCCACGGCCATTGCCAGGCCATCCTCTCGAGGCTGTGCCTTTGAACCTCCCTGCAGATGCCACCCCACAAGTGACTTCCAGTGCCTATTTCAGAGTGAGGGGCTTTGCCTGGGCTCAGGGAACCACAGGAGAAAGTAACAAAAATAGTAACTGAAAGTAAGCAGCCCCTCACAAGGCACGGTACCAAGTGCTTTAACTACATTATCTCATTTCATCCTCATGCTGACCCGAAGAGCTCAGTGTTGCTATCACACTCCCTTGGAAATCAAGAAACAGGCTTGAGGGGCTTAGGAATCTGCCCCAAGTTCAGCTGGCTCTCAGCATCCTTGCCTGCTTCCTGCTAACAGCTCTCTGCCGCGGGGGCCAAAGAGCTGGAACTTGACTCCCAGACTCCCTTGCAGCCAGGGGTCTAGGTGAAAATTAGATTCTGTCCTTCACAGACACCTGCGCAGGCGTTGGCAGCTTGGATTGACACGCAAGGGCATGGACCCGTGGGGTTTTCCACCTGTCACCTTGCACTCACTCACTGATTTGATTTGGGGTCCAGATGCAGTTATGGGGGTGGCTCCCCTTCCCAATTCACGGCTGTGAGTTGCAGAGGTGACCTCTGATTCCCAAGGCAGAGAGCTGGACAGTTCTCATGTGCCCTGGGAGCCATTCCTAGAGACCCAGCCTGGACCCTGAGCTCCCAGGTCCTCCTGTGTTTTTGCACTGCCAGGATTTTCCATTTCTTGTTCTGACGAGGCTGATGCAGTCCCAAAGAAAGCTAAGAGGCAAAGATGGGGCCAACACCAGGGTCTCCTGCCTCCAGATGCCCTTGGCCATCTCTCCCGCTGGTTTCAGAGTCCAGAGCTTGGGGGCGGCAGTGGCCTGAGTGAGGGGCCGATGGCAACAGGTGTTTGGAATTAGGAGGTCCAGCTGGCATCTGCTTGTAAGGTCAGGGAAGTGAGACCGGGACGGAGGAATTGCCAGAAATCACGAGCGGGAGTCTCAGGTAGGGGAACAAGCCAGCCCTGCTTGGAAGATGCTGGAACAAGGTGTGAACGAGAGGTGGACGCCAGCAGAGGGGAGGGGAAGATGGGAGTCTATTGTGGGGAAAATGGCTGATTCCCTCCATGCTTGCACATGCAAATAACTGAAAACACTCTTCTAAAAAAAAATTTTTTTTTTAAAGAGTTTATTTATTTGTTTGACAGACAGAAACCACAAAGAGGCAGAGAGGCAGGCAGAGAGAGAGAAAGAGAGAGAAAAGGAAAGAGAGGAGGAAGCAAGCTCCCTGCTGAGCAGAGAGCCCAATGCAGGGCTTGATCCCAGGACCCTGAGATCATGACCTGAGCCGAAGGCAGAGGCTTAACACACTGAGCCACCCAGGCGCCACCCCCCCCATTTTTTTTTTTTTTTTTTTTTTAAAGAACAGTTTTGTTATCACACAGAATAAAGACTCTAAAGACAGGGCATCTATATCAGCCTCATACTGAAGAACCAAGTTGTTTCCTATCCTTCTGCTATATCCTTCTTGGTAGGTCTGCTGAGCCTCAGTGGGACTGTCCTCATAGTCACAAGATGGCTGCACTATTCCGAATGTTACATCCACACACACACACCTCTAAGAAGAGGGGTCCTCCCTTCTGGGCTTCTGTTACCAGGGGAGGAACCGTTCCCAGAATCTCCCAGTAGACTTCCTCTCAGATCCTATTGCCCACAACTGGGTCCCACGGTCATCCCTAATCCGTCTCTGGCTGGGAAAACACACTTCATCATTGACTCATGTCAGGGGCTCTCAACCCAGGCAGTATATAAGAATCACTTGGAGAACTTAAAAAAAGAAAAAAAATATATATATATTTAATGTCTAGTCTCCCCCCACCCCGCCGGAACATGAATCTAAAGCTTAGGATCAGCGTGCCTGGGTGGCTTAGTGGGTTAAAGCCTCTGCCTTCAGCTCAGGTCATGATCCCAGGGTCCTAGGATTGAGCCCCGCATCAGGCTCTCTGTCAATGGGGAGCCTGCTTCACTTCCTCTCTCTCTGCCTGCCTCTCTGCCTACTTTTGATCTCTCTCCATCAAATTAATAAATAAAATCTTAAGGATCCATGATAATGATGTGTCCATACAGGTTCATCAGTTATAACAAATGTACCTGGGGTATAGGGTGTATCAGGGCTGTATCAGGGTGGCAGACAGAGGCGTGTGGGCAATCTCTGTACTTTCTATTCAATTTTGCTGTGAACCTCAAATTGCTCTTAAAAAAAAAAAGAGTTAAAAAATTTTTTTTAAAGCTCAAGATTCTAGGCATTACTAATTTTTTTTAGAATTTTCTAAAATTATAATATGCTAACATGCCACCAAAGTTGAGTAACTATTCATTTTTTAAATTTATTTTTTAAAGATTTTTTTATTTATTTGACAGAGAGAGATCACAAGTAGGCAGAGAGGCAGGCAGAGAGAGAAGCGGGTGGGGGAAGCCGGCTCCCCACTGAGCAGAGAGCCCGATGTGGGGCTGAATTCCAGGACCCTGAGATCATGACCTGAGCTGAAGGCAGTGGCTTTAATCCACTGAGCCATCCAGGCACCCCAAGGAACTATTGGTTTAAACTACGTGATACTTGTCATGTAGAGATAAAAGTATCTCTACGTGATACTTGTCTACCTAATAAGTGAGCTGGGGACAAAGGGACCTTTCTTGGAGGTGAACATCTGAATGATATGGAGATCTTGTTAACCAGGACGGAGAGGAGAGACTTCTTGGAGGCAACAATGTGCCTGCTAGAGTTACCAAGGTCCTAATGGTTAGTCCACACCAGTCAAGGGGCCTGCAGAGAAACTCTGGGGTAACAGGAACAGAGAAGGGGCTGGCCTGAGGGTGATGGGGGCCCATGGAAAAGGCAGGGCCCAGGGGACCCCAGAAGCAGAGCTGGAGACGTGCCCACAGCTGCCATCTGCCCTCCCTCCAGACCCCTGGAGTGTGGCTTGGTGGGTTTCCCCATTGTTCGCTCTCAGAGATGGCCAGAGACAGAGAGCAGAGTCCCAGTCATGGTGTACAGAGCCCTGGGGATGATGTTTGGGGAGGGATGATGGCCTGGGATGGCAGCAGTGCCAACCTGGGTGGGGGGGCACACAGGGGCCACCACCATCAGGGTTAGATCTCTGTGGCCCGTGATGAGGGGTGCACGGCAAGCCTTTCCTCAGTCAACCCCTTGAATGCTCACCTCTCAGTGTCATCAGGTTCTTCCTTATCTGCACAACACTGCCCTTGCCCAGGTATTTCCCTTGTCTGTTGATTCACGGGTTTATTGTCTATCCTGGAACATCCACTTGGAAGACACATTTTCTGGTCTATAAATAACAAGGCTCCTCCATATTTCCCAATATTGTTGCGCCCAGTGGGGCCATGCAAGTGGTTCTGGCCAATGGGATGAGAGGTGTGGTGATCTGCTGTGTGACCCTCTGGATCTCCTTCCCCTCTGGGATAAACCCCAGAGATGGGGTCTCCATTAGCAGTGGTCTCTGATTGCCTTTGGGGAGTAGGGCCCCACAACACCTGCCGCATTAACCACAGATATTCTGCTGCTGGCTCGTTACCTCAGCCTAACCTAGCCTATCCTAACTAAACCACTCCAATCAGCTGTAGGCTACTCAAAAGCACAGACCTTGTGTTTCTTCCAGCATCTGGAACAAATATTTGTGGAAGACCAACTCTTCCTTTCTGTTTTGTAACAACAAAAGTTTACAGTTTGGAAGAAGTTGTGCCTACAACAGACAGATTTTTTTTTTTTTTTTTCAAATCTCAGAATCTAAACACTAGAAACGATTGAACAGTGGAACAGAAGGATGATTTGTTCACGGGGTTACCGTGTTGTGAATCAGGAGGTGACAGGTGCCCCCTAGTGCGGTGTGGATGGCCGTGAGCAATCCGGAAATGTCACCTGCTTTCACCCGGTAACACATGAGTTGTGACGATCCTTGGCCATTTATGTTTGAGACAATGGCAATTGTTTGTAAAGGTTGAATCATAATTGGGCAAATATTGTTTTTAGCCCATTCCTTCATCCAAGAACAACAGCAGAAAGAAAAATAGTAGTTTGAATCATGGTGTTGGGACAAGATCAAGTTGTTTTTTTCCCCTCCCCCCACCCTGAATTGTTTTGAATTCAAATCCAGTTTGGAAATAGGATTAGACCAGAACAGGTTGGGTTGGGGATGTTTGGACTAAAAAACAGGTTATGCTGCAAGGTTCATGTTTGATGATGATATTAGAAAAAAGGAAGAGGAAAAGGAGGGTGGGAAGGAGAGGAAGAGGCGGGAGAAAGAGAATCCGGAGTTTTACCTATCTGCTCTAAATCTCCCTTCTGGAATGAAATAGGTAAAGTCCTTGGAAAACCCGGGCCATGTCTTCTCTGAACTGGAAGCTTCCGTATGTCTCAATAGCCCTTCACATAAGCATTTGGAGGAACCACTCAAAATGTCACCAGGTGACATTTCCATGGTATTAGGAAAGAGGAGGTGCTCCAGGGATGCTGGACTGTGACGGGCGCAGTGACATGAGACCAAGGCACGGGACTTCCTCACCTCAGTTTCCTAATCTGTGAATGGGCTCATGAGACTAACTCATAGGGCTGCAGGGGGATGGCACTGAAGGAGAGAAAGAGGGCTGGGGACCAGCTAAGGCGGCCTCCTTCCTCCTGCCTCTGGCCTGGGGTGGGGGTGGGGAACGATGTCTATGGGGCTTCAGCTCAGGGAAGACAAGGGACACAAAGTCTTTGACCCAGATGCTCTCTTTAGGGTTAATACGGTTTCAGCTTCCAGGCTGTTTCAACCCCAGTCGACTCCGGTGGGCTCGTAGTCATCTAAAGTCAGGTGACTTCAAATGAGAAGATGGCAGGAAGAAGGGGGGATTTGGAGCAAGAAACCCCAATGTCACCATTTACATTCATGCACTTAAATATTTAGTGAGCACCTACTATGCACTGGTCGCTGTTTTAGCCTCAGGGAGATACAGTGAATACAATGGACAAAGGTCACTGCTCTCATTTTAATGGGTTGACACAGGCTGTAAATAGATGAACAGATCGAGATAAAGACAGATGATAACAAGTGTTTTGGAGACACAAAGCAGGGTGAGTGATAAAGAATGGAGAAAGACTTGGGGGGGGTTGTTGGTAAGGTTTGGGCTGAGACAGGTGTGATGAGATGCACCTGCCATGATGAGGTTTTGGCTAATGTATGTGTTGGATGGTGAGTTTGAGGTGTCAGCTGGGGTCAGAGAGTAAGGTGGGGCCCACATCACACAGCCCTTTGCAGGGCGATTTATGGACCTGAGGACTTTTTCTAGGGGCAGCAGGGAGCCATGGCAGGATTTTAAACAGAGCGTGTTGCTGGGCGAATGGAATTAAAACCTAAATCTCACTACCCAGGAAACCTCTCCACGAAGGTAGTGGAGAAACAAAACAGATTTGTGATGGAGAAGGCATTAAAGCAGAACGGCATGCACACTCCAGGCAGAAACAGGAGGAATCCCACCACCTTACACAGCCAGGCAGAACATTCCGTCCCACACACGACCCCAAGATGAACGATAACTAGTCCGTCGACAGCACCATCTGTCACATAGGGTTCATTCTAACTTCACCTGGTCCTTGGGGCCAGCACTATCTGTGCTAACTAACGGGCTTCCTCTGGGACACAAACATCTACCTTTATGGCTGGAAGTAGGTCATTCTGCAACTTGTGGCCAAGTGATGGCCAAGTGCAGCTCCGACCGGAGGAGATAGGAGGCGCTGTTTCCCTGGATGCTCTTTCAAAAAAAGGCAGCTCCCAGGTCCTTGAGAAAGAGCTCCTGACCCACTAAGCTGGCTAGAGGCTTTTTTAGCTTTTAAAAAAAGATTTCCACAGGTTTCAAAGAGACAGAGAAAGTACATGCAAGGACAAATTTTTGGAAGTCAGTCTTTATTTACCAGGGGAGAAAAATCTGTTTCTTTATTTTTGACGGGAGGTGGGGGGACAAAGCCTCTTTTTATTATTTACTACCATGGTGACATGATCCGATTTTTAAAAAAAACATTTTCTTTTAAAGATTTTATTTATTTATTTGACAGAGAGAAATCACAAGTAGATGGAGAGGCAGGCAGAGAGAGAGGAGGAAGCAGCCTCCTTGCTGAGCAGAGAGCCCGATGGGAGGCTCGATCCCAGGACCCTGAGATCATGACCTGAGCCGAAGGAAACGGCCTAACCCACTGAGCCACTCAGGCGCCCCGACATGATCTGGTTTTTGTTCCAGGATCTCATCTGGGGGCTCAGAGACGAATGAACTGCTCCGGAGGGCAATGTCACGTTGGTTTAGGGAGAAATCAAGAGTTCTGTCCTGGGTGTGCAAGCCATTATGTTACTATTAAGAAGCCAAGTTCAGGGTGCCTGGGTGGCTCAGTGGGTGAAAGCCTCTGCATTCGGCTCAGGTCATGATCTTGGGGTCGTGGGATGG
The DNA here is from genome assembly GCF_964662115.1 of Mustela nivalis. Lineage (NCBI taxonomy): Eukaryota > Metazoa > Chordata > Mammalia > Carnivora > Mustelidae > Mustela > Mustela nivalis. Next base: position 15,606,564 of record NC_139036.1, read on the forward strand.
AGTCTCGCATCGGGCTCTGCTCACCAGGGAGCCTGTTTCCTTCTCTCTGTCTCTGCCTGCCTCTCTGCCTACTTGTGATCTCTCTCTGTCAAGTAAATAAACAAAATAAAATCTTAAAAAAAAAAAGATTCCAAGTTCATGGGTCAGGTAGGCAGGTGGATTTATGAATCAAGAGCTCAGGGCTGGCAGGCAGCTGGGTGGCTGAGTCGTTAAGCATCTGCCTTCGGTTCAGGTTATGATTCCAGGGTCCTGGGATGGAGTCCCACACCGGGCTGCCTGCTCAGCGGGAAGCCTGCTTCTCCCTCTACCAATCCCCCTGCTTGTGTTCTCTCTGGCTGTCTCTCTCTCTGTCAAATAAATAAATAAAATCTTATAAAAACAAAAAACAAAAAACGCTCAGGGCTGAGATCAGAGACTTTATTTAATTTGGGAAGAGGGTTGGGGGAGAACGGTCCTGGAATCCCAGGACCCCAGAGGTGAGGGAGTGTTGGAAGGAGGGGTGGCCTAGCAATGGGACCGGGGAGGCTGTTGGGGTGATGGGAGGGTGAGTCTGTCCACTCTCGGGCATCCGGGCAAGAGCAAGTCCAACAGAGTAGATGTGACACAGGCTCACATGGCTGGGTCAGGTGTGTGGAAGCAAAGTGCTGTCAGAGAGCAGATGACCTACTGTCCAGAGGAGTCTGTCCTGGGGAAGGGCCACAGAGACATGAGGCAGGGAGGGCTTTGGGAGGATTCTGGTTTCATTATTATTCAATAATTTGGGTGTTTGCAAAATAAGTAAATGGTGCACACAGGGAACGTCCAAGCGATACGGAAGGACTCACTGTCTGCCTGGTCCCCCTCCCTTCCCCTCACTGGAGGGGACACACAGCGCAGGCGTTTTTATTTGGGGTTGTATTTGGGTTTGGGGGGAGGAGGGTAAATAAGATGTGAGATACTAGAGACTAGGCACAGAATGGGGGGGCAGTGATGGAGGGGAAAGGGGTAATGACGTGAGTTAAGGTCAGGAGCAGGCAAAGTTGAGAGAGGCAGGGGTCCTGGGCCCAGTGCAAGGCTGGCCTTGGCTGGGAGCAGGGAGTCTTTGGTGCAGGGCCTGGTACAGCTGATGCACTGCTTTCACCATGGGGACTCCTGTGAGCACCCCGACATGTACCCCGGAGAGCCGCCAGCCCTAGTCATTGGTACCCACTGCCAGCTTGTAAACCAGGCAGGCTGGCCTTGGCCAATCTCCCCAGTCTGCCCCCATGAAACTGCTGGCCAGGCTGGGCTGCTTCTTGGCTCCCGCTTCAGACCACCCTCCCCAGACCCTGTACTTTGCTCCTCGGGCCTCTAAGGCCAGACTCCTGGGACCAGATACTGCCTGACCAAAAGTCATAAGGTACCGTGGGTCCTGAGGGTCCACCTTGCTTCCTGGCCTCCTGCCCAGGATCTGCCCTCGGAAATCACCTAGGGGGTTCATGTTGACGACTGCGTGATCTCACCAAGGGACCCCTGACCTAAGGGTCAAACCTAATTCGAGAGGAGTACATCAGCCTGCATTTCTGAGCCATTTGCCATCAGACAGCCTCCCTGGCCATCCCCTTCGCAGATATGGAGCTGATGCCCACTGTCTAGATGCAAGGTTAATGTCTCCCTGACACCAGTGCCTCCTGCCTCAGGCCCTGGGGGCCAATGCGGGACTTTGAGGAGATCTTTGCTTGAGTCAGGATGAGAACTGACTGGGGGCAGGGATGGGACTGGAGAGGATGGGGGAAACACACACACACATTTGTCTGGCTGGTGAACTTTTATTGGTCTCTCTATGTCCAGCAAAGGGGCAGGGACCTAGGGAAGGGAAGCCCGGGGCCCAGAAGGAAATGGGGACATGCACTGATCACAGAGGAGCAAGTGGGGGGGCTCCAGGAGCAATCCTCCTAGGGCTGGACAGAGGGGCAGTGGTGTAGCATGGGGAAGCCAGGTCCACTTCAGTGACGGGTCATCTGTGAAGAAGACACAAGGGGACAGGAAGGCGTGTGTCCTGCATGGACCTGGTGGCTCCCAGCAGCCTGGTCTCTGGGACAACCTCTGCCCCCTTCTCACCTTGGCCATGCTCGGGGGGTACCTGGCTTTGAGGGACTCATCATTCAGTAGAGGCCTCACCAGGCAGGAGCGGCGGTGGGAGAAGGTCTCAAAGCTCTTCTTGCCATGGTAGGACCCCATGCCACTGTTCCCTGCAGGGAGAGGCCCTTGGGTCACCCCAAGTGGCCTGAGACTCCCCCAGCTCCCACCTGCAACCCTCAGGCACCCCTTCTCTGAGCCTCCCAGGGGACAATAGAGAGTGTTCTGAAGAGTTCGGTTTTGGCGATACCGCTAGATGGCTGTGTGACCTCCAGCCTGTGTCCCCTCTCTCAGGGCCTCCATGAAGCAGGCCTGGTGTACCAGGGGGCCTAAAGGAACCTCTAGGATCTCAAGGTCAAACATGCTAGTGGCTACACTGGCAGGAGCCAGAGACCCACAGGGGAGAGCTCGTGGGGGTCTGAGGTTCTCTCCTGAACTCCCAAGCCAGGGCTGGGATGGGGGGGACATCTGTAGAGAGACAGGTGGGCAGTGAGTTCAGCCCCGGACTCACCCACACCCCCGTAAGGCAGGGAGTGCACAGAGATGTGGACGATGACGTCATTGGCCGTCACCCCACCACTTGATGTCTCTGCAATCACCTTCTTAACCACCTGCAACGGCATGAAGCCCCTGCCTCAGTCTTCTTCCTGGGGCACCCCAGTCCCTCCCCACCCTGTCTGGGCGCATCCCAGAGCCTCAAGGGCCAGGCAGAGCCATACTGCAGTCTGAACCCCAGTCGGGGTCTCCCACTCTCCCCACATGTTTTGTACTTTGTGGGAAACAACTGGCTTCAGAGATGAGAAAGGGGCTCAGAGAGGTTCAGCGACTTGCACAAGATCACACAGCAGGGAGCACCGAATCTGGATCTGAATCCGGCTCTGTGGACCCCTGGGTCCTGTTCGCACGATGCCCTTTTGGGAAGCCCAAGACCCTGGCAGGGAGGGGACCCCAGGCCCACCTTGTCGTTTAGAGAGAACACGTAGAGTGCCAGGGGTTTCTCGCGTTGGTTGATGAACTGGATGGCCTCCTCCAGGCTGCGCACACACATGATGGGCATCACCGGCCCAAAGATCTCCTCCTGCATCACTGGGGACTGGGGGTCCACATCTATGAGGATGGTGGGGGCTGAGGCAGGAAGCAAGCGAGAGTCAGCCATTGCCGAGACCTCCACCTACCTGGCAAGCCTGGCATCTAGCTTCCTCCTTCCATTCCTGTAAGGGGGCGCTGCCGAGTCTCAGGCAGGGCACCTGACAAGGCCTCTGCCTGCCTGGGCTCCATCCCAGCAGACCATGGGGAGAACTGCGTATAAACAGAAGGGCGGGGAGGCGCGCGGCGGTGGTGTGTCGGGGGGGACACAGGGTCCACATGGAGAGGGGGCAGGCACTGTGCCCTGCCACCACCTGAGCCCCTCCCGGAGCTCTTCATTCCCCGCCAAGCTGGGGGCAAAGTTGGGGAGGGCGCAGTGCCCTTACCAAAGGCGAGCACACACACCTATGTATCGGGTGGCCGCGTCCCCCGTGCCTCCATAGGCGACTTTCTGGCCCTCCATCAAGCCCATCACCCTCTGGAAATGCCGGGAGTTGATGATCCTTCCGTAGTCACGGGACTTCTTGGCGTCCTCCCCATAGAACTCCTACAGAAAACAGGAGGCAGGCTTCAGGTGAGGATGTGGTCCTTCATTATGGCCATCAGCTGAGAGGTGACCTGGCCTGGGAGCACAGGTGGGCCCCACCCCAGCAGGTGCACAGCGACACCAAGGGCTACTGGACTGCCATGACATCTGGGGCACTCCAGATGTCCATAGCATGTGACTTGCAGTAAGACAGCATTGTTTGAAAGAAATACATGCACAGTCGTGTGGACCGGGCATTAGGATTGAACGTTTGTGTTCACAGAAAGGAAATGGGAGGGAACATACCAGTAAGTCAGTAGTGATTGCCTTGGGGTGGTGGGTTTCTGAGAGGAGCTTTTTTTTTTTTTTTTGCTTTACGCTTTATTCTTTTATAATCTTTTCCCAAATTATCTACAATGAGTGTAGATTACTTTTAAGATCAGAAAAAAAATATCCAGTGTTTTCTAAAGTCTAGACTGCCCCCCACCACTACCTTGTAGCCCCTCTCTCACTCAGCCCCCGGGGCGGGAGGAGGGGGCCCATGCTCACTCACTTTCAGGGACTTTTTCAGCTTCTCCACAATTTGATTCTGGATGGAGGGGTCACAGAGGATGTAGTCGGGGCCCACACAGGTCTGGCCGCTGTTCATGAATTTCCCCCAGGCGATGCGTCTGTGAAAATTCCAGATTAGATCACATTCCGCAAAGCGCAGGAGGTGCCCCCAGATGAGCATCTCAATTCCACCAGCGCAGGATCGAGGTGTGAGGGACTGAGCTCTGCAGGAGAGCTCTCAGGCGGGCAGAAGCCAGAGGCTTTAAGACTCAGATCAAGACTGTGGTCCGCGTGAGCTGGACCACACCTCACCTGCAGGCAATGTCCAGGTCACAGTCCTTGTCTACATAGCAGGGGTTCTTCCCCCCCAGCTCCAGCGTGACGGGGGTCAGGTGCTTGGCCGCCGCCATCATGATGATCTTCCCCACGGCGGTGTTCCCGGTGTACAGAATATGGTCAAATCTTTCCTTGAGCACCTCTGTGGTCTCGGGAATGCCCCCAGTGATCACCGGGTACAGGTCCTTCCACATGAGGAGAGAGATGAGGCTCAGGAAAGACCACTACTCCTCCTCCCCCCAACCCTGGCGAGACAGCCCCCATCAAACAGACCCCCCTCTCCTTACACCGGGACTCCATTCACCTCTATGGGGCAGGCCAGCTCTCCTTGCCCCAACCCAAGGCTTAGCTTCTTGCTGCAAAAATGCAGTTTCTCAAGCCCCAAAGACCCGGAGAGCACCTCACCCTGTCCAGGTACTGAGGGATGATGGTGGCCAGCAGGTTCGCCATGTTCTCACTCAGCTCCGAGGGCTTGGTGACCACTGCATTCCCTGCAGAGCACAGGGATTCAGAGTCCTACCCTCCCAGGGACCAAGCCTGGAGCCCCATCTGTTCTGAGTCCATCAGACCCCGTGAAAGACAGATTCATCAGAACTTGACCTGATCCAGGTCTCTATCTTCCCCCAGGCCTGAGCTCCCCACCCTCTCTGGCCACACTCAGTAGGGGTGGGACCGTGATCCCTGGTGACTCCCTCCTGAAAGGGGGCCCATGTACCTGCAGCAATGGCGCCCACCATGGGCTGGATGGTGACGGTGAAGGGGTAGTTCCAGGTGCCGATGACGAGGACCACGCCCAGGGGCTCCGAGTGGATGTAACACTCGTCCTGCTGGGTCTGGAGACTCTTCTCCACGGGCTCATCTGCAGCCCACTCGGGGAGCTTCTTGATCATGTACTCGATCTCTTCTAGGACATAAACCATCTCCTCATAGTAGGCATTCCATTCATTCTGTAGTGGAGACAGGCTCCGTGTGAGCTCACAGGCTAGAGATCGAGGGAGTCACTGGGGCTTGGCTGTGGTCCTGACACACTGTTCCCTGGATTTGGGACCCTGAATGAGCTGCCTACCTTCTCCGGACCTCATCTGAAAAATGGGAGTGTGGTCTGGACCTCCCAGGAGGTCAGGGCTGGGTGGGCATGTTGCAGCCAGGGTGATGGGGGGTGTTCACGGGGGGCTCCCCAGGTTGGGTGCTGGGGCCAGAGAAGGCACGGGGGTCCGAGCCAAGCTGAGGACTTGCCACCTGGGTGGTGGACCCATGAGGGACCCTTTCTGACAGTGTTGGGGGCCCAGGCAGGTTTGGACATGTCAAGTTCATGGTGCCTCCCAGGACCTCAGATTTGGGCAGGGATGTGAAGGTGGGGAGAACCCAGTGGAAGTGCGCCAGGAATGCTTTTAGGTTGAAATGAGCCTTGAACCCAGGATGGAGCCCTAAGAAGGCCATCTTGAAAAAAGAGGTCCAGGAAAAAGACAGCCAAAGAGTGGAAAAAATCCAGGAGACCATCAGCAGCAGAGGGAGAGGAGGGCTCAAGGGATCCTCCTGGAGTGGGTGGGGAGGAAGCCACTTTGCAGGGGTGAGGAGAGAGGAGGAGAGGACGTCAGAACACACAGCTCTTCTGTGAACTTTGGCTGTGAAAGAGCAAAACAGAAGTTGTGAAGCTTTTGTTTTAAGACAAGGAACTCCTGTAAAAATACAGGAGCCCATGACCTATCTAAGGAGGGGGATAAGCTCCAGCTAACCCCCTGCTCTTCTCCAAGGCAGAATCGAACTGTGGGGTCAAGGCCAGGCGTCTTGGGAGCAGCAAGATAAAGGGTTTGAGAATTGGCAGGTGTCTGATTTTGCTCAGGGTGAGGGATGGATCGAGAGGGAGGGAGGGGCCCTTTGGGATGCCAAGCTGGGATGTTCTCTTGGGCTAGGGGGTGGACTAGGTGGCCCTACATTGGGCTGAGGGCTAAGGGAATAAGCAGACCGGAAGTTCACGGTGTCCTGTCCACAGGCCATGGCGAAAAAACGGTGGCCTCATGCTCCGGGCTGGGTGGAGAAGGAAGTGAAGCCAGGAGGAAATGGGAGGCAGATGGGGGAAAGGAGCTGCTGCCCGTGTGCTGAGCTGCAGGGGAACCTGGGGCTCGAAATGGGTCGGAAGGAGTGGCCTGAGCGCCCCATCTCAGGGGCTGATGGTTTGAGCTTCACTTTTCCTCCTCTATAAAAGGGTCCTGCCAGGGGCGGCGTGCTTTGAGGGCTAGTTGAGGTTCTAGGCAAAAAGCTGGGCACAGACCGCCAGCGTGCAGCGACCTTTCCTGTTGCGGTCCCACGCCTCCGGGGTGTTGGGGGCACCGGGCGCACCTTGTGGAGGTCTGCGGTCAGCGCGCCCACGATGTCCTTCTCGTGCTCCTTGATCATGCGCCGCAGCGCCTCCAGCTGCTGGATCCGGAACTGCAGCGGGCGGGTCTTGCCCAAGTTGAAGGTGGCTCTGGCCCGCTGCACGACCTCGCTTATTTTGCTCATGGTGCCTGTGGGGAGAGAGTACCTTGGACCTGGGGGCTGAGAGCTGGCACTCTCATTGCTCCTGCACCGAGTTAATTTTATAGGAAGAGTGCTGGGAAAGTGGCATGCTTTTGCCTTCTCAGCTCCCTAACCCAGACATCCCAACCTCTGGCCCTCCCATACCTGCTGAGCTGATGACAAAACTGCAGGGAGAGTCAGGGAGCAATGACTCGCGACCCTAATTGCTGGCGGTGAGTTCTGGGCTGTGTGCTGGGGCAGGTCCTTCCTGACATCTCTCAACCTTCACTCCCACCTCGGCCTGCTTGCAAAGCTGGAGACCCTGACAGGCAAACATGCCAAGAGCCAGGTGCATGCAGCCCGGCTGGTTTCCGGGTTAGACTGGCCCACACAGGTCCACAGCCAGCTGATTCCAGAAAACCAGAGTGTGCCTGTAACACCTGGGACACACAGGGTGTGGGCCAGCACCGGTCTTAGCTTCTGAGTTGCACACACAAGTGCGGAAGGAATTCCTGCTAGCCGTGCAAAAAACCATACTGGCAAACTGGGATGGCTCTTCTGGGGGCCCTCTGGCAACCTCTAGCAGAAGCCTTTACAATGTTTTTCTCTATGATACTGCAGGTCCACATTCAGGAGCTCACAGAAATCACAGCATTCCCAAGCATTCATGAATAAAAACAAGGTCACCAAGGTTGTATACCACAGAGGACTACTGGAAACAAACTAAATGGCCAGTGGCAATGGAAATGCGGTACCCAGCACTCGTGTAATGGATGACTGCACAGGATTTAGGGGGGAGGTAGAGCTCTCTTGCTCTCAGAGCTTGATGTGTCCTAGGCACAAGGCATAAGCACGAGATACAAGAAAGAAAGCGGGTTACAGAACAGCAGGAACACGAGGCATGCACGTAGAAGTGTGTGTGCACATGCGCACACGTATGTACATGTGCTCTTGCACATGCAAGAAAAGACCAGAAGGATAACCCCCAACATGGTGATGACAAGTAGAGGTGGAATTAGTAGCGATCTTTGTGCTCATCTTCTATGATGTTTGACTTCTTTTGCAACAAGCTTGCCTTTTAAAAAATGTTTTGTACCTTTTTGAATAGGTAACATGCGTTCATGGTAGAGAAAGTGAAAAGATACGAAAGGGGCATAAAGAAAAGTCTCCCTTTTCCCTCAGCAATTCCTCACCATCCCGCCCAGAGATAGCCCAGCATTTTCAGATACTGTGTAACTTCTAATATCAGAAAAAAAAAAAAGAAAACCCACAATAAGGCTAATTCTACTTCGCAGAAAAATTATATATACCACACAAACTATACAGATATACATATATGTATATATGGTATACATATATGGTATATATGTATATATATGTATATATGGTATATATACATTTTTGCAAAATGGAAATGAGAGAGGGTGTGTGTAATCCAGTTCAAATTCCAGCCAGTGGTTTCTGATAACTTTCAGAGCGTCCCCTGTCCACGGTGCTGACCCCCACCCCAGGCATTCTGCGCAGAGAAAAGGGGCCCTGCCTGCAGCAGGGCATCCCAGCTGACCACGACCCCAGCCACACAGCTCTGCAGGATGGTCCTGCTTCTGTCCTTGGACTCAGGGGATCAAACCAAGGCAGCAGGCTCTGGACATCGGCCACCAAAGCTGGGCAGCCCAGAGTAGAAGAGCCCAGATCCAGTACTCAGAACCATGGGGTATGTGGGAAGGAGTCCTCTCTATGGATGGCATTCATAATGGCATCACCCTTCAGTTATTACAGAGATTAATGGAGCTGGAGAGCATCTAACATTGCACTTGGCACCCCAAGAGGAGCTGATGGAATTCCTTTCCTCGGAATCCCACCTGCCTCACCTGTGCCAGCTCTGCCCCCAAGGAGTCCTCATGGTTGACTCCCCCTCAGTCACCTGCTTTGATCCTCGCAAAAACTTCGTGTCGGTGCCCATGAAGAAGGAACTGTTAGGAGTCCATTTTATAGGTGAGCAAAGTGAGGCCGAAAGATGCTGGATATACCCCCCTAGGGAAAAAAAGAGAGAGAGAACGGGATCGGGAGATGGGATGGGAAGGGGGTCGGGGAGAAGATTACCTCTGACACAGCCTTTCCTAGCGTCTTGAGACTCTGGAATGAGCCACCGCTGAGAGGGGAAGCATTTAAGGACCCTTCTTCCCGCCCACTTGGTCCTGGAGTCCTTGCCCAGGAAGTATGGGTAACCAGAACAAAAACACTGTTCGAATATGGGTTCTAGCTAACTTCGACTTCCTCTGAGCCCCAGCTTCAGGGATTAGGCCTTGGGTGGTTTATTATTGTTATTTTTTTTCTCTTCTGAAATGCAAGAATGCATCTCTGGAGGCTAGGGTGGGGCTCCTGTCCACTCTTCAAAAGGAGCCTCAGTGTTTGCCCTGGGCAAGGGGGCCCTGATTGATTCAGCCTGGCACGGAACTCTCCTAGATTTCCCAAAGTTCAACCGCCGGAGGCTGTTCTCCGGATGTCCCTGTTATATAAGGTCAGCAGAAGGTGAGGCATGAGTCCCGGTGCGCACGCACGCAGCTCCCCCAGCATGCGCCTATGCACGCACATCTTCTGGAACCCCTCACTTCCCGGCCATGTGCATGGGTGTCAGGGCCCCCCTGATGGAGCGTCTCCCACCTGGGGCACTACAGGCTGGGGGATTCCTCTGCGCAGATCTGCCCTCCTGTTGAAGGGCGGAGACAAGGCCAAGAACCAGGAATGACTGCCTGGAAATCTCCCTCTGTGTGGTCACCCAGGAAAGCAGAGATACTTGGGAGGGAAGGAAGCATCGGGAAGCCCTTTCCTCTGCTCTTTCCAGATGTTTGCCTCTCTGTGCCACCCAATGGGGAAGGAAGCAGATGTCACTTCCTGTCACTTCTCACACCTGTCCTGCTGTCCCAGACTCTTGACCTCTTCCTACTAGACTTTGCTACAATTTTCTACCTGGAGGGAGGCTCTTTTCCAGCCAGCATTTGGGTGCCTTTGCTTCCCATTTTCACTGAGAGGAAAACAGAGATTCTCCAATGGGGGGGGTCTATAAGCCCCCAGGGATGTGTTCTGGCCCTTCCCCTCCCTCCCTGGGAGGCCCTGCCCTGATACCCCCCTTTGGGTCTTCTTTGTCCATTTTATTTCTCTCCAGAGCATTCATTACCCCCAACACGCTACTCTGCTTATTTCCTTGGCTACTGGTTGCCCTTCAGCTAGAATCTGGTTTGCTCACCGCCCTAATCCTCACTTAGAGTCTGGGCACATAGTACTGCACAATCAATATTTACCAAATGATGGAATGAACAGAAAATTTCAAAACAGTACAAAAACTAGAACTTTGGTGCACCTGGGTGGCTCAGTCAGTTAAGCCACTGTCTTCGGCTCAGGTCAGGATCCCGGGGTCCTGGGATCGAGTCCCACGTCGCGATCCTTGCTCGGCAGGGAGCCTGCTTCTCTTTCTGCCTCTGCCTGCCACTCTGCCTGCTTGTGCTCTCTCTGTCTCTGATGAATAAATAAATAAATAAAATCTTAAAAAAAAAAAAAAAACCACCTGGAACTGTAGCAACTGGAACATGCACAAGACATTACAGGGACGGGGTTGAGGGCACCACAGGAGGGAGACAGCATCTGTGCTGAGTGAGGGGTATTCACACAGCAGGAGTGTTTGGAACAGCAAAAGCAGAGGCACAGAGGCCGTGAACAAGGTCACGCATCCCCTGCAGTTAATCATAAGCTGAGATGGGCATGCTGTTGCCAGTAGGAGGCAAGGCTTAGGCTCCAGGGGCCAGGGGCTCATGGACACCCTGGGGGCCAGACAGGCTGTGGGTTTGGGTGGGCATGAAGGAACTTATCATAACGTATCATAATCAGAACTTGTTTCTCGAGAATACCTCTGAATAGGGCACAGTCTTGATGAGGTCTGGACTGGGTGCTGCAGCTTGCAGAAATGCAAGCAGGGACAGGACCCTAGCCCAGACTGGTAGAACAAGAAACCTTCCAAAATAGCAGGAGGAAACACAGGGAGAATCTGGTGCCTGGGGCCAGGGGGGTGCTGAACTCAGTGGTGAGTGGAAGGTGGGGGCATGCTCTGAGATGGAAAGTGACCAGCTGGGTGCACAGGTCCCTTGGGCCAGCTAGAACCTTCCTCCTTGCTTTCCTGGTGGTGGCACCCAATGAACTTTGCAGATGACCCCTTGCCAGTGAGATGGTCAACCGGGGTGCTCTGTTGCAACCTAACCAGGTGAAACGGTGCCCCCCCCACTCTCCTGGGGACTGGATACTGAGTGGAGGGTATGCTGCAAGGTCCAAGGCCAAGGGAGCGGAGTCATCATGACCATAGCTCCCTGGAGACACAGCCTGCCCATCTGCTCCCCAGTTTCCTAGCTGCCCTGCCCTCCACCCCCACTGAGGTCTGATAGTCACGCTATTTAGTCTCTACATAGCACTCTATTTAGCCTTGGTTTCCCCATATGAAAAATGAGGTGGAAAGAAATGGAGAGATGAGCCCCCCGGGCCCCCCACTTTCTGGGCCTTCGGTCTGCCCATCTTCCTTGAGACTCCTCTACAGACTTTGTGTCTTTAAGCCACCTTCATCCCTCTCATTTCCTCCTTCGTCTTTGAGCATGAAGTTGACCTACCCGAGGAGAGCCATGGAAGCAAAATGGAAAAAGCAAGGGCAGGCCTCAATTCCAAACGGTGCCCAGTGCGCCTGGAAAGTTCAGTGCAAACGCTGGGCACTGGCGCTCTCATTAGAAGGAGCAGCCTTTGTCCCGGTCATGGAGCAAGGAGACTTGAACCTTGTTCAAATCCACGGAAGACAAATTTTTAGATTCTTTTTGGTGAAGAGTTGGGGTTCTGGCATAAGCTTGACTTGTCCCAGACGGCATCGCGGATGCATGGTTTTTAGGGTTTTTGTTTTATTTATTTATTTGTTTTGTTTTTTATGTTTTAATCTTTGCCTCAATACTCCATCCCAATGCCCAGATGGTCACATGCTCTCTCTGGAGTCAAAGCCACCTGCCTGCTTTCCTGAGTCCCTGCTCACCTCTCTATGGTACCTTCTCCAAATGCTGACAGAGGAACACTTGGGCAATGAAGACCTGAACATCTCTCTGCCCCCTGACATCCTTCAGGGGCTTTCGACTGCTCTGAGGAGAAAAGCCTTCTGTGGCCTTTGAGACCTGCACGGTATGACTCCCGGCTGCCTTCCTAGCTTCATTTCATACCATGTTCCAAAATAGTCACTGGATTCTGGTCCACTGGCAGTCCTAGAATGGGCCAGGCGATTGCCCACCTCAGGGCCTTTGCACATGCTAAGTCTCACTCCCTGGAACATTTCCTTCTCCATTGTGCACCAGCTTGACTCTCACCCATGTTTAGACCTCAGCTTCTCTGATCCACCCTCATCCCCAGATAATTCTTCGTTCCTTATTGTCTCCCCAGTACCATGAAAGCCGTGATCTCAGCTTTTGTTCAATACCATGTCCCCATTGTGTGGCATATAGGAAGAGCTCAGAGACTAATGGAAACAGGCCAATGTACCAAACCATCCCAAATTAGCAGAGGGGGCTGGGCAAGGTCCATGCAAAGACTGAGAGAAATTATCAATCATTCTGCAAGATGATTTTCAGCAAACTCACCTAAACCTAGCAAAACATTTTTGGACAAATGAAAAAGATTGGACGGAAAATTTACTTAGTGGGAGGTGCATAAAAAAAATTACTTTGCTTAAATTTCAAGGAACATGTAGGTTAGAGTAGCTGTTGGAGAGAAAAACCACTTTCTTTTTAAGAGCAGATGGGAAATAATTTGGCGGTGAGTGTGAGGGGTTGTTTTGTCTCTCCTTTCTGTTAGAGAGGGAAGGGGGAGAGGTGTGGACGCTCGGGGCCTGTGAGAATACTTCATGTACAGACTGTGGGGAAAACAGTCCTGGCTTTGTTTCTGAGCTGGGGCAGCCAGGGATGGACGGCCTGGGAGCCCCAATGGGATCTCACTAGCAGCTGAGGTCATGGGCAGGATGAGAATACACTGTCCCAAAGGGGTTCTTATTCTTAGCTGTACCAAGGCTGTACACCCATGTATCAGAGACGTACGTTAACAGAGGTAGAAAAACCTCTTAGGTTTGGAACCTTAGAAATAAAACCTCTGACAAGATCCAGAGGGGCCCGCCAGAAACTTGAAACTGCAAGCTGAACACATAAACCCATGCACGATGCCTCTTGTGAAGGGACAGAGCCTGGGAGCCTTGGAGGGAAACTTCAGGAACAGTTGACTTGGCCGTTATAATTGTTTTCGTAAATTGACCAAGTATCATGTCTGATCACCACATATTGTCCACATGGGCAGAACCCACCGTTAGGCTGACTTGCCTGGTGAACAGTATCTCCCCTGTGAATATGATGCAGTAGGCTCTTTAGTTATCTCTTTGGGCTCAGGTAATGTCTACCTTGCCCTGGCTGGGGGATCCATCACACAAATGTGTCCCAGGAACCCATCTCATGACCCCAGGCCTTAACATCACCTTCTCTTTTAAAGGATTTTATTTATTTATTTGACAGACAGAGATCACAAGTAGGTAGAGAAGCAGGCAGAGAGAGAGGAGGAAGAAAACTCCTTGCTGAGCAGAGAGCCGGATGTGGGGCTCGATTCCAGGACTCTGGGATCATGACCTGAGCTGAAGGCAGAGGCTTTAACCCACTGAGCCACCCAGGTGCCCCTTAACATCACCTTCTTAAAAAGTACAAGACTAAGTCTGTGATTCTCCAAACATGGCCCCTGGACTGAAAGCTTCAGCATCTTGCTTTTTCACAAGGATGCCAAGACAATTCCATGAAAAAAAAAAAAAAAAAAAAAAAAAAAAAAAAAAAAAAGACATCTTTCTAACAAAGGGTGTGGGATGACTGGATAGTCACATGCAAAAGAATGAAATTGAACCCTTACCTCATACCATATGCAAAAATTAACTCTGAATGGATCATCAACCTAAATGTAAGAGCTACAAATATAAAACTTCTACAAGAAAACATAGGAGAAAATCTTCACCTTCTTGTGTGAGGCCATGATTTCTTAGATACAACACTGAGAGCACAAATGATCAAAGGTGGGGGACAAAATGATATTTGGATTACATCAAAATTTAAAACTTCTGTGTTGTAAGTTATACCATCAAGAAAGCAAAGAGAAAACCCACAGAATGGGGGAATATATTTGCAAATCATATTATCTTGTAAGGGACTTACATTAGAATATATAAAGAACTATTACAATTCAGTAATAAAAAGACAAAGAACCTGATTTAAAAATGGGCAAAGGGTTTGAACAGACATTTCTCCAAAAAGGCTAAACAAATAACCAGTAAACACATGAAAAGATGCTTGCCATTGTTACTCATTAAGGGCATGTGAATAAAAGTACAATGAAATACCACTTTATATGCACTAGGATGGCTCCCCTCCCCCCAAACAGACAATAGCGAACTGGTGTAGCCACTGTGGAAAACAGTATGGAGATTCCTCCAAAAGTTAAAAATAGAACTATCCTACTAACCAGCAATTACACTACTAAGTACTTACCCAAGGAATTAAAAAATACAGATTCAAAGGGATGCATACACCTTATGTTTATAGAAGTATTATCTACAATAGCTGAAGTATGGAAGCAATCCAAGGGTCATTGATTGAAGATGTGGTCTGTGTATACAGTGGAATATTACTTAGCCATCAAAAAGAATAAAATCTTGCCATTTGCCATGACACAGATGGAGCTAGAGACTATTATGTGAAGCAAAATAAGTGAGTCAGTGAGAGACAAATACCGCGTGATTTCACTCATGTGTGGATTTTAAGAAACGAAAGAAAACAACAAAGGGAGAGAAAGAGGCAAACCAAGAAAGAGACTCTTAATTATAAACAGTCCGATGGTTATAAGAGGGGAGGGTTGGGTGAAACAGGTGATGGGGATTAAGAAGGGCCCTTACCGTTATGTGCACCCAGTGATCAATGGAAGTGTTGAATTACCATTTTGTAACACCCCAAACTCCTATTACATTATATGTTAAATAAGTAGAATTTAAATAAAAACCTTAAAAAAAAGCAAAGACAGACAATAACAAAGGTCGATGAGGATGTGGAGAAACAGGAACCTTCCTACCTTATTGGTGGGAACGAACAATGGCATAGTCGCTTGGAGAACAGTCTGGCAGTTTCTTGAAGAGGTAAACAGAGTTTCCATAGGGCCCAGCACTTCTACCCCTACGTATATACCCAGGAGAAATGAAAATGTATGTCCATAGAAAAACTTCTGTGTGTATGTTTCCAACAGCACATTTCATAATAGCCCCAAAGTGGAAACAACCCAAGTATCCATCAACCGAAGAACGAAGAAACAAAATGTGGTCTCTCCGTATGATGGAATAAAACTCAACCATAAAAAACAATGCGGGGGGGGGGCACCTGGGTGGCTCAGTGGGTTAAGCCTCTGCCTTCAGCTCAGGTCATGTCTCAGGGTCCTGGGATCGAGCCCCGCGTCGGGTTCTCTGCTTTCCCCTCGGGAGTCTGCTTTCCCCTCTCTCTCTCTCTGTCTCTCTGCCTACTTGTGATCTCTCTCTGTGTCAAATAAATAAAATCTTTAAAAAATATAAAAAAAAATGGGGTTTTGCTTGCACCTTCCAGCATGGTTGCGGCTTGTAAACATTATGCCAAGTGAAAGAAGCCGGTCACACGAGACGACATCGTATACAGTTCCATCCATAGGACACATCCAGGAAAGACATCTTTATAGACAAAAAGTAGATTAGGGGCAGCCTAGGGGTGAAGAAGGGGATTAGGGGGAGTGTGGGTGAGAATTTCCTGTAGGGGGACCAAAAATATTCCTGATTATTGTGGTGATGGGTGCACACACACAAAAAACCCCCCAAAAGCACTAAATAGGGGGCACCTGGGTGGCTCAGTGGGTTAAAGCCTCTGCCTTCAGCTCAGGTCATGATCCCATGGTTCTGGGAAGCCAGGATCGGGCTCTCTGCTCGGCAGGGGCCTGCTTCCTCCTCTCTCTGTCAGCCTCTCTGCCTACCTGTGATCTCTGTCTGTCAAATAAATAAATAAAATCTTAAAAGAAAAAGCACTGAATTGTACACTTAAATGAGTGAAAATATGATGTTGTTTCTCAATAAAGCTATTAAAATATTTACATTATATTTACTATCTTCACTCTATGCAATAGGAAAATGAATTGAAAATCCTTTGGGAATCTCCCTTATAGAAGGATTCAAAATAAAGTATACAGGTAATGTCCTCTGAAGGAGGTGGCTCATAGCCCTCATCTCTCTAAGTGCAGGGTGTGTGCAGTGACTTCCTTCCAAAAAGGACAGTGTGGACAGGTTGGGAGAGTGGGTCTACATGGAGAAACCCAATGAACACCACCTCCCCAGGCAGTCAAGGTTAACGTCATCAGTGGTGGGTTATGGTGGCAGCACATCCCCTGGTTATGGTGTAATGAAAATGATCACTCCACCTCCGAGGTCTTCCCCGGGAAAGCTCAGAACCTCAGTCTTACCATGAGACAAACATAAGACAAAACCAGATGGAGGGACGTCTATGAAACACCGGACCAGTACTCCTCAAAACCATCAAGGTCCTCAAAAGCGAGGAAAGTCTGAGCCAAGAGGGGTCTAAGAACTCATGACAATGCATGTAAGGTGCTCTTCAGGATGGGATCCTGGGACAGGAAAGGACATTAGGTAAAAAGTCAAGAAATTCAGATAAAACATGGACTGCCGTTAATAGTAATGCACAGCATTGGTTTATTACCTGCGACAAAAGATTATTTCACTAGTGTGACTAGAGAAACATGTTAATAACAGGTGGTCCGAACATAGGCTCTATAGGAACTCTCTGTAACTATCTTTGCCAGTTGTCTGCAAATTGAAAATCTGCAAAAGTGAAAAGTTTATTTCAAAAATCTCATTTGGAGGCAGCATGCAGGGTGAAATGAGTTCTAGTGTCGCAGCTCTCTAGCTATGTGACCTAGGGAAGATATTTACCCTCTCTGGGCCTGCTCTCACCCATCAGTTAAAATAGGTGGGCCAAAACCTCCAACAGTTGAGGATCCTAACTCGGTAACGTAAATGGAAGAATTCTGGAAAGTGAAATTTCTTCCAAAATAATCCACTGGCAAGAGTAGGCTTTGTTTGGCTAAAAAAGACTTACTTGTGCGGACAATTTATTCTCCAAACATTCATGTTTTCCTAACTTAATATACAGCGGACCCTGGAACTACATGGGTTTTCCCTTTTTTTGATATATTACAGTACTGTGTTTTTCTGTCTTCCTTATGATTTTCTTTCTTTTTCTTTTTTAAGATTTTATTTATTTGAGAGAGAGAAAATGTGTGCGAGGGAGAAAGCATGAGTGGGGGAAGGGCAGAAGGTGGGAAAGAAGCAGACTTCCCGTGGAGCAGGGAGCTGATGGGGAGGGGGGCTTGATCCCAGGACCCCGGGATCATGACTTGAGCTGAAGGCAGAGGCCTAACCAACTGAGCTACCCAGGTGTCCCTCCTTATGATTTTCTTAATAACATTTTCTTTCCTCTAGCTTACTTTAAGAATACAGTAATTAATACACATACAAAATATGTGTTAATTGATTGTTTATGTTACTGGTAAGGCTTCAGGTCAACAGCAGGTAAAGTCTTTGGAGAGTCAGAAGTTACACAGAGATTTTCCACTGCAGGAGTGGGAGGGGGATGGGCCCCCTGCCATCCCCAAGCCCTCGAATTGTCCAAAAGGGTCAACTCTTGATCAACAGCTCTTTGCCTCCTGCCACCTTAACATTGACCTTTCAGCCTCCCTAGGGGCTACTTCTCACTCTCCCTCTGACCCAGATGCACAGCCTTCCCCCTCCCTGCCTGCAGTGGCTCCCCCTGCAGCCAGCTCCCCACACTGCCCTCCTAGCCTCTGTGGGTTCACCTCCCCACCAAACACCCCTCTAGCTGGAGGGCAGGAAGGTTAACTTCTTTATTTTTAATTTCTCTGTAATAGATTCCCAGGGATATTTGCATCTTCAATTGCTCAAGTGTCTCCAGATGGATTTCCACAAAGGCAGCCCTGTTCCAGGCCAGCGAAGCTGTCAGAGCAGGTTGGAGGTTCAGCCAACCTGAAGGGGTCCAGGGGCTTTCTCTAGGCAACCTGGATCCCTATTTCCTGACCCCAGGGGAGCAGGGGCATTCTTCACCCCTGCACCAGCAATTTGCGTTCACGCCCTGGGACCCGCCCTCCTCAGCCCATTTCTTCCTGCCTGTTTCATGCTTTCCCGGTCAGTGCCCAAGAGCTCTGTGTGTTGTAACCATTGGAGTTACTAGTACTTTCCTCCATCTGTCATTTGCTGGCTTCACTGAGGGGGCCTTTTGCTATTCAAAAGTGTTTTATATGGCCAACTAGAATGTTCCCGTGTTAGTTCAGATGAGGAAGGTTCCCCCACCACTCCCCCGAGTCCTAGGTGGTTCACTTAATTCTCTAGATGTCTTAGCAAGTTTTTTTTCTTATTTTATTGTTTATCCCAAGCCCACCAAGAAATTATTCTACATATGAAGATGGAAATCCATGTTTTTTTCTTTCAGATGGACAGCCTGTTGTCTTTTTTTATAGTAAAATATAATATAAAAAATATTTTAATAAACCACCACCAACAGTGGGGAGCACCTGGGTGGCTCAGTCATTTCAGCATCCAAATCATTTGTTTTTTTAAAGATTTTATTTATTTATTTATTTCTCAGAGAGAAAGAGAGCCCAAGCAAGGGGAACGGCAGAGGGAAAAGCAGGCTTCTCGCTGAGCAAGGAGCCTGATGCGGGGCTCGATCCCAGGACCCTGGGATCATGACCTGAGCTGAAGGCAGATGGCCTAACGGACTGAGCCACCCTGGCACCCCAAGGGTCCAACTCTTGATTTCAGCTCAGGTCATGATCTCAGGGTTCAGGATCCAGACCCGAGTCAGGCTCTGCACTCAGCAGGGAGTCTGCTTGGGGATTCTCTCTCTTCCTCTCCCTGTGCCTTTCCCTGTGCTCGCGTGCACTCTCTCTCTCAAATAAATAAATCAATCTAAAAAAAAAAAAAAAACACCACCAACTGGAACAACAGCACTTACTGGGTCTTTACTGTGTATCCTTTCCATGTATTGGCTCATTAATTCTCACAACCACCCAAGAGGTAGGAACTATAACTACCTCCACTTTATAGATGAGGAAACTAAAGCACAGAGAGGCTCAGCCATTGGCCTAAGGTCACACAGCTAGTAAATGGCAGGTCCGGGTGTCACCCAGGACATCTGACTTCAGTGACCACCCCCGCATCCCCATTCAGAGGTTCGTAGGTTTCTGCTTTATCACATTCTCCAAGTTTTCAAACCTGTTGCCATATAGCTTCCTTCAAATTCCTTTACTACCTCCTGTCACACGTCTCCTTTCTCGCTGTTGCCTTTGCATATTTCCATCTCGTTTTTCCTTTACAGAGGAAAGTGCAAGTCATGATGAGCTCGGATTTCTCTGTGCACCCGGGCTTGCAAAAACCAATCAATGCATGCTTATTCTTCTCAAGTAGAATCACGAATGTTATTGCAGATTTGTTTTTTTTAATTCATTAATTTCTGCCTTTATCAATGTCAACGTCCTAATTTCTTTTGGTACTTAAACTCCGTAAGAAGGTCCTTATCCTTTGTCTTCCTATTTTAGGACCAAAGTCATTTAAGTTTTAATTCTCTACTGAAAGTGGTTTTGCTCTGTCCCAGAAGTTTGGGAATGAAATATTCTATTTTTCATTGTTTTCCGATAGTTTCATTTTTTCCCAGTAATTTCAGTTTCCCTCTTAATGTCCTCTTCAAGGGTTTTCTAGAAATGTGTTTCCTCATATAGTAGTTAAAAATATAGTCATCAGGGGCGCCTGGGTGGCTCAGTGGGTTAAAGCCTCTGCCTTCGGCTCAGGCTATGATCCCAGGGAGCAGGGAGCCTGCTTCCTCCTCTCTCTCTGCCTGCCTCTCTGCCTACTTGTGATCTCGTCAAATAAATAAATAAAATCTTAAAAAAAGAGAATATAGTCATCAGACCTTTATTACTACCCATTTCATCACATTATGATAAAAATATGGCCTTTTTCAGGGCACCTGGGTGGCTCAGTCAGTTAAGGATCCAAATCTTGGTTTCGGCTCAGGTCATGATCTCAGGGTCGTGAGATCGAGCCCTGAGTGGGGCTCTGCGCTCAGCACAGCGTCTGCTTGAAGATTCTCTCCCTCCGACCCTCACCCCAGGTGCATGTGCACACACTTTTTCTCTGTCTCTTTCTCATAAATAAATAAGTCTTAAAAAATATGTGGCCTTTTCTGTTTTTCTGCACCAGTTCGGGGTTTCTCTGTGGTCAAATAGACCATTTTTGCAGCCGTTCTGGGGAGCTGTGAACAGGATGTAGGTTTTCTGTTCATAGAGGTACGAACCATCACTATTAAATCAAATTTATTATTATTCATGTTTATTGTTCCTTTTTATTTACTGGTCCTAATTCTGAGTGTGGTGTATTGAAGTCTCTCGCTATAAATGCATAGTTATCCGAGTCTCCTTACGATTAGGGTACTTCTGCTTTGTGTGTTTAATCACATTTTGCTTAGTTCATATGGGTTTATGACACTTTGATCTTTTTTTTTTTACTTTGATCTTTTTTTTTTTTAAAGTTTTTATTTATTTATTTGACAGACAAAGATCACAAGCAGACAAAGAGGCAGGCAGAGAGAGAGAGGAGGAAGCAGTCTCCTCGTTCAGCAGAAAGCTCCATGTGGGGCTCAATCCCAGGACCCTGAGATCATGACCTGAGCTGAAGGGAGAGGCTTAACACACTGAGCCACCCAGGTGCCCCAACACTTTGACCTTCTTTATACTTTTTGCTTTTCATCTTCACCCGTGTTCCCCTTAAAGTCCTCTTTGTCGGATGTTAATACCGTCAGTCCTGCCGTACTTGTGTTTGAACCCGCACACCTAATTATTTCCAGCCCTTCTTTCATCCTGCTCTTTTGCATCCTTACTTGTAAATAACATCTAGCTGGGGTTTGTTTTATACGCCATCCTGACTTCACACGATGACTGAAATACTTGATATCATTCTTTCCGTTTCCTTCTGGCTCACTGTTTACACTGTTCTCTCCTCTCAGATGGTTACTCTCTGTTCCCTTTCTCCTGGTTAACTTGTAAGCTCATCTCCACCCCCCACTGATGGTCCCCATCCCTCTCCCTGCTCTCAAATCAGATGCATATTTTTCTACAGTTATTTGAAAGCAAAATTCCAACCGCTTCTCCCTCTAAGCCGCTCTGTCCCTCTCCTGCCCCAAGACAGGAGCTCTGGGTATTTTCTCTTCCTCCCCACTCTGCCAGGACCCCCAGGCCTTGCTTGTGACATGTAGGTTGGGCTTAGCTTTCTGCAACGCTCCCCCCACCCCAACCACCCAGCATCTATACCCTTTGGTTTTTCCTCTCCTTCTGGAGAATTTTGTACTTTTAATTACAGACTAGTGTTTGGACCAACTGGGGTATGAGTACAAAATGGCTTTTCAAATTTGTTTTCAATTACTGCCTCCGACTGTGCTCATCAAATCTTCATTTTTTCCTCCCTTCAAACATTCCGAGGAGCTCCTCTCACTTCCTGGTTAATTTCCTGTATCAAAAGCTCAGTCCAGACTAATTTAACACTTTGATCCCCGTGAATGTTCTTCCTACCCATTCCCCCCTACACCGTTCCCCCACTCCTGGCTCAGGTCTGGCCTGTGGCCCCAAGGAAGCGGCGGGGGTCTCACTCCCTCTGCCACCCCACGACTCCTCAGTACCCCCCCCCCCCCACCAGGTCGCTGGGGCTGGCAGGGGGAAAATGGACTCAGGCAAAGCCTTTTTACTCAACTGGTGCTCCTAACGCCCTCTGTGGGCAGACATCCACACGGGCTGGCTTGGCCACTGCATGGTTCCCAGGAAAGGGAAAGATTTTTTCCTCCTGCCTCGTAGCCTCCCCACCCCCCCCAACACCACCCACGGCACCTCCCATAGGTGTCCCCTCTTCTAGCCAGCAGCTCCCCTGCTATTGGCAACACGGTTAACCCAGCAAGGAATTAGCACAGAGGAAACCACAGATGTTCACTCTGCCCCCACCCCAGGATGGCCTCCCTGCACCCAGCCAGCTCTCTCTTTTTTTTCTAGTTCAACCAGCTCGGATGCAAGTCACTTGCATGAGGACACAGTCCCAAGAGGCAATGAATTGCCAACAACCCCTTCTTGCAGGCACCCCGAGTTCGGTCAGTGACTCTCTTGGAGCCCCACTTGGTTGGCCTGGAAAGGCGGGAAGTCCAGCTTTTGGGGGTGGGTGGTGGGAAAGGACACTTAGGCTCATGACTCCCTGACCCTTACCCTTACCATTGCTCCCATTTTCTAGTTTTCTGCTTACACGGCTGAGAGATGCTGGAGGAGAGAGTGGAACTAATTCTGCCCCCTCTACTTTGAGGGGGATCCCCATGGGGGCCCAGGGGGGAAAGGGCCAGAGCGCAGAGAAAGTACAGAGCCCCAGGGAATGGGACATTGCAGGCGCTGGGATATCTGGTGGGGGCTGGAGGGCTGGTGAGTCCCGCAGGGACTTCCAGACTGGAGCTCATGCAGTGACCACCAGTGTCCATCCCTAGGTGATACTGGGGAGGGGCTGCACCTGTTCTCAGGACCACGGAGACACCCATACAGTGCGTGGCCCTGTTCCAACCATCTGCACAACTAACATACGGCAGAATATTGTTAAGCCTTAAAAAGGAAGGAGATCTGACCCATGCGTGAACCTGGAGCACATTCTGCTCGGTGACATAAGCCAGTCACAGGACACAGGCTAGGATCCCACTTATAGGAGGAACCTAGTGTGGTCAGTTTCATGGAGACAGAAAGTAGAACAGTGTTGCCCCAGGGCTGGGGGAGGGGAACGGGGTGGTGGTGGGAGTGGGGGAGGGGAGGATTGGTGTTCAGTGGGGACAGTTTCCATTTAGAAAGAGAAAAGGGGTTCTGCGGGTGGCTGGTGGGATGGCCATGCAAAGGTGTGAATGCGCTCAGTGTCACTGCGCGGTATACTTACAAACAGTGACGATGGTAACTTTCAGGTCCTGTATATTTAACCACAATAAAAATGTTTTTAAAACCCATCCACATGGGGGCGCCCGAGTGGCTCAGTGGGTTAAGCCTCCAGCCTCTGCTTGGTTTGGGCTCAGGATCTCAGGGTCCTGAGATCGAGCCCTATATCGGGGTCCCTATTCAGCGGGCAGTTTGCTGGGGATCTTTTTGCTTTTCCTGTCCCTCCCCCTTTGCCCCTTCCCTTGCTCTCCCTCTCTCTCTAAAAATAAATAAATAACATCTTTAAAAACCCATCCATGAGGACCCAGGAACGCATGCAACCCATCAACATGTTTTTCTGGGTTCCAAATGCTACAGCCATAGCATGATAAAAAAAGAGAGAGAAAGAGAAAGAGAGAGAGATTGAGAGAGAGAGAGAGAGAGACAGAGATGACCCATCCAGGGCTCCCATCCAGCTGGGAAGGCAGAAGTGGCTATAATGACCAGGGCAGATGCTGACGGGGACCTGATGGCCAGCCATGACCATATGGCCAGGGAGCCCAATGACAGAAACCCAAAAATGCGAGAGATGGGCCGAGGTCAGATGAACCGGCCCCAGCCTTGTGTGTGTAAGCCTTACCTTGCCGAAAGATGTGTGTGGAGAACGGTAAAGCGAAATCAGGACAGTGAAGACATCTGGTGGGAGCAGGGAGAGGAATTGGTGGTGGGTAGGGGAGGCACAGCAGGGTTTCCATGTATTTAATTTCTGAAGCTGGGTAGAAGAGGTGTAGATGTTTGTTAAATGAGTTTTACACATTTTTGCACAGCTGGAACATTTTATTTTTAAAATTAAGGCTGGTTTATAGAGCCTTCTTCAGTAACCTGGAAGGGAAGGTCCGGAGATCGCCCATGTATCCCCAAACCCCCACATACATGGCCTCCCCAGATATCAGTACTCCCAGCAAAATGGGACGTTTGTTACAGCTGATGACCCGATCCTGGCACATTGCCACCACCCGAAGCCCATAGCATATATCACAGTTCACTCTTGGTGTTGTCCATTCTACGGGTTTGGATGAATCCTGACCCGGACCCACCTGCCGTCATTTCAGAGTATTTTCCTGCCTTCAGGAAGACACGTGTAGATTTCCAGGTGTCTGGGGCATATCCAAGCCCAGCTGTCTGGAAACAGTCATTGAAGGGTTTGCTGGGTCAGAGCCCCAGAGCGAGAATGTAGACACAGTCTACACTGCGGCGTGACGGTGAGGAGGGGAAGCCTGAGGTCCTGAAGGGAAAACAGAGTAGAATCACAGAAGCCCAGGATGGAGAATTTCCTGAGGTAGGACAGGGTGGGAGGCTGTGGACGGGGGACAGGAAAACCAGGGCCAGCCGCCAGTGCTGTGGACTTGGGTGCGTGATAGCCATTGTGAATGTAACCAGCAGAGATGCCACTCGCTTCAGCATCACCTGTGATGAGCATAGAATTGAAACAGCCTCAGGCCTAACAGGATGGGACCAGCTGCGTAAATGAGGGTGTGGCCATTTAGTGAAAGACTTCAGGGCCCTAGAAAGGGGACATGTTCCCAATATATTCATAGATAAGAGAAGCCAGTCTTGAAGTAGCATATTTTGTATCATCCCATTTGGGGAAAAGAGTTTGTGCACGCGGAGGAAAAATAATCTGGGCAAGACAAAGCAGAATGTTAATAAAGTCTCTGGGTTTATAGGAGGTTTATTGCTTTTTTGGGTTTTAAGACGTTTCTGGGGGTGCCTGGGTGGCTCCACTGTTGAGTGTCTGACTCTTGATTTTATCTCAGGTCATGATTTCAGATCATGAGTTCAAGCCCCGTGTGGGGCTTTGGACTCTGGGCTCCACAGGGAGTCTGCTTAAGATTCTTTGTCTCGGGTGCCTGGGTGGCTCAGTGGGTTAAGCCTCTGCCTTCGGCTCAGGTCCTGATGCCAGGGTGCTGGGATCGAGCCCAGCATCGGGCTCTCTGCTCAGAGGGGAGCCTGCTTCCTCCTCTCTCTCTGCCTGCCTCTCTGCCTACTTGTGATCTCTGTCTGTCAAATAAATAAATAAAATCTTTTAAAAAGAAAAAGAAAAAGATTCTCACTCTCTCCCTCACCTTCTGCCCCTCCCCTCCTCTCCCTCTCTTGGGGAAAAAAAGAGGTTTCTGCAGTGAACACAGAGTACTCATTCATATAAAGAGGAGGAGAGGGGTCTTCCATGGGGCAGCAAACCCCTTCGGGGTCCCTCCATTCATGGGACATTGAGAGAGAGAAGCTGCTAGAAGGATTTGTGCACCTTCAGGAAGGCAACAAGAATTTCCCAGGCCTCCGCCGTGTGCCCGTTCTCCACAAGCTCCCACTGTGTGCCCATTCTCAGCAAGCTCCCACTGAAGCAGCAGGGCATTGGGGAAAGGAGGCAGGGAGGGGAAGCTGAGGGGCCCAGGGGCAGGGCCAGAGGCAGGAGAAGGCCCAAGCTCAGGCTGGGGGGTGCAGAGGGGTGGCAGAGAGAGGTCTCTGGACAGTGAGGGTCTTTTGCGGGCTGATGTCGGGGGCAAGCCACCACTGACCATCTGTCCAGGGAGCGCAGAGCAGCTCAGTGAGCTGGGCAGGACCGTGCACACTGGGGAGCCACGAATGTTTAGAAGGACATGTGCTGGCCAGGGCCCTACTGGGAAGGATGACACAAAACCAACCACCTCAAGACAAAAAAGAGTCCAGTGCTTCTCCTAGCCGGGGGTGGGGGGAGCTGGAGGAGTGGGGCCCAGGTGGCTCCATGGCAGTCCCACCCTGGAAGAGGTGTAGGGACCAGCTTCAGGCCTGTGGTTGGGACCCCTAGGACGCCTGCGGAAGGACTAGCTTTCATCCCTTCCTCCCTTGTTCTATTCTCACACCAGCCTTTGCTCTGAGACCCTCTTACCATGGACAGTAGGATTCACACCACCTGAGCTGCTCCCTCACAGATCCCATCACGGCCAGTATCCATGCCCCCCCCAGCTCCTCTGCCCCCCAGACCATCACCCCACCTGCCCAGCCCCGCCAGCCCCCATGCCCTCCCTTTCTGCCCAAACCCCTCCCCTGGACCTTCTGGAAAGCACAACCCCTCTTCTTCCTCCCTGGCTGAACTGGAAATCTGGTTTGCCCCTAAGGACAAGGAATGGGGCCCCTACAGCCCCCTTCCTCCCCGGAGCGGTTTTTCCTCTTGAGTCCCTGACCTCAGGCTCCAGGAGTGGGCTGGGCTCCTTCTGACCCCATGGTGGGCTCCAGACCAGGTCAGTGCTTTTGTCCCTCACAAACCCCAGCCCCATCCCCTTCCCAGCAGTCCCATTTCTAGGACTCTGGGGCATTGAAGGCGGCCCTGGGTGTGGGGGAGGGGGGCTCCAGCTCAGCCCCCTCGCTGGGGTCGGGGGCGTCACCGCTCAACCCCAGGGCCTGTCTGTTCTTGGATCTCACTGCCTTCCTTCCACTCTGTCCCTGCCACCCCCTTCACGCACTGACTTCAGACTTTTATTTATTTCTTGCTTTTACTGTGAAAACTAGGACCATAAGAGAAGATAAGTTTTGTTCTCACAACTGACGATGCCTGCCTGGGACTTGGAGGGTCCGGGCTGGAACTAAGGGCAAACAAGCATCATTCTCTGGGACCCCTGTCCGCTGGTGCATGTGAGCCATTGGTCAGGACGCCGGCCGTCACGGTCACCATCCTACCCATTTCTGGTGCATGTTCTGTGGCCTCAGGCACATAAACGTTGATAGGCAGCCTTCACCCCCATCCACCTCCAGAACTCTCCATCTTGCAAAACTGAACCTCTGTCCCCATTTGACACAAACTCGCCTGCTCCGGCAACACCGTCCTCCCTTCCGTTTCTGCAAATCTGACGACTGTAGGTACCTTTACGGGTGGAATAACATAGGATTAGTCCTTCTGTGACTGGCTTTCTCTACCCAGCATGAGGAGGTGAGCTCACAGTTCATCCACGTTAGAGAACGTGCCAGAATTTCCTTGCTTTTTAAGACTGAATGATATCCCATTGGATGCAAAGACCACATTTAATCCATTCATCCATCAATGGGCACTTAGGGTGCAGCCAATGTTTTATTTATCTCTTGTGAGTAATGTTGCCATGAATGTGGACACACGGATCTGCTCACATCTCTGCTTTCAGTTCTTGGGGGGCTATACCCAGAAGTGGAATGACCGGATTCTATGGTAATTCTGTTTCATTTATCGAGGTAATTCTGTTTCATTTATCACACCATATTGTTTCCCACAATGGCTGTTCCATGTTACCTTTTCCCCTGAACGGGGCTGGCGCTCCGGTTTCTTGCACTCCAAGGACACTTCTCCCAGCAGGTGACCCACTCATCACAGTGGACTGGTGGCTCTCGTGCTGTGCTCCCCAAAACCCACTCTTCTTTCCCCACTGGTCTTGGGGGCTACTTCTTCCCGAGGGCGAGTTCTACCACCTTCCTGGTCCTGCGTCAGAATGTCCCCCAAGCTTCAGAAGTTACATATGACAAGTTCTCCCACAGGTCCCGCTGGAGGGACTTCTGAGCGGCCCTGGGCTCTCCGTCTTGCTCAAAGCACTGTGTTGGCCTCAGTACCTGAAAAAGCCAGGGATAAGGGCTCATCTTGGATGCAGGGACTTCACCTGGCTGTGTGGTTCCAGGGGAGCCTGAGTGAGACAGGGAAGGAAGAAAGTCAATGGGACGATGTGCTGCTGAGTGTGTGACCTCTCGATCGTGGCTGCTGGTTTCTGTGGGACCTTATGAGGACCAGCTGTCACGAAATTCATCAGGACCAGGCTGGTTGGTCTCAGGAGAGTATAGCACAATGAGGTCAGCCCTGGCCTCTGCCCAGGAGGCTGGGCATTAATGAATATAGCCAGCTAGACCCATAGCTAAGCCCCCAACTCTGTCCCCAGGGCCGGCTTGTGGTGGGCTCACGGTGCAAGCACCAGGGGCTTGGACCCAGGCACGTGGACTCCACAGGACAAGTCAGCCTGTCCACCCGGTTTGCTTAGTGTCCCCTCTAGTGGGCATAGATGTGAACTACACCACTTTGTGCCACTTCCAAGGCCATCCACTGGCCTGCTCCCTCCCCAGTTCTCTACTCCAATTTCTCAAACTTGCTTCTTCTAGACCCTCAAGTACTCAGCAAAGCCATTCACCACAGCTCATGTGCTTGCATGTGTCCTGACCTCTGACCTCTCCTCCCCGCATACAAGGATGACCAGGCATGCTACCTGAGGCCTCGGCCCACTCTGCAAATGGGGTCTTGCCTGTGATCCGCTCCACCAATCCAGCAGCACCATTTTCAGTTTTTTTCCTTTTCCCCCCAAATTCCTTTTTGCTGTTATCGGCCAGAGTCATTTCTGCTTATGGTAGATGATGACAATGGCCACAGGAATTCTTCCATCCCTGCAGGCGGGTGGTTTTGTAATCTGTTTTTGCCATACTTCTGGGGGCAGGGAGTCTATTTCTCCAGTGCTTGAATCTGGACTCGGCAAAGGGGACATTAGCAAACATGGGTCAGCAGGGGCTTGAAGGGTGCAATGGCCCTGTGGCGTGTCCTCTTAGGTCCATGGATGCCATGGCATCCACGAGGCTGGGCTAGCCTGCCGGCTGATGATGAACAGGACAGCCAAATCATCCTCAATGCCCCAGCTGAACATCCAGCGAACTGACACGTACAGGTGAGGCTCCCTGAACCACAGTGCCAGCTGCGCCGAGCCCAGACAGGATCTATTTCCCCACCCCGTCTTGGGCTGTCTTCACACAAGAGCATCCACGGCGTGGCCGAGAGAAGGGACTCTAGGAGGCAGAAATCCGAGGCAGAAGTAAGGGCAGCCCCCGCCCCCTGGGACTCTCTGTCTCTTCTTTGGGACCAGCCCCAGGAGGGGGTTGAGAGAATCTTGGGGCTAGAGTTTCTCCGGGGGAGGGGGACACTGTTCTGGACTCAGCTCACCACCTCGCTTAGGGAGGGAGCTTCTGGAATGCGCCAAGGGAGCTCTCTGAGTTTTGTCCTTGCGAGATATGACCTTGCGAGCACCTCTAAGATCTTCCTTGGGCTCTCTAAAGGGGTCCATGACAGGGACTCCCTGGCGAGGCCTTCCCTTACTCTCTGCTCCCATCTACCGGGCCTCCCTTCCCCTCTCCGATCCCTGTCTCCCCCCATCCCTGCAGGTACTTGGTCCTCTCTCTTGGGGCACAGTGAGGAGCCCAGACCCATCCCAGGGTCCCGTGGGCAAGCAGGATGCCCCATTCCCGTGGCTGGGTGCCCACTGTCAGCCGGGGACAGGACGCATGATTTCAGAGGGGACTTTCAGTTTACAGACACATAATACATTTATTTCATATTTTAAACCTATCAAGAAAATAGAGCTAGAATGTCTGTGGATGACCAGCCCTGCAACAAGGTGTGGGGGGCCTGGTTTTGTGGAGTGAGCGTACCCATGCTCCTTGCTGAGAGGAGGCAGGGGCCCAGGGACAGGCTCTCTGGCCTGTGCCCACTCTTGGATGTTAACTTTAGCAGTTAGAACAACTCCAAGCACCTGTTTCTAGGAATAAGGCATCCAGCCAGCCCAAGGGAGCATGGCGTTGCATGTTTTTAGTATGAAAAGCAAAACGACTCCCATTTATCGAAACCTTGCTAAGTGCCAGTCATGGTGCAAAGCACATTTTCCCCACAAAAACCGCTTTAGCAGGTACCCCCTGGCAGGCTCGGGAAGGTGAGGTGACTTGCCCAAGGCCACATGGCAAGACCAAGAAGCAGAGAACACTGATTGTCGAAGAACCAAGAAAAACCAGATCGCTCCCCCAGAATGTCCCAGAACTAAGAATCATGCAAAACATTGTGCCTTCTGTATGTTTGCTGACAGTTTCATGAATTGTTCTAAAGCAGCGGGGGCGCCCGGGCTTGGCTTCCGACCCATGGAGATCAGTTCACATCCATGTGAGCTGGGTCCAACGGGAACCACGGATTTGTGAGCAAAACTCATCCTCCGTTGGGCACCATGGGCGTCTCCCGGTCGTTATTCCTTGCATCTTGGGTGCCTGCCTCTTGTGCCGTAATTTGACACGCCAGCGACTGCAAACTACCGCCTATGCATCAGGCCGATACATAAAAAAAAAAAAAATTTTTAATATTTTTAAATGGATGGAAAAGGTAAACAAACAAACAAACAAACAAAACTATGAAAACCATGAAACCCATGAAAATTCCGCAAGATTAAAATTTCAGCGTCTGTATAGAAAGTTCTATCGGAACAGAGCTGTGTCCGTGTGTGCATGGTCTGTGGCTGCTACTGGGGGAGGTAGGGTTGAGGAGCTACAGGGGAGACCCCATTGTCCTCAAAGCCTGAAATTCTTACTATCTGGTCCTATCCAGAAGGTTCGTGAACACCTAGTATCTTGGACCACCCAGGCCCAGATCTAGATGTTTTTTGGACCTGCCAGAGGAAACTGTGGTCCCTCCAACACGCTGCTTGTGTCCTAAGCGTCCGTTTCCCAGATACACACCAGTTTTTGTATTCTGAGCTGACTTGCTCCTGTCTCCCGCCGGCTTGTTTGCGGGTTAATGTTGGCATGTCGTCCATTCTCAGTGGAGGGCAGGGCTTGTGTCGCCAAAACACAGATGTTCCAGAGAACACAGCATGGGACTGACAGGGGAAGAAAGAGAAGTGGCTTCAGGGCCGGCCTTGGTGATCCTCGGGGAGGGTGGAGCCGGGAGTTCCAATCCTGCTGTGACCCTATACCCAAGGAAAGGAGGCAGAGAAACTAGCCTCCAGGGGAGAGGACCGCCAGGGCTCTTGGATCCACTTCCCTCTTCAGAGCTGGGTGACTCAACATCTGTGGCCCCCCATGCCTGGGGCTCATTTATTCCGCTGCTCCCCGGCAGGCTCCTGACAGGGCACAGGGGAGGGGGTGTGGTGGGCACAAAGGGAATGTCCTTATTTCCCATTAGCCTTTCCCCCGCCTTATCCTTCCTGCGCTCCTCCTGGTGCCCTGAGGGGCTGGCAAGATGCGAACCGCACACTGGACAGGGCCATGTTGAGTGTGTGAGGCCACGGCGGGGAGACACTAAGCAGTTCCTGGGCCGAGGGAGTGGAGGGGGAGTCCCCTGGGCAAGCCTGGGATCGAGGCTCCTCTCATCCAGGATGGGACCAACTCCCCGCTGTCCATTCTCACTGGCACACGTGGAAGCGAACAGGGAAACTGCAAAATGGGTCTAGCAGGACTGGTTTTTGAAACCTACTGCTCTCGGGCTCCTGCTCCAGGCCCAAGAGGGGCTGTACAGAGCTGCGGGCTCACCGGCTTCTTGAACTCTGTGGCCTCCTGCGATGCAGAAGATGCGTCCAAACCACACAGAAGCCTGCCTTTCCCCCTCCTCCTGGACATCACCAGAAAAGTGTTACAAGGACATGGGGGTGAGCAGGTCTGGGGCACTAGGCACATCACACAGGGAGGAGAGGCCCCTGCACACAGGCCCCCCATCCTAGCCCCCAGCCTGGCTGTCCAGCCCCTACCCCAGCCGTGGGGCCTTTCTCTTGGGGGAAGGTTGGATTACTCCCCAAGTCTGTTTTTCCATCTGAAAAATGAGGCAAGTAAGGGTTGATACGAGGATGGAATAAAGCAATAAATACTAGGTTGAAACAACATTTGCCTAAAATGACAGATTGCTAGATTTGCCAGATGGACCCAAAAGGGACAGTGTGAACACAGCTTGCCCAGTGGGTCCGCTGGGGAAGGAGCCGCACCCTTTCAGAAGTCGTCCAGCCGGAGCAAATGTGGTTCCAGTGAGCCCTAAGGCCAGGCCTCGCCCCGAGCAAACACACTCCTCCCCAAAACCAAATGGCAAGGGGCTGTGGACCTCCAGCGCTCACCCTAACATCTAGTGTTCCCGAGGGTAGGCACAGGCCCAGGGTGGCTCCAACTTCATGCTCAGGAACTTGTTCCATCCTCACTGTGACTCCCTGAGCTCTGTGCCCTTGACCCTCCGCTGGCAGATACAGATGCATGAGCCTAAGGGCACACAGCTGTGCAGGAGGCAGTTGGAGGCCCAGGGCACCCCCACGCCCAGGGAGGTAGAGAGCCGTTTCCAACGAACAAGGGGTGAGACAGATGCCAACCCCCCAAGAGCAGGACAGTCTCAGAGCAGGACAGCGCCAGGTGGCCTCCCCTGAGGGCAGACTTTGGGGAGCCTCTGTGCCAAGGTGGGAGAAAGTGTGGGGCTCCGGGAAGCGCCAGTGCAGAGTCACCTCTGCGGGCTCCTCGGCTCAGACCCACTCCTGAGAGGGACCCTGGAAGCTGTTGAGAGGGACACCCTGAACAACGAGAAAGATCTTCAGGGCACACCGAACACCGAGCTAAGAGCAGAGGCCCTCTGGGTAAAGGGGGTCAGCCTCAGATGAGTTCTGCTTGCAGGGCATGAACATGGGAGCTCTCGCTCTGCTCAGCCCCTGCAAGGACAGCAGGGTCTCTGCCTCCATGCCTTCCTCTACCACAGTCAGCTCCCGACCACACCGACCCATCAGCTGTGTGGCTCTGCCTCTCTCACAGGAGCTGGATTTTCGGGGCTGACTGCCTGTTCCCTGAAGGAGTGTGGTGCTTTTCTAGGTGGATGGCTTTGGATGGGGCTCCCTCTGGTTCCGGTGAGGAAAGGACCATCTCCACACTCTCCCGGAGGTGTAATCTCACAAGGGCTTGGGGGAACCAGGAAGGGACATGAGTAGGTCCTGAGAGCTTCCTCAGCTGAAGATTCAAGGGTCTAGGCCCCAGGGTAAGTTGTCTCGAGGCCCCATAGAGGTCACGTTAGGCTTCTTCCTTCTCGCCCTGGGGAGGCTGAGGATGCCCCAGCCCTGACAGTAAACTCCTCTCTGGGACTCTGTTAGTCCTCTGGACAGGGAGAAGGGAACGGGGCCGAAGGATGCACGGGGTCCAGTACTGGGTGCACTTTGGGCAAACCCTGACCGCATGGATAGCCAGTCAGCTGATTCACTGGGACTCCTCTCCTTACTTCTGTGTGGTGGCTGACTTCCTGCATTCTGGCTCGAACCTGGGTGGCAAGCCATGAGTGTGCTTGTGAATTCAAGGATAGGAAATTAAAAAGATGCTCATGGAAACATAAAGCATTTATTATTGCTATAGTCAAGGCAAAATTTCTGGAAACAATTGGCCTTGATAATGGGGGTAGAATCAGAACCATTTTTCATGAGTTTACAGTCTGTTTTCTGCTGTCCACACGTCATAGTTTCACATGCGGCATGACGGACGTTTGTTACACAGGAGGGAGAAGAATGAACTTGGGAGTCACAAAGCATGGCTTACCTACCTCCCTTAGTTACCTGACTTCAGACCGATCACTTGTGGTGAAACTGTTTCATCCTGTGCTGATTAAAAAAAAAAAAAAATGGGATGGGGCAGAGGGGCCTGAATGAACCCAGCTGCTTGGAGGGCCTCTTGAGATAATGTGGCTGAGAACAAGGAGGACATAAATGAAATTTCCTGGGATGCTTGAAAAAAATGATACAAAACAGAGTATTTCTAGTAACAGTGTTTGAAAGCCTTGCAGGGAAGGGTGGGAACCCCATCGCGTAGCCTCCAAGCGTGGCAGCGGGCAGGACAGTCACCGAGCATCCGAAATATTGGGGCAAGACAAAGGACGTTGATGCCCAAGCCTCCAGACTCACAGAGGAAGGAGCTGGCTTGACAAGCCATGTAATATGGACCCAGCTTTACCCTAGAAACACTTTCAGTTTTATTTTACCTTAATATAAATCTGTACATGCAAGAATAAAAAAGCTATTATACAATGATTCTGTGAGTTTTACCTAGTTTCGAGAATAATGCATGCAGTTACAAATGAGAGGTAGAAACACTGTATTAAAGACCTAAAAATACAAACATTGTATAAATAAATATTCAAATTAACTGCTGGAATTTCATACAGATAAATAAGGTAAAAATTACATTACTTCATCAAAGTAAAAGAAAAACCATGTTTTTGTCTGTCTGCATCAGTATCCTAAAATTAGATTAATGCCAAAGAGCTTCTGTGCAATTTGTCAGAGTTTGGGTTATGTTACCTAAAAGGGTAAAAATGAAAGGATCAAAACTGGAGAATGGTTTATTCAAGTATTCAAGCAGATGCGGAAAAGAAATGAAACCATACATGATGCAGGAACCATTTCTGGAGGGATGTGACCTGCCCACGTTCTCCGTGACCAGCCGTTGGTGGACCGTCAGGACGGACACGAACCATGCACGTTAGGCTGCAAAGAGCCGCCCGTCTTCCTAAGAGAAGACAAATCTCATTTGTCACTAACTTCATGGAGAAACTCCACATCACCAACAAGCCTTTAGGTCACCAACCTTGTTTTGGCCCCATTAAAATTCTTGAGAGGATCCCGAGTTGGTATTTTTCTCTAATACTGCCCAAATAAACCTAGCCTTTAGTAAACCTAGAGATCACAGGCATCGATGCACACTCCGCATGCACAATAAAAAATACAACCAAAAGCAAATGGCCAGCAACTCAAAAACGCCACTGAGAAAATCTGTATGTGTAGATGGATAGGTTAAAAAAATGCAAAGGTTCACACGAACACAAGTTTTTACCATTTAAAAGTCCACTAGAAGTTACATGTGAATTCTGGAAAGGGTGTGTGTATATAACATAATCAAGAAAAATATTTTAAACAAGTCCATTGTGCCTCAGTTAGTTTAAAATTGCAAAATCCAATACATAGTTGTTTTAATAAATTAGTGCAATATGAAAGAGTTGGAAGATGAACATGTGTCCATATTTGATCAAATGGAAGAGTTCACCACTTCTGCCAAGAGCCTTCTATCAGCTCGTTCTCGAGCTCGCTCTTCCTGGGATGCGTGCTCAGGTTCAGACAAACAGACCCCAGTTATCACACTGCCTGGATGAGATGTCGATTTTTATTTTATTTTATTATTATTATTATTTTTACTTTATACCTCAGTAAATGCGTGGAATTTCACACACTGCCCTGGTGAACTGAGTACAGAGCCACCTACTTTGTTCCGTTCTTAATTATCCTTAGGAATAACTGTACCGATCATTCTATTTCTAAGGTCCATTTATTGATCCCGTCCAAACTGAGAGCCAAGTGGAATATTCTGCTTCTGTTTCTACACAGAAAAGGGAAGGGCTGATGCCTCCACTAAGGCAGATTTCCTACAAGTCTGTAGTTTTTTTGGGTGGTTTTCCTTTTTGAAGTCACGCTTATTCTTTGGTAGTCACCAGGTGGGAGACTAGGGTTTCCTGGGGCTGGGGAAACAGAACCCAAGCTGTCATCCCAAACCTCTCTCCTCAGTCCCACCGCTGGTCCAGGGACGAGCCTGCGGCTGCTCACAGGGTTGCAGAGCTACAACAGAGTGCTGACAATCTTCTTTCAATACTAGTTTTATCTAGAAATAAAATAAATTCATAATGAAAATCATGTCTATTGTCAAAACCAAAGTAAGAAGAACTAATGGGGGAAAAACCCCAAACCCATCACCATTAATTCTCCACTTGCACCCTTGCCCCTGACCTTTCTTTGGCCCAAAGTTGGCCATTTGAGTATTTTGTCTTCCTTCTGCCTGATAATTGTTTGGATGTAATTTCCAGCTCAGTGACGTGCAGTGGCAAAACCGAGGCTGGTACGTAAAACACAGGACATTTAGGTCTGAATGGCCAGCTTGCTCCCAACTGCAAGTCATTTCAGAACTGGCATCCCTTCGAGGCTGTGTGGTATGAGCATGTACACTCCGAAGGGCCCACCATCCCCTCTTCAAAACCCAGGGCTTCTTTCTGATAAATGATACCATCACCCGGCAGCCTATCAATCTCCACTCTGCTGTCTATCCTACATCTACCCTGGAGTCTTCATAAAAGTCTTCAGTCACCAATAAGCTCATGAGGCTTAGAACAGTTGCCTTTATAATTAACAATAAAACCAAAGCTCTCTACAGATGCAAACACACATCTGCCAACACGGTCATGCATTGTGAAAATCCGAAGTCACAAGGACTTCACGTGCATTATCTCGAGCCCTCGAACAACTCTCTCATCTTTCAGAAGAAGAAACAGACCATGGGAAGGGTAAGGGATCGGCCCGAAGCCAAGATCCAAACCCAGGCCGTATGGTGCCGAACTCTGCTCACTCCTCCTGCTGCACCTGTAGGAGACAACTGGGTTGTCTGTCTTCTAAGTCGACTTACATTTGTGTACATTTTCGATGTTGGCAGGGTCCTGGGGAATCTTAGTGAGGCCTTCCAGAAGAAGGGCTGCCTTATGGTAGCAATAAACGATGTCTTCGGTCTGCTGAAACATCTCATCCAGGGCGGCAGACTGAACCTGAAGCCAAGTCGGCAGAAATGAGAAGAGTCTCAACTTTTCCCAGAAAATACGAATCCATCTGGGCAATGCAGCTTTTAATGGAATCTATCTAAAATTAACACATTTTGACAAAATGATATCATCTACCAAACTATATAAAACTCAAAAATTCTTCAGATAGGCAAAATAAAATGGGAGTTTCTTGACGAAAGAGTTCCTCTGCACTCTCACATCATCTCGGACTCAGACGAAGGACTAGCAGAACTTACGCTCCTGAACTGGCTCTTCTAGGACTGCATTAAGAAGTTTCTTTTAAACATATGCTTTCACACTAGCGCAGCCTGACACTTCATTAAAATACATTTTGTAATAATAATGGGGCGCCTGGGTGGCTCCGTGGGTTAAGCCTCTGCCTTCGGCTCAGGTTGTGATCCCAGGGTCCTAGGATGGAGCCCCACGTTGGGCTCTCTGCTCAGCAGGGAGCCTGCTTCCTCCTCTCTCTGCCTACTTGTGATCTCTGTCTGTCAAATAAATAAATAAAATCTTTGAAAAAAAGTACATTTTGTAATAAAAGATAATTAAGTGGTGTTAAAAGTCATCTCTTAGCTTGCTTTACTCAAAGCATTTTCGGGTGTAGTCATTCATTCGCTCAGAGGTGTGTGCTGAGCACCTTCCTGTGTTCCCAGCACTGTGCACATGGTGAAGGAGAGCGCACCGTCTAGAGGGATGCGCGGGGCTGGGAAACGTGGCATTCTAAGGCCAAGGGATACGTGTTACTAGAGAGGGAGCCCTGGAATGGTAGGGGATACATGCTGGGTGCGTCTAACGCAACCATGGATGGAGAGAAGATCAGGGAAAGCCTCCAGGAAGTGGTGTTTAGGCTGAGACTGGAGGAGGACCAGGAGATGGCCAGGTGGGAGGAGCTTTCCAGAAAGAAGGGACAGCAGAAGTATTCACAGGTTGTGAGTATTTCAGAAGTTTTCCCAACAGTATTCTGAAATATTTCCAATAGTACAACAACACAGTTGGAAAAGCAGATTTTACTTTGCGTCTTTACTCAGATAGGGTCAGTAAGCAGAGTCAGGGCACATGCGCTGGTGAACAGCAGGATTTCTCCTAATTTTTATTCCAAAATTTCTGAAACAGTAGAAAATGCAGAAAATGCAGATCTAGCCAAAGCCTTTAGATGCAAAGTATAAAAAGATTAGACTGTGCCTAATGTGAGCAATTTTTAAGAGGTACAATAAAATGTCACCACATGTGGTAGCCAATGTCACTTAATGTGTTACTTGGGCTAATGACATCCAATTACCTCTGTCATTAAGAAGGAGTCACAATATTTGGGGCTTGGGAATTGTTAAGGGCAGGAACTTTTTTAAAAAGGATAACATCAAAGGGCGCCTGGGTGGTGCAGTTGGTTAAGCCTTTGACTCTTGGTTTCGCCTCAGGCTGTGATCTCAGGGTATTGAGACTGCGTCCTGCGTCAGGCTCTGTGTTCAGCAGAGTCTGCTTGAAATTCTCTCTGCCCCTCCCACTAGTGCACTCTCTCTCAAAATAAATACATCTTTAAAAAAAATAATAAAGGGAAAATGCCAAGTAGGTATTCAACTCAGAAGATTGGCCTATATAATATTCAATATTTAAAAGGGTTACCATTTCTACAGCACAAGTGTAGATGAGTTTCTTTGTAGTTATGCTGTTCATTTCATCGATAAATCTCTGTCAGAAAAGAAGCGATTCAGCTTTTTTGTAAGTTTCTTGCACACGGTGATGCAGAATTTGTATCGTTCATTCAGATTTTTGACAACTGGAAGAAGTTGAGATGAGAACTAATTTTAATTTTCCTCCCAAAATAAAAATAAAGTCACAGTGACATGCACCTTTTCTGCCAATTTAAGGAAAGTAGCACTAAATCGTCCTTGGGGGAAAAAATGACCAGAAATCAGGTTCTTTCATGGGTTCTCTTCCAGTTAAGGAAAAGTTGAGAATAAAGAAAGTCATTTTGGCTGTTCTCTGTATCAATTAAATGGCAAGAGCACAACCCAGGAAAGTCAGCATCTTTGCCCATCTAAGAGTTTTTTCTAGCACAGACTCCGCATAAAACTCTCTCTCCACGTAAAGGGGAAGAGGGCGGTGCGAGGTCGCGGGCGTAGGCGCAGGTACTGTCGCACGCCTCCATACCTTGTTTCACAGCCGTGGACGGGCTCAGCTTCCCGGACTTGATCTGGGCTTTGGCGAGATGCAGAGAGGCTGCTAAGAGCTGTGCGGCTTTCATGTATAAGACCAGCTGCTCCACACGCCTGCGCTGGAAGGAAGGTAGAGAGTGTTATCCTGTGAGCCAACGTGCCACACTCCGCCCTCTACCATTGGGTCACCAAAGAGCATTTTTAAAGGAATATCATCCTCCTTGACATAAAAAAAAATAAAAAAAAATTATTTATTTAACAGAGAGAGATAGAGAGAGAGAGATCACAAGTAGGCAGAGAGAAAGGCAGAGAGCCCGATGCGGGGCTCCATCCCAGGACCCCGAGACCATGACTTGCGCCGAAGGCAGAGGCTTAACCCACTGAGCCACCCAGGCGCCCCCTCCTTGACATTTTTAATGTACAAATAACTCCTGAAGGAAAAAGTTTCAGCACAGAAAAAAGCATGTGTGAAAAGACTCAAGAACCAATACAACTTCTTCATCATCAAATACCTTCAACAATATAAGTCACAAGGAAGAGGCAATACTAAGGCTGCACAATCTTTGAGTCTTGGCTCACAAGTGGAATCACACCAGTGACATAACCAAGAGCTCCCTTGAAGCTCTTCATGAGACACAATCTCTTGTGTCTGACAGGACCTCCATCTCAGACATGAATTTACAGAAAGCATGGAGAATTTGGAAGCAAACGGCAAAGGGGGCACGTACCTCCAGTCTTTGCTCAGCTGGCTGATCTGGTCCACGACCACACTCTCCTGGATCTGGTACAAGGAGACATTGGATGTGCACAGCCCCGGGTGGCCGTCAGGTCCAGCACACACTTCGTGAACATCAGCATCACATTGAGGTGGCATAAGGTGTCTGTGTGTTCTCTCTGTGGCAAAGCCAATTTGTCTTAGAAGCTTAGAAACTAAGAAGACCAGCATACTTATTTCTGTATATACACCGTGGCCGAAGCTACTGTGTTTTTATACTTACGGACATCAGAATGAATAGAACAGACTACAATTTTTAAATTCCCCAAAACTAGTAGGAAAATAAGCACAGGTGAAACACAATGTGGGTGTGTGGGTGTGTGCATGCGTTTGTGTGTATGGATGAGAGCAGCCACAAAATTAAGTTTCAAAGATGAGGTCATATGCTTTTACTAGAAACAATAACGACAACAACAAAACAAATCAATATCTGAGACAAAACATGACAAAACAAATACCGGGATTGTAAGGTTATTTAATCCACACTTCTAGACAGTTCTGCAAATTCTACTGACTTATAGTTTGAGAGATGCTTTATTTTAATTTCCAGTGGGTTTTCAGTTCACAGTGATTCCTGACACCAAAGCTTTAAATCTTGGTTAGCTGTCCAGTTAGTTAAAGAGGGGAGTAAGTGTAGAGATAATAGCATGCATTAAAAATAGTCTAAAATTAGTGTTGTTTCGAGATGCGTTTTTAGCTATAAATGTTTCTTGAAATCTCAAATAAGACTAAGCTTCTCATTCTCCTTTTATGATTAAAAAAGGATGAGAATCATTTCCTTGAGAAAGGAGAAATAAACCAATTAACTTGTGAAGGTCTTCCTGCTCTCTTACATATATATGTATACATATACATGCACATAGCACTATATATTCTAATATACCGTTAAATGTACTGGAAAACAATTTGTGTCTAATTTGACTGAAAATACTCTGAAAACTGCTTTTCCAATTTTAGCCCTGGGTTAAACATATGTTCAAAATTATGACTAAATTCACTAGGAACTCACTGATATATTTTGCATGCACCATTTTATAACTTCTAAGTGAAAGAATAGACATTCATACACAACAGAAATGCTAGAGGTCCAGCATGGAGAGAGCGTCTGTTCTCTGTTCGTCTGGAGAACTGATCATTTTAATGGAAATGCAAGCCAAGTCAGCACTGTGACCAGTGGGAGGACACAGTGTGGGCTCCTGAATGCTGTCCTGGAGGCAGGACTGAGGAACTGAACTGACACAGCCATTGCAGTCACTGAATGAACCTCGCCTGTTCTCAGTCTGTGTTCACAGGATTCTGATGTGGGTCTCCCTGCACAACTGGCTCCAGGAGGGCAGGGGCTGGTCTACCAATGCGAGCCTCTGCCTGCTAGGGTTATTTCTCCGTGTTAGTGACACATCTAATTACGCTTGATTACTTTTTAAGCCCAAGTGTGTCATTTTTATGTTATAAAGAAAAGCAAACACTGAAAATAAAAAGTTCTAGTTTCAGGACCAAGATTATGCTTTCCAAGTCCTATTGATGGAAAGAAACTAAACTTCAGATGAAAAATCTGTATCTGTCACTTCCTATCAACCAAAGCTTGTTCTGGATGAGTGTCACTGTCCACATTATTTTGAAAGCATGTCAGCAGTGGTTTTCAAATAGAAAAGACAAGGCGAGGTAAAGAAAAGAAAAACAACAGCAACAAAAACAAAAAGAAAAAGGCACTTTTGGGAGCAGTCTGCTCTCCTCCCTTTGGCGGCTCTTCTCACCTCCATCAGCATCTCCTCCGGCAGCTCCAGGGCTTCGAAGGTGATGAGCCCCTCCAGGCTGGGGGGTGAAGCACCATAAGTCATGTATCTCAGGCTGGAAGCAGCCTCAGCTCCCGGAGGGGAAGCCCCCCAACCCAGCCCCGGCGGGGAGCCCACACACACGCAGCTGTTGGCGGAGCACAGGGAGCCCTTGGGCTGCTGCTGCAGCTGGCTGCAAGGGGACAGGACCGTGAGCATGTGGGCAGGTGGGCTGTGCCCGCCCCTGACGCCAGCCCAGCAACAGTCACGGACCCCCTACTGGAGCCTATGAAGAGGTTTTATTTCTCTGAGGTCACCTTTATTCCTTGTTTATACATCTATTTCATCGACATCATCATGGCTAGTTTTTTTTTTTTTTTAAGATTTTATTTATTGATTCGAGTGTGAGCAAGTGAGCCAGAGAGAGAGAGAGAGAGAGAGAGAGAGAGACAGACAGAGAGAAAG
The DNA here is from genome assembly GCF_964662115.1 of Mustela nivalis. Classification (NCBI taxonomy): domain Eukaryota; kingdom Metazoa; phylum Chordata; class Mammalia; order Carnivora; family Mustelidae; genus Mustela; species Mustela nivalis. Next base: position 15,648,328 of record NC_139036.1, read on the forward strand.
AGAGAGAGAGATCAAGAGCAGGGGGAGGGGCAGAGGGAGAGGCGGATTCCCCACTGACCAGGGAGCTGGATGCAGGGCTCCTTCCTGGGGTTCCAAGATCAATACCTGAGCTGAAGGCAGCCGCTTCACTGACTGAGCCACCCAAGCACCCCTACATGGCTTGTTTTAAACAAGTTTATAGCGTATACATTTCTCCCCATTGCTCCACAGACCTCCTCATCATAAAACGCAGCAGAGGCCCAGCAGTTCCCTAGATGTCTGTATGTGATGACTGTCTGGAGGATTTACACTATTTCTGGTTCTTTAAGCCACAGATAACACTGTAATGAAATTTAAAGTTTTCCCTTCTTTTGGATGATTCATTTGTGATAAGCACTCTGAAGTGGTATTATAAACAGGAATGGGGTTACCACAGGTCAAATGTTACATCTTCACAGCTCTTGTGACAACTGCAGCACTACTTTTGACCCCAGGTGTGAGCACACAGACCCCACCACACCTCAGCAACGGTGGGCACCTCCATCTTCTAGTGCTGGCTTAGCTAACAGGTATAAAATGTCACTTTCTGAAAATGACATTTTACTATTATTTAATACTTTCAATAATCTGAAGAACAAGATTATTGGCTCTACTTCCTCTCTTGTTACCTGTTTATAATCCTTTTGCTTATAAATCTCCTGACATTTTGATTGTTGACTTACGTAGCTGAAAAGATTTTAAAGGACACAAGGTACAATACAGACGACAATGCTAAATGATAACTCATTTCCAGTACAAACTGAAAACTTCTTTAATTTTGGATATTAATAACCTATTTATAGAGAATGGATGATAAAACCAATCTACTGGCCTATCTAAATGCAGCTAGGGCTAAGTGCAAAGATTAGGACCCGAAGTATGAAAAAAGGGGAAACTTAAGTTTCTAAGAATAAAAGTAAAGATAAACAACCATCTACTATTTCAAAAAAATTACCAGAGGTACTGAAATACGCCTTTAATATAAAGACACAACGAGCACCGCAGATGCGCCACTCCTTCATCATGGAAAAGTCACAGCTACATTATACCGCTATAATACAGTGTTATCAACATGCAGTGCTCTTAGCTTACAAAGTTTCCCCCCTACAAATAACATTCCATTTATGCCTTATAACCCCTCTAAGGTCAAGAAAGTGATGATCTCAATGTCACTGGTAAGGAAACTGAAGCCCAGAGAGCTGAGGGACTGGCCTGAGTCGCATCATCAAGTCATCGACAGAACACTACACTCCAAACACAAGCCAATTCTTCACCTGAGGTTGTTCTTGTTCGAAGGACCATTGGGTACAAGTGGGGGCCGTGGCACTGTGTGGAGGAGATCCTACAGTGAACAGGACAGCTCTGGAACTTGCTGCTGTTCCTATAGGAGGTGCCAGTCCACCACCACAAGCTCCTGCAGGGGCTACAGCGAAAAGTTCACACAAAGTTACATTGCTTCCACGGTGTTTCGATTTGGGGGTGGGGTTACATTACTTTTATAGTTGGGTTTCTGGAGGCTTTTTTACATTAGGTACTTATTACTCTTAACATCAGAAAGTCAACACAGATCTGCATTAGTAGTATTTTACAGTACTCTCTTCTCAGCTGTGAACCTTCCTTACACCAAATCCACCTACTCAGAGTCACTTCATAGACTTCTAAGGGACATGAGTTGCTGTCACACCTGTTAAGGATCATTTGAAAAAGTGGAAACCAAGAACTTAGGATAAAAATATGAGGGAAAGATGAAGGGAGATCAGGACTCTCCACGGTGTAAGAGCCAGAGAAAGTTGAGTCAAAGTACATGTGGGCCTTGGAATTGCAGCCATACATCTGTCAGGAAGAAATGGGGGTGGACCCAATGTCAGGGGCCCCGATGGGCTGGTGTGGGTTAAAGGAAGGGAAGGTGGAAAGTCCTTCTCCACCAAACCACACAGAATCAATAAAAGTTGTCCAAAGCCTTTTCATACTCAAGCATCTCAAAAACATTACATTTCTGAGAACACAGAATGGAGGTGGGAGTTAAAAACACAAATCACAAATTTAAAACCAGATACAGAAAAAACCTACCATCAGTGTCCATCTTATCCACAACAGAGCATAACAAACTTGAAGCATCTAATTAACAGAACAGAGAGATTATAAAAATCTTCTAGGAAGCCATGAACTATAAGTGGAAATTAGTTAAACAGTATCTATTTGTAGGTATTTGTGTATTTAAATATGGTCATGGATGTATTTTAAGAGACAATGACACATTTCTTTTAAGGAATTAAGTTTTTCCTATTATCAGCAGTTTTTATTTTCAGAAATGGAGACTTAGAGAGAGAAATCTGTGATTTCGAATGATGATAGTAAAGTTCATGTGGAAAAGAGAAGAGAAAAAGAGGATAAAAATGATCAAAGATGCATTTTATGCTTAAATGTTGTTTAAGGAGAAAAATCTGGTTTCATACACACAAACTTGGACTTAAATTACAACACATATTCATGCAGAACTTACAAACCCTATAAATTTAATTTGTGAAAGGGGATGATACATAATACGGTTTTTCAAACAAGCTAATTCCAAAAACTGTTCCAACTCGTAGTGACTGACTTCTGGAAAACAGCACACAGAATGATGACTTTCAGAATGGCAGTGTTAAGTGTGAGCAGCATCAGAGACCTGCTTTTCAGTGAAACAACTGTAAGTGGTGAAAATTAATTTTCTTATTCATTTAAGAAAGAGAGTGGGGAGTAGGGGGTGAGAGAGAGTCTTAAGCAGACTTGGCACTGAGCAGGGAGCCCAACATGGGGCTCGATCTCACGATCCTGAGATTACAACTGAGCTGAAACCAAAAGTCAGATACTTAACTAACTGCATCACAGAGGCACTGTGGTAAAAATTCTTTCTTTAAGAAACAACCACTTAGGGGTACCTGGGTATGTGCACCCTTATGTTCAATGCAGCATTATTTACAATAGCAAAGATATGGAAGCAACCTAACTGTCCATCAACAGATGAATGGATAAAGAAGATGTGGTGTAGGTGTTTTATTTATACAGTGGAATATTACACAGCCTTAAAAAGGGATGGGATCTTGCCCTTTGTGACAACATGGATGGACCTAGAGGGTATTATGCCCAAGTGAAATAACTCAGACTGAAAAAGACAAATACCATGTGATTTCACTCACATGTGGAACTGGAAAAACAAAATAAACAAACAAAAAGCAGAATTAAACCTATAAATACAGAGAACAAACAGATGGTTGCCAGAGGGGAGGGGAGGTGAGGGGAAAAAGGCAAAATGGGTAAGAGGAGTAGAAGATACAGGCTTGCAGTTAAGAAATGAGTAAGATGTGGGAATAAAAGGTACAGCACAGGGAATACGGGCAATGATACTATGATAGTGATGTCTGGGGACAGATGGCAGCTACCCTTGTGGCGAGCACAGTGTAATGTATAGAGATGCTGAATCACTATGTCGTACACCTAAAGCTAATGTGAACTTGTATGTCAACTATACTCAAATAAAAAAAATTTAAGTAAAGTATGATCATAATGTCTCATCAAATAGAGACTATCATTAAAGAGAGAGATTATAAAAAAGAACCAAGTGCAAATTCAGGAGTTAAAAAGGACAATAACTGAAATTAAAAATTCACTACAGGGGTTCAACAGCACATGTGAACTGGCAGAAGAAAGAATCCATCAACTTGAAGATAAATCGATAGAGACCGTACAATGTGCAGCACAGAGTGAAAAGAGAGCCTCAAAAGAACTAGGAGACACCACTAAGTGTACCTATGCATAATGTGTATTATATGCATGCTAGGGGTGCCAGGAGGAGAGGAGAGGCAGAAAAAGCAGAAAAGAATATCCAAATAAACAATGGCTGAAAATTTCTCAAGTCGGATGAAAAACATTAATCTGTATATCCAGGAAGCTCAACAAACTCAACGGAAGATAAACTCAAAGAGAGCCACACCCAGAAACATCACAGTAAAACCGTAAAAGCCAAAGATTAGGACACAACCTTCGGAGCAGTAAGAGGAAAATCATGTGTCCCATACAAAGGTTTCATTCAGTCTACAGCTCAATTTGGAAAGTACGGTCAACTTAACAATATTAAGTCTTCTGATCTATATATACAGGGTTTCTTTCCATTTATTTATGTCTTCTTTAATTTATCTCATCAGTGTTTTGTAGTTTTCAGAACCAAAGTTTCATAGTTTACAAGTATAAATTTGATCCTAAGTATTTTGTTATTTCTGCTGGTATCTTTCACAGAATTGTTTTCTTAATGTCACTTTCAGATCGTTTCTTGCCAGTGTATAAGAAATACAGTGGATTTTTGGGTACTGATCTTGTACTCTGCAATGCTGCTGAATTTATTAGTTCAAAGAGTTTTTTAGTGGATTACTTAGGATTTTTTACATACAAAATCATGCCATCTGTGAAGAGAGGTAGTTTTACTTCTTCCTTTCCAAGCTGGGTATTTTGTTTTTTGTTTTTCCTCCACTGCCCTGGTTAGAGCCTCTGATACAATGTAGAATAGAAATGGTGAGAATGGGCATCTTTGTCTGTTTTGTGATCTTAGAGGGAAAATATTCAATCTTCCACTTTTAAATATGATGTTAGTTGTACATTTTTCATAGATGTTCTTTATCATGTGAATAAATTCTATTTCTAGCATATTGAGTATTATGTATTATGTTAACTGATTTTCGTATGTGAAAGCAACTTAGCAGTCCAGAGAAAAACTTCACTTCATAAAATTTCCATTTCACAATGGAAACTCAAAGACCCAGAATAACCAAAACAATCTTGAAAATGAAGAACAAAGGACTCTCATTTCCTTGGTTACTATAATGGTATAATAATCAAGGCAGTATGGTACCAACATAATAAAAGACATATAGATTGGTGAAATAGAATTAGGATCCAAAAAAAACCACATTTATAGTTGACAGATTTTTCTGACAAGGTTAACAAAACAATGCAATATGGAAGAAAGAATAATCTTTGTAATAAACGGTGCTGGCACCACTGAAAATCTACACACAAAAGAATGAAGTCGGACCCCTACATCACATAATCCACAAGAAAGTCAGTTAAAATGGATCACAGGTCTACATGTAAGAGCTAAGATACAAAACTCCCAGGAAAGAATACAGAGTTAGGCAAGGGTGTCAGATGTTATTTAAGAAGGGGGATCTAGGGAAACCCAAAAAGAACACAGAGAGGTTTAGCCTGACACCTACAGCTACAACGAACACTAGGCACAGCCTAACTTCTAGCCAGGAAAACAAAAAAACCTCGTGATATTTAATTCAATTCCTGCTATCCAATATATCAGGTCAGGCTTTCAAAAAAAAAATTAAAAGATATACTTAATGGTAAAAATAGTTTGATGAAACAGAGCGATCTTCATAACCAGACTCACATACAGCACAGACTGGAATTATCAGACTAAAATTTTAAAATAAATATGGTTAATATGCTAAGGGCTCATTAGGGAAAAGTAAACAACATGTAAGAAGAGATTGGTAACATAAGCAGAGAGAATGGAAACTCCACAAAAGAATCAAAAGGAAACATTATAAATCAAAATCACTGAAACAGAAATGAATAATGCATTTGATGAGCTCCCCAGTAGATAGACATGGCTCAGGAGAGAAACAGCTTGAAGATGAGCCAATATCAACTTCCAAAACTGGAAAGCAAATACAAAGAAAAATGAAAACAAAGACGGAATAGTCAAGAACTGTGGGACAGCTACAAAAGTATAGCATATATGTAAAGGGAATATCAGAGGAGAAGAGAGAGAGAAAGGAACAGAAGAAATATTTGTAGTTGTAACGATTGAGAATTTTCCAAAATTACTGACAGAACCAAACCACATATCCAGGAAGCTCAGAAAACACCAACCAGGATGAATACCAAAAAAACTACACCTAGACATATATCAAACTGCACAGAATCAAAGACAAGGAAAAAATCTTGAAAGAAGCCAAAGAAAAAGCACCTCACCTATAGAAGAACAGGAGTAAGAATTACATTGGACCTTTCTTCAGAAACCATGCAAGCAAGAAAAGAGTGGAGTAGTCTCTTTGGATTAGAAACCATGTTCAATCAGGTATTTGATGGTCCAGATTATTTCCTTCTTTGGATGCTAATGGGAGAGTCAATAAAAAATTATAGAGAAAATGAGAAAAGATTACAATGGTGAATCCCAAATTTAGGTGTATATAATAATAATGGGGAGAGTTTTTTTTTTTTTTGAGATTTTATTTATTTATTTGAGAGAGCATGAGTGGCGGTGGGGAGGGGCAGTCGGAGAGGGAGAAGTGGGGAGCCCAATGTGGGGCTCGATCCCAGGACCCTGGGAGCATCACATGAGCTGAAGGCAGACACTTAACCAACTGAGCCACTCAGGAACCCAGGACTTTGTTAAAAGTACTGATTCCCAGAATCCATTCCCTGAAAGTTTGTTTAAATAAGACTGGGTTATGGTCCACAACCTGCCCTTTGTTTTATTTTTTGACAAGCCGTAATCCAAGAAATCTAGTTGTGGATCTGTAGATGTAACAGTCCCTGAAACAACTATGAAAAAGCCTAGGGGATCTCATGACCTATGGTATTTTTTATAGGATCTACTCACTCACTGTAGAAGAAATGCTCAAGAGTACAAGTGTATTTAAGCTAACTTTGGTCAGTATTACCCCACCAATAAAAATCAATCTTGGGTCAGAATTCCTCCTAACTCATAACTGGTGGTGATTAAGACACCCCACAAGCATCTGTCTTGGTGTGCTAAGAAAAAAGATGAAGTGGCAGGGAGTGGGTGAAGAAATCTCAGGAAGTGTGTGAAGAAATCTCAGGAAATCTCAGGAAGTGTGTGAACAGTCAGCAGAAGCAGATATGTAAAACAATTACTTTCTCCCGCCCTCCAACCCTGCCAAAGATGTCCATGGACTAACGTCTGGAACCTGTAAATAGGCTACATTACATGGCAGAAAGTAATTAAAGTTGCAGATGGAACTGGCTTAAACATAAAGAGATTATCCTAGATTATCCAGCAGGTCCAACATAATCACAAGGGTCCATTAAATGTAGAATAGGGAGGCAGGAGGTCGGAGTCTAGACCGGCTATCGTTGGCTTTCAAGATGGAAGGGGACCCCAATCCGAGGAAGGAGGGCAGTCTCTAGATGCTGGAAAAGCCTAGGAAATGCATTCTCCCCTAAAGGCTCTAGAAGGAATGCAGCCTTGTCAATATACTGATTTTAGCCCAGAGAAACCCACTGCAGGCCTCTGACCTCTGAAACTGTACAACGCTATGTTTGTGTTGTTTTAAAAACAGCACACTTGTGCTAATCTGTGGCAGCAATAACAGTAAACCAATGCACATACTAGCAAATTACCCCATTTTCTTACCTATATCCATTGGTCATTCTGTATTTAAACTGTCCGTGCTGCCCTGATGTCCACCTAAAGGTATCTTTGCTTGTTGGTCTGATAATTTCCCAGCATTGACAGATCTAGAAAGAAGGAACGATGTTCATAATGGAAAGTATACTTAATCAAATTAATTAATTAATTAATTTGTCAGAGATAGCACAAAGAGATAGCACAAGCAGGCAGAGGCAGGCAGAGGCAGAGGAAGAAGCAGACTCCCAGCTGAGCAAGGAGCCCAATGTGGTGCTGGATTCCAGGACCCTGGGATCATGACCCGAGCTGAAGACAGAGGTCACCCAGGTGTCCCTGGAAAGTATACTGTAAAAATCCCAGTATTTAATATAATAAGGGAGATTTAAGCCAAGCCACAAAATGGTTAAAGGGAAGTCAGAGAATAAGGGGACAAAAAATAGATACCAGATAATTCAGGGCAGAGACGAACTTCAATAACCCAAACAAAAAGCAGACAGAGAACATTCAGGAAATTCAGTGAGGACTCTGTATTCAATCACAGGAAGTACCTGTGGTTTTCAGAGATTCTAAATGTATACAGTTCATATCATTACCCAAGTGGCATAGACCAGCTACTAAACTAATTTGGTCTGGTCTGTCTTTATTGTAGACATGTATGTACTATTGCAGTTTTCACACTGAAGGCTGGGAGGAAACAGTGTCTTTTACCTGCCAAACACTGCTTTGTTCTGCTGCTCAGGCTTCTGCCTCTCACCGCCTTGAGCTAGGAGACAATGAGGGCACTCCCGTGGGTCACTCCCGTCTTTAGTCTGCCCTTCAAGAGGGCCCGTGGCGAGTCACCAAGGCCAGCAGGTTGGAAGGCACTTGCGTTTTAGGTATTTTGAAAGGAGCCGTGGTCTGAGGAAACACATGCAAGCTGGTTACTACATCACGTGCAGCATTCAGAATCGTCAGACCTAAGTCAGACCTCGATTCATATCCTGACTCTTCCACTGAGAGCCTCTGTGGCTGTGGACAGTTCACTCGTTCTCTCTGGCCTCAACTTCTGTTCTTCGGGAATCAGTGGGATCATGTATAAAAAGCATTCGGCATGAAGTACTTAGACTGTGCCTGGCTCACGGCAAGTCCTCCTTAAATGGTAGGCATTCAATATCACTATGAATCTTTTCTATCAAGCACAGTAGGCCCCATCGTGGCTTCGCCTTCTGTGGCCGACCCTGGTCGGGAAGCAGGTGATCCTCCTTCCAATACACTGTCAGAAGGTCAGTGGTAGCCTAACACTGGGTCACATGCCTACGTCACTCCCTCACTTCATCTCCCCACGCAGGCCTGCTCCCACCTCACATCCTCTGCTTCTTCCTCTCCCTGTGCCCCTCCTGCCATCACTTGTGCTTTATCTCTCTCTCCAATAAATATATATTTTTTAAAGATTTTATTTATTTGACAGCGATCACACGTGGGCAGAATGGCAGGCAGAGGGAGAGGGAGAAGCAGGCTCCCCGCTGAGGAGGGAGCCTGATGTGGGCTTGATCCCAGGACCCTGGGATCATGACCTGAGCGGAAGGCAGATGCTTAACCGACTGAGACACCCAGGTGCCCCAATAAATGAAATCTTAAAAAACAAACTGCCCCATGACTATTATATATTATATATATTTTGGGTGTATTTTGAGAGAGAGAGAGAGAGACCACATTCACTTAACTTTCACTGTGGCCTATTATAACTGTTCTATTTTATTAACAGTTATGGTTATTAATCTCTCACCATGCCTAACTTATAAATTAAACTTTATCGCACTATCTGTGGTTTCAGTCAACTGCGGGGGGTCTTGGAGCATATCCCCGGGGGGACAAGAGGACTACTGTCTCCAGCTCAGCTAAGCTACCCCACAGCACTGCGGACTCTGTGTCACTCCATGTGGCCATGCAGCTGCAGGGCCTTAAACGGACACTGGCTCCACACGCCAGTGCAGGCCTTCAAGAGCATACTGTGGTCACAAGTACATTTAAAGTCTGGAGATGACTCCTCCAACAGCCCTGGTGGTCTAGTCTCACCCATCCCCCAGGCTTTCTCCTTGGATGCTGCACACACAAAAACTCCTGTGGAGCTTACTAGAATCCCATTTTTTCGGCTCAAACTGACCAATTCTGCTTTAGCTCAGGAACCCCAAAGTCCTCCATCCTGGACCCTAATAAAGGCCTGTGCCCCGGGTCCTGTCTCTGTCTGCACCTGCCTGGGTGTCCCCGTGTAGCTTCTTGAGGCATGCCAGGTACTTCTGCCAAGACATATGAGCAACGGACTTCTCTGTTCCAGTCTCTCTGGTGGTCTGCTGCCGGACCTGAGCTCACCAAACGGCACCCCGTGCTCCACGTAACGGACGTTAACTGAACAAAGTCGTCATGCTGACTAAGGAGCTTAATGAACACACCTTAGTAGGAGAGCCAATGATGGTTGGTAAAGGAGTTTTAAAGAACCAGTCCGAACTGCGAGTAGAGGACCCCGTGTGCTTGGTGGGAGAGGTTCCGAGGCTGCCGGGCCAACTGGGCTGAGGTGAGTAGCTGTACCCAGCCCCAGCGTGGGACGGGCACACGGGGTCCGAGTGCTGCTTTCTGAGTTTCTGCTTGTTCTGGTAGATGTTGGTGAGGGTCGGAGCGCTCTGCAGCCTAGCGCCCGACAGGAAAGGCTGTGGTGACAGAGCCGGTGGCACTGGGGAACCTGCCATGGACAGAGCACAGGTAAACACTGAAGAAGTCAGAGGACTCGAAATGGGAAGTCTAATGAATGTCATGTTCTTCAGGAGCTATTTTAAAAATTGTGTATTTGGCAAGAGATGATTTGGGGGATAGGTGGTAATGGTGGTGGGTACGTTAGCCACTCTTAGTAGCAGCTAGCAGAAAACTCTAATTAGCACAAGAGAACCACATCATAAATGATCAATGTCAATAAAAACTACAAAAACCTGGATGCCTGGGTGCCTCCGTTGGTTAAGCGACTGCCTTCAGCTCAGGTCATAATCCTGGAGTCCCAGAATTGGGTCCCACATTGGACTCCCTGCTCTTACTTACCTCTCTTCTTCTCTTACTTACCTCTCTCCGCTCATGTTCTCTCTCTCTCTCAAATAAATAAATAAAATCTCCTCTTACTTACCTCTCTTCTCTTACTTACCTCTCTCCGCTCAGGTTCTCTCTCTCTCTCTCTCAAATAAATAAATAAAATCTTTAAAAAAAAAAACCCCAAAACTACGAAAACCTCTGTTGAACCGAAACCAAATGATTTCTACTTTTTATGTGAATGCACACTTGGGGAAATCAATGTATTACTCTCTTTTCTCACCTAGAAGCTAAAAGAAACTTTTCAAACCAATCCAGAAGAACCCTTTATCTGATTAGATAATACACTTTTCTGGGATTTTATTTTACTTGTCTAAAAATCACAAGCATATATAGATAATTTAATTATTTTTATTAGTCTCATGAATGAAATTCATTTGTAACCTAAAGCGTCCCTGTTCTCCACAGAGAAAAGCCTCGTCCACAGGAACTCTTGCCTCCTCAGGGGACACTGCAGTAAGAGCCCGAGAGAAACAGGGTCCTGATATGGTGAACGGCTGGAACGGCAAGAGGACTGCCCCGCACAGACGTTGTTGCCAACTTCAGGTCTACTAAGTCCAGTTACAAATTCTTCGGAGCTTGTTGCAAGCCAAACTACCACCAGTAATTTTATAGGTACAGACCTATAACCATAATCTTCCCAAAAAGGAAATTGGAGCTTTTGCTACTGACCGCTTCTAGCCTGCTTGTGCTCTCTCTTTCTCTGACAAATAAAAAAATAAAAAGTAAATATTATAAAATAAAGTATACTTTCCATTATGAACATCGTTCCTTATTTCTATATCTGTCAGTGCTGGGAAATTATCAAACCAACAAGCGAAGATATCTTTAGGTGGACATCAGGGCAGGACAGGCAGTTTAAATACAGAATGACCAATAGCCTAATCTCATCCTAAATCTGGTATTTAATCTTTCAGAATTGGGTTCTGCCATCTCTGTGTGTGTGTACGTGTATATATGCATAAATATGCACATAGAAATAAATAAAATTAGTAGCAGAATGTTATAAATCTGGAGAAAGTTATCTAAGATTTATTTTTAGGGAAACACAAAATGTGAAAAACTGAAAAACTAAGAAAAGGTGCTTCTCTCAGTGACACAGGATTCCTTTAATTAGCCAACTCCTCAAATTCACATTAAAATTTGACTAATAAAAGTGTGATTTGCACGTATCTTTTATATATTTTATATTAAAGCAAATAAACTATATTTCTTGTTTATCTCATGCTAACTAGCAGCTGTTATCAAGAACAGTATTAATCAAAGGAATGAAATTTCATTTTCTAGATTGGGTTTCTTTCCTTTATTTATTTATTTTTTTAAGATTTTATTATTTACTCAACAGAGAGAGAGAGACAGTGAGAGAAGGAACACAAGCCAGGAGGGTAGGTGGGAGATGGGAGAGGGAGAAGCAGGCTTCCTGCCGAGCAGGGAGCTGACACAGAGCTCAATCCCAGGACCCTGGGATCACGACCTGAGCAGAAGGCAGAAACCAACTGAGCCACCCAGGTGCCCCTAGATTGGTTTTTATCATCTATGTGACAATGATCAAAATTTAGCTCAGTTAATTAATTCCCAAGAGAAAAGATACCTAAAGGAGATATTTGATTAACTATATGATATGCTAAAGCATATTAAACCAAGATCCTAGAAAGTAGGACAACAGATAGAATATTTCATATCTTCTGCAAAGAAGACATCCAGATGGCCAACAGACACATGAAAAAGTGCTCCATATCACTCGGCATCAGGGAAATACAAATCAAAACCACAATGAGATATCACCTCACACCAGTCAGAATGGCTAAAATCAACAAGTCAGGAAATGACAGATGCTGGCGAGGATGCGGAGAAAGGGGAACCCTCCTACACTGTTGGTGGGAATGCAAGCTGGTGCAGCCACTCTGGAAAACAGCATGGAGGTTCCTCAAAATGTTGAAAATAGAGCTGCCCTATGACCCAGCAATTGCACTACTGGGCATTTACCCTAAGGATACAAACGTAGTGGTCCAAAGGGGCATGTGCACCCGAATGTTTATAGCAGCAATGTCCACAATAGCCAAACTATGGAAAGAACCTAAATGTCCATCAACAGATGAATGGATGAAGAAGATGTGGTATATATACACAATGGAATACTATGCAGCCATCAAAAGAAATGAAATCTTGCCATTTGCGACAACATGGATGGAACTAGAGCGTATCATGCTTAGCGAAATAAGTCAAGCAGAGAAAGACAACTATCATATGATCTCCCTGATATGAGGAAGTGGTGATGCAACATGGGGGCTTAAGTGGGTAGGAGGAGAAGAATAAATGAAACAAGATGGGATTGGGAGGGAGACAAACCATAAGTGACTCTTAATCTCACAAAACAAACTGAGGGTTGCTGGGGGGAGGGGGTTTGGGAGAAGGGGGTGGGATTATGGACATTGGGGAGGGTATGTGCTTTGGTGAGTGCTGTGAAGTGTGTAAACCTGGTGATTCACAGACCTGTACCCCTGGGGATAAAAATATATGTTTATAAAAAAAATTATTAAAAAAAAAGAATATTTCATATCAGTTCTATTCCTTTGGTAAGACTAGAAAAACATAACTTAAATCCACTTATAACAGGATTAAAATTATTAATATGCCAAACAGATCTCCTACCTGATGAGTTTCTACTCCTGGATTCGTGACCCTGAGGATGTCCATAGCAGCACTGACTCAGCTGCTCCGGAATGGTCCCAACTGTGAGCAGGGAAACGGGGAAAGGAACGAGAGGTGATTTAAAACCAGTGCCAGAAGGAGCAGGTAAGACACGCACCAACTATACAGTACATGACAGTCAGCAAAGCTGGATGAGCAAAGCTTTATTTCAGCAGGCACTTTCTGGCCAGCGTGTGGGGTGCGGGGTGCTGGGCACACAACGGTCTAAAGAACCGCAGAATAGGCCTTGAAACAAGGGTGGCAGGAAAGCAAGCCACGGGAACAAACTGATGCCTGCAACCGGTAGGTCACTTCAGACCGAGAAGGAAGGAGCTGGCGGTGTTGGAGGCTGTGGAGCTGCAGGGGGCCCAGCCAGTGGGTGGCCCAGCTGCTGTCGCTCTGCACCCACCAAGCTCCTCCTGCCGTCCTAAGCCTTGCTCCACCAGGCTGCTCGCAGCCAACACCTGCACGTGGACGCGGCACTCATTCAGGCTGGTTCAAGCAGGTCAGGGAATTTGGACCATCAAGTGCTTGGGGACACTCCTGGGGCCTGGCTAAAATGTTCTTAGAATTAATTCACTCTAGTCAAGGCTCCCCTGCCCACTCCTCCTACCTCCCTATCTCCCTCACAGGGGTCAGGGCTACAAGGAGGTCTGAAGGTGCTCCCCCAGAGCCCTCCTCTCCCTGCCCCCCTGCACCCATCCCAGGCGCCTCCCCCGTTATTCTGGCACGTCTCTGCAGCTCCCTTCTCTGCATCCACCTCTGAGAGCCCAAACCAACCAGAGGAAGAACTGGGAAAGCTCAGGGAGATGAAGCAGACAGGAGACATAGGTCTGTAACTGGGGGGTTACACAGGCAAGCAAAGGTTAAATCCCGAGGAGGGGCCTTTTCCTGGAGGGCAAGGACAAGACTTGGCCCTTGTCTGGGGAGACTCTGAGGTGCCTCAGGAACTGCTTGAGGGGGTGAGGTAGGGCCAGATTTTGTTCAGGAAGATTTTTCAGCTAAACAGCAGCTTCAGAACTACTGCAATAGGCATGGTGATACACATTTTTAAAAACTATCATTATGGTGGGTTTTTTTGAATCAGGGCTCCTGGGCATACTTCAATCTTTCTCCCTCGGCCTCCTCTTGGAATTTCTTCACGTTCCCTACTCCTACCTCGCCAGTTTTGACCAAGAGTGGAGCCCTTTACAGGGGTATAAAAATTTACCTTTAAGAAGTAAAAAAATACGTATCTATTTATATGGGGAGCCCAGTTTGCGACCTGCTGCCCTGGGGCCCTCTCTGCCCCTGACCCTGCTCGGCCCCGCGACACCAGTGCTGTCTCCCTCAGATTCTGCAGTCTCAGCTGCTTTGGCCTGTCTTGCATGTTTTCTGAAGTTGGAGCATTTTGTGTCTCAGTTCATGAAAATTGTGGTTTTAGGTTCGTTTTCCTGTTTGTTTCGGGTTTTGTTGCCTGAGCTGTGGGGCTGCTTGTGCGGTTTCCTCCCTTGTGCCCTGCAGACTTCCCAGGCAAGGTGGAAAGACCCAGGCTGAAGCTGCCACCATCTTCCTCCCGGGGCTGGAAGGCCCCCCGGGGACCCAAGCCAGTGCTGCTGTACACAAGAGTGTCTCTTAATCCTTACAAATCTGAGGGGTCAGTAGGGTAGGAATTTCATGCAATTATTATCTAGGGTTTCTGATTTTGTGTGTTTGGAGCCCAAACCCAGTGGAGATACTTTTTATCCATGAGATCCATTTTACATTTCCAACAGCAGTCCCGACAAAGACAAACGTATCTGGGGATGCTGACACGGGCCGGGGAGAAGGTAGAGAGTGGGCAGGGTAGGATATGGCTTCCCATCAGCTGAAACTCACTGCCATCGTGAGCCACTGCTCCTAAAGACAGTGTCATGTCAGAGCCGCCACAGTGGAAAAATGGTGAAAACAACAGTTCCATTCTCCTTACCCAAAGGGGAAGGTGAGTAAGGCCTGGAAGACCCAGTGGAGAGTCTTCGTCCGACTGTCTGCACTGTGTCTGCGGGCGCCGGGGAGCAGGATCCCAGCCGGAGGAAGCCCAGTGGGCTGGTGTTGGACCTTCGTACCACTGCAGATCTGAAAAGAAAAATAAATGACTCCCTCTCTGGCAGGTTCTGGGCTCTCCTTTTCTTCTAAAATTTCCTAACAACATGTCAGGGAGTAGAGCTTTTAAAAATATGTAATATAATCACATGGAACAAGTAGAAAATGTATAAAGTTATATGGCATGAAGTCTCCCTCCCATCCTTATATTCTGTCTGCCTACTTCTCGACACTCCCTCAGTCCTACTCCAAAGGTTACCACTATTTTTAGTTTCTAAGATATCCTTTCAGAATTCCTTAAGTCATATCAGCAGCAAACAAACTGAAAATATTATTTTCATCTTGTTTTAACAAAGGTAATGTATACCATACCAACTATTTTGTTTTTTTGTTTGTTTTTGGTTCCCTTTATACACTTAAAATTACTGAATATCCCCAATTTTTTTTTTTAAGAGAGGGAGAGAGAGGGGATTGGGGGTGGAGGGGCAGAGGAAAAGAGAGAATCTTAAGCAGGTTCCACACCCAGCACAGAGACCAACACAGGGCCTGATCTCATGACCATGAGATCATGACCTGAGCTGAAATCAAGAGACAGATGCTTAAATGACTGAGCCAACCAGGCACCCCTATCCCAGAGTTTTTATTTATAAAACTTGAATCTATTGAAACTTATTGTATGAGAAGCTAAAACTGAAAAAAACTGGTAATTAAGAATTCATTAAGAAGAATAAACTTATTACATGTAATGTAAGATTATGAAAATTATATTTTCCAAACAAAATAAATTCATGAGAAGCATGACACTGTTTTACATTTTTTAAAATCTCTTAATGTCTGGCTCAGTAGTTGGGATTCTCAGAATTGTTTGTGTATTCAATCTTTTCTATAGCACATATATTGGGGGACATGCATAGAGAAAATCCAGCCTTACACAGACATGTAGCCAGAAAAGGGAGGAATATTTTGGTAGCCTTTTCAGATTTTTGTGATGCTTGTCTTGGAGACTACACCAAAACTCAGCCATTGGACTCCTGGATGATCTAAAAGAAACACTGCAATGTGGAATCTGAAACCATGCCAATGAAATTTTGTTTTATACTAGGCTCTAATCCTTTGGAAGGTATCTTGTGCTTGGACTAGATTTTTTTTATCCATGCAGGATTTTTAAACATTTGGCATTTTGAATGAGTATATGCAGGTATTCCAAATGTTAACATATCACACAGTATTAAAAGTCACATCCAGAACAAAATGTCACCGCAAATCTTAACAGAAGTGGCCGTCAAGGCATAAGAGAAGCTGTCAAGATCACAGTGGTGAATATGGTGAGTATATTTTCAAAAATTCTATTTTTTTCTCAAGAGCTCAAATTTTATGTCACTTGTTTTCTAGGAATGGCAGACTTCGTTCAACTGTTCTCAACAAAACGGCTGCCCAATGCCCACAACTGATAGCTTGTCAGCTGTTCTCCCATGAAAAAATGGTGTTTCCATGAAAAACAGGGTGAGTTCAACTTGCAATCATGAAACAATCATGAAAATGCTTTTCCTTAAAAGAACTACTCCAATGTGCACCAAAAGTGCTTTATGCCCACAAGCTACTTAAGGTTGCGATTTTCAAAGAGAAATAGTAACTTTTACTGCTTCCTTAAAGACATTCCTTGGTACCGCTACTGTCTGGTGGTAAGAGATATGAAAAATCACAGTGCATTTGGGTGCCACTACCTTGATGCATTTTAAAGCACCAGCAGTTTGCATGTCATTGCTTCTGTATCATTAGTGCATATGTCAACATAGCGAAAAAAAGCAGAGTGTCCCAATCATTATGAAAACAGTCTTGACCTCACACAAACCACACTTTGAAAACCACTGCTAATTCTGCAATCACTTTGCTTTTCTCATTTTATAATATGCCTTGGAAATTTTTCGACCTCAGTACAGAGAGAGCTTCCTTCCTCTTGAAGGAAGGTGCTCCACTGTCACAGATGGACGTTAAGGACTCAGTCACTTACGGGTAGGCACTTGGCTTATTTCTTATCCTCTGCTATTATCAAATTAACAACCTGTAGATATGTAGCTTCATACACAGGCAAGGACTGTGTAGCTACAGAATAAGTTACCAGAAGTTCAAGTGCTGGGCTCAAAAGATATATGCATTAATAATTTTCACAGGTTTTGCACCAAAACATCCTTTGTAGAAAGCTCTCATGAGTTTTCATCTCATCCTATGACATCCTTTTTCCATTCATTCAACTATGCATTTGGTGAGCCCTTTAAATCTAAAATCATGTACTCTCCAATTCTAGAAAACTTTTTCTTGATTATTTCCTGGAAATTTTCTTCTTTAACTTGTTCTTTCTGGAATGCCCACATTGCATAATGCTGGAAGAATATTTTTTATTCATAGTTTCCATCTTCTTTATTTGAGTCATCTATTTCAGATACAGTCCCAACTTTGTCTTTCAACATTTATTTCTATTTTTTTTTTCAGTTATGTTTTGGAATGTCCAAGAAGTCTTTTTGATGTTGATTGTTTTCAACAGCATTCTGTTCTAATGTACAGATGCAGTCTCTACCCTACTTCTCAGGGTACACATATTTCACATAAGTTTTCTTTTCTTTGTATTCTTGCTATTTCGTCCAGATTGCACTTTTTTGTCTTCAGCCTTATGCCTCACTTGCAGCTCTCCCTTCCCTGAGCTCTGGGGGCTGGGGTCTCGGGGGCACCGTGGGGCACTCTGATGCTGGCCCTACTATAGTGGGGCCCCCTTCATCTTTTTTCTGTTTTCCAGAAAGGTGCTGAAACCTCTCATCCTCTGAGCATGTGTTCTTATCTAACTTATCTTTGTGGACTTAGACCTTTTCGTTCTTGCTACCTTAGTGGGGTTTCAGGATGTAGAGGAAATAAATAATATGTAAATGATCTGTACAACCAGTGAGGTTTCATCTTTAATAAGTTCTTCCTTAATTCTTAAGAATTATTATATATACATATCCTACTATATCATCCAGCTAAGCTTAACCACCATTTAAATAGATTCATTATAGGGATGCCTGGGTGACTCAGTGGTTTTGGGCTCAGGTCATGATCTCAGGGTCCTGGGATTAAGCCCCACATCGGGCTCTCTACTCAGCAGGGAGCCTGCCTCCCCACCTCCAAATGCCTCTCTGCCTACTTGTGATTTCTGTTTGTCAAATAAATAAATAAAACCTTTAAAAAAATAGATTCATTACAGAAGTTTTTTATTCTTCAATTTTGTATACCTCCATGATACACACAGGTAAGAGATTATGTTAAACCATGGAAAGTAATAGATCTTTCAAAAACAACAATTTTTTTAAAAGAAAAAGATGGAAAAAAAAATACTCGCTTACCTTGGAGAACCATGTAGATTTGTGCCAGAGTTGGCAGGAGATGTAAGATTCTGCTCTATGCGCTGTTAATTCCTTATCTGAGTAGGAACTGGAATTGGTGCTGTCTCACTGTCAGGCGACAAAGTGGGCTGACACGGAGTGCAACAATCATGAATTGAAAAAGGAAAGAAATCCAAGTGAGACTGTTTCTCTTTCATTTGACACCTTGATGATATTTAGAGAAAATTCTAGAAGAGACCAAATGATCATGTTCATGTGAATAAAAAATGATCATTTCAAAAACAAGGCCAAAAAAAAAAAAAATCACACTGGAACTCCCCAGGCATTTATAAGCCTTTTGAGGACTAAGAATCATAATAAGAACTGGAAAAACATTCCTCTGCAACAGTAGGAGAAGTCTGTAGGCTGGCAAATTTCTGTTTCATCTGCTCACGTTCTGCTATTCATTATTATGTGAGGAGAAAAAAATATTTCTAGGAAAATATGCTGGGTAAAAGAACAGGAAGTTCAAGAGCAAAGATGACTGGAATGTTTACAAAAGTCATGAATGCAGTAAGAATTCCCAAACAACTCTTTTAAAAAGATTGAAAATAACACTGTACAACTCTCAAAGCACATGACCGATCTGAGGTCTACATGTTGAAGTGTTAGTGCTGGGTTTCTGTAATAGCCTCTCTCCTTGCTTTTCATAAATTTGGAAACATAATGTCCTTTTGATTCAATCTACAACCTATGAAAAACATCAGGGACAATACTGGACCTTAAAAAAGATGATTTATTTCATTCTTCTGTCTGTCTATAATACTAAAAAAGCCCCATAAATCTAACATGTTTTTCTCAAATTACATTGCAGATATAAAGAGATCGGAGATCTAGTTAGCTACCAAACAGGATGATTATCTTTTAAAGTGTCACTTTAGGGCTTTCTGAACCAGTAGAGTATGTCATATTTAAATAAAAAGAAAATCTCATCCATCATAGAGATCGTAGCTGCTTTCCCCAATAGCCATTCGCCCACTCTTTCTTACTAGCAGAACTCAAATTTTATGGAAGGTGTGATTTGCTCAGTGAAATTATGATACATCCCAGACTCCTTTGCAGCCATCTCTCTCTCTCGGTCAATAAGGTCTAAGTAGCAGCCTTCTACCCATTCTTCCTCTTTCCTCCTATCCGGAATGTGGTACACTTGCTGGAGCTTCAGCAGCTACCTCTGAACCATGAAGAACAGGCCAAAAGAACCAGAGACAAATTCCTTGAGCCACAGAAACGAAGGCAACAACCATTTATTTTGACTTCTCATCTTGCGAGGAAACTACATCTTTGGTGTTAACCACGCTGTGGTCGGGACTGTTGTTTCTAGCTTTTAGTCTATTAGCTCTACTCTTCATTTAGGTAATTCCCATTAAGTATCATATATTTACCCATCCATCCTTCTGTACTGAAGTACAGTCGACACGCAATGTTATATTAGTGACAAGTGTAACATTAACTATCTTTTAAATACAATGATTTGTGCTTTTAATATTTATATACCTGATTGTGAAGTTGACCTATAACCTGAAAATTAAACAAAACAAAACAAAAAACTTCTACTACTGGAAACTAAACAGCGTTACCAGACTTCACTCGCCAACCATAGTGCATGCAACCCAGAGCACACAGACCTTAGAGCCCAAGTTCCACTGAAAGGCCAACCAGCAAGGCCATCAAGGATCAGAAGGTGAAGGAAGAAATATCATCTTTCTACGGTCTCACTTCAATGAGTAAGTACACTGTTGGTGTACACTGAGGGCTTTTAAAAAAATACATACATTTTCAAGTTCTGATATTTTTCCTGTACTAGTTAATCACCAAAGGAAAATTAGAGTGGAATAAAACTACCCCAAGAAGTCAACTTAGCAACTTCATACATAATTCAAAGCCCCTCTCCCAGGGACTCTCAGGCAATCCTCCCCCAGCATGTGAGGATGTGAGCAGCCATGGCAGGTGTCCTGTAAATCTGGTCTGTTTGGACAGAATCTCCAAGCACACTTGCTCCACCTACACAGTCTTCCCTGGAGAAATTCCCAGAGCTCCAGCTAGCTAAGACCACTGCAGCCACTTTTCTGTCTAGCTTTATATTAATAATACAATTCAACCACCCCTGACTCCCTAAGCCCAAGGTGAGGAGAGGGCAGGTCTATGCAAGCCCCGAGTCTCCAGCACAAGTGGAAAGTCATCTTTGACCTGCATTGAATACTAGAAAGACTAAGCAGTCTGCCCAAAATAAAATATGCTGTTATTTTATTAAAATGAAGAGTTTTTGTCTAGAGGTCAGACATTTTCCTGGAAAGAAATACAGTGAAATATTTCAAAATAATTTCAATAAAAGTGAGGTTCTAAGGGAAGAATGAGATATACTACCAGTCACATTTTAAAGACTGGCCTACGAGATGATAGTTGTTAGCACATGGAGCTCCAGGATTTTAATGACCCTGCAGAGAATATGTCTTGTTCCTGCATCAGACCATTTTGATTTTGCATACAGCATAATTTTAATGTATTTGTAATAATCTGTTCCCATATGCACTTAATATCCTGTGGTAGAGTGTATGATTTTTTTCAAACTACTCACTACCTCTCTCTGAACCCCTTTCTACATCCCCTAGTGTGTGTACTCCTGCCACAAGCCCTGGCCAGCAGGCTGAGAGAGCAGCTCCCATGGGGGACATGCTGTTCCCTCTGCAGAGCAGAAGCTGTCAGAGCCATTATACAGTTCTGCTAACACTATTGTTTCCCTCTCTTGGAAGATCAGCATGTCCCAATTCTTGTATAGAGTCTGAGACAAAAGTACCAAAAAAGCTATAGATGTACGTGATTATTAGGAACACATAAACATGCGATTTGTGACATCAAGAACATAAGGGGGAAGGGGGAGTAAACTCCCATACTCTCTATAGTAGAATTTTTGTATGCAACTGAAGTTCAGCTTAAAATGGATTGTTGTCGCTTTGTTTTTTTTTAAGATTGTATTTACTTATTTGACAGAAAGAGAGTACAAGCTGGGGATCAGCAGGCAGAGGGAGAAGCAGACTCCGTGCTGAGCAGGGAGCCTGATGTGAGATTCGATCCCAGGACCCTGGGATCATGACCTGAGCCAAAGGCAGATGCTTAACCAGTGGAGCCACCCAGGACAGGTGCCCCATGGACTGCTATATCTTTTTTTTTTTTAAATATTTTATTTATTTATTTGAGAGAGAGAGATCACAAGGAGGCAGAGAGGCAGGCAGAGAGAGAGGACGAAGCAAGCTCCCCGCTGAGCAGAGAGCCCAACTGGGACTTGATCCCAGGACCCTGAAATCATGACCTGAGCGGAAGGCAAAGGCTTTAAACCACTGAGCCACCCAGGCGCCCCCTGGACTGCTATATCTTAAGGATAATTTATGTAGTCCCAAAATTAATCACAAAGAATGTATCTATAGAATACACACAGTAGGAAATGATAATCAAAGCATGTCACCACAACAAGATCAACAAAACACAGAGAAAGATATTAAGAGAGAAAGTGAGGGGCAAAAAGGCCGCAAGACATACATAAAAATAACAAAATGGCTAAAGTAAATCTTCCCCTATTAAGCTTAAAGAAAAGGATTGAAAAAGATATCCCAGGGATGCCTGGGGGGTGCAGTCGGTTGAGCAACCAACTCTTGTTTTCAGCTCAGGTCATGATCTCACGATTGAGGATCTCATGTAAGATTGAGCACCATGTCACACTCTGCACTCAGTGGGGAGCCTCCTTAAGATTCTCCTTCCCTCTCCCTCTGCCCCTCCCCTCCACATGCATGTTCTCTTTCCCTTTCTCTCCAAAAAAAAATCTTTTTTAATTTAAAATTTTTTAAAGATTTTATTTATTTGACAGACAAATCACAAGCAGGCAGAGAGGCAGGAAGAGAGAGAAGAAGGGAAGCCATATCCCTGCCAAGCAGAGAGCCCGATATGGGAGGCAGAGAGAGAGGAGGAACCAGGCTCCCTGCTTGAGCAGAGAGCCCGATGTGGGGCTCGATCCCACGACCCTGGGATCATGACCTGAGCTGAAGGCAGAAGCTTTAACCCATTGAGCCACCCAGGTGCCCCTTAATTTAATTTTTTAAAAGACTTTATTTATTTATTTGAGAGAGAAAGAGAGAGAGCATGAGAGGGGTAAGGGTCAGAGGGAGAAGAAGACTCCCCACTGAGCTGGGAGCCCGAAGCAGGACTTGATCCTGGGACTCCAGGATCATGACCTGAGCCAAAGGCAATCACTTTACTGAGCCACCCAGGCGCCCAATAAATCCTAAAAAAAAAAAAAAAAAAAAAAAAAAAAAAAAGATATTCCATGCAAATAGTAACCAAAGGACAGCAGGAGTGGCAATATTAATATCAGACACTTTCAGCCAAACACTGTTACAAGAGACAAAAAAAAGACATTACTAAAGGTCCAATTAACCAGGAAAGTATAACAATTATAAATATTTATGCACCAAACATCAGTGCTCCAAAATATATGAAGCAAGTATCGACAGAATTGAAGGGAGAAATAGACAATTCCACATTAACAGCTGAACAACTCAATACTCTGCTTTCAATAATGGACAGAAAAACCAGATGAATGAACAATAAAGAAACGGGACTTGAACAATGCTCTATACACTGTAGATATATACAGAACACCCTTCCCACCACAAACAGAAGAATATACATTCTTCTCAAGTGCACATGAAACATTTTCCAGGATATAGACCACATCTTAGGCCACAAAACAAATCTTAAAATTTTAAAAGACTGAAATCATACAAAATATCTTTTCCAATCATAATAGATAGAAAGTAGAAATCAATAGGAGAAGGAAAACTAGAAAATCCACAAATACATGGAAACTAAACAACACACTCTTAAACAAACAATAGGTTGGGGTGCCTGGGTGGCTCAGTGGGTTAAAGCCTCTGCCTTCAGCTCAGGTCATGATCTCAGAGTCCTGGGATCCAGCCCCGCATCGGGCTCTCTGCTCAAGCAGGGAGCCTGGTTCCTCCTCTCTCTCTGCCTGCCTCTCTGCCTATTTGTGAGCTCTATCAAATAAATAAATAAAAATCTTTAAAATCATTAAAAAAAAATAAAAAATAAATAAAATAAACAATAGGTCAAAGAAGAAATCACAAAATAAGTCAGAAAATATCTTGAGAAAAATGAAAATATAAACACAATATACCAAAACTTATGGAATACAGCAAAAGCAGCTCTAAGATAGATGTTTATGGCTGTAAATGCTAACATTAAAAAAAACTTAAGTCAAAAACTTAACTTTACCCCTTAAAATTATAAAAATAGGAGCACCTGGGTGGCTCAGTCAGTTGGGCATCCAACTCTTGCTTTTGGCTCAGGTTGTTATCCCACGGGTTGTAAGATCAAGCCCCATGCTGGGCTCCATTCTCAGCAGGGAGTCTGCTTGAAGATTCTCTCCCTCTACTGCTTCCCCCACTCACACACACTCAGGCACTCTCTCTCCCAAATAAATAAATCTTACAAAAAAAAAAAAGTACAAACTAAACCCATTTCCTAAAAAAAAAGGAAATCATGAAGATTAGAGCAGAGATAAACAAAACTGAGAAAGCAGAAAAATTAAACTAAGAGTTGGCGTTAAAAAAAATCAACAAAACCAACACTTAGCTGGGTTAAGTAAGAAAAAGAGATGACTCAAAATCAGAAATGAAAGAAGGAATGACAACTAATGCCACAGAAATAGAGAGGATTACAACAGAATACCATGAACAAACAAGTGCTTGCCAACAAGTTGGATAACCTACAAGAAACTGATAACTTTCTACAAACACACAGCCTACCAAGTTTGAATGATAAAGGAAGAGAAAATCTGAACGGACCATAACTAGTTAACAAGATTATTGGATCAGTAATCAAAACTTCCCAATAACAAAAAAGCCCAAGACCAGATGTTTCACTGGTGAATTCTACCAAACATTTAAAGAATTAGCACCGACATTTCTCAAACTCTTTCAAAATATTAGAGAGAAGGAAACACTCCCGAACTCCTTCCGTGAGTTGAGCATTACACTAGTACTAAAGCCATGCATAGATACTACCAAAAGACAAAAACAAAAACAAAAAACCAGAACAGTTTCCCTGATGAAATTTGATGTAAAAATCCTCAACAAAATACTAGCAAACCAAATTCAACAGTACATTGAAAGGATCATGTACCATCACCAAATATACCTACATTAATGGAATCTAAGACAAAAACCATATAACCATGTCAATTCATGCATAAAAAGCATTTGACAAAATTCCAACATCCTTTAATGATAAAAAGCATTCAGCAAACAAGGAATAAAAAAAAATCACCTTGACATAAAAAACAACCTATATAAAAAGCCTATAACTAGGGGCGCCTGGATGGCTCAGTGGGTTAAAGTCTCTGCCTTCGGCTTCGGTCATGATCCCAGGGTCCTGGGATTAAGCCCTGCATCAGGCTCTCTGCCCAGTGAGGAGCCTGTTTCCCCCTCTCTCTCTGTCTGCCTCTCTGCCTACTTGTAATCTCTGTCTGTCAAATAAATAAATAAAATCTTAAAAAAAAGTGCTATTTACAATAGTATTGAAAAGAATAAAATACACAGGAATAAATCTATTTACAATACTATTTTTTACAATTTTTACAATACTCTATTTATAATATGTTTTACGATACAATACTATAATACTTTTTTGATACTATTTACAATAGTATACTATTTACAATAGTATCAAAAAGAATCAAATACAGAGGAATAAATCTAACCAAGAAAGAGAAAGTATTGTATATTGGAAACTACAAAACATTGCTGGAAAAAATTATAAATGACACCCTGTCTTCATTGACTAGAAGATTTAATACTGTAAAGATGTCAACAGCACCCAAAGCGATCTATACAGATCAATCCCATCCCTACCAAAATCTCAATGGCATTGTTTTGCAGAAATAGAAAAATCTATTCTGAAATTCATATGTAATCTGCAGGGACCCTGAATAGTCAAAACAATTTTGGAAAAGAAAAACAAAACTGGAGCTTTCATACTTCCTGATTTCAAATCTACAGTAATCAAAACAATATGTTTGGCATAACGACAGACACAGAGACCAACAGAATGGAATAGACAGCCCAGAAACACACCCTTGCATATATGGACAAATGATCTTCAAAAAGGATGCCAACATCACTGGATGGCAAAAAGACAGTCTCTTCAGAAAATGTGAAAACTAGGTATCCACAGGCAAAGAATGAAGCTGGACCCTTACATTATACAATGTACACAAATTAGTTCAAAATGCATTAAAGAGCTAAATATAAGACCCAAAATATATAACTTGTAGAAGAAAACACAGGAGAAACGATTCATGACACTGGATTAGGCAATGATTTCTTTAAATGACACCAAAAACACAAGACAACAGAACAAAAAAATAGACAAATGAGACCACATCAAATCTATAACTTCTATGCTCAAAGGACACATCAACAGAGTGGACAGAATATCTTTGGTATGGGAGAAAACTTCTATAAATCATATATCTGGTAAAGGGTTAATATCCAACATATAAATAAATAATATAAATATTTAAAAATGCATATAAAGGAAAATAAATCAGGGTAAGAGAATAAGAGAAGTGAGGGAGGAAGGGACCTATTTTAAAGAGAATAGCTCCTGATATGGTAATGGAGGGAACAAGGTAGATGGGGCAAGGGTAGGAGCTATATTTCACTAAGTGTACTTCATTTTCTAGCTTTGAGTTTGGGGCCATACATAATTATGAAACAAAATAAAATCAAAAGGAAAAAAAGATCCCTAGAAATCAAAAGTGAAAATGAAGCAAAACATTTATAATCTTCCATCATACATAACCATGTAACAATTTGTCAGTGTTATCACTAGAAGGGAATTTTTTCAAGTGACTTTAAGTTTAGTAATTTGATTGGACATTCCTAACAGGATTACCCTAAGGACAAAAAGACTTTTTTGTTTTTTTAAGTGGCCTCCACACCCAACATGGGGTTTGAACTCTTGACCATGAGATTAAGACTAACATGCTCTACCAATTGAGTAAGCCAGGAACCCCATAAAATTATTTTAAATGGTTTTAGTTAATTATATTGTTATTTTGATATGATACCATGTTATAGAAGGAGAGAAAAGAGAACCTAAGTTCACAAGGGCAAAAAGAATAGAAAAGTCAATAGCCACAAAAATTTAGAAGTTACAAAGTTGATTGAAGCATTATTTGACCTAGGAGACCCAAGAGCCAATAGAAATTTCCCCCACATGGTATGAGGGAGTCTTCTCCAGGAGACTTCCTCCAAAAAGGAAGGAGAATACATAATACATCATCAGCATAAACTCATTGTCCTTAAGACCCACCACATACGAAGCTTTCAAATAACATTCTAATTTTCCATTCTTTTTTTTTTTTTAAAGATTTTATTTATTTATTTGACAGAGAGAGATCACAAGTAGGCAGAGAGGAAGGCAGAGAGAGAGGAGGAAGCAGGCTCCCTGCTGAGCAGAGGACTCGATCCCAGGACCCTGAGATCATGACCTGAGCCGAAGGCAGCGGCTTAACCCACTGAGCCACCCAGGCACCCTAATTTTCCATTCTTAATTATGAGTATATGACAATTACCAAACATCCAAGGAAGGAATCTAATCTGAAACCCAGCCTCTAAAACAACCTGGGAGAGATAAAAAAGAAGTATTTTTCATGGAAAAGTTAAAAAAAAATTGTAATTAATGTCCTCAGAGATAAAATACTGCACACTGAAATCAGAACAATGCTCAAAGGAAGGGGAAGCTTCTAAAACTTAAAAATATGAGAACATAAATGAAAAACTCAAGAAAAGAAAACATCAAGGAAATTTCCCTAAAATTAGAGCAATAAGACAAAACAAAAAATCAGACAAAAGAAGAAAATCAGAGTGCACTCTGGTACTTGTCTTATTATTACTTTTAAATTGTACAGATGTTTTAAAGATCTTACATGGGGGGCACCTGGGTGGCTCAGTGGGTTAAGCCGCTGCCTTCGGCTCAGGTCATGATCTCAGGGTCCTGGGATGGAGCCCTGCATCAGGCTCTCTGCTCAGCAGGGAGCCTGCTTCCTTCCCTCTCTCTGCCTGCCTCTCTGCCTGCTTGTGATCTCTCTCTGTCAAATAAATAAATAAAATCTTGAAAAAAAATAAGATCTTACATGGGGACTTCTGGGCCCAGTATCACATGTAAGAAGCTGAACAGACTGAAAAATCAACAGTTCTTGGATCCAAAAGAGAGAGAAGGACCGAGGCGAACTGATGCCGCAGGATTAGAGAGGCAGAAAGGCAAACACCCAGAGTTGTGGTTTATCTGAGAAGAGACTCACCAGCAAAAGGCTTGAGGAAACCACAGCCAGGACAGAAAAACATGAACTGAGATTGACAATCTGCAAGAGGATCACTGTGGACAATTCTCAGAGTTAAAAATTCCAGAAGGATCTAGTCACAGGGAGGCCCATAATATTCTCAGATTTATCCCGGGGAACTCATATGCTCACTTAGTAAACAGAAAAAATCCACTCCTGCCTCTTGGAGGGGGAGGAGAAAAGGGACCAGGTTTAAATAGGTGTGAGCATTCTGTTTCGCAGGGCCTGCCTTCAGGGGAAACAATCAGAGCTTTACCTGCTCGAGTTAAGCCCCAGACTGAGCTGGGGGCAGGGAAGTACCCAACCCTAATGCCCTAGAGCCATCCTGTCCCATCTTCAGGCAGGAGAAAGAAACTGGGAAACATGTGTGAAGCCCACAGCCCTGAAACCTAGGCTCACTAAAGTACTGAGACCCAATCACAGAACACTTCCCCCTCCCCCCACAGCTCCCCATCACACTTCTATAAAACCTACTTACAGCAGTTCTTTTTACCCAGGACATCCTGTATGATGATCAAGAAAAAGTCACAAGGCATACCAAAAAGCAAAAAACACAGATTGAAGAGATGGTGAGCCTCAGAACCAGATATGGAAGGCATGTTAGAATTATCAGACTGGAAATTTAAAACAACTATGATTAATACTCTAAGAGCCCTAATGGATGAGGTAGGTCACAAGCAAGAACAGATGAGATAGATATAAAGAGGTAAAGATAAAGAGAGAAAGAGTAAAGATAAAGAGATAGATATAAAGATTGATGAAAGAGAGAGAGAAGGAAATCCTAACAAGGAACCAAAAAGAAATGCTAGAGATTAAAAAACACTGTAAAGGAAACGAAGAATGCCTTTGGTAGTCTTATTTGTAGACCAGACACAGCTGAGGAAAGATGCTTTGAATTAGAGAACATTATTGACAAATCCTCAAAAACTGGAAAACAAAGCTTTTTTTTTTTTAAATGATTTTATCCATTTATTTGACAGAGAGAGCACAAACAGGGGGCATGGAAAGGAGTGGGAGAAGCAGGGTTCCCAATGAGCAGGCAGTCTGACGAGGGGCTCGGTCCCACTCCTTGGGATCAGGACCTGAGCCGGATGCTTAACCCACTGAGCCACCCCGGTGCCCCAACAAAGATTCCCTTTAAAAAACAAGAGAATATCCAAGGTCCATGGGACAACTACAAAAGGTGTAACATGTGTAATGGGATTACTAGAAAGAGAAGAAAGGACAAAAGGATCAGAGGGAAATACTGGAAACAACGACTGAGAATTTCCCCCCAAATGAACGCAGGCATCAAACCACAGATTCACAAAGCTCAGAGAACTCCAGGCAGGATAAATGCCCAGAACAACTACACCTAGGCAGATCATTTTCAAGTTAACAGAAAAACTAAAAAATTAGAAAATTCTGAAAGAAGTAAAAAAAAGAACACTATACTTTCAGAGAAACAAAGAACTGCTTTAACTTCTCAGTAATTGCACAAGCAAGAATGAAACGAAGTATTTAAAGTGTTAAGAGAAGTAAACCACCAACTTAGAATTCCGAACCCTGCAAAATTATCTGTCAAAAGTGAAGGAAAAATAGACTTTCTCGGACAATAAAAATTGAGGGGATTTGTTGCCAAAATAATAGCAATAGTATATTCCGTTATGTATGCTTAATGTGTGTGTCTTAGGTATACAGGGATGGGCTTATGGATTCTTATATTCAACTAGAATGGATGGCAGCAATGATACAAGGGATGGCAGGAAGGAATTAGGATTTTGTTACTATAAGGTACTTGACACTACCATGAAGTAGTACAGTTTTATTTGAAAGTGGACCTGGAGGGCATGTGGGTGGCTCAGTCAGTTAAGCATCTGCCTTGGGCTCAGGTCATGAACCCAGAGTCCTGGGATTGAGCCCTGCATTGGGCTTCTTGCTCAGCAGAGAGCCTGCTTCTCCTTCTACCTCTCCCTCTGCCTGCCATTCCCTTTGCCTGTGTTCTCTCTCTTGCTGTCAAATAAATAAATAAATAAATAAAATCTTTAAAGTGGACCTGGACTGGGGCGCTTGGGTGGGTTAGTTGGTTAGTGTCCGACTGCTGATTTTGGCTCAGGTCACAATCTCAGGGGTGTGAGACTGAGCCCCTTGTTGCACTCCACGCTTGGCCGGGGTCTGCTTGAGATTCTCTCACTCCCCCTCTGCCCCTCCCCACTGCTTGCACATGTCCCCTCTCTAAAATAAATAAATAAAGCTTTAAAAAATAATAAATATTAAAAAATAATAAAGTGGATCTGGATTAATGATAAATATATATTGCAAACTCTAGGGCAACCAATAAAGAAAGAAAAAAAAAGGTACAATTGATATGCTAAGAAAGAAAGAAAATAGAATCATAATAAATGGTCAGTTAAAACCACGAAAGGCAGAAAAAACACAGAAGACAAAAACGGGAACAAAGAACAAAAACAATGAAGAGAAAACAGTAACAAATGCTAGATATTAATCCAGGTTTACCAATAACACTTCTAATGTCACCGGTCTAAATGCACCTATTAAAAGGCAGATTTCAGAGCAGAATAAAACACACAACCCAAATACATGTTGTGTATTAGAAAATTACTTTGAATATAAAGACACAGATTAAAAGTAAACAGATGGAGAAAAATAGACCCTGCTAACACTAACATGCTTACATTAATCAAAAGAAGGCTGGAATATATTAATTTCAGACACAGCAGACATCAGTGTAAGAAAAGTTAGGGATAAAGAAGGGCCTTATGTAATGATATATTTATATTTACATAAATATAAATTCTCCAAGAAGACATAGCAATTCTTCCTTAACATTATGCATGCCCCTAACAAGGTGTCAAACTATACAAGGTAAAACTTACAAGTCGAAACAGGTGAAGCCACTAACGTGGCTGGAGACTTCAACACCTATCCCTCAAAAATGGACAGATCCAGCAGGCAGAAAAACAGTAAGGACACAGTTGAACTCAATAACACCATCAATCACCAAGATGTAATTGACATCTACAGACAGCTTCATCCAACAATAGTAGGATACACATTTTCCTCAAACTCACATGGAACATTTGCCAAGATAGACTACATTCTGGGCTATAAAACACATCTTAACAAACTTAAAAGAGGTGTGCTTGGGTGGCTCGCTCAGTTCAACATCTGCCTTCAACTCAGACCGTGCATCAGGCTCACTGCTCAGAGAGGAGTCTGCTTCTCCCTCTCCCCCTTTCCCTGCTTGTGCTCCTTCTCAAATAAATACATAAGATCTTTTAAAAAAACAAGCAAAACGAAACAACCAAAAAAAATTTTTTTAAAGGAATAGAAATCAGTTTCTGCTTGCAGACTAAAACGGAATTAAACCAGAAATCAGTAACAGAAAGGTAACTGAAAAATCCCAAAATACAGGGGGACTGAAAACATACTTCTGAATAACAAATTGGCTGAAGAAGAAATCTCAAGAGAAATTTTTAAAGATTTTGAACTAAATGAATTTGAAAACACAACAATCAATAAGCTCCTAGACAGGTTAACAAAAGACGGGGGAAAAAATAAAAACCAGAAAGGGGGATACAAATTACTAATACTACAAATGAAAGAAGAGACACCAGTAGGGATCTTACTGAAAAGGATAATAAAGGAATACTATGAACAACTCTATGCCTACAAATTTGACACCGTAGATGAAGTAGACCAATTATGTGAAAGACACATCTGCTAAAATTTACTCAGGCAGAAATAGGCAATTTGAATATAGGTCTTTATCTATTAAAGACATTGAATCAGTAATTAATAGCCTTCTAAAACAGAAAGCATGAGGCCCAGATGAGTTCTCTGGTGAATTCTATCAAACATTAAAGGAAGAAATTATACCAAGTATCTATTTTCAATCTCTTTCTGAGGATAGAAGCAGAGAGAATATTTCCTAATTCATTCCATGAGGCCATAGTTACTCTCATACCAATACCTGAAAAAGACATTACAAGAAGACTGCAGACCAGTATTTCTCATGAACACAGATGCAAAAATCTCCAACAAAATACTAGCAAACTGAATTCAAACTGAATTATATGCCATGACCAAATGGGATTTATCCCAGGTATGCAAGGCTGGTTCGACATTTTAAAATTAATGTGATATATCCCATTAATAGAGAGAACATCACAGAAAAAGCATTTGACAAATCCAACCACCATTCATGATAAAATCTCACAGTAAACTAGGAATGGAGGGGAACTGTCTCAACTTGATAAAGAATATCTACAAAAAGCTACCGCTAACACCATACTAAAGGGTGAGAAACTCCAAGCTTTTCCATCAAGATTGGGTAAAAATATAAGGATGTCTTCTCTCTTTTTTTTTCTTCCATTGATTTTTCTATTGGCTGTGGTTATTACAGTTTCATAATCTGAAGGAAGTCCTATTTCACTCACCACTTCTTTTCAACACAGCTCTTGAAGTCCTTGCTAATACAGTAAGTTAAAAGGAAATGAAAGGTATGCAGCTTGGAAAGGTAAACATGAAACTATTGTTCGAAGATAACATGATTACCTATGTAAAAAAAATCCAAAAGAATTGGTCAAAAAAACCTCCTGGAAATAATAACTGACTAAAGCAAGGTTGCAGAATACAAGGTTAATACTGAAAAATTAAATTGCTTTCCTATATCTCAATAATAAACAACTAAAATTTGAAATAAAAAAACACCATTTATATTACAACCCGCCAAAATGAAATATTTAGGTATAAATCTAACAAAAGTCATACAAGACCTGTATGAGGAAAACTACAAAACTCTGATGAATGAAATCAAAGAACATATAGATGGAGAGATACTCTACGTTTTTGGATAGGAAGACTAAATATTGTCAACATGTCAGTTCTTCCCAACTCGATCTATAGATTCACTACAATCCCAATGACAATCCCAGCAAGTTATTTTATGGATATCGACAAACTAATTCTAAAGGTTAAATGGAGAGGCAAAGGACTCACAACAGCTAATAGAACACTGAAGGAGAAGGACAAGGGACTGACACTACCCAATTTCAAGACTTAAGTATAAAACTACAGTAATCAAGACAGTGTTATACTGGCAAAAGAACAAATAGATCAATGGAACAGAATAGGGAGATCAGAAAGAGACCTTCAAAAATATAGTCAACTGATCTTTGACAGAGGAGCAAAGACAATACAATGGAGCAAAGATAGTCTTTAAAAAATAATGCTATAAGTAGACATCCATAGAACAACAATAACAACAAAATGCATCTAGATACAGACCTTTCAAAAAAATTAACTCAAGGGGCACCTGGGTGGCTTAGTCATTAAGCATCTGCTTTTGGCTCAGGTCATGATTCCAGGGTCCTGGGACTAAGCCCCGCATTGGGCTCCCTGCTCCATGGGAAGCCTGCTTCTCCCTCTCCTACTCCCCCTACTTGTGTTCCCTTTCTTGCTCAAATAAATGAATAATATCTTAAAAAAAAAGTTAACTCAAAATGGGCCACAGACCTAAATATAAAAGAAAAAAATCGCAAATATTGTAGACGACAACATAACCTAGAGGACCCTGGGTATTGTGATACCAACACCAAACACGCAATCCGTGAAAGAAATTTATTTAATGTTTGAATTAATCATTAGTGATGAACTTATTGAAATTAAAAACAACTGCTCTGTGAAAGACCATATCAAGAAAATGGAATATAAGCTACAGACTGAACAAAGATATTTGCAAAAGACACATCTGATAAAGGACTGTTATCCCAAATATACAGAGAACTCTTAAAGCTCAACAAGGTAACAAACAATCCAATTGAAAAATGGGCCAAAGATTTCAACAGACACCTCACCAAAGAAGATATATGATGGTGAATAAGCACATGAAAAATGCTGAATATCAGATGTCATCAGAGAAATGCAAATTAAAATGAGACTCCACTGCACATCTACCAGAACAGCCCACCCCAGAGCACTGACATCACCAAATGCTGGTGAGAATGTGGAGCAACAGGAACTCCACTCATTGTTGGTGGGAATGCAAAATGGTAGAGCCACTTGGAAGAGTTTGGTGTTTTCTTACAAAACTAAACATGCTCTTACCATACCAGCCAGCAGTCATGCTCCTTGGTATTTATCCAAAGGAGCTGCACACTATATGTCCTCACAAAAACCTGCACATGGATGTTTATAGTAGCTTTATTCTTAATTGTCAAAAGTTGGAAGCAATCAATGTGTCCTTCAATAGGTAAATGGACAAACTGTGGTACAGAAATATAGAGACAATAAAAATACTGGTGGTTTCCAAGGGACAGGTGGAGAGCACAGAGGATTTTTAGGTCAGTAAAAATGCTTTGTATATTATAATGATGGAGAAATGTCATTATACCTTCCTCCCAACCCACAGAATGTTCAACACCAGGAATGAATTCCAAGTAGACTATGGACTTTGGGTGACTGTGATGTGTCAATGTAGGTTTATCCTCAGCAACACATGTACTGTTCTGGTGAGTGATGCTGAGAATGGGGAGGCAAGGGATATGTGGAAACTTGTACCTTCCTCTCAGTGTTGTTGTAAACCTAAAACTGCTCTAAAAAAAAAAAATCTTTGGGGCACCTGGATGGCTTGGTCGGTTGAGTGTCCAACTCTTGATTTCAGCTTGGATCATGATTTCGGTCATGAGATCGAGCCCCACATTGGGCTCAGCATGGAGTCTACTTGGGATTCTCTCTCTCTCCCTCCACTTGCTCTTACTCTTTCTAAATAAATAAAATGTTTTAAAAATATATGCATGATGTATTTTGCAATAAAAAATTTTTAATAAAGAGAAGACTGTGGGGACACCAGCCTTTGGCTCAGGTTGTGATCCCAGGGTCCGGTATCCAGTTCTTTACTGGGCTCTTTGCTTGGCAAGGAGCCACTTCTCCCTCTGCCTGCCTCTCCCCCACTGCTTATGTTCTCACTCTCTTTCTCTCTTACAAATAAACAAATGAAATCTTTTTTTAAAAAATAAAAAATATAAAATTTAAAAAAGGGTTTGGCCAATGATAACAAATGCTGTAAATACATCAAAAAGCTGAAGACTGAGAAATGACGTGAGATTTGGAAGCACAGAGACCTCGGCAGGAATGGTTTTGAAAAAAAAAATTATCAAATATATTATTTACACAAGGGAAAGAAAAAAACAATGGTAACTAGAATAAGACAAAAGATATGAATGTCTTTTATGTAGGAAAATATAAATATCTACCAAAACACATTAAGGAAACCTAGATAAGTAGAGAAACACATACTCTTTTTTATTATTTAAATTCAAATTAGTTAATGCATAGTGTCTTACTAGTTTAAGGGGTAGAATTTAGTGGTTTATCAGATGGATAAAAGACCCAGTGCTCATTCTATCAAGTCCCTTCCTTAATGCCCGTCACCCAATTACCCCATCCACCCATCCATCTCCCCTCCAGGAGCCCTCAGTTTGTTGCCTAGAGTTAAGAGTCTCTTATGGTTTGCCTCCCTCTCTGTTTTTATTTCATTTTTCCTTCTCTTCCCCTATGAACCCTTATGATTTTGTGAGAAACACATATTCTTGATTTGGCAATTTAATATTGTAAAGATCATTAACTGTTCCTGTATAGGACTTATAAAATCAATCAATCAAATTCACATCAAAATCCCCTAATGTTTTTTGTAGGATTTGTCAAGCTGATGTTAGACTACATAGGGGTAAAAGCAGTTAAGAGTAGCCAGGGTGATTCCAAAGAATACAAAAATGCTCTCTACCATCACCCCTTCCCTCACTCTCTCTCTCACATACACACACCACACACACACACACATTTAAAAATTATTATAATACAGACAAATAGACCAACAGAATAGAACACCTTAAAACAAACCCAATTCTTTATAAAAACCTAACAGGACAAATCTGGAATTGTCTATCAACAGAGAAAGGACAGAATATTCAATATTAAGATCCCTACCTTATTCCATCTACAAAAGTGAATTCCAGGTAAAGTTAAAGATGAAAAAAAAAAATCTTTAGAAATCACCATTACTCCATTAGGGCAGCATGGCACAAACTACTGATTGCCTACAACTTGTATGTACCAATATTTTATATCTGAAGTTAAAAATTTCTAGAGCATCCATGTGGAAGAAACTCTGATACAAGGACATCTGTTACAATACACTTTGAACAGTGAAAAGATAGAAATTATCCAGGTCACCCTCAGCAAAAAATGGAAAAATGTGTGGTTTAGTTGTATTATAAAATACAGTTATACTGTAAATTTCAGATATTAAAATAAACTGCATGCATATCTAGATACGTATCTAGGAATGTAACAAAAACATGAATAAAAAAACCAAGCTATAGATTCGTTCCTTATACCATTTACTTAAAACTGTAAAAACACAAGAACATTGTACGTTATGTATAGATATAGGATATGTGGAAGTATAAAAAAAAAATCTACAGTAAGAATTAACCTCTAGCAAGAGTGGAACAAGGAAAAGGACTTTGGCTGTACCTATATAGCATTTTTTATCCTTAAGAAAAGACATCTAAAACAACATGGCTAAACACTGACATAAATAAAATTAGAATGGGGGTGGATTTGAGTATCTGCTGTATTATTTCCTGCTTGAAATACTGCATAATTTTTAAAGTCTTAATTCTTTTTTTAAAATAGAAGAAAATCACTGTATGTTGGATTTTTATAGGGAACTCCCACCTGTTGGAGCACCGATGGTGAACTGCCCCACCTTCTCCTGCAGCCTTGTCCCTGCTCCCCCATCCCCAGTGGATACATCCCCAAAGCACATGCTCTGGGGGATGATAGCCTTCACACCTGGCATGATTCCTAACAGTAGCAGCTGCGCCATCAGTATCTGACAACTACACAGACCGCTGGATACAAACTTCTCCAACCTGCACATGGTCAACTTGATACTATTCCAATTACTGAAGGAACCCAATTTCTAGGTTTTCTGATCCTGTTCCTTCACCACGAAACCACAGTTCCTTCTTTCTTGACGGTTTTGTCTAACTTCTTTTTTGTAGGTTTTCTGGTGCCCTTTGCTGCTCCTCATAGCCCTGACCGTATTTAGTCAACTTGGATTCTGCTTCTTTTTTTTTTTTTTTTTTTAATATAATTTTTTATTTTTTATAAACATATATTTTTATCCCCAGGGGTACAGGTCTGTGAATCACCAGGTTTACACACTTCACAGCACTCACCAAAACACATACCCTCCCCAATGTCCATAATCCCACCCCCTTCTCCCAAACCCCCTCCCCCCAGCAACCCTGAGTTTGTTTTGTGAGATTAAGAGTCACTTATGGTTTGTCTCCCTCCCAATCCCATCTTCTTTCATTTATTCTTCTCGTACCCACTTAAGCCCCCATGTTGCATCACCACTTCCTCATATCAGGGAGATCATATGATAGTTGTCTTTCTCCGCTTGACTTATTTCGCTAAGCATGATACGCTCTAGTTCCATCCATGTTGTCGCAAAAGGCAAGATTTCATTTCTTTTGATGGCTGCATAGTATTCCATTGTGTATATATACCACATCTTCTTGATCCATTCATCTGTGGATGGACATCTAGGTTCTTTCCATAGTTTGGCTATTGTGGACATTGCTGCTATAAACATTCGAGTACACGTGCCCCTTTGGATCACTACGTTTGTATCTTTAGGGTAAATACCCAATAGTGCAATTGCTGGGTCATAGGGCAGTTCTATTTTCAACATTTTGAGGAACCTCCATGCTGTTTTCCAGAGAGGTTGCACCAGCTTGCATTCCCACCAACAGTGTAGGAGGGTTCCCCTTTCTCCGCATCCTCGCCAGCATCTGTCATTTCCTGACTTGTTGATTTTAGCCATTCTGACTGGTGTGAGGTGATATCTCATTGTGGTTTTGATTTGTATTTCCCTGATGCCGAGTGATATGGAGCACTTTTTCATGTGTCTGTTGGCCATCTGGATGTCTTCTTTGCAGAAATGTCTGTTCATGTCCTCTGCCCATTTCTTGATTGGATTATTTGTTCTTTGGGTGTTGAGTTTGCTAAGTTCTTTATAGATTCTGGACACTAGTCCTTTATCTGATATGTCGTTTGCAAATATCTTCTCCCATTCTGTCAGTTGTCTTTTGATTTTGTTAACTGTTTCTTTTGCTGTGCAAAAGCTTTTGATCTTGATGAAATCCCAATAGTTCATTTTTTCCCTTGCTTCCCTTGCCTTTTGCGTTGTTCCTAGGAAGATGTTGCTGCGGCAGAGGTCGAAGAGGTTGCTGCCTGTGTTCTCCTCAAGGATTTTGATGGATTCCTTTCGCACATTGAGGTCCTTCATCCATTTTGAGTCTATTTTTGTGTGTGGTGTAAGGAAATGGTCCAATTTCATTTTTCTGCATGTGGCTGTCCAATTTTCCCAGCACCATTTATTGAAGAGGCTGTCTTTTTTCCATTGGACATTCTTTCCTGCTTTGTCGAAGATGAGTTGACCATAGATTTGAGGGTCTATTTCTGGGCTCTCTATTTTGTTCCATTGATCTATGTGTCTGTTTTTGTGCCAGTACCATGCTGTGGATTCTGCTTCTTTTACAAAAATTCTCCCCATATATTTGTGAAACTCATTCCTGACCTCATGCCAGTCTCTTCTGAAGGGCATCCAGCCTGGTTTTAAATTCCCTTGACTCTTAAGGTGGTTTTTGCAACAGAGGTCTTCCTTTAATTCTGCTGACTTTCTTATTTCTTTCTGTGTGGATACAAACAGAATTTGAGATCATTTCCTGCAAACTTCTCATCTGCCTTCAGAATCCAAAGTTACTGCTTCATGGAAGATGACTGAGCAGATTTTAGAATGGTAGGTATATAGTTCTGGGAATTCACACAACTAAATAAAGTGCCCCTTTGAAAAGGTGCCCTGCATGAGAGAGCATGGTATAAAGGTTAAAAATAAATGCTAGTCTAGTAAATTAAGAAATATAATGTGTACAAGTAGAAAATATTCTCACATGAGTGGTCTGACGAGATGTTGTGTGGAACCAAAACAAAGTCATCCGTGTCACAAGAAGAGTTCTTGCTACTAGTGCTGGCAGAATCTTTGGACACTTGTAGATAGTTGGGAGGACCCAATGGTGGGGAGGATAAGTTTTCTTCCTGAATATGCTGCCTATCTGGAAGGGACTAAAATTAACAACAT
This sequence comes from Mustela nivalis, assembly GCF_964662115.1. NCBI lineage: Eukaryota > Metazoa > Chordata > Mammalia > Carnivora > Mustelidae > Mustela > Mustela nivalis. Next base: position 15,687,669 of record NC_139036.1, read on the forward strand.
AAAATTAAAACTGGCCTAGTAATAAAATGCACGTCAGAATAGCCATTAGACTAAGGAATACTGTCTTCATAAAAGTGGGCATAAAGTTAATTCTATCTTAAAATTTCAGAAAAAAGAAATCTCTTTGGAAGATCTTTCCCTTAGGAAAGCAGTTTAAAGTGTCTTCATATAAAGACTTCTAAAATGTTTTCCAAAAATGATACTTAAAAATATATCATACCACTTATCACGTACATGTCTCCCTCTCCTGAAATTTCTGGGATGTGTTTTCATCATCTCAACATGCCCAGTTTCGGCTCTTGGCCTAGCAAAACAGGTACTCAATAACTATTCACTCGATGACTAAAACACTATGTCCAGGGACTTTAGACTAATAACATCTTGCACACATTTTAAAAAGTTTTAAACCTCCAGTGAAGAAAACATTATAAACAGGAAAGCAAGAGACCACGTTATGCAAAAAAGTAAATAGATCGGTAAGGATAACTACGTTCAAGCCTAGAGATATATGTTTGCTCACAGAAAGCAAGATCTGGAAAACCTTACAGGCTGTGGGTACATTCCTTTTGTTCTTCTTTTGTTAGGGGGAGGAGTGGGTTTGCAGGAGCTAGGACAGGAAGGAAAGGAAAGCATATAAAAGGTATACAAGCAAATACACAGATGTAAGCAGTTGTATGTCCTGTGGCATTTGCCTAGTTCAAGGACTCAAGTGACACCTCTAATTAAATGTCTTGGTTACACAATGGTTTTCTGAAACAATGAACTTCCTAATTTATTATGTTAAGTTCTCTATGACCTTGTTTAACCTTCATTTCTATTTAAGAAAAGGAAAAATACTACACGATGCCCTTTAATCTTAAACCCATGTCCTAAACACCCAATTCACTGCTAGTGCTCCTTCGAATGTCACTGTGCAATGAAATCTGTATCAGATCTCCTCTCGTGTGTGTGTGTGTGTGTGACACACATGACATACAATCCCCTCATCACTTTTTAAAGAGACCTTGTGTGTCTAGTAATAAAGGGAAGGGACAATGGAAAGACTAACATGACCAACCGTCTACGATGGGCTAGACATCGCTAGGTGCTTTCCATGTCTTACCTAACCCCAGTCATGTTCTGAAACCCATATCATACATGGATACAAACAGCTCAGCTCAGAAGTTTAGGAAATTTGCCTGAGATCACACAGCTAAAAAGTGCTCAAACTGATCCCAAGCATCTAACTCCACAATTTCTTTCCAGTGGTTTAGGCAGGCCCTTTCTCAAGCTCTTCCATGCCTTCGTCAAACCGTCTGCAGCCACAGCATCTGAGTGGAAGGGATCTTCTCCCTGCTGGTCTCTCCACCCCGTGCTGTAAGTCCGGTCCCCTCCACCTCCTCAGAGACCTGGACCAGCTCCCTCTGCCCCTTACGGTCTCACCCTCTCCCTTTCCTCTGGTTTTCTTCCCCTCTGTGCATAAACACATTCCATTTTCTCACACTTCAAATCCCTGCAGTCCTTTTAATCACCGTCTTCTCTCACGTCTTTACTTTTTAACGATGTCTCTTGAAATTATCAATCTTTACTGACACAAGCTCCTCACCTCCTACGTATCGCTCAACCCACCATAACCCCCTTTCTGCCTTCTCCTGTGCAATCACACGGTCTTCACCAGGCTGGCCAGGCTTCTCCCTGCCACGTCGTGTTACCCACACTCTGCTTCACCCACGCTGCAGACCACTCAACCCTCAACCCCTTCATTCAGTGAACCGGCTTCTCCTCCCACTTCTTAGTCTGTTCTGTGGGTGCCGGCTTCTCTTCCATCCCTTAAAGGAGAGGGATGGAGTGTGGAGTTCCCCAAGGTGTCACTCTGGACCCTCTACGCCTCACATTTTTAAAAAATTCTGTTCGGTTAGCCGCTGCACTGTACGTAATCAGCATCTGATGCGGTGTGCAGTGACTCACTGGTTACGTGGAACACCCAGTGCTCATCATGGCCTGCACTCCTCACATTTTTATCCGCACCGCAGCAACCACTCTCACCCTCCAAGTACCCCCTCACCTCTGCGGCCTAGATCTCTCCAGTGAGCACTGGACTAACTCACTACCATTCTGCTCCAAAGGGTTGCTCCCCGCACTCCATGCTCGAGTGACTTTACCATGATCCATCCATTCGGTCTCCTGTTCAAGCATCTCCAAGCTTGGTGAACTCTACCTTTCTCTTACCTGGCCCCCACCTTCCCTGTAGCTCAGGCCCTTATTCTCAGAAAAAGGAAAAACAAAACAAGAAACGTACAACAGTCTGCAGGGTTCTATGTGCTCTAACAAGTGACCACTCTACTCTCTACTGCTCTCAAGCCCCGGCTTCCACCCTGCAGCAGCTCACAGCACACCTCCACCTAAAAGCACTCTGACGGCTTCCACAGCCAAATCCTGTCAAGAGACATCAGCCCCCTGCCTCTCTAGCTGCACCTGTCCCTCCCCCATGCCACCAGTGCTCTGCATCCGCCAGCCTGGATGGCTTCACAGAGCCTTGTTCACAGAACTTCCAGCAATGATGGACGGTCTACATCTGAGCGCCCAGTGTGCTGGAGACCCACTAGCCACAGATGGCTACTGAACATTTGAAATGTGGCTAGCCTGACTAAGGAACAAAATTTTAAATTTCACTTAATTTTAACAAATTTAAGTAGGCCTGGAGGGGCTCCAGGGTTTCTTCAGGGCGTCATGCTTCTGGAACTTCATGAATGGGAATTCTTCTGCCTATAATACCATTCTTTTACTAATTCACCTTGCTAGGTCTTTCTTCAAAACTCAGCTCAATGCCCTCCCCTGAGCAGCCTTCCCAAGTTCTTGCTCTGATTTCATGCTCCCCATTCATGTTCCCACAGGCAATAATGAGACACACACATAAGCTTCCAACAGAGGTTGCTTTACCTACCTTGTCCCCACACAACTAAATTAAAAGCTCCTTAATGTAAGGGACTGGGTCATTTCATTCATTAGTATCAACCAGAACCTTACACAGACTAGGTGTTTAATAAATGTTATGAAACCAAGAAACATGATCTAAACAGCATTTAACCTATAGCCAATATCGTAACTAAAAGACTAATTTGGATTATTTTTTCCTTCCAAGATTTCTCTGGAATCAAGTAGCAGCTGGGTATTTGTGTGAGAATGTAAAAAGAGAATGTTGTATGTGCATGCCTGTGTGTATCAACTCTCCACATCAGTCTACTCCAGCCGTAGGAAGGAAGGGGAGGCTTGCATAAAATCATCTTATTTTTGGCAGTTTTCATTAAAAGCAAGGCCTTTTAAACCATCCCCTTTCTCACTATCTGGAAATGATACAGGAACATTCTGGATTTCCTTTTACTCCTCAGTTTTCCTTTTTCCCTTTTTATTTTCACTTCAAGCTGCCTTTTTTTTTAACCTTTTTTTTTAAAGTTGGCTCCACGCAGTGTGGAGTGTGGGGAGCCATGCAGCAGAAACAAGGAGTCACGTACTAAGCGAGGCCTAAGGAGTGAGGGATGTAACCGATTGACCCTAGGAATGCAAGGAGTCAGGTACCAAGCGGAGCCTAGGAGTAAAGACTATAGATTAACTTAAGGAATGTGAGTGCTTTCACGGGTGACGTTTGATGGATACCAGGACGGGTCGTTCTTGCGGGCCGAGAGCGACAGTGGAGCCCCACATGGATCTTGAACTCACGACCCTGAGACCAAGCCCTGGGTTGAGATCAAGAGTTAGATGCTTTATGGACTGAGCCATCCAGGTGCCCAACCATTAGCTTTTAATAAAAGCCTTCTAAAAATCGTTTTCCCACCAAAGTTTCTAGCATCTAAATAAGCGTCCTCTCTCCCCCAGCATGTCCTCACCTCTCTTAGCACTCCATCCCTTGGCCAGCAGCCTGAGCCAAGCTCCGAGCGCTCTCCCCTTCAATGCTGCCCCACCCAACAGAAAACCCCAACTGGCTCTCGCCAGTCAAAGCAATCTCCAATTCAATGAACCTCCTACTGGACCCCCTCTATCTCATTCCTGGGTCATCCTACAAACAGGCTCCTCTCTTCTGGCTCTCTCCCACATCTCTCTCATAATTAGATTCTTCCCTGTGGTTCTTTCTCAAGCATCAACTTCGCTTTTCACATTATGTCTCACACAGCATCAAATATAGACTTCATAATAATAGCTACAGTTTATCAAGCGTGCCCAAGGCTGCTGTTCATGAAGCCTGCCTTACAGAGGAGGGGGCCCTGGCTCAGTGCTGGAGCTGACCTGCTCCAGGTGAAGCGTGAGCCAGCGGCCCCACCAGCGCTGAAGCCAGATGGAGCCTGGCCCCAAATAAAGCCAACTGTCTTTCCATGCCAGTACACTTCCTCCGTGTTTCTCCCCAGTCACTCCAATTCCAGTGTCTTCTTATATTCTGGACTAAAGCAGGAATGCACAACACTTCTTTTCCCTCTTAGCTTTTTAAAAAAAAATTTAGGGGAATATAATGTCTTATTAGCCCATCTGCTTTTTCTAACTTGGTTTAAGTCTCGAGGGTTAGGCAAAAAGGGTTTTTTTGCCCGGTTTCAGACTCATCTGTTTGCGATTGGCTGCTTCAGCATCTGCTTTAGCCATGGGCTGTTAGGTTTTCCTTGAAAACAATAGTAAGAGCCGTTGCCACTTACTGAGTATTGTGTACCAGACATTATAGTAAAGTGCTTTTGCTTATTTACGCTTAAAAGAATCTACGAAATAGGTCAATTACACTCGCTTTCCCTAGGACAAACAGGGTCAAAGAGATTCATTTGTCCTGGTTAATGCGGCAAGTAAGGGGTACAGAAGCTCCCGAGTCCCATGTTCTTAAACCTCTAAGATGAACCCACTACACTAATTACCCTCTTATAACTGCCCCACCCTCCACCCGCAGAATTCAAGAAATTCATGTCTGCCAGGCTAATCTGGAAAACAGTCACCAGAGCTGACACAAGAGCCCTTGGAACTTCAGCTGATGAGAAAGCCTCAAGGTCACAGCCCACAGCAAGGAATGGGGGAAGGGTCAGAAGGGGGCAGAGTGAAACCCTGGGAGAACAGAGCAGAAATTCTCAGGATCTAGAAGTAGCACTTGGGCTGGAGGGAAGAGAGCCACAGAGAAAACGGCCTGGGAAGCCCAGGGGAGGAAGGGGCTGGGGTGGAGCAAGTCCTGAAGGGCTGGGAACCGGCATTCAGGGAACTGAGGTGGGAAGAATGTGGCTCCGAGGTCACTCACCACTAATGGAAATTCTACGTACAGTAAGTATTCAAACTTATGCGATGATAGTTGGAGGAAATAAAGTTACTACCTCCCTGCCTCTGATGGGTACTCTGCAGCTGTCATGCTTTCCAACCCACAGAGCATGAAAAGTCGTGAGTACTATACTCGCTGTTGAGGGGAAAACGACCCAGGGGGTGACATTTCTTGCTGAAGCTTAGACAGCTACAGAGGGCAGAGTACAAATCTAGGTCCATCTGACTCAACAATAATGTTCTCTGACCAAAGCTCAGCAGTAGCATGGAATGGGCACGTCAGAATGTAAGTTCTAGTAAACACTGCACATCAGAAGGGAATCCACAATGTATCCCAGGCTCCCTTAGGGATTATAGTTAATAAAACCAAAACTTACCAGTGGAGAGGCAAAGCGACAGGATGGAGAGCTGCCACAGGAGCTCCCAGAGACAGAGTTAGCATACACGGGCACTGGAACTGGGCAGGCTGGGGGGGAGAAACACAGGTGAAGAGAGATGTGCGCTGCAGAGACTTACACAGCTCGTCTAAGAGAAAACCTGTCAAAACGACGACATCGCTGTGCTGACCAGATTCATTTACCTACTTATTACAGCTCCTGTGGGTAAAACTAAACCTGCAGCAATTACTACAACTATTTCAAATGGGACTTGGGGAAAAAAATGACTGGAATTCAATAAATAAAGCTCAATGAAATCTTGAGAAGCACAATCAAAAATTAATTTGTGACACAAAATACTAATTTTTCCTTAAGTCTGCCTTTACTCTTCAAGTAAAAATGCAAAAAAAAAAAAAAGAGGGTACTCACATTTTTTCACTGGAACTTATTCAAGAAAAGGATGGCTAAAAAATGATTTTGTAATGAAAAAAGGAGAATGCAACCCTTAAGCTCAGGTTGAGTAGCAGACAGGTTAATCTTGTTGATGTATTTAACAGTGTCAAGATCATAAATGATTATTATTAACTTCTTTATTTAGCCTCCATCTCCTTCCATTGTAGAAGCCTATGATTTTTATAAATCATCTATAAAATTATCAGATTATAAATAAATCTTAATCCACGAACAATTTAAAATAATAATTGTGAGTTTTGCAAACACACGTTACCAACGCAGCAGGCTCCACAAAAGCAGGCATGTTCAGGGACCTGCACTGTCCTCCTGCAGGGGGCAAGGGGCTGTGAGCAGGCCCCCCGAAGTGTATATGGAAGCATGGCTGGGGTTAACTGTCCTAGGAGGCAATCCAGGCAGCTGATGGATATAATAAATCCCATCCTTCTATCCTAGAAGAGATGTTCCTGCAGCTGGTTTCACATTTTTTTAAAAATCTGTAAGCCTGATTTAATTTCTTTGGCTGTCTACCAAGGATAAAATCTACATAATAAGCCTGCTGATTAAAGATAAATAAGTTAGTGAGGACATGGCCATTCATTATTTTACTTTACCTTCCCATGTGTTTAAAGTATTTCATTAATTCTTTAAAAACCCATAAAGCTAATCTCACGTGTCATTACTCTCATGGAGTCCCAGACCTGTATGCTAATAAATCTCAGAGAGCAGGCAAGGAATGTGGTGTGACACCTGCATGGGGGTTAAATGACGAGATATGAGATCAGGAAAAGCTTAACTCAGGGTCAGTCTAGCATATCTTCTACTCTGGAGGGCCCTGGGAGTCTTACTGATATAAATTGCCAAAAGCCACTCAGTGTAAATATCAGTTACAAATCTTGCTAAGGAATAGAAGTGCAGAGGCTTTTGAAGAAAAATATGAGTTTTCTACCAGAGATCATTTTTAGAACAAAAACTAATATACATATACATAAATTATAGTTTGACATGTAAGATTTTTAATGCTAATTTTTACAATGAACATCATAGGGATGAAACAGAAAAGATATCAAAGAACTGAATGCAAATGCTCTGAAATCACATCCCAAATCCATTGCTATGGCAGGGAAAATATACAAATACTTAATATATAATCTAGTATTTTAAAACTATTATTCATGAGTATGTTGTTTCAGTATTGACCCCTGTTTCTCATGGTTACAAAACAACTCTCAATTTAATTTCTCCCCCTGAATGATAAAAATATTTACCAAGTCCATGTGCTGAAATTTAGTTCCAACTTTACAAAGCTTTAAGAAAATACATGTTCAGACTATTTCACCTTGTCCCCTATATGGAAACTTCCAGAGCTATTGTTTACTGAGGACATTTGCTAGGACAACAAACTGAGTGCTTCACATACCAGTTTATTTAATCCTCACAAACTTAACACACAGCATTATCTTCCTTTTACGGACAAGGATAAAGTGCATAAAGGCCATGTATCTTCTCCAACGTCAAAGCTAGCAAACTGAGGGACCAGAATTCAAACCCTGGTCTGTCTTATCCAAGAACCTATATGGACTTCCATAACACACATCAACAGAACAAAACTCTGGACTAAGGTTTTGCAAATCTCCATTAATATTACAACTAATTACCACAGGAAAAAAATCAAACACTTTTTTTTTTCTTTTTAAGAATGTCAAGATCAAGGTTAATTTGAAAAGCATTTTCACTGAACATGTCTTACGGCTTTTCTGGTCTGACATTTAAGTCGTGCTGTTTTTACATATGTCTGCTAAGAGTAAGATCAAAAAGAACAATCTTTTACATGAGATTGATAAAAACAAGTTAACAAACTGCCCCCAAAGAGGAGCTGAGACCCAGACAATTTCAGGGGAAAATGTTCTTTCAAAGCCTTCCAGAACTGGACAATCCCTATAGTATTAAGCATTCCTAGACCATGTAAAGTTAAAATACTTAGAAATTTTCAGCTTTAGGGGTGCCTGGGTGGCTCAGTGGATTAAAGCCTCTGCCTTCGGCTCAGGTCATGATCCCAGGGTCCTGGGATCGAGCCCCATATCGGGTTCTCTGCTCAGCAGGGAGCCTGCTTCCCCCCTCTTACTCTGCCTGCCTCTCTGCCTACTTGTGATCTCCCTCTGTCAAATAAAGAAAATCTTTTTAAAAAAATTTTAGCTTTAAATGATTATATTATAAAAAGAAGAAAGGCTCAAGATCAGTGATACGGCTTTTGCCTTCAGAATGTAAAAATCTGAACTCACGGCCTTGCGGAGCACCCAGAGCCCATTCTCCCACAGCCCTCACACTGCCATGAAAACCAGACTGCCACGGAGTGGCCCCTGCCTGTCTCCTGAAACCCCATCTTTGAGGCCAGGGACTTTCCACCAGGATTCTGGAGTGTTTCTCCTCCTTTGCCTTCTCCTAGATCTCCGAAATACATCCCCAGCCTAGACCTCTCCTCTGGACTCCAAGTGCCCTTTGGGCATCTGCACCCCTTCATTAAATGTGTGTCTTCAGTTTAACAGATCCAAGCTGAACCCCTGATTTGCCCCAGAGCCTGGTCCAGCCACAGAGCCTCAAGCATGTCTAAAACAAACAATTCGATTCCTTCACGCACCCAGGCCAGACACCCTGGAGGCATCTTTGACTCTTCTCTCTCTCACACCCCACATCCAATTCATCTGTAAATACTACGGTCTCTACCTCCAAAAACATGCAGAATTCAAGGGACTCCCCACCATTTCCATGGCTGTCATTCCAGCCTGAGTCCCTTCATCTCTCACTGGGGTAACTGCTGTGGTCCCAGATTGGTCCCCGGGCTCCTGTCCTCACCACCCCGCTCCACAATCTGTTGGCAACAAGCAACCAGAATGATCCTTTCTAAAACATCAGTCAGATCCTATTACTCCTGAGCTCACACTCTCCCCAACACATTTTGAGCAAAAGCCCACGTCTTTAACTGGTCTTCTAACTGTTCCTCCAGCTGACACGGCACTCCCAGCCCTGGGCATTTGTACTGGTTGTTCATTCCGCCTGGCAAGCTCTTCCCACAGATGTGCACACCGCCCACTGTCTCACTATCCCACTGTCCATCAATCAAGTCTTTATTCAAAGGCCACTTCCTCAGAAGGGGCTTCATGGAATTTAAACTTTCAATCCCTTCCCCATGGGCATTTCCCTTCCATTGTCTTTCCCAGAGCACTTATCACCTTCTTTATGGTGCGCTGATTAAACTTTACCCTTTGTTTGCCTCGAGAATATGTGCTATGTGATGACAGGGATTTTCTTTATTAACTCTACCCCCTGTATCTAGAACATAGCGAGCACTCAATAAATATTTACAAAATAAGGGAAGAAAAAAGATGAAGAGAAAGAAAGAAACTGACTTGAGTTTTCTCCTGAAAACTCTACAGTATCTTTTTAAAAACAACTTTTTGGGGGATACACAAAAATCAAATTAGAAAGCACACAGAATTTGAAAATATTACTTACCAAAGTCCATTCTATCTTTCTGGTTTCTCTGAGGCAAACCCAAGAGGAGATTAGCCAAGTAAAGTGAAGTTTCTCTGGGAATACTGGGAGAAGGGAAGAAAAAGACTCCAAGGGGTGAGTTTATACAGATTAACCACATGACTTTTGCTTTCACGATGGTAAGTGAAAATGTATATGCAGATTCGCAAACACATCTTAAACCAAGAAGATCATGGTAAAGCCTCATTCCTTACAGAAGAAAAAGAAAACAAAAAACAAAACACTAAGCAATTGCCTTTGAGAAAGGGCATCCATTCGGGAGGTTCCTGCATTGTACTTATTGATATTATCTGAGTATGTGCAGGCATAAAGCTCTTTAGAAGCACAATCAGCCTGGCACTCATATTTGCCAGAACTCTCTATTAGAAGAAGAGCCACCTCCCATTGTCTGGAAAAAGGCACAGCTCCAATTCGAGTGAGAAATAATATAGCTTCCTAAAATCCACTAAGAAAAAGACAAACCAATAGAAAAATGAGTAATAGGACCATGCAATTCACAGAATAAAAACTACAAAAGGACAGGAGACAAATGAAAGAGCACCAACTTTACTAGTAAAGAGAACAATGCAAATTAAAGAGCCAATTGGTCCCCTTCTGTTTGTGAGGCACCTGCTGTGATAACATCCCATTTGGTAAAACCATGGGGAAACAAGCACTCTGTGGTGGTGCTGCATTAGCTAATTGGGAGAGCATCCCTTGTGGTCTCCTAATTCCATGTCCAGGAGTCTATCCTAAAGAAATACACAGGACTGTATACCAACACACACACACACACACACACACACACACACACACACTTCACTCAACACTGTTTGGAGTAACCAAAAAATGAAAACAAGGATCTGATTAAACAAAATACGACACATTTAGCCATGGAACTCTATGAACCATTTAAAAGAATGAAGAAGTTCTCTATATCCTGATGCTAAGTGGTGTCTATGATACACTGTACAGTAAAAAAAAAGTTGCGGAACAATTTGCTAAGTATGATGTAATTGTACGAAACGTGTACATGTACATATCTACAGGAGGTACAGAGCCAGCCCATGTCATCCTGGAGAGCAGGGAAGACCGAGGGAGGGACTGACTGTCTAGTTCATGCACATCTGTTCTGTTTGTGTCTCCCTTCCCCCCAAGAACATGTAAAATTTCTGTGTGTGTTTTTTCCTTTTAAATATACTTTACATTTTAAAAAAGAAAAAAAAATGGCACAGCACTATCCAGTCACCTGTGATGCACCAGTAGTTTTCAGATTTCTGGTTAAAATGAATGTTCTCCCATTACTATCAACTGAAGAAAGATTCAAGACTGGAAACCGGTAACACGAATTCAAATAATGCTGCATTCACAGACAGTAAAACCCAACATAACCAAACATGTACCTAGGCATTAACCTCCTGTTTTTTCATAAAACATCCTGAGGTCTTGAGGACTATTGGCCTGTTTAAAAAAAACAAAAACAAAAACAAAAACAAAAACAAGCTTTTATTCCCTAGACAATGGGGGCAGAAAGTTCAAATCACATGATCCATGCTCAAATGCTTGCTATAAAGCACATATTCTGAACCTGAAAGTCCTGGGTTGCAGAAGGAGCCACAGATGGGCACCAGGAACTTAAAAACCTCTGGAACTTTGTGCGAATTCTGCCTATCTGGACTTAGGGTATCTTTGCCGAGGTCAGCCTCCCAGAGGAGCCTGAAACTTAGGAAGAGTTCAGAACCACTACTCTGGAGGTGACCCAGCCGACCCAGCACCTACATTTTTATTGTGTAAAATCAGGGTATATTTTCTCTTAGGACTGCCAAGGGCACAAGGAAGGGAAAGAAACAAAGAGCTGCCTCTCAGTCCCTCCTGGATAGCAGATGCTGCCCTCCCACACAATAAGAGCTGCAGGATTAGTGGCGCCCCCCTCCACCTGCCCCTCCTGCTGCCCCCCTGTATACCCAACAGGGCTGAGAGGGTTAAGTGTCTAAAGCAGGCGGGGCACTGATTTTACATCCTTTTTTACTCTGTTTACTCTGTTCAAGTAAACAGAAAAACCTCCCTGTAACTGGGCAGTATGAACTCATCGTGATTAGTTCTAGAGGGCCTCTTTCTGACAGGATGTGAGGGGAGTGGAGAAGAGGGAAGAATAACCCCAAATAATATCCACCAAAACTTGACCATCAGTCTTCTCTCACCCAGCAGTGCCAGGACCAGGAAGCTGGAGGCGGTTTTGGCTCATTTTCCTGGACCAGACCTAGCCCTCATGTGGAGTGCAGGGTCTCCCAGACCCAGCTAAGCAGGAAGCTTGGAACATCACTGTTCACATCACTTCTCACCAGGGTGTCAGTCCTGTCCCTGGCTAGTTGTCACCTTAACCTGGGAAACATAAAGCGAGCTTTATGGCCAGGCCAATGACAAAGGGGGGCGGGCAGATAAAAAAAGGAAAAGCAAAAGATGTTCTGGCTCACTATAGCAGTTTCTGCCTGTAACAAAATCAAAACAAGTCACAAGGGAATCAAAAATACCATTTTCAAAGTATTCCCTGTTTTCTAAGTCAAAGGCAACTGTGAAATGAGAAGATCCCAAAACTGAGCACAGAAATAAAAAGTCCGGCTACCTGAAAAGGTGGTTTTCCAACTAGGCATTGATATATCACTGTTCCTATGCTCCACAGGTCTGCCTTAGCATCATAATGTTGAGACATAATAACTTTAGGAGCCTGGAGATAAAAACATACCAGACACATGCATGATGTTATTTATCTTACTAATATTGATAAATTAACTGGTAAAGTTCACGCTCCTAACAAATGCTAAAATGAGATCACACTATGACACTTCCCTAATCAGGTGATCCTGCTGTGAGCTTAAGCCACATTCGTACATTGGGATTTACTAGAAAATCTCAAAAACTTGGAGCACCTGGGTGGCTCAGTGGGTTAAAGCCTCTGCCTTTGGCTCAGGTCATGATCCCAGAGTCCTGGGATCAAGCCCCACATCTGGCTCTTTGCTCGGTGAGGAGCCTGCTTCCCTTCCTCTCTCTCTGCCCACCTCTCTGCCTACTTATGATCTGTGTCTGTCAAATAAATAAAATCTTTAAAAAAAATCTCAAAAACTTTTGTAGCAACATGGACGACTGGAAGAGATTATGCTGAGTGAAATAAGTCAAGCAGAGTGAGTCAATTATCATATGGTTTCACTTATTTGTGGAGCATAACAAATAGCATGGAGGACAAGGAGGTCAAGGGGAGTTAGAGAGGAGAAGGGAGTGGAGGGAAATTAGAAGGGGAGGCGAACCATGAGAGACTATGGACTCTGAAAAACAATCTGAGGGTTTTGAAGTGGCGGGGGGGGGGGGGTGGGGTGGTGGGAGGTTGGGGGAAACAGGTGGTGGGTATTGGAGAGGGCACGGATTGCATGGAACACTGGGTGTGGTGCAAAAACAATGAATACTGTTACGCTGAAAATAAATTTAAAAAATTAAATAAAACAAACAACATTGCATGAAAAGAAGCAATTTATAGAAACAAACACTTGTATGTATTACTATGAGACAGCAATGCAGTTAGAGTATTAAGGTTATAATAAAAATACACACCAGCTACAACACAGAGGTGACTTCTGGGGTAGAAGAGTGGGACATGGGAAGAGGGAAAGATTTAAAAGACTTGGGCTGTTGCTGAAATATTTTACTTCTTTCTTGGGGAAAAAAAAGATCAAGGCACACATGGCAAAATGTTACCTATGTTGAAAATGGACAATAAGTACACAAGTGTTTGCTGTATTACTCCCTGCTTTTCTGCTCATTTGAAAGCTTTTAAAATAATACACAAACTATGATGAAAATACAGTAAGGACTGTCTTAAAAGCAAAGGCATTTGTCTTCTCTGCTGCTCTGTTACAGCTCTCTTCCCACCTCTTACTGGATGCTGCTGCTTTAAAATGCCAGTAATCTGGACAAACATTAAACAGAAATGTCAAACACGCTCAAAGCCAGGGAAACTTTATTTTCCAGGAGTACCATTTTTAACTGTCATCCCTGGTAAGCTTCTCAGGGTCAGACCCGCAGGCCTCGGGCCAGCCAAGCCAGGTGGCTCCTCCCGTGACAGCGCCGGGCGCGCCCACGGCGAAGCAACGGAGCCCCTTGGCTGGAGACCAGCGCGTCGGCCGGCTGAAGCCCCGGCCGGCTGGGGCCCCGGCCGCCGAGGAGCCAGGCCGCGCGGCCGGCGGTGCGAAGGTCAGTGCGGTCACGCCCCGACCTGGAGCCGCGCGAGCTGCGGGCGGGCTGGGAATGGCGGATCCCATGGTCTGCGGTCCTTGGAGCCGGCGGCTGACACTCGGCTACCCCAGCTGCGGCTGCTCGGGGGCGTCTTGTGCTCCTCGCGGCCGCTCAGCCATTCGGGACGCGGTGGGTCACCGCGCCACCCCAAGGCGGAGCCACTGGAACACCGCGGGGCTGTGAGGCCCGGGGCACCTGGACCTGCGGACTCGGACGGCCAGCGGCTGGCCTCATGCTGACCACACCCCAGCGCCCAGCTCCTGCGCTGTGCTTCCTTTGCCTCCGTGCTCTCCTGCGACGGGAGGACACTGACCGGGCTCCGTCCATCTCCGCAGTCCAGGCCGCGACACTGGTGTCCTTGTCACAGCAGCTTCTTGGGTCTCCTTTACCCACAGCATAGGACGCTTTCCGCCTCCCTCCTCCCTCCTCCCTCCTTCTGTTTCTCTTTACTCGTTCTTCTCTCTCTCTCGCTCTCTCTCTCTCTCCCCCTTTCTCTCCTTCTGTCTGTCCGTGTCCCCAGCCCAGCTGTATGCACAGTTGGTATGTAGTGACAGCCAAGAAGTTCAGAGCCAGAGACAAACACCAGCGCTGTTGCCCAGAGAGCATGCACCCTGCGGCCTTCTCTGCTACTCTGAAAACAAAACAAAACACCCCCCAAGACCCCAAACACCCCCTAATTAAAACTGTCCAGAAAGAAACAACAGGACCCAAAGGGAGTCCCTTGTGTTAAGTCCTGCATCTGCAGACAAGACTTAACACCCAACCGACTTGTGGCTTCAGCCTTCCCCGAATGTCCATCTGGCATCGCCTTGTCTGCGCTAGTGAGGCAACTGGCCTGATAGACCTTCTGTCCCTGTAGGAAGGCGACCTTGCCTGAAATCAATCCACTCTTCACTACAAATGCTGTTCTCCTGCCTCTTTCCACCTCTGAGAGATGTTCATTGTGTACCACTCCTTGAAGCTCCTTCCCGTTTGCTAGAAGGGGTGCTGCCCAAGGCATGAATTATTGAATAAAGCCAATAAGATGTAACAGATCTACTTCGTTAATTTGTTTTTTTAACAAATCCAGAAAGCAACTACTCAAGGATTCCGAGAGTTCATTAAAGTTCTATTACGAAGGGAAGTCAGAGTTCAAGAAGCTGCACTGGCTAAGTTTCCTTTTTTATGTTCCATCTTCGACGTGAAGACCACCCTACTCCAGAACAACATGCAGACAGAGAGCAGAGTCTTGAGATTTACCGTCTATCAGTCTGAGGGCCAGGAATGGGGTCCTGGGGAGACTGAGAGGCTGACAGTATGGGAAGGAATCAGTTGTTTTCTTGATTTCCCTTTTCTGTCCTTTTTTGGCTGCCTCTTTTCTCTCCTGACCATGACCTGTGGCAGCTCAAATCCCAGGCTCTTTGCAGCAGTGACAACAAGAGAACCCAAAACCCTATGAGAAAACTTGTCTTTTTGGCCAGACACATTAAACTGGATAGGAGTCCAGTAGTCTAAGAATTATTGTTTCTTTTCTTGTCTCTGCTGCACCAAGCGGCTTTACATAGGCACCTGCCACCCCAAGGGGAGACCCCAAGGGCTGTGAGAGCTGGGAGCATTGGCAGAGGACACACCTTGACAAGGGAATTTCCCAAGTCCACGTCTGAACAGACACAAATCCTAGGGTGGCCTCCAGAGTACATCTGTGCAGAAAAGACCTGCACACTGCAGTGGAGCATTGAACTTCGAGCACTAAACCAGGACAGAGACAATAGATCACTTCCTGGACAAACCCCTGAGACACCAGTGCACGGGCCATGTCCACTCAGCTCAGCAAGATCGTCAGGTGGTGAGACTGGAATTCTGCCCATGAAACTGAGCCTGTCCCAGCCAAACAGGGCTGATTGCCTGTAAAAACAAAACCCACAAAATTTAATATTTTTCCAGATCATTTCAACAGGAGACAGAAATTTAAAATGCAACACTAAAAAATACCCAGGATAAAACCCAAATATATTTGACATACAAAGTGTCCCAAAATGATAACCGATAATCCAAGGGAAAAGACAATCATCAGAGGCCAATCCCAAAATGACCCAGATGTTGAAATTATCTAAGGCTTTAAGGCAACTACCTACCATAACTACACTCCTTGAGATCAGCTTAGATAGTGAAGAGAAAGTGAAGCTCTCAATAAAGAAGGGGGAAACTATTAAAAAAAAAAAGAAACAGAAATTTTGGAACTGAAACTTACAGTATATGAAATAAAACAATTTGTTTTATTTGCTTGTGTCTGCAAGGCAGACAATGGGAAGTTCGTGAATTTGAAAATAGATCCATAGCAATTATCCAATATGCAATTAATTATAATCCAATTATCCAGAGAGGAAAGCAAATTGAAACCATGGCAGAGCCATAGGACCTGGTGGGAGAATATCCCAACTCTTAACACCCACATGCCCAGATGAGAGTGAAGAGAGTCCAGTGCCCAGAGAGCAATTATTTGAATTAGTGGATTAATTCCATACTGGAGGTCAAACCATGTAAAACCATGTCAAACCCTTGTAAATCCTCCCCCAATAGAGTGCAAGACAACATTTTACAGATGCAAAAATTCAGTGATCCTCAAACAGGGTAAACTAAAAAAAAAAAAAAAAAGTGTAGACACATCTTACTTATCATGCTACAATGAGGCTTAAGGAAAATATTTGAAAAGGTGAGAAAAATAAAGTGTTTTCCCTCAGCACAAATGAACAACAGTGTCCCCATTTTAAGAAGTCCATCTGTCACTGTTTCTCTCTGCAGAAGACATTTAAACCAAAAAATAAAGTGGAGCGAGGGGCACTGTGGCTCTGGGAAAGGATGTGCAAAACATGAAGTAAAATAAAAATTAGTGGGCAAGTTATCTAAATATTTGGAACCTCAAACAAAAATTGGAGTTTGATTTAGAGGCAAATAAACGAGTTGGTTACTTCTTTCTTTTTTATCCCCTCTGGCTCATCATCTGTGGTAATGACCAACAAATGAAAGCACTGTAAGGTGAGTAATTAAATATAAGCAGGGTTGGCTGAACACATTGCCTGCTCTACTTCTGAAAGTCAAGGACCCTTGGAAGCTTATTCAAAAGGCATTAAAACATCAACTGCTTCAGGCTCCAGCTTACTCAATAGAAATGGCATTTCTCAGTGGAAGTTCTCCTGTTGGCATCCTGCGATGACATTCAGGCTTAATCCGTGGCAGTGTGGACAATCTGTGTATCCTGCATAGGGCCTCCTACCACACAGGGTGTCCTACCTACCAACATCTTCATTTCTTAGGAACCACAAACAGTGACGATGAAATTTCAAGGGATTTAAAATCTGAGGGCGCCTGGGTGGCTCACTCAGTTAGGCGACCACCTTTGGCTGAGGTCATGATCCTGGAGTCCCAGGATCGAGTCCCTCATCAGGCTCCCTGCTCAGTGGGGAGTCTGCTTCTCCCTCTGACCCTCCCCCCTTACCATGCTCTCTCTCTCTCTAATTCTCTCTCTTAAAAAAAATGCTCCACATTACTTGGCATCAGGGAAATACAAATCAAAACCACACTGAGATATCACCTCACACCAGTCAGAATGGCTAAAATCAACAAGCCAGAAAATGACAGATGCTGGCGAGGATGTGGAGAAAGGGGAACCCTCCTACACTGTTGGTGGGAATGCAAGCTGGTGCAACCACTCTGGAAAACAGCATGGAGGTTCCTCAAAATGTTGAAAATAGAACTGCCCTATGACCCAGCAATTGCACTACTGGGTATTTACCCTAAAGATACAAATGTAATGATCCAAAGGGGCAGGTGCACCCGAATGTTTATAGCAGCAACGTCCACAATAGCCAAAATATGGAAAGAACCTAGATGTCCAT
This sequence comes from Mustela nivalis, assembly GCF_964662115.1. NCBI lineage: Eukaryota > Metazoa > Chordata > Mammalia > Carnivora > Mustelidae > Mustela > Mustela nivalis. The sequence continues at coordinate 15,705,442 of NC_139036.1, forward strand.
CAACAGATGAATGGATAAAAAAAAAATAGAATCTGAATGTGCACATATCCCCTACGTGCCCAGAGTAGAGCTCTTGACTGCATGAAACGAACTTCCTTTCATAATCAGAGGCATTTTCTTAACACATGACTTTTCTTTTCACATGCCTTTGAAACTCCAGTTTCCAAATTCCCCATGCTTATCACAAAAGGGAAAAGCACTCTAAGGACAAAGTATGCAGGGAAATTGAAAGAGAACTTGGATGAGAACCTTCCATGCTGACACATGGGGAGAATGGGGCTTCACTGGTCTCCAGGCACAGCAGCTCCCTTCAGTCTTGACCCTTAGCTACAGGTGTGGGAGCGTCTGCAGATCTGCCTGCACAGGGCCTCTTGCCACCCAAACAGGTCGTGTTTGAGAAGGGCATGGTTTGACCTCTAGATGTGTGAATCCAAAGGAAGTGAATCAGATTACAGCAAAGGTTTACTGTCATCTGAAGAAGAGTGAGCAGGTAATGTGTGATCTGCTGAATATGGGTTGAGAAGGAAGAGAAAATGATTTTTGTTATTAGAATACAGTTCTTGTATGAATGGATCCCATCAGACTAAAACATATGTGTTCCTAGCCGTGGAGAGCAGGAATATATAGTTATCATATAAGTACTTGTGCTATTTTAATGGTATTTTAGCCATAAAAATTGCAACTGGGTATACTCATGAATTTTAAAAGTTTTTATCCCTATAATTTTCCCATGTAATTCTTACTAATGAGAGCATCTGAATAAGGACTTTGTGATTGCTATTTAATAGGAAAAACTAAGGATTTCAGGTTTTGTATTTTGACGAAGGCAAGAATTACTGTCACCTCTGATCTTCAGTGTGGCTTGGCTTCTCCCTAGCGCGGGGGCTGGGATGACATGATCCCTACTCAGCGTTTTGCATCACACTGCTGGAAATAAACACAAAAAGCCATAAAAAAAAAGATTTTCAAGCATAAGGAAAGAGATATAGATCAGACACTTGAATTTCCATAAAAGAAAGGAGCGCATCAGAGAAGGAATGTGTGAAGGTAAAATAAATTCTTCTCTTTTGTCTTATTCTTAACTGATTTAAGGGACAACAAGTTGGGCAGTAGTAGTATTTTGGATAGCTATATGAATAAGTTGAATAAATAACAATGTCACCAGAGAGAGAAGGGAAGATTTGGGATACTAGGTTATAATGTATTGGCACTCTGTGTAAAGCAGTAGATTGCTATTAAAGATGTACTTAGATAATTTTAACATGTATATTGTAAATCCTAGGAAAACCACTACAAATGGTTTTTAAAGGAAGTTGAAATGACAGAAACAGAAAGGAATTAAAATTAAATCATATTAAATAAACAGTGAATTTATACTGACATAAACAAGATATTAAATAAGTAAGAGGTTGAGAAGGAACAACTCCTCCTAACAAAAGATTTTGAATTAATAAACATAGACTGAGGGAACTAAAAAGCCACCAGTAGAACATCATAGTAGGAATTGCTGTAGTCAACATCCATTGGTGAATGCTAAGACTGGTTGACAATAGAAGAAGAAACAGATTTTTACATCGTCTCATTTAAGCTTATCTTTCTTAAAACATGTAGTATTACAAAGGGAAAATAATGACTTTACAATGAAGAAACCTTCAGACTCCGCCTTAATGTGTGATCAGGATTGACATCACTGGTGATGAGACATATCCCATGTGCCCCCTTATAATGATGTACTAAGAAGGGTTCATTTTCTGTGGTCTTCTTCCCCAAAGTGCATAGCATTAAGATAGTTGTGAGAAAAGCATAATGGAAACCCAAATTAAGGTACATTCTTCAAAATACCTGACCAACACTCTTCTAAAGTGTCATAAAATCAGGGGGAAAAAATAAGGACCTACCAGATTTAAAAAGACTGAGATGTAAGAGAGATCTTGGTTGGATTCTGAATCAGAAATTGAACATTTGAAAAACTGGCATCATATGAATAAAATTTAAATATTTAAATTTAATATTTGAAGACAAATAAATATGTGTTTGGTAAATGGGACACATAAAACATTTTTCTGGCACTCCCAATAAATATGAGATGGTTGAATAATAAACTTCTCTGGTTTGAGAATACACACCTGTTGACTAGCTCTGAAAGCTTGGGGTATTATTTTCCCAAAGTCTAAGCATCTTTCCTAGGGATTGGTACTTAATAATGATGTGCTTTCTGTCCACAGTAAATTGTAATAATTCTGCTAAAAAAAGAAAGAACATATTGGCCATTTTGATTTCATGTTTGTTCAAAGCAAGAGCAAATTCTCCTTCAGAACAGATGAATTCATTTTGTAAGAGGGTTGGTGTGTCAGTCACAGCCAGAGTCGACATGCCTGAAACAACCCCTTTGCTAAAAGTTAATTATGACACTTAAGAAAAGCTTCCTACATGTTTTTAAGTTGTATATTTCAGTTTTGCTTCTCTAGCTCCTCTGTGCAAGGAACAGTTATGGTCTATGTTTTCATTTCTCCATACAGAATCTATGATTGAGTTCTGTCCCTAAAACTCACAGATGGATGGGGCCCCTGGGTGGCTCAGTGGGTTAAAGCCTCTGCCTTCAACTCAGCTCATGATCCCAGTGTCCTGGGTTCAAGCCCCGCATCAGGCTCTCTGCTCAGCAAGCAGCCTTCCTTCCTTCCTCTCTCTCTGCCTACCTCTCAGCCTACTTGTGATCTCTCTCTGTTGAATAAATAAAATATTAAAAAAAATAAAAAATAAATAAGATTCCCAGATGGAAATCACCATTGTGTAGCTACCAGCAGCCACATTCACTCAGTTAATAACTGGGGATTAAACTTAATTCAGATGAATTTGTATTAGTATAGAGTTTGTAAATCAATTGTTTTCATATTAGTTTGCATGTTGTCTAGACATGACATCATGTTAATTCTTTATGTGGTTCAACTACTAATTAAAGACTTCAAGGATAACAGATGCAAACTTCTGTTTAAAGCTCTAAATATAAATCAAGTTTGGAGTGGTGGTCCAGTGTATTTTAGGTTAGGATTTTTTTTTTAAGTTGGTACAAAGCTACATACTAAAGTCTGAAATGGATTTAGTTTAGCCATTTTAACATGGAAATGGTTTCTGATAAAGATGACAGGGATAGGTTTAATTGATGGTGAGACAAATTTTAGAAAAATAGGAAAATTGTTAAAAATTAAATTAAAATCCCCAAAACTCAATTGGTATGCAAGACACTAAAACATAATTAAAATGATTCTTACTTGCAGATTTCAATTTGTACTTCTATCTCTTCCTTTCAGAGTCTAAACCTTATATAATAGAGTAACTGTTCTGTGGAAAGTATTTAATTCTGATAATTCATTTAATTCTAGTATCTTTTGAACTTCTTGGCATTTAATGATTTTAATTTTCTGAATACAGTAAGGAGTTGTGGTAAAACCTTAACCAACTAAATCAAATTGGAAGCATTTCCTTCATTTCTTACTACTCTCCAAAATCCAAACACAAAATTGCTGACCTATGTTCAAGTTGCGGAAACATAATTAGAGGTCATTTGTTTACTAGTTCACAACTTTTTCTTAAAATTCAGAATTAATAAAAATCCCAACCCTTAAATATCAGTTTTCCTTATTTGGCTTATATCTGAATTTTAAGATGGGCAAGCCCATCAGAATGAATCATTTGTTTAAATTTTCCTGAATTGGGTTAGGAAGTGAGCTTTCCCATTTTCAGAATGGATGTCACAGATCCATTAAAGATCCATTAAAGAAACCTAGTTCCTTTAAATCAGTGTCAGTTATGCATTATGTATTTTATAACCCTATTTTTATTTATTGGAATATCCATTTTCTCCCTACAAAAATAGCATTATTTATACACACACAAGAAAGTCACTGCAGAATACAAAAAGACTTGATGTTATGTCAATGTGATTCATGTATTCTCTATTCTTGGATGGAGAGAAAGGATGAAATGCTATCTCAACACTGCCTTTGTTCCTCAGCTTGTCACATGTATCTTGAATTACTCTTAAGCATGACATTTCTACTCTGCTAGTAATTCTATTGTTTTTTGGTAGTCTGTAGGAAAGACTGTCCCTACCAGTAAAATGCCTGAAAATTGAAATCTTCATGAAAATATCTTTAAATGTAAATAAGAATTAACAACATAAACATTATTCTATTTATCTATATACCACTGGTGATTCCTACTGTTACCTTTGTCCCAGAAAATTTGGGAGAAGTTTCATGAAGTTTCATGAAGTTTTATTTTCAAAATATCACTTTTTAAGAATTAGCAAATAACTTTCAACTTAAAATTTGCAAATGAAGTAGGAGGGAATTTCCATGTACTCTTTACCAGCATTTCACCAAGATGATTTACATTCAAAATAAAGTTTACATTCAGAATGGTTGTTGGTGTTCTCTCTCTTTCTCTTACTCATTCACTATCTCACCTTATATAAACGTACATATATATGTATGTATGATATCTTTTTGATTTTGTTTTTGATTTTTCTGTGTGTGCATAATATCTCTGTAATGAAGATAATATTACCATGACTCCAAGGGACTTTGATTAATAAGGAATCATTTCCCTATTGCTTTGACCATTATCTAAAACATACTTTTTTTTTTTTTTTTTTTTTAATTTGCCTTGCGTCATTGATGCAGTATACTAACTAGTTTTGTTCTCCAGCTTGGACTTACACTCAATAAATAGTCATAGAAATCACAGTGAGGATTTATAAATGTGATTTCTAAATATATTCAAATCACACCAAAGATCTAAGTTGCTCTCTGGATGCAAATGTGCAATAAGAGAAAAACGGAAAATCTAGACTTAGGCAGAACACTTTGTACAAAACCTTTTTACATATTATAAGCAGAAACTTGTTTTATTTATATCTTTGGTATATCTTTAGTATATCTTTGGCCCAGCATAAAGTTAGTTGAAAGAAAGAAGCAAGTTCCACTCCTAGGCATATAACTTAAGAGTACATCATGACTTCAGTCGAAAGAAAGGAAGTTCAGTCAGAGTAATAAAGTTTGAAGCTATGGGATGAAATATTTCTTTGGAATGAATGGATGAAAAGCAGTAAAATTTAACCCCCATGTCAATATTTCTCAAATTTTTTTTATAACTTTGCATTGTTCTGAACAGCATCTCAAAGGGTGTGCCAAGATAATCAATTATTAGGGAAAGTTTATAGCTCATCATATATGAGCTGAATTCCAAGAGATGCTCAAATTTCACAGTCCACACTTTCCATACATTTTTCATTGGGTGGCCTTTAAAAAGTTTTCCCGAATATCTTCAACCATCCATCCTTCTTTTTCTTATGCTTTCTGTGGGTCACTGCCTGGTCTTAGGCCCAGAAACTCAACCCTGGCATTCAACAGTGGAGGGATCTAAATGATCTCTTCTTTTAACCTCAAAACATTATAATGCTACATATCCTATCCAAATAGGATCGACTTGGCTAGGAATAAAACAGTGAAGATAAATGAAAACTTGGAAGTAACTTGTCTTTTGTTGGCATTTTCATATCATGTTCTCATGAAACATTGTAATAAGTAAGACCAATAAGATAATAATATAATATTCAACATGAAATAAATTTTAGGTTCTGTAAGTTTTAATGGGACAAATCATGTCATCTGCAAATAGGTCAGGTTTATTTCTTCCTTTACTGTTTTTATGTTTTTCATTTTCATTTTTTGCCATTTTTGTACTTGTTAGAACTTCCAGAACTGTGCTGAATAAAAAGGATGAGAATAGACATCCTTGTTTTGTTCCCAATTTTCGGAAGAAAGCATTATCTTTCACCATAGTATAATGATAGCTGTTTTTCTTTTCTTAACCTATTAAGGAATTTCCCCTTCCATTTCTACTTTTCTGAGAGCTTTTATTATGGATCATTGTTAAAATTTGTCTTTTTTACTTCCTGGATTGGATGATAGAATGATGCAATTTTTCTTCCTTATCTTGTTAACAGGATGGATTGTGTTGATTGATTTTCAAATACTGAATTAGACTGCTATACTAGGATACTTGGTCATGGTGTATAATATTTTTTCTCAATTTTATTAGCTAATATTTAAAGGATTTTTTTGTGACACTAATATCATCAAATGAATAGGAAAGTGTTTCTTAAAAAAAAAGGAAAGAAAGAAAGAAAATGAACATTTTCCTCTCCATAAAAAGGAATGTTCCTTTTCTTTTTTCCTATTTTCTACAAAGAGATTATAAAATTGCTGTTAATTTGTCTTTAAAAGTTTGTGGAGTTTTCCAGTAACAATGCCTGTCCTTGAAATTTCTTTCCTGGGAGTTTTTAAATTACAAGTTCAATTGTCTTAGTTGTTATAGGGATATTCAGTTTATTTCATATCAGAGGAGCTGTAGTTATTTGTTTTCTTTGAGGAATTGGTCCATTTTGTGGAAACTGTCACATTATGTAAGGAAAGTTATTTGGAGTATACCCCTTTTGTTCTTTTAAGTCAACAGTGTCTGTAGTAATATCCCATAACATTTCATTGTCATCTGTTTTTTTTCTTTGCCATTGTTGCTGGAAATCTGTTAATTTGATTAGATTTTACAAAGAACTAGCTTATAGTTTAATTGATTTTTCTCTGTTGTTTTCCTGTTTTCACTTTATTCTTCTTTTACGTTCATTTAAATTTTTTTTCAGTTATCCTCAGGCTTATTTTGCTCTTCTTTATTATTATTATTTTTTTTAGTTGGATGCTTAGATTGTTGTATTGAGACATATTCTTTCTTTTTTTAAAAATATTTTTAATTTATTTGACAGAGAGAGACTAAGCAGAGAGACAAGCAGAGAGAGAGGTGGAAGCAGGCTCCATGCTGAGCAGAGAGCCTGGTTAGTCAGGGCTCAGTCCAGAACTCTGGGATCATGATCTGAGCCAAAGGCAGAGGCTTTAACCCACTGAGCCATTAAGACACCCCTAGACCTTTTCTTTTCTAATGTATATTTTCAGTGCTACAAATTTTCCTCTTAGCACTGCTTTATCTGTAACCCACAAAATTTGATTTGTTGTATTTCCATTTAACTCAAGGCACTTTTTAAAATTTTCTTTAAAATTTGAATCATGGATTATTTAAAAAGGTGTGATTTAGTTTTCAAGTGTTTCAAGTTTTCTTATTATTTTTCTCTTATTTATTTCTAGTTTGTTTCCATTGTGGTCAGCACACTCTGTAGGATTTCAAGTCTTAATTTTTTTTTTAAAGATTGATTTATTTACTTGTTGGAGAGAGAGAAAAAGTGAAAGAGCATGAGCAGGGGGAGCAGCAGGCAGAGGGAGGCAGAGGTAGAAGCAGGCTCCTTACTGAGCAAGGAACCTGATTTGGGACTCAATCCTAGGACCTTGGGATCATGACCTGAGCTGAAGGCAGATGCTTAACTGACCGAGCCACCCAGGATTCCCTCAAGTTTTATAATTTGTTGAAATTTCATGGCCTAAGATAATGATATATTTGGTATTTATTCCATGAGAATTTGAAAAGAACATGTTTTCTACTATTATCAGGTAGAATGTTCTGTAAATGCCAATTAGATCTTATTGACAAATGGTATTATTAAACTCTTCTAAATAATTGTTAATTTTATTTCTAGTTGTAGTTGAAAAAGGGGTCTTGAGGTCTCCAATTATAATTGTGAACATGTTCATTTCTTCCTTTCAGTTCTCTCAGGATTTGATATATACATTTTGCAGCTCAGCACCGGTTTGGTGCTCAAAGAATTATGATGACTGTATCTTATTGCTGTGGTAGTTTGGACTTTTTACCATTATATAATGTCCCTGTCTGTCTCTCATAATTTTCTTTGCTCTGAAGTCTATTTTATCTGATAGTAGTATAGCCAGTTTTGCTTTCTTTTAATAAGTGTTTTCACCAAATATCTTTCTTCCATTATAATTTTAAGCAGCATATACTGTTTTATTTGTGGTAGCATTTAGGGCAGGGGAGGTTCTTTGTTACTGCTAGGCAGGGTGGTCTTCTTGTGGGCTCCACTGACATTATGGTGAACTCAACCTCATTACAACCTCATAATGGCAAAATTTTTGACCCTCCCCTAGGTCTCCTTTGACAGTATTGTAGTGGAGAGAGGGCAAGGTGTCCTCTTTGTTATCATCCAGTGGGGGTAAAACTTCCACTCCCCTGTTTGACATTCCAGTGACATGTTTAGTTGCCATAACAGCCTTGCAGGTAGAGAAGTCTAAGATCCCCATTTAGCATTTGCTGGTGTGGTTCAAGTGGGGCCACAGTTTTTCTGTGGTGTTTCCCTGGAGTAAAGCAGCTATTATTTAAAAGTTCTGCCTTGAGAGGCTGCACCTTTGAATAGAGAAAACAGGCTTTAATTGTGAATTTTTTGCCTGTGCTGCATTATACTTCCTTGTTGCCCATTTCTTTTTTTTTTTTTTAATTTTTATTTATTTATTTATTTTTTTAACTTTTTATTTTTTATAAACATATATTTTTATCCCCAGGGGTACAGGTCTGTGAATCACCAGGTTTACACACTTCACAGCACTCACCAAAACACATACCCTCCCCAATGTCCATAATCCCACCCCCTTCTCCCAAACCCCCTCCCCCCAGCAACCCTCAGTTTGTTTTGTGAGATTAAGAGTCACTTATGGTTTGTCTCCCTCCCAATCCCATCTTGTTTCATTTATTCTTCTCCTACCCACTTAAGCCTCCATGTTGCATCACCACTTCCTCATATCAGGGAGATCATATGATAGTTGTCTTTCTCCGCTTGACTTATTTCGCTAAGCATGATACGCTCTAGTTCCATCCATGTTGTCGCAAATGGCAAGATTTCATTTCTTTTGATGGCTGCATAGTATTCCATTGTGTATATATACCACTTCTTCTTGATCCATTCATCTGTTGATGGACATCTAGGTTCTTTCCATAGTTTGGCTATTGTGGACATTGCTGCTATAAACATTCGGGTGCACGTGCCCCTTTGGATCACTACATTTGTATCTTTAGGGTAAATACCCAATAGTGCAATTGCTGGGTCATAGGGCAGTTCTATTTTCAACATTTTGAGGAACCTCCATGCTGTTTTCCAGAGTGGCTGCACCAGCTTGCATTCCCACCAACAGTGTAGGAGGGTTCCCCTTTCTCCACATCCTCGCCAGCATCTGTCATTTCCTGACTTGTTGATTTTAGCCATTCTGACTGGTGTGAGGTGATATCTCATTGTGGTTTTGATTTGTAGTTCCCTGATGCCGAGTGATATGGAGCACTTTTTCATGTGTCTGTTGGCCATCTGGATGTCTTCTTTGCAGAAATGTCTGTTCATGTCCTCTGCCCATTTCTTGATTGGATTATTTGTTCTTTGGGTGTTGAGTTTGCTAAGTTCTTTATAGATTCTGGACACTAGTCCTTTATCTGATATGTCGTTTGCAAATATCTTCTCCCATTCTGTCAGTTGTCTTTTGATTTTGTTAACTGTTTCTTTTGCTGTGCAAAAGCTTTTGATCTTGATGAAATCCCAATAGTTCATTTTTGCCCTTGCTTCCCTTGCCTTTTGCGTTGTTCCTAGGAAGATGTTGCTGCGGCAGAGGTCGAAGAGGTTGCTGCCTGTGTTCTCCTCAAGGATTTTGATGGATTCCTTTCGCACATTGAGGTCCTTCATCCATTTTGAGTCTATTTTTGTGTGTGGTGTAAGGAAATGGTCCAATTTCATTTTTCTACATGTGGCTGTCCAATTTTCCCAGCACCATTTATTGAAGAGGCTGTCTTTTTTCCATTGGACATTCTTTCCTGCTTTGTCAAGATGAGTTGACCAAAGATTTGAGGGTCTATTTCTGGGCTCTCTATTCTGTTCCATTGATCTATGTGTCTGTTTTTGTGCCAGTACCATGCTGTCTTGATGATGACAGCTTTGTAATAGAGCTTGAAGTCTGGGATTGTGATGCCACCAACGTTGGCTTTCTTTTTCAATATCCCTTTGGCTATTCGAGGTCTTTTCTGGTTCCATATAAATTTTAGCATTATTTGTTCCATTTCTTTGAAAAAGATGGATGGTACTTTGATAGGAATTGCATTAAATGTGTAGATTGCTTTAGGTAGCATAGACATTTTCACAATATTTATTCTTCCAATCCAGGAGCATGGAACATTTTTCCATTTCTTTCTGCCTTCCTCAATTTCTTTCATGAGTACTTTATAGTTTTCTGAGTATAGATTCTGTGTCTCTTTGGTTAGGTTTATTCCTAGGTATCTTATGGTTTTGGGTGCAATTGTAAATGGGATTGACTCCTTAATTTCCCTTTCTTCTGTCTTGCTGTTGGTGTAGAGAAATGCAACTGATTTCTGTGCATTGATTTTATATCCTGACACTTTACTGAATTCCTGTATAAGTTCTAGCAGTTTTGGAGTGGAGTCTTTTGGGTTTTCCACATATAGTATCATATCATCTGCGACGAGTGATAATTTGACTTCTTCTTTGCCGATTTGGATGCCTTTAATTTCCTTTTGTTGTCTGATTGCTGAGGCTATACCTGTACCCCTGGGGATAAAAATATATGTTTATAAAAAATAAAAAAATAAAAAAAAATGTGAGCGGTATATAAATGGTAATGATTTATTTTTTTAGACAAATACTGTTCTAGCTTCCATGTGATCTCTTAAAAAAACTAAAATAAAGATTAAAAAGAATTAGAGGAACTACTGAGTACTGGACAGTGGTCCTACATACGAATGAAATTTCAAAATTCTTACTTGAAAGCAAAATTTATGTTTTTACTTTTATAGAATATAGGAAAACTACACCTTGAAAAATAACTGCCTTCTAAAATTATATCAAATATCTATGCTATTTCAGTCACCACGAATAAATCAGAACTCTGTAAAGGCTTTCAAATACAATTTAAAACCACCAGTTTCTTTACCAAAATTATGGATTTAAAATAGTAGTTAATCAAGTCTTTATTTAACAATACTGTTTCTTGTATCACTATTTATGTTAGTTATTTATTTTTAAAATTTATTCTCTCTCTCTCTTTTTTTTTCTTTTTAAATTAACACAGCCAGAGTTTCCCAATTCTCCATGGAAATTATGTCACCTAAAGTCAAGTCACTCACTATTTAGAATAACAATACTTTTTTTTAATTAAAAGATTTTATTTATTTATTTGACAGAGATCACAAGTAGGCAGAGAGTCAGGCAGAGAGAGAGGAGGAAGCAGGCTCCCTGCTGAGCAGAGAGCCCGATGTGGGACTCAATTCCAGGGTCCTGGGATCATGACCTAAGGTGAAGGCAGAGGCTTTAACCTACTGAACCACCCAGACGCCCCTAGAATAACAATATTTTTGAACTCACTGATAGGAAGTTCCAGTTTCACTGCTTTTGACAGCAAGTTAATTCCCCTCTCTTACAGCCACAGGTAGCAAAATTAGTCAAGGACAGCTGACTTTCAAACAGAACATTGTATAACAAGAGTATTAGTATAAGAATATGGTGAATTACAACCATAGCTTGAATTAAGACCTGGGAGATATTCTAAATCTATCACTTGAAAAATGTATTACCCTAAGCTTTTTTAAATTATTAAAATTGAAAAGGTAAAACAAAATAATGAAATGGAAAAGTAGGAATAGTTGTTTTACATAATGAAAAGGGTGTTGTAGGGACCAAATGTCTGTGAAAATGCCTGGCACAGTGAATTTAAAATAGTCTTTATTAATAAGTATTCTACAAAAGCTTTATATGCTTTAAAAAAACATAAAATTATATGTGTTTTAGAGACACATGGAAGTACAAGTTATGGTTAAGATCATTTCTGTTCCAGGGCAGCTGGGTAGCTCTGCGGGTTAAAGCCTCTGACTTTGGCTCATGTCATGATCTCAGGTTCCTGGGATTGAGCCCTACATCAGGCTCTCTGCTCAGCAGGGACCCTGTTTCCCTTCCTCTCTCTCTCCACCTGCCTCTCTGCCTACTTGTGATCTGTGTCTGTCAAATAAATAAATAAAATCTTTAAAAAAAGATTATTTATGTTCCTAGAATGACATTTTGATATATGTTGGGAGCCACTGGTTTTATGTGGCACAGAGAAATGATGTTTTCAAATGTTCAGTATCTGAAAACTTGATATTCTTTCATGTTTATCATCCAGTGTTCAGCAATTCATCTTCAAAATTATTTAGGTAATATATACTATATACTCCTAAGTAAGAATGATATGGAAATAATCCAAGTTGACCCCTCTGTACCATTTAATCTTAAATAATTATACTAGTTGTGGATGACTAGGACACTATATCAGATTTAAAAATAACAAATAAATATACAAGAAAACAGAAAAACTGCATGCTTATCTCCCTTCTGTGACTAATACTTCTTGTATGACTTTAGACAACTCGTCTGATCTTTTATACACTTGGCAATTCTATTAAAAAATGAGGGGAAAATATCATGTTTTGTATCCAAAAGGGAATAGGATTCTCTTAAGTTCCCTTCAAACATTAAGATGCTTATAATAAGTATAAAACATCTATTTTAAACTTCTACAAATTTCCAAAAAAAAGGTTTCTACAAATTTAGTCCCTTATTGTATTGAAAAGAGATGACATCATCCAAAAAGAGCTATTCTTTGTTAAATATTCATAAAATCCAGTAATTTCTATATTGCCTGTGGTACATCAGCCATAAAGAAATACAATATTATTAACATGAAGAAAATTAAAATAAACATAGAGTGCATTTAAAATGCAAATTAATTTATTTGATTGCACAGTCTACACTCAAAGTACCTCAAACCTGCAAACTGTATGACAAGCGAGATTACAAAGTGAGATTAGCTCTGTGCCAGTGACATGTATTTTGATACAGTAAGTGATTAAATTCTTCACATTTAGTAAAAGAAAAGCCATTATGAAAATAATGGTTGGAATCATTGTAATAGTTACACATAAATTATTTTGTTTATAATAAAATGTAGTTGGAACAAGATAAGGCTGACAGTTATCAATATATGTTCTCCCATCTCTTGGGCAGTCATTCCTGGAGGGTGATTAGCAAACTGGAACATTTTGATTTGAAGTGTCCAAGTTTCTAAAATTGGATCATGAATGTATGTGGTCAAATGACAAGAAAATCTCCTGAGAATGAGGATTCATGTATTCCAATTCTACTTTAGTGTCTTAACAAAGTTGCACATCCTTTATGCAGTTTGCATTTTTTTAGAAGAATTATCAAAATGATAAAACTGGGGGGAAAATAGTTTACACGGTCAAGAGTCTGACATTGACATTGTAAGAAAACCCATTTGTAGGGAAACACAGTAGACTGAGAGAAAATTTTACTTGATATTACAATTTATAGCTGTGTGGATACTTTACTCTCTAATTTATATATAATTAATTACTAGACCGTCTTTTAGGGCCCTTTAGCTCCTCATCTTATGAGCTGTGATCTCATCACTTCTAAAATGAGGAAACTCATTTAGGAGTTTTGTTTCCACCTCCAATGAGGAAACTCATTTTAGGACCTTGTAAAAAGCCAATGCACTAATAATAAATGTAACACACTTATCATAGCCTCTAATACATTTTCCAAAAAGTGACTAAATGTTAGTATAGATAGCAGTCACTCAGTGAACAATTCTGTTTACACCCCATTACCTAGTAATCCCCAAATTTTAGCCCCTCTCTGTTATGTATGATATTAAAAAGTATATCAGTATCCTCTAAAGTTGCCAGTGACCAATGCATAAGATGGTACTTTACTTTTTGCTGTGATCATATTTTTTTTAAAGGACCCCAAGATCACATTATTATAAAGCACCCCAAATTCTGCAGATTAAACCAGGAATGAACCATGAACTCAAGAAGGATCTATAAGGTTAAAGGAATAGATTTTATACTAAACAAACAAAACAACAACAAAAATGAAAACCAGGTTGAAATAACCCATTTTTAAGCCTGTGAGGTGGCGTTTCTTGAAAACCAGTTATTAACTCTTTTCTGTCATGTAGAAATTTTCACATCTGAGGTCCCATAAAGGATATTTCGTTTAACAAGTGTGAACATGGTTTTCTGATAAAGTTCTTGTTTCAACATGCTTTGGATGAGGTGGAGACTGGAATAGTCACCAAGAAAAATGGTGTCTTTTTTTGTTCGTTTCCACCTCCAATTGAGAAGAAAATCTATCGGTTACAGACACAACCATTTTCTTAAATACATAATTAAAAATGGCTGCCTTGAGGTGCCTGGTGGCTTGGTAGTTAAATATCTGCCTTTGGCTCAGTTCTTGATTCCAGGGTCCCGGGATCAAGCCTTCATCTTAGGTGCTACCTGCTCACTAGGAAGCCTCCTTCTCCCACTCCCCCTACTTGTGTTCTCTCTCTTGCTGTCTCTTCCTGTCAAATAAATAAATAAAAATCTTTAAAAAATGCTGCCAAATCAAAAGCTTCTGCACAGCAAAGGAAACAGTCAATAAAACAAAGAGGCAACCCACGGAATGAGAGAAAATATTTGCAAATGTCAGTACAGACAAAAGGCCGATATCCAGGATCTATAAAGAACTTCTCAAACTCAACATACCCACAACAGATAATCATGTCAAAAATGGGCAGAAGACATGAACAGACAATTCTCCAATGAAGACATACAAATGGCTATCAGACACATGAAAAAATGTTCATCATCACTAGCCATCAGGGAGATTTAAATTAAAACCACATTGAGATACCAACCTTACACCAGTTAGAATGGCCAAAATTACCAAGATAGGAAACAACATGTGTTGGAGAGGTTGTGGAGAAAGCGGAACCGTCTTACACTGTTGGTGGGAATGCAAGTTGGTGCAGCCAATTTGGAGAACATTGTGGAGATTCCCTAAGAAATTAAAAATAGAGCTTCCCTATGACCCTGCAATTGCACTATTGGGTATTTACCCCAAAGATACACATGGAATGAAAAGAAGGGCCATCTCTACCCCAATATTCATAGCAGCAATGGCCACGGTCGTCAAACTGTGGGAAGAACCAAGATGCCCTTCAACGGACAAATGGATAAGGAAGATGTGGTCCATATACACTATGGAGTATTATGCCTCCATCAGAATGGATGAATACTCAACTTTTGTGTCAACATGGACAGGACTGGAAGAGAGTATGCTGAGTAAAATAAGTTAAGCAGAGAGAGTCAATTATCATATGGTTTCACTTATTTGTGGAGCATAAGGAATAACATGGAGGACATGGAGAGATGGAGAGGATAAGGCAGTTTAGGGAAATTGGAAAGGGATATGAACCATGAGAGACTATAGACTCTGAAAAGCAACCTGAGGGTTTTGAAGGGACGGGGGTGGGAGGTTGGGGGAGCCTGGTGGTGGGTGTTAGGGAGGACACGTATTGCATGGAGCACTATGCGTGGAGCATAAACAATGAAATGTGTTACACTGAAAAGAAATTAAATTATTTAATTAAAAGCAATTATATATATATATATATATATATATATATATATATATAAAACAAAACAAAACAAACAAACAAAACTGGGTGCCTGGATGGCTCAGTGGGTTAATCCTCTGCCTTTGCTCAGGTCATGACCCCAGGGTCCTGGGACCCAGCCCTGCATCTGGCTCTCTGCTCAGCAGGGAGCCTGTTTTCCCCTCTCTCTCTGCCTGCCTCTCTGCCTACTTCTGATCTCTATCAAAGAAATAAATAAAATCTTTTAAAAAAAACCCTAAATATTCCTGTTGTTCATTAGTACCCCATGCATCTCCATTTTATTTTTACTTATTAATTTAAATTATATATATGTACACACATTTGACAGAAAGAGACAGTGAGAGAGGGAGCACAAGCAGAGAGGGAGCACAAGCAGGGGAAGCGGGAGAGGGAGAAGCAGGCTTCCTGCTGAGCAGAGAGCCCCAGGCAGGGCTTTATCCCAAGACCCTGGCATCAGGACCCCAGCAAGAAGCAGATGCTTCACAATGGAGCCACCCAGGTGCCCCCCTACATTACCTATTAAATAAGTTTTATTAAGCAACACTTTTTTGGGTCTGCCTTCTATGTGTTAATGCTAACACATTGTGTTTTCCTTTGCTCTTTTGTGATCACTGAGGATGTTAGGAATCTTCATGTGTTTATTGGCTGATTTTGTTTCTCTTTGTGATATTTCTGTTCAAGTATTTTCATTGTTTTTAAGTTACCTACCTTTCTTTCTTGATTCATAGTTATCCTACATATTTTTGTATACAGTTAATTAGTTCATATATCAATATAGTGTTTCACAGTTTTAGTCTTGTCATTTGGTGGGCAAGAATTTTTTTTTTTTTTTTTTTTTTTTTTTACCTTTTAATGAGTAGAGTACAACTTGCCAACCTTTCTTACGCTTCATGTTTTTGGTGTCTTGTTGAACTAATCTTTGTCCCCTCCCCCAGATCGTAAAAATGTTTTCTTATTTTACCTTCTAGAAAATTTGTGATGTCATCTTTTGAATTTAGGCCACATCAGTCTGGCATTGAGTTTTAGGCTATTTTCTTCCATGTGGATATTCAACTAGTTTAGTACTGATTTTTCAAAGTCTGCCATTTTTTGTTTGTCTGTTTTCTCTGGTTACTAAGCCCCTAAATTTTTGTCCGTTGTTTTACAATTTTTTTTCTTCATCACTTTTTATATCCCTTTTTAAAAATACATATATTTTTCCTTTATATCTTTAAAATGCTGATAAATGCTGTCAGCCTCCAAATTTCTGCTCACTAAAAGTACATACAAACTGAGAAAAAATAAATGTAGACTTACAAAGAATAACCATTTAGCTTTTATAAATCCTTCTTTTAAAACTAGAGAATTTACTTTAACAGATAGAAACAAATTCAGAAGGAAGGAGTAGGATGAAAGTTACCTTCATTAGCACATAAACAGATATTAAATACCAAAGAAACTGTAAACCCCGAAAAGATGAAAACTGTTTTTCAAAAGATGGCATATGACTTTCGGTAACAATAGCTTTCATGGAGATTTAGGAGGTCGAGGTGGTAGAATTGTTCAGTAGGAACCAAAAGCATGCAGATAACCTTGTAATGAAAGGAAGGAAGACTGGGTTTCTAAGCAAAAAATTTTTTAGCATATATATATATATAAACTACCCCAGTCCTAAACCCCAGCACCTGGGAGTGTGACTTTATTTGGAAATAGGGTCCCTGTGGATGTAACTAGCTAGGATAAGGTCATATTTGAGTAGGGTGGCCCCCTAATTCAATAGAACTTGTGTCCTTATAAGAAGGGAAACTTGGGACACACAGATATGCACTGAGGGAGAAGGCCATGTGAAGAAGCCCAAAGCCAGAGAAATACTTCAAACTGGGAGAGAGGCCTGGAACAGATCCCTCCTTAATACCTTCAAAAGGAGCATAGCCTATCAACATTGAAGCATCTAGAACTGTGACACTGTCCATTTCTGTTGTTTAAGCCACTAGGTTTGTGGTATCTTGTTATAGCAGCCCTGGAACACTAATACAAACCTTGTTAGAGGAAAAGAAACCAACCATAAGCACATGGGGAATTGGAAAAAAAATATGTGTGTGTGTGTGTGTGTGTGTGTGTGTGTGTGTGTGTGTGTGTATACATTAAAACATTGAAAAAGAACACATATTTGTGAACCCTGTGAAAAGGAAAACAAGCAAGCAAACAAAAAACAAAAACAGCCCAGGATTCACTCAGCTTTTCATCTGGAGGAGTTCTGGATGGTGGGGGTAGGGAGGAGATTCCAAGGAAAAGATGGGAGTCTCCCGGTGTGAGGAAAGAGAGATTGGAATTCAGGAAAGCTGGAGTGATGAAAAGGGCATGGGTTTCAGAAAGAAGGAAGTCAAATAGAAAATAAGCTCTTGGAAATGCACACTGGAGTCCTCTTGAGTCCTTGCTCAATAGGAAGCAGTGTGTGTCTAAGAAAATGCCCCAGGTTCTAACAAAGAGTAAAGGCAAACTGAACCAGATGGTTGCCAAGACTCATACAAGCTAGAGGTTATTGGAGTTCCAACCAGCCAGAGGGAAGTTATTTTGTCTAAGTCAGAATATTCAGTAGAGACCTGGTAAGGATCACGAGTTAGTAGCGGGACTCAATGAACCCTAAAATAAAGGTTACTCTACAGATTCCCTCAACAAGTTGAAGAACAATTTTAGAAACAGTTAGAATTACCTACTAATATATCACTGCCTGTGTGACAGCCAATAATAGAAGGAAGATAGCATCTGACAAATGACTCAGTTCATCTAAAGGAAGGTAGTTCAAAAGGGAGGATGGAACAGATGGGAAAAATAAAATACAACTAGCAAGGTAGTAGACTTCAACTCAAAGATTTCAAAAATTACCTTAAGAATTAACTATTAATATCCTATTTAAATAAAAGACCTAAATATGTCAGTGAAAAATAAACTTTAAATAGGATGCAGAGGATAATATAGATTTTGTGAAAAGAAAAATTATGAAAAGGGCTATACCGTAAACATAGTAATCATCAAAGGCTGAATTTAATAGGTATTGACAATAGACAATAGAAAGACAACCAATATAATGAACAGAGAAAGACGACAATTCATAACAACAAAGGATCAATTTATAAAGATATGGCCATCATAAAGGTGTCTGCATCCGGTTAGAGAGCTTCAAAATACAAGAAGCAAAAACGTCCTGAAAAAAAGAAATCGACAAATCCATAATTCAATTTGGAGAATTCAACACTCATCTGTCAATAATTAATAGAAGAAGCAGATAGAAAAATGGCAAGTAAATAGACCTAAAAATCCATTCAACCTGCTTGACCTGTTTGGCACTGGAACACAAGGCCCAACAAATGCAGAATACCCAAGGACGCAGGAAATACTCATTGAGATCAACCACATTCTAGCCCATTTTAAAACAAGGCTCAATAAATTTTATATTTTATTTTTTTAAAAGATTTTATTTATTTATTTGACAGAGAGAAATCACAAGTAGGCAGAGAGGCAGGCAGAGAGAGAGGGAGGAGGAAGCAGGCTCCCCACTGAGTAGAGAGCCCGATGCGGGACTCAATCCCAGGATCCTGAGATCATGACCTGAGCCAAAGGCAGAGACTTTAACCCACTGAGCCACGCAGGCGCCCCTCAAGAATTTTTTAAAAAGCAGCTGAGGGGCACCTGGGCGGTACCCTCAGTGAAGTGCCCAACTCTTGGTTCTGGCTCAGATCCTGATCCCAGGCTCTTGCGATTGAGCCCTGAGGCAAGCTCTGGGCTTGGTGCAGAGTCCACTAGGACTCTCTCTTCGCCCTGCCCTTCCCGCCTCGCCCACTCACGTGTGCTCTTTCTCCCCAACAAACAAATCTTTAACAAAAATGAACAATAGTTGAGAGTGGGAGGGGTGGGGAGAGAAGCGGCAGAAGGGAAGGGGGAGCCGGAGGAGCCCAAGATACTGCCTTCTCCCCAGGCAGGGCTTGTTCAGCCGCAGCCGCGGCCTCCGCTGGGCAGAGAAGCAGAGCGCCTGAGCTTAGGCGCGCGTCAGCGGGGCAGCCTGGGCCCAGAGAGCCCCGCTAGCAGCGAGTAGTGCCTCCAGCGCCCTCTGAGCGCGCTCGCTTGGGGGCCGCAGGGCCGCAGACCAGTCCAGGGAGGAGGCGAGGGCAGCTCCCAGGCGCCCCTCCGGGGGGCAGGCGGGATGTGCATGGAGATCCCCGCAGGACTGACGGAGCTGCTGCAGGGCTTCCCAGTGGACAAGGCGAGGCACCAGCCTGCAGACCTGCTAGAGTTCGCGCTGCCGCACTTCACGCGCCTGCAGCAGCAGAAAGAGGGCAAAGGTGTCCTTTGGCCATGAGGGCGGGACCTTGGGGCGCGGGAACCGTCGCGGGGGCGGCACCCCCAGTAAGGGCGTCACTTCGCGGAGTAGCCAGGAGGTGGGGAAATTTAGTTTTCTTTTGGCAAGGAGGATTTTACCAAACAGCTCATACCTAGTCTTCGGAAAGTCAGAATTGCAGGTGCCACTAATGCCGCTTCTTAACGCCTTGGCGCCTTGGGAATACGTTGGGGGAGGGAGCTGAAGACCAGTGGTTGAGAGGGAGGAAGGCTAATTTCAGGACAAGGGCCCCTGTGGTGCCTCTCCCATGCTGACCACCAGGGGGCGTGCCCGCCGGCGGGAGACAGAGCCTTGGACACGTGACCACCAGCCAGTCCTCCTGCTTTACTGTGCTGGCCCTGGCCGGCGGTTACAATGGGGCGGGGCTTGGGTGACAACCACAGGGAGGGAGCGCTTGGAGGAGAAAGCAGTGGCCACTGGAGGCTGGGGAGGTGACCTAGGGGTCCAGGTGGCAGGAGGGCCAGTCCTTTGAGGCCCTTGGAGGGCGCACTCTGTGAGCTGGGGTTGGGGGTCCTGGTGTGGGAGGGCCTGGTGGCCCTCAGGGGATTGGGGATGCTTGGGGGCCAGGTCAGCCTCAGAGAGACCTAAGCTGGAGGAAGGACCTGTGCCTCTGTGTCCCCTTCCCTCCCCCACAGACCCCTGCACTTTCCTCCCCTCCCCTGGGCCCCGCATCAAGATGCGCTGGCAAAGTTTGCAGTTGGAGCAGGCCCCCTACTCAAGGCCCTGGGCCTTGAGTGCTTTTTCCACCTGGAGGAACTGAGCATTAGAGAGGTCGGCCTCTTTCCAGCGGTGTGAGCCCATTAAGTTATTTCAACTCCCAGAGCCACAAATTCCAGTTTGTCCGAAGAAATGAATGAGAGACTATGTTAGAAGGCTGTTAAACTGTAAACGATTGCTGCCTTTCTCAAGCCCTCTGTGGCAGCTGCACTGAACGTTTTACATAGGACACCTCAACCCCAGAAATTAGGGTTCTCACTTTATCCTGCCTGTGAGCAAATAGGCACTCTGAGGGAACAGCCACTTGCCCAAGGTCTCAGAGCAAGTGAGTGGTGGAACCAGGATTGAGTGCTAGGAGAGGCCGACTGCAAAGCCACCACTAAGTCACTGCTTCTGTCCTTATTTACATGATTAGAATTGTTGTAAATGCCTGGGTTATCATTTCGCTTGCCTGTGGGAATATGAATGTATACAAAGTGAGTTACAGAGCTCTAAAATTATTCCTGGAAGGATGAGAGGCCCTGACATCAATATGCTTCTGATTAGGTATAGGTTTTCCCAGAAGTATGAAATTATTTTTATTCCTGTGGAAAGGAACCAGAGCTGGTATTGCACAGTTCATTGATAAGTTCATGTACTAGGAAATTAAAATGGGAAGCAGAGTGAACTGCCGATGGTTATGGTCAATATTTCTCTAAAGGAAATTCCACAAAGAATGTCAGGTGCAGGGGAGATACTTACACAGTCAGTCATGTCAGGAACTTCCCTAGTAAGTAGTAATTTTAAGTCATTCATCTATCCATTCATTCATTCAGAATCATGGAATACTCACCATTTGCCAGGCTATGGGGATAATACAAACAAGACACAGTTCATTCTCTTAAGGAGCTCTAGGGTGTGTAGGGAGGCAGACTGATACCTGAGCACCATAAAACAATATCCTAAGGGCAGTGATTGAGAGATGCATGGGAGATATTTAAAAAACAAAAATCAAGGACACTTAGCCCAGCTAGGCGGATGGTCAGGGAAGGCCTCCTGGAGAAGGTGTGCAGGGGAGCTGACAGAAAGCGTTCCTAGGGGTTAGTTGGAATGCAATTGTCTTAGAACACAGTCAGCATGATTATAATAATGTAGGCTCTCCCTGCGAAGGAGAACTCAGCTGTGGTCCAAGAAGAAGAGTGACGGTGACTCGCCCATCCTTGGAGATGACCAGAGCCACTTAGAAGAATGGTTTTGCTGTGTGGTTCTGCTCATAGGCCAAGAATAAACCTGGCACATGCATGATTCATGTTATTTAAGTATAAAATGTCCCAGGCTCCTTTTTATTTTTTTAAATTATTATTATTTGTTAAGATTTATTTATTTGACAGAGAGTGAGAGAGAGCACAAGCAGGGGGAGAGCAGGAGAGGGAGAACAGATGCCCCACTGAGGAGGCAACCCAATGTGGAGCTCCATCCTAGGTCCCAGAATCATAACCTGAGCCAAAGGCAAATACTTAACTCCCACACACCCCCGAGGCACCTTTTTGAAATAGTTCATAGTTCCAGTGTGAGAGGAACACTAAGTCTGGCTGAGTAGGAACAGAAAAAAAAGTAAAGGAGGGAATGAAGCAGCTATACACTGTATTTGGAATCACAATCTTCTTTTATTTCTTTTTTAAGAGAACCCTTGGAGAGTGAAAGGATGCATTAGAATCAGAGCATTTGGAAACAAATGAGCCTTTAAGAGACTTGAGCTCAAAAGGAAAATGTCTTGATTTGGATCAAAGCGGTTCCAAGGAACCAGAGATTAGTTTCCCTGAAATACAGCCCTCAAGCGGGCTTGGGGAGAAAATTGATCAGATCCTCAGGATGAACTGGGATGGTAAAGGAGAGAGGAAAAAAAGATGATCAGACTTAAGTGAGTGACAAGAGGAAGAATTCCAGTCCAAAGCAGAAATCCCGGAGAAATCACTGGTGTCTACCAGCGAGGACATATTGTTTTGAAAGGATGACCACGCCAACGTGTATCCTTTGGAAGGGAGTGTAACATGGATTTTAGTGTCCTCTAGTGCTTTAAAAGCATTGTGAAATAAGGGGATTTTATGCATATGGAAGAAAAAATACCACCAGAAATATCCTTTTGAACTAATAACAGACTCCTATGTTTTAAAGTTCAGTTCAGCGCTCTGGAGGGACATGTGTGATAGAAGTGCTGCCTCTGGGCCTGACATCTGGGTCCGACAGTCTTGCTCCCCAGGCAGGAAATTCTGGACATGGTTTTTCTGTTACATAGGGTGCCCTTTCTTGTGGGAGACTCAAGGACAATCTCTCCCTCTCCTCCCCATTGCCCTTATTTCTCACTTCCTCCTCCTACTCCTCCATTCCTTTCCCCTTTCCCTCCTCTCCTCACCTCTTCTTCTTTAGATGGCTTGATGCTTCTTCACAAGCTCCTAAAACCATTATGGGCTCCTAAAACTGCACGTTCGGAAATGGACTAGAAAGCAAAAGGTATGGGAAAAGTGAAAGCCACTGAGAAAGGCACCAAGGGGTCGACTGACATCTGCCTTTGCCGCACAAATATCACCATTTACCAAGAGAATAAGAGGAGGAGAGTTTTTCCCTTCCTCCTCCGTGTGCCACTGAAAATTGCTTCCTAGGATTCACCTCTATTTTTCCCTGTAGATTCTGCCTTTGGAAGATTTGTAAGTGATCGGATGCACGTAAAGTGTTTAATGTAGTTCCTGACACACAGTGAGCACTGGACGGGTGTTCACATCTGGATGATGATAGTGGTGGTGGCGGCAATGATGGTAGCGTTGATGAGGATGATGGCAAACACCTAGTGGGAGATGCAGACAAATGACAGCCTCATTTCTGTAGACTGGGTTTACTTTGAGCAGTGGAGTTCAAGGTCAAAACTTGGGCTTGTCCAGTCTGAAAGATAGAACAAGTTTTAGAGACTGTAAAGACTTTGGGCTTGTTTAGTCAGCCAGCACGACATCCGGGGATATCGCTAATGAGAGCAAGTGTCCTACATGCCAGGGGTTTGGGTCCCCTGTTAGCCTTGGGCTCACTGCAGAACTCAACTCTTCTAGACCACCTCCCTCTGCAAATTTGTTTAGCTCCTTGAGGACACCTTCTTTCTGTTCCTTTCTGTTCCTGTTCCTGTATTGGTTTTCTCTCTCTCTCTCTCTCTCTCCCTTTTTAAATTTTATTTATTTGACACAGAGAGAGAGATCACAAGTAAGCAAAGTGGCAGGCAGGGATAGAGGGGGAAGCAGGCTCCCTGCTGAGCAGAGAGCCCAATGTGGGGCTCTAGGACCCTGATATCATGAGGTGAGCCAAAGGCAGATGCTTAACCCACTGAGTCACCCAGGTAACCCCCCCCCCTTTTTATTCCTGTTAAAAATAATAGGTGCCCTTAAAAAAAAAAATTAAAGCAGAGGTACCTGGGTGGCTCAGTTGGTTAAGTGCCTGAGTCTTGATTTCGGCTGGGGTTGTGATTGTGATCCCAGGGCTGTAAGCTTGAGCCCCGCATGGGGCTCTGCACTGGGGATGAAGCCTGCTTGGGATTCTCTCTGCCTTTCTCCCTCTGGCCCTCCCCCTTCTAAAAATAAATAAGTTAAAATTAAAAAAAAAATCAGGCAGATTCCTCTTCTCACACAGACCACACCAAATCCATTTCCTGAAAGTGACTACCATTCCAGTTTTGTATAAATGTATATCTTTCCATACCTTTTCCTGGGCATCTATGGACACATCTGTGTGTGTGTGCACACACACGACACATGCTGTGTTTTGTTTTCTTTACCAGTCAGATCTTCTGCATGACCACTTAGTATGTCTCAGAGGGTTTTCTGTATCAGGGAATGTAGAACCACTTCCTCATTTTAAATTCAACCAGTGCCCTGTTATGGATGGCCGTTTTTGTTACTTCTGATTTCTTCTCACCAAAGGGGCTTCAACAAGTGTGTTCCTGCCTTTCTCTGCCTGTAGCATCCCCCTTTTCCTTTGGGGTCCCCTGCCTTACACCAGAGGCCTGGAGTAATTCAGAGTGTTCCTGGTAAGTAGGCATAACCCTGGATACTGACTTCCACCAAGAAAACAAGGTGTCATGCATTTATGAGAAGGAATCTTTGATGATTGTCAAGTGCAGTGAAATCTGCTTTGGACCATAGCGTTTTTTGTTCATGTTTGGAAGGTTGATGTAAGAGCCGGCTACTCCATGACCATTCATCACGAACGGTAGCACTAATGCCCAGCATCAATGGATAGCGCGTGCTTTCAATGAGTGTGAGCGCTGCTGGAGCAAGGAGGTCCCGTTAATAGTGAGTCAGTTGCTAAAAGTCTCTAATCACTTATCCATTACTTTAGATGCTACCACATTCAATTAATTGGCCTCGGCTAATTTTTTAAATGGAATGTTTCTATTTTAAGTAATCTCTGCACCAAACAAGGGGCTGGAACACTCCGAAATCAAGAGGCATAGGCTTTACTGACTGAGCCAGCCACATGCGCCTAAAAGGACTATTTTTTGGAGCAGTTTATATTGATTGCAAACAAAATGAAAAGTACAGAGTTCCCATATATTCCCTTGTGCCCCCCACCAGGTTCTTCTTTTGTTAATATCTTTATTAGTGGGGGACATTTGTTAGAGGTGATGAGCCCATGTTGTCCGTTATTATTAAATAACATCCATATTTTACTTTAGGGTTCACAATTGGGGGTGTGACATTCTCTGGGCGTTGACTAAGGTATGATGAGGTATATCCACCACTGTAGTGCCCTACACACTTGTGTTACTGCCTTCAAATCCCTCGTGCCCCACTCTCCATCCCTGCCTTCACCCCCCCACTCCCTGGCCATTTATTCCCCCCCCCCCCATCTTCATAGTTTTACTTTTCCAAAATATCATGTAGTTGGAATCATACAATGTGAGGTCCTTTTTTTTTTTTTTAAGATTTTTATTTATTTGTCAGAGAGAGAGAGAGAGAGAGAGAGAAAAAACACATGTCAGGGGAGGGGCAGAGAGAGAGAGAGAGAGAGAGAGAGGCAGGCAGACTCCTAGATGAGCAGGGGGCCCAATGCAAGGCTCCATCCTAGGACTCTGAGATCATGACCTGAGCCGAAGGGAGACACTTACCCAACTGAGCCACCCAGGTGTCCCCACTGTGTCCCCCTAAGGTTGGGGGGACAACCTTGTGTCCCCCTAAGGTTGGCTCCTTTCACTTAGCAAAATGTATTTAAGATCTCTCCATGTCTTTTCCTGGCTTGCTAGTTTATTACTTGTTATTTCTGAATAGTACTCTTTTGTATGAATCCACAGAATTTATAAACAGTTTTAATCACTTCCGTGATTTTTACAAAAGACTTTGCACACAAAACTATGCATAAGTAAACTACTATTGAATTAAAAGTAATAGATTTATAATAGCTCAAATTTTTCATTTCAGAAAAATTTAATCTTGGATTTATTCCTGGGAATATGGAATTTTTAATCATGCTTAGGGAATTTTGTCTCTTTGTGCTTTATTCTTCCAGGGGAAATGGTATATGAGGACCAAATATTTCCAGCTGAATAATTGCCTTTCTTATGAAGTTCCTTGGTGACTATACTGTAATTTCCCCTTTCTATATATTTTCATGAAGTAAATTGAATTTCACTATATTAAGTGCTCACTATGTGTCAGATACTGAGCAGCCTAGGTTCTGGGGATTAGGAGGATAGGACGTTCTTTCTGTTTACTGTTGACTTTCTTTTCTTTTTTAAGCAAGGTATAATTCATATACCATTAAATTTACCTTCTTAAAATTTAAAATTGTGGTAAAATACATATAAAGTAAAATTTAGCATCTTCCAAAAAAAAAGATTTTATTTATATATTTGACAAAGAAAGAGGCAGAGAGAGAGAGGGAACACAAGCAAGGGGAGTGGGAGAGGGAGAAGCAGGCTTTCCCAGGAGCAGGGAGCCTGGCAGGGGGGTCGATCCCAGGATCCTGGGATCATGACCTGAGCTGAAGGCAGACACCCAATGACTGAGCCACCCAGGTGCCCCTCATCTTTCTTTTAAATATTTATTTATTTGAAAGAGAGGGGAGGTTGGGGAAGGGCAGAGGAGAGTCTTAAGCAGACTATTCATGGAGCCCAATGTGGGGCTGGATGCCACAACCCTGAGATCACAACCTGAGCCAAAGCCAAGAGTCAGTTGCTGATCCAACTGTGCCACCAGGCATCCCTAAAATTTACCATCTTCACCATTTTGAAGTGTACAGCATCGTAGTAGGTACATTCACACTGTGCTGCAACCAACACCTGGAACTCATCTCATGAAAAGGAAACTCCCTACCCATTGAACAACTCCCCGTTCCCCAGCCCTGCTCCTGGCAACCACCATTCCACCTTCTGTCTCTATGGAACTGATTCTTCTTGGGACCATGTCTGTGGAATCCTACCATATTTGTCTTTCTGTGACTGGTGGATTTCACTTCCATGCTGTCCCCAAAGTCCATCCATGTCATAGAGAATCGGGTCTCCTTCCTGTGGAAGCCTGAACAACACTCACATGTTGTTCTTCCATTTGTCCATCATGGGACACGTGGCTTCCTTTTACCTTCTGGTTTCTGTGAAGTATGCTGCTCTAAACATGGGCGTGTGAATGTCTCCTTGAGAGCCTGCTTCCAGCTCTTTGAGCTAGGTATCCAGAAGTGTCATTGCTGCATAATACACTAATTCTGATTTCAGTGTTTGGAGAGCTCTCCCTGGGGTTTTCCAAAGCAGCTGCATGATTTCACATTCCTACCACAAGTGACCAGTGGTTCTAATTTCTTCACATCCTCATAAAATTGACCCCTTTAAAGTATACCATCCATTGCTTTTTCGCATGTTCACAAGGTTGTGCAGCTATCACCACTGTCTAATTCCAGAGCATTTTCATCCCTCACAAAAGAAATCCATATCCCCTAGCCATCACTCTCCAACCACCTTCCCCAGGCCCCCAGCAGCCACTGGACTCCTTTCCACCTCTATGGATTAGACTGACCCTGTACTGTGTGTGGCCCGTTTTACTCAGTGTCATGGATTCGAGGGTCCTCCATGCGCTAGAATGTGGTTGATGACGTTCTTGAAGAGATTTCCCCTACTTTGGACTGATGATGTGAAATCCTTCCCCTCCAGAGACTGCGCCAGGGGTGCCTGGCATCATAGTTCTGGGCTCCATGCACTCAGTGTCTTGCCTTCCAGACCATAACTTGATCTTTTGGATGGAACAGTTCTCTTCCTGTTTACTACATTTGAGATGAAAACCAGCGAGTTCTTCTGTACATCTGTGCTGACACTGTGTTCATCTACAATGTCTTCAGAATACTCAGCACCATCTTCAGGTATGCAAGTTTTTGTTGTTGCTTTTAAAGATTTTATTTATTTATTTATTTATTTATTTATTTAAGAGAGCAAGGAAGAGAGAGCAGTAGGGACAAACAGACTCCCCTTCTCAGAAGAGAGCCTGACGTGGGGCTCGATCCCAGGATCCTGATATCAAAACCTTAGCTGAAGGCAGACACTTAACTGACTTAGCTGCCCAAGAGACCCCGGACGTATATTTTAATAAGCACCTTCCTTAAGTCAATGCCTAGGTCAAAAACATCACAGAGGGGTTCCCAAAAGCCTAGTCAGTACTCAGGGATCCATGCCATGTGAACCCAGGTGGGGAATAAATGGTGCAGAATTTGCTCTCTAGATGTCCAGAAACACCCAAGCCCACAAGCAGCCCTTCTTGGAGCTTAGTTGAATGTGCAGCACTGAGTCCAGTGCTGCTGGGAGGGAGAAGGGGGAGTTTGTGTCTGTGGAGCGAGGAAGGAGCAACAGGCAGAGGGGCTGAGAAATAGGGACCATGCCAGGCAGGAGTCCAGCCTCCTGCAGAGTCAGGTGGCTGGGAGTGGCCTTGACTATCCATCCATCCATCCATTTATTCCTTTGTTCATTTATTCCATAGGTATTTATCAGAACCTCTTTGTTTCAGATTCTGGGCCTGTAGTCATGAACAAAACATGGAGCTTATAGTCTCATAAATACACAATTACGAATTACAACAAACACTCCAAAGGAAATGTGGGCTGCTGCAGGAGAGAGATCAGGAGTGAGAGATGGCCCTCCAGTTGGTTGCGCTGGCAAACATGCCCTTTGTGCCAAGATCTGACTGACTGAGGAGAATGAACCAACCAGGGGCAGTTTGGGGAAAAGCAGTCCAGACCCAGGGAGCTCCAGGTTTGCGGGCCTGCCCAAGGGGCCCAGAAAGAAGGCTGGTATGACTGACGTGGAGTGATCAAGGGAAGAGGAAGGAGGGAGGGAATGGGCTATTTCCTGGCAGGCAGCACTAGCATTTTGTTTGTTTCCAGAAGGTTCCTGAGTTACTGGGAAAGGATTATGGGGGGATGGGAATGAAAGCAGGGAGACCAGCAGAGAGGCTTTTGCTCCAGATCTGCTCAGTGGCCTGAGTGGACACTGTTTAAGGGAGAAGAGGCCAGCAGGGCTTCAAGGGGACTGGAGATGGGGCAGAACCCCATTTATTCCCCACCTGGGTTCACAGTTGGGCACATGCCTAGATCTGTAGGGAGCCCTTGTCCTTGTGGGGAGCGTGGCTTACCCTTCAGGGGTTTTGCGGGAGAGAAAATCAGAAAACCACTGGTTATGGAGAAATGCCAGGGAAAGGCCATAGGAGTGGGGTTTTCAGCCCGATGAACCTGGAAGGGGAGTTTAGTTCTCTCTGTGGGGCTCCAGCCTCTCTGGCCATCCTGAATGTTTCAGAGCATTTTCTCTGCATTTCTGCAGGGCCACACTAATGTGATCTCCTGCCTCTGCATCAGGGAAGATAGGTGGTGGATTGCCATGGCTGACAAAGGGCCCAAATTCCTGATAATCACATGGGACTCCTTCACAGGGTAGGTGTGGCGCAAGCCTCTTTCTCTACTCACTGTAGCGTATCTGCAACAAATGAGAAATGCTGGTCTGGGCATGCAGAAGCCAGAGCTGGGATGCTGGTGAGGGTGAAGCGGCCTGGGGAGGCTGGCCATCCTGTTGCCTTGAGGCCCGGTCAAGTGACATTACCTTCATGAATTTCCCCAGCTACAATTATTGGTCCTTTAGGCTGAGAAACTTGGTTTGGCAATGTCCCAGAGTAGATTAGGGAGGTTAACACTAACCCAGCTTGGAGGCCCAGAGAAGTGAAGTCATTTTCCCCTTCTACAAAAAAAGAGGCTAATCATACCCACTGTTTTAGTTTCCTTGGGCTGCTCTAAGAAATGACCACACCCTGGGGTGCCTGAGGGTCTGCCTTTGGTTCAGGTCCTGACCCCAGAGTCCTGGGACCCAGCCCTGCATCTGGCTTTCTGCTCAGCAGGAATCCTGCTTTCCTTTCTCTCTCTGCCTGCCTCTCTTGCCTACTTGTGTGATCTCTGTCCATCAAATAAATAATTAAAATCTTAAAAAAATAATTACCACATGCTGAGGGGCTTAAAATAACGGAAAGTTATTCCCTCACAGTTCATGAGGCTGGAAGTCTGAAATTAGGGTGCCCTAAGGGGTGGTTCCCTCTGGGGCTCTGAGGGAGAACCTGCTCCAGGCCTCTCTCCCAGCTGCTGGTGGTGGCTGGCAGCCCTTGGTTTTCCTTGGCTGGTAGACTAATCACTCTAGTCTCTGCCGCTGTCTTCACATGATGTTGTCCTCCATGTGTCTCTTTGTGTCTGCACTTCTATCAGCTCAGCAGTCATTGGTTTTAGGATTCATCCTAATCCACCCTCATCTGAACTAATACATCTCAAGGACCCTGTGAACATTATATGCTCACATCCTGAGGCTCTGGGTGGACCTGACTTCTGAGGAGGCCCTCAACACACTGCACTTACCTTACAGGACTGTCATGAAGACCAGTAGCGCACAGTCCATGGCCCATGATAGATGTTAATGTGTGTTTTATTTCTTCATTCCTGGTCCTAGAGGCAGAGTGCAGTGCTAGATTAATTGATAAGATTGTATGGCCCTGATTGAGTTGTGGGGGGTGGTGACATGGGGGTGGATAGTCCAGTTGGGGATGATTAGGAAGAAGTTGTTTAAAGCTCTTGGGTGTTCTGGAAAGTTAGGTTGATACAGGTCCCCCAGTTGATTGGTGATGTCCTACGGACCTGTTACTTAATCCTGGTCCTCATCTTACTAGACGTCTCAGTGGCATTTGACACTTGTCATTGCCTTGGCTTTTCTGATACCATGTCACCTTGGTTTTCATCTGCCTTCTGAGACTCTGCTTCCTCTGGCCCAAGATGGTGAGGAGGATGTGGTTGGTCCTTTTCTCCATCCAGAAGGGAGCAGACCTGGGGTGGTAACCACACCATCTTCATCTCCCTAACAACCTCATAATTCCTCTTTTCATGGATGAGGAAGCAGCTGGAGAACATTCCACCTGGATGTCCCGTGGATATCTCCTGCTAAAATATCTCCCAAGCCCTGTTGCATCTCCTCCCAGAGGCCTTATAAAGCCACCTCTGCTGCCCCTGCCCACCCACTCCAACCTGGCCAGCCTCCTCCTCTACAGCTTCACTCTACAACCCAACCTCCAGGATGGTGATTTAGAATACACATAGCATGAAATTGACCATCTTCACATTTTTAGAAAAGTTTTCTTTATTATTTACTTAAGAGCAAGAGAGTGTGAGTGGGGGAAGGGCAACAGAAGATGGAGGGAGAATCCACAAGCAGACTCCTTGCTGAGTGCAGAGCCCAACATGGGGCTCAATCCCAGGACCCTGAGATCAAGACCTGACCTGAAACCAAGAGCCAGCCGCTTTACCAACTGCGATACCCACACACCCCATTGTAAAAATATATATATATTTTAATTTAAAGATTTTATTATATGCTGGAGGCAGAGGCTTTAACCCCCTAAGCCACCCAGGTGCCCCAAATTATGTTTTTAAACGTCTAATTTGGTGGCATTAATTACATTCACAATGTTGTGTGACCATCGACACTATTTCTGGAACATTTTCATCACCCCAAACAGAAACTCTGTGACAGTGAGCTCCCCATTCTCCTTCCTCTCAGCCCCTCATCAACTTTCTGTCTCTATAGGTTTGCTTGTCATCATTTTATGTCTGTGAATCATATGTGGCTTTTTATGTCTGGTTTTTCTCTCAGCATAATGTTTTCAGAGTTCTCCCGTGCTGTGGCATCAGTCAGTGCTTCCTTTATTTTCGAGATTCTATCACATGGATATACTGATTCTGCTTATCTACCCATCTGTTGATTTTTAATAATCTTTTAATTGAAAGCTAAGGTCTCCTTTGGCCACCATCTCCAATCTTCACCCTCTTCCTGGAGGTAGTCAATTTGGTATGTTTCCTTCCAGAACATTTGCTATTGTCCTAAATACAGATCCATGGACATCAGCGTGTAGCATTGTGTGGTTGTTTTCCACAGCATTTTGAGTGTGATCTTTTCACAAAGGCAAAATCTGTTTGTGTTACTCCCCTGCTGAACACCCTTCAGAGGCTGCCTCTTGCCGATGCAGCCTGAGATAGAGGGAAAAACGCATCTTGCATCCTAGTCATGGAAACTTGTCCCCCAGAAAGTGGAATTCCCCTTCCATGTGCCTGGCTGTCACCTGTGGCTGTCACACGCTTCCAGCTGCAAGTAGTGGGATATCTGACTTACACCTGAGGGAAAGTTGTTCTATCCGTGACAGAGTCCACAGGCAGGAAGGGTGGGCGCCTCACATGTGTCTCTTCTCTGAAACTGTTGCTGATAGCTCCTTTTCCCCAGGCACGGCTGGCCCCCTTAAAAGGCTTTATTCTTTGGTTTTTTCTTTTCTTTTCTTTTTTCTAAGATTTTATTTATTTATTTGACAAAGTAGAGAGCACAAGTAGGCAGAGAGGCAGGCAGAGAGAGAGAGAAGGGGAAGCAGACTCCCTGCCGAGCAGGGAGCCTGGTGTGGGGCTCGATCTCAGGATGCTGGGATCACTACCCAAGCTGAAGGCTTAACTGACTGAGCCACCCAGGCTCCCCTCTTATATTCTCTTGCTTATAAAGCTGTCTCCTCGACTAGACTAGGGGTGACTCTGACTGTGATTTTTTTTCTTTTTAATTACAAACTAAAGTGCATCTTTGGTTAACAATTCAATATGTCAGTATGAGTTTTATGATATAGTAAATGATGAATTTGGGACCCAGAAAAGATTAGCTGGTTTTAGGATGAATATTCACTTTATTAAAGTTATAAACTCAGAACCATAATTTTCCCTTAAGTTTTTTTTATTTGACTTATAAATTTTACACCTTTTATAAATCTAGCAGATTTTTATAATTGCCTTTAAGGGGGTTTTGATTAATGTTTGGCCCAACTCACAAATTTGATTATTAATTCCTTTTAAACATTTTTAAACTGCACTTAGAAACTGAATATAGGGCGCCTGGGTGGCTCAGTGGGTTAAGCTGCTGCCTTTGGCTCAGGTCATGATCTCGGGGTCCTGGGATCGAGTCCCACATCGGGCTCTCTGCTCAGCAGGGAGCCTGCTTTCTTCTCTGTCTGTCTGTCTGTCTACTTGTGATGTCTCTCTGTCAAATAAATAAATAAAATCTAAAAAAAAAAGAAACAATATATTTGGTTTTATCTCTAAGTTCTTTAGTAGCCTGATTAAAAAATAAACCCTTCACCCATACTTAGAGAATTATTATAAATCTAATAAATGAGACATAACTATGACAAATCTTAAGTTCTCATAAGTATTCTAATACTGTTTATAAACCAGTATGATTTGAATGTAAAATCACAAGTCTGAATCAATGACGGGCACAATTTTAATCCATCAGAGTCACAAATTTAATCCATCATAGGCTCTGATACATTAAATTCTTTTAAACATCACCCATTCCTAAGCAAAATAAGCAGATTCTCTTCCCACCAATATGTTTATAGAACAGGCCCAGATGACATCACTGGCTCTCTGTTTTAATTCTGGAAAGCCACAGGGATAAGATGTTTTTCCACACTAAGGACATCATGGTGCCATTCACAGCAATGTTAAGACTGCCTCTCTCAAAGGATTTGGGGGGCTAGTTCCCAGGGGGATGAAGCCTTCTCAGGTGACAGAAAACCAGCCAGGTCCTCAGCCGGGGCACAGACTTGGTCCCAGCCAGTGGGGGCGCTGGAGTGACCTAGGAGGCCTGCTGATATTTCCTGTAACAAGAGCTCAGTAATGAAAAACAATGGGAACCACCAGCCCGTGGTCCTGGATCAGGACGTCCTACCACAAGCCTTCGCTCCCCCGACCCCTGTGCTGCCGCTCACTCACATCACTCACAGCCTTGCTTCTGTTGTGTTTCTCTGGCTCGCTTAGATATTTAAGTATCTCATTTAATTCTGCATGTGACAAGGT
This sequence comes from Mustela nivalis, assembly GCF_964662115.1. Taxonomy (NCBI): domain Eukaryota; kingdom Metazoa; phylum Chordata; class Mammalia; order Carnivora; family Mustelidae; genus Mustela; species Mustela nivalis. The sequence continues at coordinate 15,739,441 of NC_139036.1, forward strand.
TTTTCCTGCTTCTTAGGGTTCTACAGTCTTGCCAGTGACACGGTATAGTAGTGAATGAGGGAAGGAAAAGTGAGTCCTTCCTTACCCAGACCCATCTCCAGAGTCACCCTTGTTTAGTTTAGAATCTGTTCCTCTAGACTCTTCTGTGCACAGAAATGTGTGCACTCTCTCTCCATCATGCAGGATGAAGTTAACTACACTATTTGGCAACTTGCTTTTTTCACAAAATATTGGTCACCTTCCCACATTGGCCTCATTCTTTTTTTTTATAAATTTAGCTATTTTTCAGAGAGAGGGGGGAGAGATAGAGCATAAGTAGGCAGAGTGACAGGCAGAGGGAGAGGGAGAAGCATGCTCTCCACTGAGCAGGGAGCCTGATACAGGACTTGATCCCAGGACCTGAGCTGCAGGCAGCCCCTTAACCAACTGAGCCTCCCAGGTGCCCCTGCCTCAATCTTTTTGCAAGTAGCCTAGTTTTTCATTATATAGTTATGTCATAATGTTTTTAAACAGTTCCCACATTCGTGGATATTTGTGTTTTGAGATTTTTTTGCCATTAAAGCAGTGCCATGATGAACATGATTTTATATTTATCTCTGCTTAATTTCACTATTATTTTTCTGGGAAAAAAGCTGTAGAAGAGGAATTGTTGAGTCCTAGGGTGTGTGCATTTAAAATTTTGATAGATGCAGCTAAGTTGCTGTCTAGAAAGCCTGTGCTTATTTTCATTCCCTCTTAGCTGGGAGGGCACTCGTTTTCCTGAGAGCTGGGGTATTGTCCTAGGCATCTTTTTTTCTTATTTCTGTCCTTCATGCCTGGCACAGAATCAGCACTCAATGGTGGGTGACAGTCAACTTCATGAAGAGAACTAACAGCATGTTTGCATAATGCTGAGTTAGTTTTATTATTTTTTAAAATGAGGTAAAATTCACATAAGGTAAAATTCGCCATTGTGAAGCCTGTGATTCAGTGGCATTGAGCGCGTTTACAATGTTGTGCCATCGCCGCTTGTATCTAGTTCCAACTGTTGTTTTAAAGTCATCTCTATGCCCAACGTGGGGCTGGAACCCACAAACCCGAGGTCAGGAGTCACATGCTCCACCAGCTGAGCCCGCTGGGTACTCCTAGTTCCAAAATCCCAAAAGGTAAAAACCCAAAGCCCTCAGTCATCCCTCCCATTCCCCCTGGCAGCCACTGACATGGCTGTCTGTCCCTGTGGATTTTCAAATTCTGGACACTTCATATCAATGAGCTCGAACAACGTGTGGTCTTTGTGGCAGGCTTCTCTACTTCACGTGATGTTTTGGGGGGTCCACCCCTGATACAGCAGGGGTCCGTGCTTCCTTCCTTTGTATGGCTGCATCACAATCTGTTGTATGGATGGACCACATTTTTTTCCTCCATAGCTTTTGAAGCGAGTTTCTCCGGGGAGCAAGGCAGACCTCCGCAAATGGGTGTTCCCTGGTCCTGTTTTGCAGCATTCCTGTGCACACAATATTGACAGCTGCCCAGAAGGCAACAGCATTGGGGCCATAGCATCATCCGGGATGCCAAATATCTGGCAACCATCTCTGATGCTGAAATCCAGGTATGGGGCACGTGGAGGCGGCCTCCGTGGGCTGGCCAGCCTATCAAGTGGGTCCTGGTGAGCAGCTCTCCTCGGGCCTTTTGGTGATGTGATGCTCTCAGGGAAGGACCAGACCCCATGGCCGCTCATTGGGGGTTCTCTTCCTGGGGTTTAGCTCATGTTGCCATGTTCCTTAGCCAAAGTTACATGGCTACCATGAGAGGTGTCGGATTTGTCAACAGCCTTCAGGAACCTTCTCATTCTCCTCCATCTGCTGTCACTCACAGGAAGTTTTGCATCTGGAGGTGGACCTTAGTTGTGGAAATGCCAACAAGTACCTTCAACCTCCTCAAAGAGTATGGTGTTCAGGTGAGCTCAGTTTGAGTGTGCACAGCTAGTTTACAGTCACACCAAGCCCAGGTCCGAACGTATTTTTGGTTTTGCTGGCATTCAGTTATGGTTCACTAGCACTTGTAAACAAAACAAAACAAAACACGACCGTATCCTTGATCTCATTTTACTCTTCTTAATAGTGAGCAATATTTTTTTGAGCATGTATTATGTGCCAGGTTCTGCTAATTTTGTTACAGCAAGTATCTGACGCAGTCCATGCAAATGTGCTGGGGAGGGGTTCTTTAATAACACAATGGACTGCTACTGTTAAGTACTAGGTAATTTGTCTGAAGTCATGGGCCAGCGGCCTTTCCTGTTCTAGACATGCTCTTAACTGCTCCTGAGACCCAGAAATTATTAGTCTCAGTTTGCTTGAAGTGACTTGCCAAGGACACCCACCGAGTCAACTCTTCCATTCTGCGTTGTCACATTCATCCTTGCACCCTTCGCTCACCACATGGCTGCTCAGTCCCTACAATGTGCCAGACAGTGCAAAGTGCTCACCTGGGTGCAGGACCCAGAACCCAGTCAGAGGGCCTGGGTGACTGGGCTCTCCTGGGCACATGTCATGGTGTAGCTTCATGTCCACGTCTCTCCTTCTGACCCCTCACCTTCCCTCTAGGTCACCTTCCTCTCAGCTTTTATAAGCTGAGCTGATACAGTAGCCACCGGCCATAGTGAGTTTTTCTGTTGCTGCAAGAAACCACTCTGAGACTTTTTAGAGCTTGCATTGAATCTATGGATTGCTTTGGGCAGTTGTCCTCTTAACAATCCATGGGCACAGTGACACCTGTGTGGCTCAGTGGGTTAAAGCCTCTGAGCTTCTGCTCAGGCCATGATCCTAGGGTCCTGGGATTGAGCCCTGCATCAGGCTCTCTGCTCAGTAGGGAGCCTGCTTCCCCCCACCTCCTGCCTGCCTCTCAGCCTACTTGTGATCTCTGTCTGTCAAATAAATAAATAAATAAAATCTTTAAAGCAAGTAAACAAACAAAAAACAAAAGAATCCACAGGCACAGGCTGTCTTTCCATTCTCTTACATCTTCTTGAGTCTCCTTCAGCAGTGTTCTTTGCAGCAAATAAACCCTCCACCGAAAGTTTGTTCCTAGGTCTTTTTATGATATCATAAGTGGATTGGTGTTCTTCATTCCCTTCGTGGGTTTTCATTGCTAGTCTATAGAAACACAACTGCTATGTGTAGGATTTTGTGTCATGAAACTTTGCTGAATACATGTGGCTACTTGGATTTAAGTCGGTTAGAGTGAGATAAAACTAGAGATTCAGGGGCGCCTGAGTGGCTCAGTGGGTTAAACTGCTGCCTTTGGCTCAGGTCATGATTCCAGGGTCCTGGGATCGGGCCCCACCTCAGGGTCTCTGCTAAGCAGGGAACCTGCTTGCCCACTCTCTCTGCTTGCCTCTCTGACCACTATGTGATCTCTGTCTATTAAATAAATAAAATCTTTAAAACAAAACAAAAACAAACAAACAAAACTACAGATTCATTTCCTTGGCATCACTACATTTCAAGTATTCCCCAGCCACCTGTGGCCAGTGGCTGCCAGGTTTGACAGAACAGATGAACCAATATCTTGGTCACAGAGGAATATGCTGTGTACAGTGCTGCAAGGCCCCAAGTCTGGAAGGATTCTGCCATCTTCTGCCTGCTCTACATTCTTGCCCACCCCGCTGGACCGAGCCCTTCCATTTGGCTTGAGTCACAAAGGGTGAGCGAGCTCTCAGCACAGCCCAGCTTTCTAGTAGGCTGGCTGTTTCATTTCTAGAGTGAACTGTCTCACACCTTCTCTTCATCTCTCCCCATCTCTTCCTCTTCCTCTTGGCTGATGACCTCTCTCATTTTGCGTTGAGAGAATGGGGGCCATCAGATACAAACACTGGCCTGTTCTCACTCTCAGCCTACAACCTGCTTCATCCTCACCACCGTTTCCTGCCCCTCTGAGTGTAACAGCGGCCAGTGCACGAGATGCCACTCCTCTCAGGCACCCAAGGTCCTCTCCTGCAATGATCCGCTCTCTTTCCCTCCCTGGCTATACCCCGAGCAGACATACATGTGTTTGTTTCCCTGGTCTTTGGGGAACACCACTGACAGTGCATCACCCTCTGGCTCTGGCTCTCTGCACCTCTTCACAGTTACATGTCTCTGAGGTGCTGTCTGTGCCTGCTTCCTGACTTCATCATGTCTCATTTACTCTTTTGTGCCCAAAATATTTGATCTCTTTATATTTTCATTGCTAAAGGAGGCATACATCCAAAATGTGTACATTTTAAGGCATGAAACAAAAGGTACCTGTGTGTTTACTGCCCGATGAAGAAAGAAAATCACCCAAACCCTGGAAATCCCTTTGTCCTCCTTCCACAATCCCGTCTCCTAGTTAACTAGGGTTAACTAGTTAACTAGTGTCCCAGATTTTGTGTTACACATTCCTATGCTTTCCTGTATACTTTTGTCTAGCAAGTATCTCTCAGTACTTTCCTTTATTTATTTATTTATTTTTGAGTGAGAGAGAGAACGTGAGCAGGGAGGGGCAGAAGGAGAGGGAGAGAGAGACTCTCATGCAGACTCCAGGCTGAGTGCAGAGCCTGATGTGGAGCTCGAACTCAGGAGTCTGAGATTCTGACCTGAGTCAAAATCAAGTGTCAGATGCTTAACCAACTGAGACACCCGGGTCCCCATCACCAGTTTTTTAAAATAGGCTCCACAGCCAGCATGGGGCTGGAACTCAGGACCTTGAGATCAGGAGCTGTGGGTTCTACTGGCTGAGCCAGCCGGGTGACCCTCCTTCAGCACTATCCTATTTTGTTTTACTTGTTTTGTTTGGGGCATATCAGGAAACATAATTGCTTCATTTTTTTCTGCCTGGTTTCTGAGAATCATCCATTTTGATTACTGAGCTATAATTCACTATTTTCATGCCTATCTAGTCTCTTCTACTTTGAATATAATATAGCTCATTTATCTATCCTACTGATGATGAACATTTTGGTTCTTCTGATCTGTCTTCCACCTACCCACAGCTCTACCAAATCTGTGCTTATCACAGTCACTGGCATTTCCAAGTGAAGCAAACACTATTACATCGGCATGAGCACCATTCCCAGTAGATGCTGAAGACACCTTCCTTGTGTTCACAACCTTCCCTGAGCTACTCTGTGGCCTTATCCTCTTTGACTGCACACTTTCTAAATGCTGGATGTCCTCAGGGTTGAGTTGTGGGAGCTCCTGTTATGGCGACACCTTCTTCCTGGGTGTTCTCATCTATTCCCATGACTTTTAAGTCCTGTGCACTCCCAAGATACACCCGAAATCCTTCCTCCCCTCTCCATTTCCATGGCCACCACAGCTCCCTGCATGACTACAACATCCTTCCAGCTGAGCTGTGTTCACTCTTGTTCCAGTCCTTCCTGCCACACTGCAGCAGCCAGAGCAATAATTCTTAAGTGAGCTGGACAGATCATACCACTCTCTTACTTAAAGTTTTTGAGTGGCTTCCCTTTGTGATGGGGATAACCCTAAGCTTCCCTCCACCCATCTTCCAGCATCTACCCTCCTGTTTATTAATGTCTGTCCATTTGTATTCCCTGGAATTTTACAGAAATGGACTCTTTTTGTGGAGGGTGCTGATGTCTTTTAATCAATTTAATTTTTTTATTTGATTTAATTTTTGAGATTCATCTATGAATGCAAAAATAGTTTATATAGCTTATTTCTCTTTATTCCTCTTTATGTGTCCTTTAAAATGTGAATGCTGAGTAGTCATCAAATGGATATGTCACAATTTGCTGATTCACCTGTTAAAAGACATTTGCTCTGTTTCCTGTTTGTGGCTGTTGAAAACAAAGGTGCATGAACTTTCATGCACAAGTCTTTGTAGGATATATGCTTTCATTTCACTTAGTAATTATCTTTGTTTCTGAAGGCTATTTGCCCTAAATATAGGGCTGTAGTTATTTCCATATGTTGAAGATACTATTGTCTTCAGACTTAACGCCATTTCCGTTAAGAAGTCAACTATCAATCTTATTGTTCCCTCTTCTGAAAGTTAGGTATGTCTTTCCCCTCCTGCCCCATTCTGGCTGCTTTTAAGGTTTTCTGCTAATTGTTAGCAGCTTTTAAGGATGTGTCTCTATGTATATGGATATGTTGTTGATTTTTTAAAAAATCCAAAATTGGTGCCTAGCTGGCTCAGTCAGTGGAGTATGTGACTCTTGATCTTGACTTGTGAGTCAAGCTCCATGTTGGGCAAAGAGATTACTCACAAAAAAAAAAAAAAAAAAAAAAAAAGGATATAAAAATGAAAATCTAAAAAACTTATCTTCTGGAGTTCTTTGAACTTGGAATATCTTTCTTTAGTTTTGCAAAGTTTTCTCCCACTACTTCTTTTAACATCGCTTTTATCACCTTTTTTTCTTTCCTCTTCTTTTGGTACTCCAATTATACAGAAATTAGACCTGTCTTGTGCTCTATCTCTCTTATTGTCTATATTGTCGTTCTTTTGTGCTTTATCCTTCAGTGTGGACATTTTATCCTACAATTTATCTTCCCATTGTACTGACTAATTATTTCTTTGGCTATATTTTATTTTCTGTTAAATTATCTTTTGAAGTTTTTTAAATCAATTTTTTTTTTTCAGATCTAGAATTTCCGCTTGATACTTTTTAAAAATAGAGTTACTGCTGAGATTGCCCATCTTTCCCTCTACTCTCTGGCACATCATGACCACAGTTATTGTCAAGTCTATGTGTGTCGATGTTATGCCTGCATCTCCTGGGGTCTCTTGCTGATGATTGCTTCCCTCCCGATTGTCAGTTGTTTGGAAATGTCTCTTTCATATGCCTGGTTGTGTTTCATTGGATGCCCAGTGTCATGCTTTAAGAAGTCTAGGAATAATTTGATACTCAGGGTGGTACTTTCCTCCAAGGAAGACTCACTTTTGCTTCTTGTTGGCATCTGGCAAAGTAATTGCATCACTAATTGCAGTGATTTGAGGCTGATTTCCAGCCTTTTTGAGGACTTGTCCATGCATTTACTTCCAACAGTTCTGCCCCACCCCCGGTCACCCCATTCCCCCCACCCCTGCCAAGGCTGATGAGCTGTCCTGAAATTACTTCTCAAACATTAGGTCTGGTACTTCACATACCTGGAGCAGGCATGGAGTAGGTGATGGTGTGGAGGTGGGAGGAATGGAACTTAAGTCGTGTTTCTAGAAGTTGTCTCCCAGGGCTGCCCCCTGCATCCCTTCACCTCAGGCTGCAGCCACCCCCTCCCATACACATACCCCCACAGGACATGTGCCTCAGTCTCCCCAGGGAGCTCCATGGTGGTGTGGTTGTTGTTAAGCTTCTGCACTTTGTGGTTTCCTCACTTGCATAGTTACCACAGGGTTGATTTAATGGAAGGGAGCCAGGAGTCCATGCTATTCACCATGTTGGCAGGAATCAGAAACTCTTTCCAGTATTTGCATTCACTCCACGTTACCTTGTGGCCTTGTCAAATTTAGAAATGTGTATGCAGCAGTTTTTGTCCAAAAGGACACAGAGTAAAGGTTATCAGTGAATATTGTGCTACTTTTGCTTGTTCCAATTTACAGATGATGAATTATAATAAGACTAAATAAGAAAGGGGACACATTTGAGGCCATTAATTTTAATGTTCAGGTTTTCAATTCTATTCCTATTGCTTGCAAAATTCTGTTGTCTTTTCTGTTTTATATTCCTACTCATCTATTTAATATAATATAAATATTATTTATTTTTAACATTTAGCTTAGCCAGAGAGAAACAGAAAATTTGTAATTATTTCCATAATTTATATTTCAGAACTATTTTACTTTTAATCCAACAAATAATAAAGAATTGGTGAGCAACAGTAGAACACAAGTAATATATTATTTGTGGGTAAGTAGAAATATTTTGATTTGTCTTAAATGTAGGGACAATATATGTTCATTCCCCAAGTAGAGATGTTTTGGTAATGTAACCATACGGTATCTACTTAGGAAGCAATAAATATGTGTTAAAATGCTTTGATTTAATTATAGCATTTACTTTAGTCTCATTGGAAACTAGTGTATTAAGTCAGAAGCAGATAATTTTTTAAATTTATTTTTTATTTATTTTAGGCATAACAGTATTCATTATTTTTTCACCATACCCAGTGCTCCATGCAATCCATGCCCTCTATAATACCCACCATTTGGTACCCCAACCTCCCACCCACCCACCAATTCAAACCCCTCAGATTGTTTTTTAGAGTCCATAGTCTCTCATGGTTCACCCCCCCCTTCCAATTTCTCCCAACTCCCTCTCCTCTGTAACTCCCCATGTCCTCCATGCTATTTGTTATGCTCCACAAATAAGTGAAACCATATGATAATTGACTCTCTCTGCTTGACTGATTTCACTCAGCATAATCTCTTCCAGTCCCGTCCATGTTGCTACAAAAGTTGGGTATTTATCCTTTCTGATGGAGGCATAATACTCCATAGTGTATATGGACCACATCTTCATTATCCATTTGTCCATTGAAGGGCATCTTGGTTCTTTCCACAGTTAATTTAAATTTCATTTAATTTTTTAAAGTAATGAGGCAAATATTTATTTGAATGTATTTAACATGTTTAAAAAATACAGGGTTTTTCAAGACCTTGGTTTTTACCCCCTTTTAGAAAGGAATTAGCAAACAGATCAGCAATGTATATACTGACACAGGACAGAATCATGAGATTAAAAAAACATCAAACTTAAACATAAAATTACCACATGACCCAGCAATTCCTAAATCCAAAGGAATTTAAAACAGGCATTCAGACAAATACAAACATACAAACGTTCATAACAGCAGTATAATTGTCAGTAGCCAAAAGATAGAAGCAAACCACATGTCCCGCAGCTAAGGAATGCATAAACAAAATGTGGTCCTTCCATACAATGGACTATGATTCGGCCATACAAAGGAACGAGGCACTGACACCCACTACGACATGGATGAATCTTGTATACATCATGGTAAAGGAAAGAAGCCATACACAACAAACCATGTGCTGTATGAGTCCATTGATGTGAAATGTCTGGAAGAGGAGAATCCATTGAGACAAAGTACAGAATGGTGGTTGTTGGGCCTAAGGGAGGGGCATGCATGATAACTTAATGGAGGGGGTCTTCCTTTTGGGGTGATGAAAATGTCCTGAACTAGACAGAGGGGATGGTGCCCAGCGTTGTTAGTGTACTAAGTGTACCCAAATTGTACACTTTAAAATGACTAAGGGTTGGAATGCCTGGCTGGCTCAGTCAGTGGGGCACGTGGCTCTTGATCTTGGAGTTGTTTGGTGTAGAGATTATGTCAAAATAAAATTGTTATTTATCTATTTATTTATTAAGATTTTATTTGTGTATTTGACAGAGATCACAAGTAGTAACAAGAGGCGGAGGGGAAAGCAGGCTCCTTGCTGAGCAGGGAGCCCAATGTGGGGCTCGAACCCAGGACCTCATGACCTGAGCTGAAGGCAGAGGCTTAACCCACTGAGCCACCCAGGCACCCCTCAAAATAAAATCTTTATAATTAATTGAATTTATATTTTAAAAATATTTAAAGCATAAAATCTTTAAAAATTTAATAAAATGATTAATGGTTAATTTTATGTTATGTGAACTTTACCTCAATGGAAAATGCAAAACAAAATAAAAAACACTGATTCAGTCACCAATTTTCAGTGCTAGTTGTAACTTCTGGTACTTATTGTAGCTTTAATGCCTTAGAAATGTAGCATTCAGATTTTCATTTACTACCATTTAAAGTCAAAATCATTTGTGGCATTTAAAAAAAAAAATATTTGCTTTTCTTTCCGAATGCTTTCAGTTGTTCCTTGAGGCAGGTTCTCTTATCTGAGGAGGTTGCAAAGCTCTGACCCTGTTTATATGCATTCCTTTTGATTTTGTGGTTATAGTAGTTCTTTCTCTTAGAAACCAGGTCTTTTTGTAATAGTGATTATTTTTTCTGTACCCCTCAGTATGAAGAGGGAGATATACTTGCTCACAGTGCCCCACGTTTAACAGAAAAAGTGAGTAATGCTTCCTGCATTTTTATATATCAGATATTGTAGAGAGTAAATATGTGTAAGCTTAGTCACTTTTTGTTTGTCTTCATAGTACACCATGGGCAAATCATTGGACATTTTTACTTGGGTCCTTTACTGTATTGAATTGTCAGCTGAAAATAATGGAACCATTGTTCAAAATAAAATATTATGTAAAAGAAATTTGACTACCCTGAGAAAATACCCCCCAAAAAGTGATGCCTGTACTAATATATGTGTGCATATGACAAAGAATGAAAAGTTAGTTCGGAGTGATATAATAAAGAGTTGAATGTGAGTGGCTCATTTTTAGGCTATCCAGTTCTCAGAATAATAAAACATGATCTTACATATTTAGACGTTTCAGAGCCAGTACAAAGGTGGTGCATCAGGTGCATCAGGCAAGTTATCTTGCCTGCCTGCTCACCTGGAGCCATTGTCGCATCTGAGGTGGATTCAGGTCCCGTCTCCTGCCACAATTTCTGCATTTGACACCCATGTAAGCTGCCCACAGTGAGCACCTGATGGTGTTTCTTCTGCTTCCTTTCTTCACTCTTGGTAGAATTTATAGAAATTTATTTTTAAGAGGGCATGCAAAAAAAAATTTTTGAGATGGATGGATACAAAGATGATTCTGTCCCAACCTCTTTTTCATAAGTCAAAGTTACCAAACAATAAAGTCAATTTTCATTATATGTGGCAGTTAAGTTTCACAAAGTCTCTGCAGACCTCAGCGAGTACAAAATCATTGCTCCTAGGAGAGGTATAGGATTAGATTCCTGCCAGCCTCGGGTCATAGAAGTTTCTCCCACAGATAGATACATAACCTTGTCTTATGTGTGTTTTCTTTTGAAGACACCGTGTTTATTACATAATGTTGATGCATTAGCACTGACTCACAGCCAGCAGCTCTGAAACGCATGCCTGAATGACGTTTATCTAACTCAGGTATATTCTCTGGAAGGTACGTCATTAGACTGCCTTTCAGTACCATGTTTGCATTAGTTTAAATACTGCTCTCACCAAGAAAAAACACCTCAAAAACGTGACCCATGTGGCAGTAAGCAGACCCTGGAAAGACACTTGTTTACAGTTTGAAAGCTGGAATAAGAAGGCAGCGCATGTCTTCACTGGACTCAGCTAGGAACGTGTGCACAGGGAGAGTCAGATTTTTGCCACTCCTCATTTGCACGTGTCTGCAAACCATCATGAAGGGGCCACAAGGGTTGATTTTGGGGTTATAAATTGTAGCGAGTAGGTGAGTTTGCAAATACAGAATCCACAAGCCATGACAATGCCTTGTATGAAAGTAGAGCAGCTCTTAGGAAGAACTTGATGGCCTCCCTTGACCAGGGATTGTTTTTTTGACCCTCCTGTGTTCAGGGCAGAAAAGATGAGCCTGAGGATCTTCTAAGTGTTGTTAGAGAAGGGGGCAGCAAACTTGCTGTATCACATGTCAAATGAAGGCATTTCTCTGATTTATTCATTCACTGTACATTTATTGTGGGGCTCCACTTACCTCTCTGGGTTCTTTCTACACTTTGTCTCCAAGACATTGCCTAAGAAAGATGGCTCTCGTGCCTTATTTTATGTAGCACAGATTTCATGAGGTGTCTGGGGCATGTCTGTGTACAGTACTTAATTTCTACTGATGGGAAAATAGTTCATGGAAAAAGTTTATAGTTATAAGACTGGGATAATTATTTTGTGATATCTTACAACCGGAGCATGCTTTTGCACAAGACAGACATTAGTCTCTTTTATCAATCTCTGAAACCTCAGTAAGAGAAGTTGAACAGATATAAACAAGTGGTTAAACACTTTTTCATTGCTTGAAGCAAACATTTTAATGAACCCCGTGCACAGCCCTTCACTTGCTCCTAGCAAACCTTCAGAGGTTCAGCACGGCCTGCACCATGGCAATTCATGGGGAAGAGATTTCCTAGTGATTTTTTTTTGATTTTTATCTTTTTTCCTACTGTAAATCAATGTAATTTATAAAATATGCCACACTGACAAATGCTTTGTTTTATATTTATCACCAACGTAATGTGTAATCTGTCTTCTGAAAGGCAGACCTTCAACAAGCTCATGGGAAAATTTAGCCAGTCAGTCTTTCATTTGAATTTAACATGAATACTTTCCATGACAATGGAAGGGAAGCTGGTTGTCTGGGACATCCACTGCCCACCATAGCCTACCTCCGCCTCTGTGGCTTTCCTCAAATCACACCTTGTAAATTGGTCCATTTTCAGAAAGAGGGCATCACTTGTGCCCTCTACGGTGGATCTGTAATTAACTTAATGAAAAAGCAGCAATCAGTAATTACAAAAGTATATTACAACCCTTTTGGATGTATACACATATTTTGTATATGCAGTGAATATTTCTGGAGAAAGTCCTTATTAACTGGGAATGTTTGGTGCCTCTGAGGAAATGAACAGAGAAGCGGGATCAAGGGTGGGGGTGGCTTCACCTCTTCTCATGATCTCATTTGTACTAATTGGTTTGCTTTTTTAAAAAAAATATTTTTATAAACATATAATGCATTATTAGCCCCAGGGGTACAGGTCTGTGAATCCCCAGGTTTACACACTTCCCAGCACTCACCATAGCACATACCCTCCCCAATGTCCCCAACCCCCCCACCTTCTCCCTCCCCCCCACCCCCGGCAACTCTGTTTGTTTTGTGAGATTAAGAGTCTCTTATGGTTTGTCTCCCTCCCGATCCCATCTTGTGTCATTTATTCTTTCCTACACCCCAAAGACCCTACGTTGCATCTCCACTTCCTCATATCGGGGAGATCATATGAGAGTTGTCTTTTTTCCAACTGATTTATTTCACTAAGCATAATACCCTCTAGTTCCATCCATGTCATCGCAAATTGCAAGAATTCATTTCTTTTGATGGCTGCATAGTATTCCATTGTATATATATATATACACACCACATCTTCTTTATCCATTCATCTGTTGATGGACATCTAGGTTCTTTCCATAGTTTGGCTATTGTGGACATTGCCGCTATAAACATTTGGGTGCACGTGCCCTTCGGATCACTACGTTTGTATCATTAGGGTAAATACCCGGTAGTGCCATTGCTGGGTCATAGGGTAGCTCTATTTTCAACTTTTTGAGGAACCTCCATGCTGTTTTCCAGAGTGGTTGCACCAGCATGCATTCCCACTAACAGTGTAGGAGGGTTCCCCTTTCTCTGCATCCTCGCCAGCATCTGTCATTTCCTGACTTGTTAATTTTAGCCATCCTGACTGGAGTGAGGTGCTATTTCATTGTGGTTTTGATTTGTATTTCCCTGATGCCGAGTGATGTGGAGCACTTTTTCATGTATCTGTTGGCCATCTGGATGTCTTTGTGGAAATGTCTGTTCATGTCCTCTGCCCATTTCTTGATTGGATTATTTGTTCTTTGGGTGTTGAGTTTGCTAAGCTCTTTATAGATTTTGGATACTAGCCCTATATCTGATATGTCGTTTGCAAATATCTTCTCCCATTCTATCAGTTGTCTTTTGGCTTTGTTAACTGTTTCCTTTGCTGTGCAAAAGCTTTTGATCTTGATGAAATCCCAATAGTTCATTTTTGCCCTTGTTTCCCTTGCCTTCGGCGATGTTCCTAGGAAGAAGTTGCTGTGGCTGAGGTCGAAGAGGTTGCTGCCTGTGTTCTCCTCAAGGATTTTGATGGATTCCTTTCTCACACTGAGGTCCTTCATCCATTTTTAGTCGATTTTCATGTGTGGTGTAAGGAAATGGTCCAGTTTCATTTTTCTGCCTGTGGCTGTCCAATTTTCCCAACACCATTTGTTGAAGAGGCTGTCTTTTTTCCATTGGACATTCTTTCCTGCTTTGTCAAAGATTAGTTGACTATAGAGTTGAGGGTCTATTTCTGGACTCTCTATTTTGTTCCATTGATCTATGTGTCTGTTTTTGTGCCAGTACCATACTGTCTTTTTTTTTTTTTTAAGATTTTCTTTATTTGACAGAGAAATCACAAGTAGGCAGAGAGGCAGGCAGAGAGAAAGAGAGAAGGAAGCAGGCTCCCTGCGGAGCAGAGAGCCCAACGTGGGGCTCGATCCCAGGACCCTGGGATCATGACCTGAACTGAAGGCAGAGGATTTAACCCACTGAGCCACCCAGGTGCCCCAGTACCATACTGTCTTGATGATGACAGCTTTGTAACAGAGCTTGAAGTCTGTAATGGTGTTGCCCCCAACTTTGGCTTTCTTTTTCAATATTCCTCTGGCTATATGAAGTCTTTTCTGGTACCATATAAATTTTAGGATTATTTGTTCCATTTCTTTGAAAAAAAAAAAAAAGGATGGGATTTTGATAGGGATTGCATTAAATGTGTAGATTGTTTTAGGTAGCATAGACATTTTCACAATATTTTTTCTTTCACTCCATGAGCATGGAACATTTTTCCATTTCTTTGTGTCTTCCTCAATTTCTTTCATGAATTCTTTATAGTTTTCTGAGTATGGATCCTTGCCTCTTTGGTTCGGTTTCTTCCTAGGTATTTTATGGTTTGGGGTACAATTATAAATGGGATTGACTCCTTAATTTCTCTTTCTTCTGTCTTGTTGTTGGTGTAAAGAAATGTAACTGATTTCTGTGCATTGATTTTATATCCTGACACTTTACTGAATTCCTGTACAAGTTCTAGCCAATGTGGAGTGGAGTCTTTGGGTTTTCCACATATAGTATCATATCAACTACAAAGAGTGATAGTTTGACTACTTCTTTGCTGATTTGGATGCCTTCAACTTCTTTTTGTTGTCTGATCACTGAGGCTAGGACTTCTAGTACTATATTGAATATCAGTGGTGATAATGGATATCCCTGCCGTGTTCCTGACCTTAGCAGAAAAGCTCTTAGTTTTTCTCTATTGAGAATGATATTTGCAGTTGGTTTTTCATAAATGGCTTTGATGATATTGAGGTATGTGGCCTCTATCCCTACACTTTGAAGAGTTTTGATCAAGAAGGGATGCTGTACTTTGTCAAATGCTTTTTCAGCATCTATTGAGAGTATCATATGGTTCTTGTTATTTCTTTTATTAATGTATTTTTATCACATTGATTGATTTGCGGATATCGAACCAAACTTGCAGCCCTGGAATAAATCCCACTTGGTTGTGGTGAATAATCCTTTTAATGTTCTGTTGGATCCTATTGGTTAGTATTTTGGTGAGAATTTTCACATCTCTGTTCATCAAGGGTATTGGTCTGTAATTCTCTTTTTTGATGGAATCCTTGTCTGGTTTTGGAATCAAGGTGATGCTGGTCTCATAAAATGAGTTTGGAACTCTTCCTTCCATTTCTATTTTTTTGGAACAGTTTCAAGAAGTAGGAATTAATTATTCTTTAAATGTTTGGTAGAATTCCCCTGGAAAGCTCTCTGACCCTGGGCTCTTGTTTGTTTGGAGATTTTTGATGACTGTTTCAATCTCCTTACTGATTATGGGTCTGTTCAGGTTTACTATTCCTTCCTGGTTCAGTTGTGGTTGTTTATATGTCTCTAGGAATGCAGATTGTCAAATTTGCTGGCGTTGAGTTGCTCATAATATGTGCTTATAATTGTTTGTATATCTTTGGTGTTGGTTGTGATCTCTCCTCTTTCATTCATGATTTCTTTTATTTGGGTCCTTTCTCTTTTCTTTTTGATAAGTCTGGCCAGGGTTTTATCAATCTTTTTTTTTTTTAAGATTTTATTTATTTGTCAGAGAGAGCAAGCGAGAGCGAGCACAGGCAGACAGAGTGGAAGGCAGAGTCAGACGGAGAAGCAGGCTCCCTGCGGAGCAAGGAGCCCGATATGGGACTCGATCCCAGGACGCTGGGATCATGACCTGAGCCGAAGGCAGCTGCTTAACCAACTGAGCCACCCAGGCGTCCCGGGTTTTATCAATCTTATTAATTCTTTCGAAGAACCAGCTCCTAGTTTCATTGATTTGTTCTATAGTTTTTCTTGTTTCTATTTCATTGATTTCTGCTCTGATCTTTGTGATTTCCCTTCTCCTGATGGGTTTAGGCTTTCTCTGCTGTTCTTTCTCCAGCTCCTTTAGGTGTAGGGTTAAGTTGTTCATTGGAGAACTTTCTTGTTTCTTGAGGAAGGCTTGTATCGCTATATATTTTCCTCTCAGGACTGCATTTGCTGTGTCGCACAGATTTTGAACCATTGTGTTTTCATTATCATTTGTTTCCATGAGTTTTTTTCAATTCTCCTTTAATTTCCTGGTTGAGCCATTCATTCTTTAGTCTCCATGTATTTGGGTTCTTTCCAAATTTCCTGTTGTGATTGAGTTCAGTTCTAGCTTCAGAGCAGTGGTCTGAAAATATGCAGGAATGATCCAAATATTTTGATACCACTTGAGACCTGATGTATGGCCCAGAATGTCATCTATTCTGGAGAATGTTCCATGTGAACTAGAGAAGAATGTGTATTCTGTTGCTTTGGGATGGAATGTTATGAATAGATCTGTGATATTTATCTGGTCCAGTGTGTCATTAAGGCCTTTATTTCCTTGTTGATCTTTTGCTTGGATGATCTGTCCATTTCAGTGAGGGGAGTGTTAAAGTCCCCTACTATTTTTGTATTATGGTCGATGTGTTTCTTTGATTTTGTTCTTAATTGGTTTATATAGTTGGCTGCTCCCATGATAGGGGCATAGATATTTAAAATTGTTAGATCTTCTTCCTGGACAGACCCTTTGAGTATGATATAGTGTCCTTCCTTGTCTCTTAAATAGTCTTTTGCTTAAAATCTAATTGATCTAAGGATTGCCACCCCAGCTTTATTTTGATGTCCATTAGCATGGTAAGTTTTTTCCCACCCCATCACTTTAAATCTGGTGGTGACTCTGGGTCTAAAATGAGTTTCTCATAAACAACCTATTGATTTTTTTTAATCCATTCTGATACCCTGTGTCTTCTGATTGGGGCATTTAGTCCATTTACATTCCAGGTAACTATTGAGAGATATGAATTTAATGCCATTGTATTGCCTCTACAGTGACTATTACTATATATTGTCTCTGTTCCTTTCTGGTCTACTACTTTTAGGCTCTCTCATTGCTTAGAGGACCCCTTTCAATATTTTCTGTAGAGCTGGTTTGGTGTTTACAAATTCTTTGTTTTTGTTTGTCTTGAAAGGTTTTTATCTCTCCTTCTATTTTCAATGATAGTTTAGCTGGATATAGGATTCTTGGCTTCATATTTTTGTCATTTAGTGCTCTGAATATATCATGCCAGTTCTTTCTGGCCTGCCAGGTCTCTGTTGATTAGTCTGCTGCTAATCTAATGTTTTTACAATTGTATGTTACAGACTTCTTGTCCTGTGATGCTTTAAGGATTTTCTCTTTGTCTTTAAGACTTGTAAATTTTACCATTATGACAGGGTGTGGACCTATTCTTACTGATTTTGAGGGGGGTTCTCTCGAACCTCCTGGATTTTGATGCTTTTTCCCTTTGCCATATTAGGGAAAATCTCTACTATAATTCTCTCCAATATACCTTCTGCTCCCCTTATTTTTCTTCTTCTTCTGAAATCCCAATTATTCTGACATTGTTTCATCTTATGGTATCACTTATCTCTCGATTTCTCCCCTGATAGTCCAGTAGTTTTTTTGTCTCTCTTTTGCTCAGCTTCTTTATTCTCTGTCATTTGGTCTTCTATATCACTAATTCTCTCTTCTGCCTCATTTATCCTAGCAGTGGGAGCCTCCATTTTTTTATTGCACTTCATTAACAGCGTTTTTGAGTTCAACTTGGTTAGCTTTTGTTCTTTTATTTCTCCAGACAGTGTTTCTCTAATAACTTTCATGCCTTTTTCAAGCTTGGCTAGCACCTTGGGAATCATCATTCTGAACTCTAGATCTGACATATTACCAATCTCTGTATTGATTAGGTCCCTAGCCTTCAGTACTGCCTCTTGTGTGTTTTTTTTTTTTTTTTGGTGATTTTTTCCACCTTGTCATTTTAATCCAGATAAGAATATATGAAGGAGTGAATAAAATACTAAAAGGGTGGCAAAGACCACAGGAAAATGTGCTTTAACCAAATCACAAGAGAGCCCAAACCATGGGGGGAAGAAAGTGGGTAAAAAGAAGATCAGGAAAAAAAATTAAACAGTAAACAAACAAAAAATATATATATTAGACTGTTGAATAGAACAGGGTCACCCACTTAATTTTGGGAGTATTTTGGTCTCTTAGAATAAACCACCTCCCCAAATTTTAAATAATGAAAAGCATATATAAGGGTAAACACAATGAAGGGATGGAATATGGTTATGAAGATGAAAAATATTTTTAAGTTTCTATAAAAGGAGTTGATAAGGGTAAATTGGTTGGGAGAATAAAGAAAAAGAAATTGGAGACAATTTGCTCAGGCTGGAGACTATAACAAAGCCCTGTGCTAGATTTAGGGTGTATTTTGATCTATTAGAAGTTTTAACCCATATTATTTTTAGAAGAAAAAATCCCTATGTATAAAAAAATAAAGTTAGATACAATGAAGGATAAAATATGATTTTAATAATGAATGTTCCAAATTTTTTTTTCTTATGAAAGGTATTGTTAAGAGAAACTAGTTAAAAACGTTAAAAGAGGAGGGGGTAAAAGTTAAAAAAAATTAGCAGTAGAAAAAAAATAAAATTAAAAAAACGTACTAAGTTTGCAAGACTAAAGAATCGTGGGGAGAAAACCATGAATTCCCTGCTTTGCTTCCTCCTTCTCTGGAATGCTGCTGTTCTCTTGGTATATGAACTTGGTCTTTGCTGGATTTCTTGTTGACCTTCTGGGGGAGGGGCATATTATAGTGATTCTCAAGTGTCTTTGCCCAAGGTGGAAGTGCACTGCCTTTATCAGGGGCAAGGTTAAGTTATCCGCTCGGGTTCACTGTCCCTGAATGCTTTCTGTAGAGTTCCAGAGGTCAGGAATGAAAATGGTGGCCTCCCAATCTCTGGCCCAGAGGAGTCGAGAGCTTGGGGCACTACTCCTCAGTGCACCCTCAGAGAAAAGAGCTCAATCACTCCCATCTCCCTGGCCTCCAACCTGTGACCAAACTTCTCTGTCTCTGGCACACGGTCCTGCCTGGATTCTCTGAACCTCGCCAATCCCTGAGTTCTTCCAGGGGGGTCTCCCTGGATCTTGTGGGGTCCCTGCTCACAGAGCAGTGGCCTGTGCCACAGATCACAATAAGGTAACCCCGAGCAGAGAGCTCGCTCCTTGACTCCATCTCTGTAGCTGGCTTCCCCACTCTAATACCTATGAGCTCTGCAACACTCAGATAGCCCCCATCCTTCTGTGAGCCCGAGGGACCTGAGGCCCCGCTCTGCTGGCATGGGCTTCACCCCGGCTTAGCCCCTGGAGCGATGTCACTCAATGGAGCAGACTTTTAAAAGTTCTGATTTTGTGCTGCATTGCTCTGCTGCTAGCCAAGAGCCAGCTCCTCCCCCTGTGGTCTATCTCCCCATCGCTTTGGAGTCACTTTTCTGCTGGTCCTACCTTTCAGAAAGTGGTCGATTTTCTGTTTCTAGAATTGCTGCTCTTCTTCTATTCGGTCTCCTGTTGGATTTGTAGGTGTTTGGGATGGTTTGATAAGCTATCTTGCTGATCTCCTGCTATCTGATGTTGTCTCAGCCTGCTACTTCTTCGCCATCTTGACTCCTCCCTGGTTTGCCTCCCCCCCCCCCATGTATTACTTTTAAAGAACCCCTTTGTTTTGGTGAAACAAAAACTTGCTTTTTTCCTTCCACACTCATTAGAGTCATTTTAACCATAAATATTATGTACTTTAATTTTAAGGAAATGAAATAACTATATTGTTTCTTCGGATTACAAAACAACACTTACCCATTATGAAAATATGAAATACAACAGAACTTTATAAAGTTTGCTGACTGAAGAGGCTGTGGGGGCTCAGAGGGGGTCATTAAAGGCCTTGGTCTCAGACAGAAAGGGGTTCACATTCCAGACGTATCCCTGCCTTGCTGAATGACTCGGGGCAAGGGACTTAACTTGGCTGAGCCTCCATTTTTCCAGTGGAGCAGACTTTTAAAAGTTCTGATTTTGTGCTCCATTGCTCTGCCGCTAGCTGGGAGAAAATGGGCATGATGACACTCTTCCTCAGAGTGATTTTATGAGAAATTTTGTGAGACAAACCACGTAAAACTCTAGCACCTTGTCTGGCACAGGGGAGCTCTAGATAATCAGCTCTAGATTATCATCTAGATAATCATTGTTATTAGTATGCTTGAGAAGTTCCCGACAGGGACGGAGGACTCTCCCTCATGACAGGGACCATGTGCATGTGTTTGGAGTCACTGTGCCGTTTGCTTTTCAAAAACCCTACTTTTTTTTTTTTTTTTTCATTTCTTTTAATACAGAGAGCGGTGAGGTCCTGGCATGTCTTTACAAAGAGAAATGCAAGTTGTCCTTACTCGGGGGTGTGGAAAATACAGTAGAAGAATTGCAGCTGATGATGAATCAGCCTTTAATTAGTTGGGGGGCTAGGGCCCAGTGAAGACCAGGCCTGTACTCCCCTCTCTCCATGGTAAATAAAATCCAGCCAGGACCAGGGAGCCCACCAAGGATCTTGAAAACACTTGGCTTGTTTTGCCATTTCTTTCCAGCAGATGGCAGTGAAAGATGTTCTCACCAATTACTCTGCCCACCTGCCTTGCTGATTAATCAGAAACTGCATTTAATCACTTTGCATCTATAAGAGGATCCCCCATCCTGCCCCCCCGACCGTGATTAGACTTATGCCAGTGCATAATGCCAATACCCATTTGGGATGGATCTGAGAATTGGAAATAAAAGCCATTATATCACAGGACACTGCCTTTGGCTGTGACCACTGGACAGGGTTTTATATGCCCTCCTGTAAAGTGGATTGTGTGCTTTTGCCAAGATGTGTGATTTCGGAGGGCTGATGGATGGACTCTGATGTCTTCTGTGGTCTCGTGGCAGAGAATATCGATCAACGCCCATTGCCACTGCATGTGGCTGATGGGAGAGGGCGGGGAGAGGAGAGTGAGACAGAGTGTGTGCTTTGCATTAGGTATCCCTGGGTCCCTGCACAGTCTAGCCACGGGGCCTGATGGGGCTGCTGTGTGTAAGTCGGTCCCCAGCGGTATTTGGGATATACTTGTACTGAAAGATTACTGCTTGTTTCACTGAAATTCAAATTTCATTGGGCATCCTGCATTTTTTATTTGCTAAATCTGGCAACCCCAGGCCTTGAGCAAATTTCTCAACTTCTCTGAGCCTTAGTTTTCCAGATGTAAAGTGGAACGACTGTAAAATCAGCCACAGTGTTAAAGTGAAATTTGTACAACACCTGGATTCCAGAGCTGGACATAAAATGAACTGTTCAGGAGATGGTACTTACTACTGTTAGTTCCCAAACAGATGTTTTTGTTCATTTCAGCTATATTGTCACAGGTGATAATAGAGGTAACATTAAGTTCTACAATTATACCCTGTCCATTGTTACCTGGTAAAGCAACTTCAGACTGAGCTCCATAATGATCCTGTCATTTTCCAAGGCCCCAACAGCTCCCCCCACCGAAAAATCAAACTATCCTCCAGACTGCACTCTAAAAGGTGAACTTTTGATTGTAAGGTAACTTGTTAATGAATCTAGGGCACCTGGGTGGCTCAGTGGGTTAATCCTCTGCCTTCAGCTCAGGTCGTGATCCCAGGATCCTGGGATTGAGCCCCATATCAGGCTCCCTGCTCAGCAGGCAGCCAACTTCCCCATCTCCCTCTGCCTGCCTCTTTGCCTACTTGTGACCTCTCTCTCTCTCTGTGTCAAATAAATCTCAAAAATCTTAAATAAATAAGTAATAAAAATGAATGGTAAAATAAATTAAAAAGTAAAATTAATAAAAGAAAATAATTTGCAAATAAAATATTAAAAATTATTAAAAATAATAAAAAACTAACAATAAAATAAATAAATTGATAATTGCCCAGGTTACATTTCAAAGCAGAATTTTCAGGACACCCGACTGGTTCAGTGTGTTAACTCAGGTCATGAGGTTGGCATTCTGGAATGGAATCCCACATTGGGCTCGCTGCTCAAAGGGGAGTCTGCTTCTCCCTCTGCCTCGGTCCCTCCCCCATACTTGTGCTCTCCATCTCTCTCTGACCAATACATAAATAAAATCTTTAAAAAATTTTAAGGCAGAATTTTAGAAATAACCTCTAAAAAGACGAGCTGCCCGGATGGTTCATGCGGTGGAGTGTGTGATGCTTGGTCCCAGGGTTGTGAGTTTGAGTCCCCCCTGGGTGTAGAGATGGATTCAGGCATGAGAAATAACCTTTAAAAACAAAGAATTTTGTCATTTTTCTCTACAGATAGATAAAAATCTATATCCACATATAAAAATATGTGAGCCATGTTATGTTGGGACTCCCATTACTGAACAATTGGAAAGCATGTTCAAATACAGAAGATCTTTGGTCAAAGCAAACTGTTGGACTATTACCGATGGGGTTACAGTTCAGGATTTCAGAAACCCACCTCCCAGGCTTTCATATGGGGTGGGGGGTTGTCCTGCTACTCCATGGCCACAGACTATATAAGAACACAGCTGGCTCCTGGCCTGGGGGGAATCGTTTTCAGCAGCAAAACGCCAGGGAAAGAAATTCTTATCCCAGGCCAAGTTTTCAGCCTCCTGAGCCCCCAGCAGCATGTCTGTGGCCTCAGGAAGTGTCATTGCTTGAAGTTTCTCTGTGTGCCCCTGGTGTGGGTTGGGCCGTGAGCAGATGAAAGATCTGGTACTAGGCCAGCCCTGGACACAGGGAACGGTAGATGCCACCCACTCGTGCAAGCAGGTACAAGGTCCCACCAACTGCTATGCAGATGAGGAAGAGACTGACTAGGACACAGCGGGGGTGACCTGCCCACTGGGAACCTGACATGCAGCCAGGAGGAAGGGCAGGATCTAGATGGCCTCACTGTATCCCTGGGTGGCTGCTCCTCCCCTCTTTCCTATCTGCCCTGTGTCTCTGTGTGTGCATGTGCGTGCATGTGTGTGTGTGTGTATGTGTATGTTGTCAGTCCCCTCTGTACCTCTCCCCTCCTACCTCCTCCTGCAATACTGTCCCTTCTCTGCTTCTCTGACTGCTTGCTGCCCCATCTTTCCCAACTACCTGCCACTGTGTCCACAGCAGTCAGCATCATCTCTCAGCCCCCAGGCCACCTTTCTTGCATGCTCAAGCCAGCACCATTAAAGCCCAAGCCGTACTTCCTGGGAGAGTGGCAAAAGGGGACCCTGTGAGGGACAGGGGTACACCCCGCCTATGGGCCACACTGCAAATGTAGCTGTCGGGGTCACGGCCAGGGTACAGGGAACGGGCCCCGCTCAGGCCCCAGTCCCAGTGTGGGGACTGCCCAGCACCTTCTCCCCCTTCCCACCCTTCTCCAGCAAGTTCTAAGACCTATACGGATGAGGGACAGTCAGGGCCTGAGTTCTAGCCAGGCCTGCAAGCCTCTAGGACCCAGCTCTCAGCATGGACTCAGGGTGGCATCAGCCTACCAGCTGAGTGACCTGCGACAGGCAGTGAATCATCTGCGTGTCTCAGTGTCCCCAACTACGGAACAGGGAAGAGAAGACTCTCTCCTTCTTAAAGTGCCTCTGAGGACTGGATAGGGATGAACAGACATGAAGAACTTGGCACGGGCAGTTGCCGCAGTCAGTGGCGAGAATTCAGTTCTGAGTGGCAGTAGCAGCAGCGAGAGAGAAAAGCCCAGAGAGCACCAGGATCGCAGCTGTAGCTGACCGGGGGGCTTATCACCCATTGCTGTGTGGACCCACACATGCCAGGGGACCGCTGGGGTCTCTGTGAGAGGGTATTACCAGAAACAATTGCCCTTTGGGTTTCAGTGGGTGCTTGTGGGGACTGTCCAAGGAGACTCCACACCGGGTGCTGTCAGAAAGTAAATAAAGTTCTGTGAATGGAATCCAGTCCGTGGCATCTTCAGGGAGAACAGAGAGACTCAGCTGTAGATGTAACCCCAGACGTGGGTGTGCCAAGTGTACACGAAGAGCATGGCAAGGGCAGGCCAAGGGCACTGGAACAAGAATGGTGGACAAAAGGCAAGATGGAATGTCCACTTGGACCTTCACCCTGTTGCTGGATTAATCAAAATGGTTTCCCCTAAAGGTCTTCAGAGTGTCTCCTAGAGGCCAGCGTTGCACAACATGTGAGCCCACCGTCCAAGATGTCACCCAGAAACAAAGGGCCTGACACCCAGAGAAGGAGGCAATGGGGGCACTTGCCGAGGGAAGAGAGGATGCGTGCAGCCCTGCCATGCCCGGCTGACGGGTCCGCAGGGGCACGGCTATGGGACCAGCTCTTGTCCCTTAATGCTTGGGGCCCAGCCAGGGGAGATGGCTGGCACCAAGTGCACCCCATTCCCCTTCCTCAGTTCAGCCTTCAAGCCCAAGAGATCTGTTCCGATCCTGAGGGTTGGGAACGAGGGGGTCGACCCCTCCACGGCGCCTCTGCAGGCCTGATTCTTGCACTGGGTGGTGACCCAACAGAAGCTGTGCACGTGCACAGGGGTTCCTGCATGCGCGCTCACTCCTCAGGTTCCAGGTTCCAAAGCTGTGTCCTGGCAACAGGCCCCACATTGTGTTCTAGGCCTTCGGCCACGACTTGGCAGCTGAAGGAGAGTGCTGCGAGCCTAGTTTGCTATCCCCAGCATCTGGCCTTACCCGACTGCTCTATGGGCACCTCCTTGAACAGGCCATGCCCCTCCCCCCAGCCCCAGGCTCTGGGGGATCCGCACCTGCCAGGAGGGCTCGTCCACCCCCGCTGGGCTCCTTGTGGCCGCAGACAACTCTTGGCGCCCAGGGCTCGCCCAGCGGTCCACGCCCCGGGGTCCACTCACAGGCGGTCCTCCAAGTACCCCGCAAGTTGGCAACCGCGCTCAGTCCTAGCAGCTTGGAGAAGGCACTCCATGATCCTGGCGACCCTGCGCTTTCTTCTGGGACTCCTCACCTCCTCCTGCAGGTGGGGCTGCCGGCTGAAGGTGATGCTATGGGCTGCTGGATCGCAGGTGTCCTGCCGCCACCGCTGCGAGTCCATCGTGGACATGGTCACCCCCTGTGTGCTGCAGAAGCAGGTCGCCACCGGGCTGCGGCCCTCAGCACCCAGGAATGTCCACGAAGTCTCCAGAGGGGAGAGGATGTGCAGAGACCCCAGAGAGAGCGGCAAAGGGAGGGCCCAGATAGAGACTCACAGAAAGGACTCTAAAAGTGCTGGGGCCCCACAGGGAGCATTTAGGCCCCTGGGGGTCCAAGGAGGGCTCTCTTTCTTTGTGCCCAGGCCTGGGCCTCTGCTGAGAGCCGTCCCCCGGAAAAAGAGCTCAAAAGACCCATACAATAAGAAGTCCCCCAGCTCCCATAGGAGTTCCTGCCCCACTCGAAATGCTGTTACCAGTTCTTACAATTCCACCAGGGGCTGCTACCCGGTGCAGAGGAGGAGGGGTCTGGCCACAAGTCAGGCCTCCCAGCCCCCGAGGTCCCCCAAAAAAGTTAGCCAAGAGAGCCCTTTGTGTCCTGCCGGAGTGCCTGCACTTTGCCAGAAGAACCACCAGCTGGAAAAGGATGCCGATAACACTACCAGGCAGAAGGCAGCGCAGAGGAACTGCTCATCCCCAGTTGACTGTTCCAGGCCCCGAAAATGCAAGTTTCCACTGCTGCCACACAGGCGAGGGGAGCCACTGAGGCTGCCGTCACCCCCTGAGCTGGGGTTTCCAGTGACTGCTGAGGACCTGGATTGGGAAAAGACAGCTGCTCTCCAGCGCATCCAAGATGCTCTTCGAGGGGACACAGAAGCCACCTGCAGCTGTGACCCAACTTGCCCATCCAGTGCCTTGGCCCTGCCTACTGCAGTGGCTGCTCCCCTGCCAGCCTCTGACTCCCAGGTCACCTCTGTGGACTGCTCCCATTCTTCCCAGCCTCTCCTCTTGGGGTCTCACCCTGGCTGCAGTGGGAGCAACTTTGCATATACCCAGGTCCTCTCGATGCAGTCCAGGGACAACAAGGCCTCAGTCACAGTCCCCACAGGGCTGCCTGCACTGCCTGGGGGGAGTGGCAACCCGGGATCTACTGCCCAGGCCCCATTCGGGGCTGTTGGTGGGCAGTGGCCCGGAGCCAGCCCCCTTCACAGCTCTCCCCCGCATGGACAGCCGGCAGCTCAGGCTCCAAACCCTCTCCAGACCCTGAGCACAGCAGTAGTCCAGCTGTCCTTGGGTAGTGGCACCCAGGCAGGTTATGTGGTTCCCTTACCCGCATGTGCCTCCCGGTGCACCCGTGCCAGTGCCCAGCCAGGTTCGGCTACCTCTCTTGCTGTACTCGCCCCTGGCGCAGCCGCTGCCCCTGGCTTGACAGCTGTCACCCAGCTGCCCGGTGCCGTGTCCCATGCTGGGCCCATTAGCCAGCAGCCCCGCCCCCCAGGAGGCAGCACAATGCCGGCCCCCATCAGCATGGGGCTTTCCGCAGCACCCCCAGGTTTGAGGAGAGGAGCTGATGTTGCAGATCTGTGCTCCAGCTTTGGGGCTCTCAACATCACAGCAGGAACGAGCAGGGCCCCAAGCGGCCCACAGGGCTCCAGGGCAAGCCTGGGCCCCAACACAGGGGTCCGCCCACGCCAGAGCACCCTGTCGGGAGCCGCTGGAACCAGCACAACAAAAGCCTGTGTCAGGAGCCCCGAGTGTCCCTAGCTTCAGTCACATCCCCAGGCACCTGACCAAGAAGACCAAGAAGAGCTCCAGATCAGATGGCTGCAGCACTTCCATCAAGGCCGCCTGCAGGGATGGGGGCGTCCTGGCCTCTCCTCCTAGCAGCCCATCCTCCCTGGTCAGCACAGCCCAGACCAGCCTTGCCACCAAGACCCCCTCATCCCCTGCTCAGCGCTTGATTAAGTGCAAAAGAGCTGCGCCGTGTAACAAGCCATTTTCATCCACATCACAGCCCATTGCCACTGCCCCTGGATAGGCAGCTGTCCCCCAGGTGCCGGGCGCCGTGTCCCATGCTGGGCCCAACAGCCAGCAGCCCGGCCCCCAAGCTGGCAGCACAATGCCGGCCCCCATCAGCATGGGGCTTTCCTCAGCA
The DNA here is from genome assembly GCF_964662115.1 of Mustela nivalis. Classification (NCBI taxonomy): domain Eukaryota; kingdom Metazoa; phylum Chordata; class Mammalia; order Carnivora; family Mustelidae; genus Mustela; species Mustela nivalis. Next base: position 15,766,631 of record NC_139036.1, read on the forward strand.
CCCCCAGGTTTGGGGAGAGGAGCTGATGTTGCAGATCTGTGTTCCAGTTTTGGGGCTCTGAGCATCGCAGCATGAATGGGCAGGGCCCCAAGTGGCCCACAGGGCTCCAGGGCAAGCCTGTGCCCCAACACAGGGGGCCGCCCACGCCAGAGCACCCTTTTGGGAGCCGCTGGAGCCGGCACGACGAACCAGCCTGTGTTGGGAGCCCCGAGTGCCCCTAGCTTCAGTCACATCCCCAGGCACCTGACCAAGAAGACCAAGAAGAGCTCCAGATCAGATGGCTGCAGCACTTCCAGCAAGGCCACCTGTGGGGGCGTCCTGGCCTTTCCTCCTAGTGGCCCCACCTCCCCGGTCAGCAAGGCCCAGAGCAGCCTTGCCACAAAGAACCCCTCATCCCCTGCCCAGCACCGGAGAGGACGCAAAAGATCTGCACCGTGCAATAAGCCATTTTCCTCCACATCACAGCCCACTTCCTTGGGGCCCAAGAGGCAGAGGCTCAGCTGAGCCAATACCTTCCTGGAGAAGTAGCTGGTGTTGCACTTCCTTCCCGTTGACACCGGTGCAAGACTAGTGTGGAATGGGAGACACAAATCAAGCCCAGTCCTGGAGCAAAACTGGGCTCCCAGCCTGCCACCCAATGTTGGGAAACTTCCCAATCCCTGACCCACCAGTTTGAAGGAAGGTGGGGGCTTGAGGCCTCATCTGTGATCCCAGCAGCCATGGGCCTTGGGACAGTACATGGAGATCCGTGTCCCTTTGGCCTCCAGTCCCACAGCTCCTGGGACTTCTGCCACTGCCCACAGGTTTCCCCTCCCCTCTCCCCATGTTCTTCGCAGAACCTTTAGGTAGTGTTCATTTCATTAATTAAAGCCTGTTCTAGTTTCTCTGCATAGCTCTCCTGAGTCTCTTCTGTGGGTCAAGTGCGCAAAAGTTGGGAGCCGAATGGGTGCTGGCATGGGAAGCCCGATGCCATCATTTCCAGGTTCCCGTGGCCCAGCAGAGCGAGTATGGCAAGAAGGATGGACGCTTGAAGAGTAGGTTTTCCATTTTGGGGATGGGCCTGGGAGAACACTGGCCTGGGGAGGGCAAAGTGGGGAGACTCACCCTTGCCTATTGGAAGCGCTGCTCCTCTCCCACTGGGGACCCCATGGAATCTTCTTGCTTCACAGCCCTAGAACAATGTAAAGACACTCCTGGCCTAGAGTATGGGTCTGGCATCAAAGGTTGTGGCTCAGGGCACAGGAGGATGGCTTTGCCTTGAAGGTGTGACAGCTCCCTGAGCGCTGAGTGACATTGCACTTCACACAAGCACCAGGCCTCCCTCCGTGCATCTCTTCCCTCTGCCAGGCATTTGGGGGCCCCTTCCTGATGGCACTGGGGAGAAGAATGAGGAACAAACAAGTCACCTGGGAAAGGGAGGGAGCAGGGACCACGATGAAAGACTGTCGCCCCCCAAAATTCCTCAGTCCCATTTTTATTAGATACAAGATCACAACCAATAAAGGAGGAGGTTATACATTAGTCACGGGTCTTGTAGGTCAACCAGAAGGAATGGGAGGCCTACGTCGACCATAGTCTTGTAGGTAAATAGAGTAGGCTGGCCTGGCCCAGCAGCATGGAATTTTTGGTTGAGCAAGGGCACATAAAGGGATTATTCTAACAGCAGGCTTTCATGAGGCAGGGGAGACAATGGAAAAGGGAAACAGGTGATGTTCCAGCCTGAGCAGCTGTGCTTCAAGGACTTGTATCCTCCTCTCCACTGGAGGCCTGCTGGTAGTACAGGTTTTCTCAAGGTCATCATCAAGCATGCTTGCGTGACCAGTACAATTTCTCATTAGTGATATTTTAAGCAGCCTATCTTTCTGAGGGATGGTTCCATTTCTCCCTTTTTGTTAATGCAGAAGCAGCAAAATCCGTTTTTCAAGTTCTTGAACCATTAGTCATCAGAAAGATTTCCGTGAGCATCTGAGGACTAAGGGTAATATGATTATAGCAATAAAAAGTGTCATCATTCCACCTATAATGCTAGGACCAGTGTTTTGATCCAAGCAAAGGGGTTTACATCAGACAGAATCATTTCGCAAAACTCATTCTTGAACATTGTAAGGATAGCAAGGAATGCCCTGAATAGAATCTTGAAGCTCTTTAATATCCACAGTTAAATTACCACCATAATGACTAGTAATATGGTGAAATCTTGTTCCACGGTATTTCTGATTTATTATAGGTGTAGGAGTAACACAGAAGGAAGAAACATTCTAATCACACGGAAGGTGAAGCCTTATATTTAGAAGATCTTCTCTCCTATATATATTTTGGCTTCTTCTAAATCAGAGACTCTTTCATGAAATCTTTGATCTAGGACTATTTGTTGATTCCAAGCCTTGCTAGCATTCTCATTTTGCACAAATTGTGTGGTTTGTATGGTCTGATGCAAGGCCAATCCCACAGTGGTAGCTGTAACAGTAATGGCTGTAATTCCTAGAATAGTTCGGTCGGAGGCACAGATGACAACTCGGGTTTGTGACTCTTATCTGAAGTGTGAAATGTGTGTGTGGCCGGGGGACAGTTTTGTGGGACTGAGCCCCTGCTCTCTCCAGGTATCTATGTCCACACAGATAGTGTCAGATTGGAGTTACATGCACACTTAACTGGTGTCAGAGAATTGTTGGTGAGTGGAACACCCCCTCCCACACCCGTGGTGGAGTTGGGCACAGAACCCTTATGATTCCAAATATGAGAATGTCCAAAACCAAAACAAAAACCTCATGCTTTTTGCTAGTTTGGCTAAAACAGAAAATCTAAAATCAAAGCCTGGTTTACAAATACATGATGTTACAATACATGATGTTTCTTTTTGTAGCATGCTTATAACATATTGTAAACATAAATATAATCTCATTTGGTTATCAGTGATATTTAAAACACAGGGATATGCAGGCAATATTAGTTTAAATATTGTCTTAACTGTTTTATGAAGGATTCATTTCACAGGCATGATTGATTACATTATTGACTATTGCCCATTGATCTTCATGTCCAGTTGTCTTCTCTCCCCAGAGGTCTGGCTGGTGGGCTCAAGGGTCCATGCCTCTAATCACAAGTTGACCCCACTGCCAACCAGCCCCAGTTCCTAGGTGAGAGCCAAAAGCCACCTCATTAACATAACAAAAGAAACCTTTATTGCTATCCTCATTGGAAATTACAGAGGTTTTGTGCCTGAAATGGAGACATAGAACAAATAGTTCTGTTATATTTCTATTTCAGAGAGATAGAAAGCAAAGGAATAACCTAAAGAATAAAAAAAAAAACCCTAGATCAGTGAATAAACTTGATGAATTTTTCTAAGTTTTCAATAACTTTCTTTTTGTAGCATGCTTATAACATATTGTAAACATAAATATAATCTCATTTGGTTATCAGTGATATTTAAAACACAGGGATATGCAGGCAATATTAGTTTAAATATTGTCTTAACTCTCCAGATACTTTAGTCCAAGAACACCCATTTTTAATTATATATGTTGTTTTGAAAATTTAATAACTGAACTAAGAAAAAAACTATGAGTTCTTTCAACAAAGTGAATATTTTGTTGGAAAAAAAGACCAGAAACGTTGTATAGTATTATATACCAAAATCTTATCTCATAGAACTTATCAACTTAAAAATTCTTAAAAATTTAGAAGATTAAAAAAAAAAACTTAAAAGTGCACCTGGGTGGCTCAGTGGGTTATAAGCCTCTGCCTTCAGCTTGGGTCATGATCCCAGGGTCCTGGGATCAAGCCCCATATTGGGCTCTCTGCTCTGCAGGGAGCCTGCTTCTTCCTCTCTCTCAGTCTGCCTCTCTGCCTACTTGTGATCTCTGTCAAATAAATAAAATATAAAAAAATTAAAAGATATCTTTGAAACTTTTATTTGTAGCTTCTTTTCATGAAGAATTAATTAAAAGTTACAGGGTGGGTTTTTTCACATGTACTATTAAAATGACAGAGACTCCAGAAAATAATTATTTGAGATCTCCTATTCAAAGATGTTTAGATTTCAAATTTCCTGGAACCAAATGAGAGAAGAAAGCAAGAGCCTTATATTTCTGAAAACCATCTTTGAATCTTCTTATTCTCTTAATAAATATATAAATAGACTGAGTCCATCTCAAATGGGAAAACACAGAAGATGGCAGAATTTTCTTCAAATATTCAGAATTAACCAGAAATGTCAAGATTGCTAAGCAACAAATATTGAAATAAGTCAGTTCTAGAGATCTAATTGGTTTTATCAAATGATTCACAAATCAGCCAACATCCTATCTAACACTAGAAAAGTCTACAGATAAGGAAAGGTTTTTAAAGGCAAGTCAACTAACTCATAATATTTTTTTTTAAATAATTGCTCCGGGCGAAGTCACCTTCCTTTTGAGGATAAAAGCGTATATTAGGGGGATTACTTCATTTTCTTTTGGAAGAGGGAAAGGAGCCATGTGGCAGATTACATCATTGGTGCTGACCAGAAAATTCCACACTGACCAGTTAAGACTATATTTCTGAGGCAGGTTGAAATAGGAATTAGCTTAAGATATTAAGTCTTGGTGGGTCTAGCACAAATGACTCCATTTTGGGCCTGCTATTTTTTTTTTTTAAACAAAACCTTTATTTGTGCGTTCTCAAAGCACGTAGTAAACAGTATACAATATACAGTATACAATAATGAACAGATTGTTTCTTTTTACAGATAAAAGGCCTTTGAAAATCAAGAATTGAAAACCAAACTTGAAACAGCCACAGTGACTTGTACAACTTTTTTAGACAAATAATTAAGCCTCATCATTGTTACCTTAATCTGTGACAGTAAATAAACACAAAATCCCACTGGTTGAACAAAATAGATGTTAGTCTCTGGATGCTGCCTTCTGAGCACAACAGAAACTTTCCCCATCCTCCCTCCTCCCCATCTAGGTCTCTCTTCTCCTCCTCCTTCTCCTCTTCCTCTTCTTATTCTTTGTCTCCTTCAGATTTATTTACTTATTTGATTGTTTATTTATTTATTTATTTATTTTAGAGAAGGTGGGGAGGGCCAGAGGGAGATTCTCAAGCTGACCACCTGCTGAGTGGAGCCCAACTTGGGGCTCCATCCCAGGACCCTGAGATCACGACCTGAGCCCAAATCAAAAGTAGAACCCTTAGCCGACTGAGCCACCCAGATGCCCATCTAGGTCACTCTTTTGGAGGAGGGAGTGAGAGAAAATCTCAGAGGGCTGGCTTCAGTAAGATACCAACAGTGACAATAATAATGCAAATACCAACAAGAGGACACTGAACTGTCATCTTGCCATTTTAAGCACTTCATGTATATTCATTCACCCCTCTCTTATGTCTACCCCAGGAGGCAGGTACTATATTATTATCAGCATTTTTCAGTTATAGAAACTGGGGCACTTAAATTGGGTATCTCACTAAGGTCACAAAGGAAATGATGTGGCCAAATTGGAATCCTGGTGGCCTGGATCCACAGTCCATTCTCCTAGTCACTATGCAAATGGCACCACTCGGGGGAACAGTTGGCCTGGGTCACACATCATCCTCAGGGGCCTCTGGGTCTCTGGGGCAGCGAGGTGGGAGGAGACTCAGGTTACATCTAATATATTTTCACCCTTTATTGTCCTTTTATTTCTCCCTGTGCAACTATTAATCTATTCTATACCGTTTGATATGTTCTTAAATATCTCTGCATTCCTCTTCTGAGGCTTTTTCATAATCTCTTTTAGGATTTTAATTTACTGAGAGATGATAGCTGCTATTATTGCAGTGAGGACATTGGAGTCTGCATTTACAAGTGCGGCTGAGGGAGGGAGGCTGGCTTTCTCTACTTGGTTGTGTCACGCAGCCTTTGTGATCCAGGCTACAGGGCTTCATTCAAAGAAATTGGGAGGTTTCCTTCCTCCTCTGGGTCTGGGATGTATCACATAGAACAGCATGGCCTGGGACTTGAGCATAAGTAGAAGTACTTGACTGTGACATTTAGATATGAGGAATGTGGCAAATCTCTGGCTTGCAATGATATTTCTATATCCATCATTTTCATATATTCTCTACTCGATTTTAATTAATGTCTAAATCTGCACTCTCATTCTATCAGTCCTTTTTTCCCCCCCTTGAGATTACTTTAGATTGAGTTCCTCTGTTTCTTGGTCAAATAAATCATTTGAATTTTTTTTTTAATCATCAGTTAAAAGGGATTTTAACTTTCCCCGGTGCAGGTTTCCTGTCTTTGTAAGAAAAATTTTAAAATACCCATCTGTACTATTAAATTGCTGATTTAATCTGAATTGAACCCAGATTTCCTAATTTAAATGAGAATTGGTTGAACAAGAATTTTTTCATTTAATTTTCCATTCAATTTTCATTTCATTTCATTTTTCATTTGCAAGCGGTCTGCTCTTTGGGTTCATCCACTTGTTGTTCTGCTCTGTTTCTCCTGTAGCTGACATAGGAGGTGGCCTCTTATCAGTCCACTTGGCAAATAATAAGGGCTTCTCGTGGCCCTGGGGGAACATGGCAAACTACCCAAAGCCCCCCTAGGACGGAGCTGTGACAATGCAGATCCACGATCTGGACCACAGAGTGGTGTTTCCATTCACTGGGGTGGGAACTGCGGATCTGTGTGGTTTAAAGCTGTTTAGGTCAGAAAGGGCATCTAACCGGGATCCTCATTCTCCAAAGAAAGGAAGGAGTTAAATCAATGGAACTAAGCCAGGAGGAGGAATTGAATGTGTATTAGTCGGCATTCTTCAGAGAAACAATTGACTGTTTATACCTACATCTCCATGTCATCTTTCTCTTAGAGAGGGATTTATTAGAAACTGGCTCACACGGTTATGACCCAGGCAGGAGAAGACCAATGTCCCAGCTCAAAGACAGAGGGTTAGAAGGAGAGGCATCTCCCTTACTCAGCCTTTTTGTTCTGGCTCAATCAGTTGGATGAAGCCCAGGAGCATTGGGTGGCAATCTGTTTTACTGAGTAACCGATTCCAATGTTAGTCTCATCCAGAAACACTCTCATAGGCCCAGAGCAAAGTTTCACCCAATTGGTCACCTTGTGGTCCAGTGAAGCCAACACAAAAAATGAACCATTGCAGCATATTCCACAAGAGTGAATGAAGCTTCTGGGTCATGGGGAAATGATACCAAATGAAGTCACAGAGGAAGAAAAGAGAGATTCCCATCTAGGAGGCTCTTTGGTTCACATTCTTTACTGTTGTGTGGGTTCTGTTTATTTTCTCAAAAGTTTTCCAATAGGAATATATTAATGCCTGGCTTTAAAGCACATTCCTGTAGAGTAAATTTTATATGTATTCCTCTAGGTACCTCCAATGTGAGTAGATGTAGGAAGCTCACATTTCGGGTTAGATTTCTCAGTTCACACAGGCCATGTGTAATTTTCAGACTATGAAGATTAATAAAGGGAATTTATAAATAACATGAATGGAAATTAATATGTAAGGGCTTAATTGTTCATGTTAAAAATAACATGGTTCCCCAGTGCATTTTAGGGGATGACCTTAATCATCCCATCTTGAAACCTGGAGATCTTGCCTACTGGAAAAGAACTCCAGAAAAAAAAAAAAAAAAACAACCTCTTCAAGCCCTTTGGAAAGGCCCATTATCAGGTCTTGCTAAGCAACCCTGTGCTGCCAAACTCCAGGGAATAGGCTCTTGGATTCATGTGGCACACTGGAGGAAATCTCCAGATTCTGTGGGACCTGCACACCATGAGGTGACCTAAAAGTACAGATTTCCCAGCACTGAAGTGGATGGCATCTCAAGAGACAGCTTTGCCATGATGCCTAAACGAGACCCATGTACCTTTTCTCACCCTTGCTTCCTCTCTCCTTCGTGGAAAGACAGTGCTCCATCCCACGTTTACCAAACCCTTGCAGAAGGGGGCAGCATTTTTTGTTGTTGTTGTTGTGATCTTTCAGAAACAGCCTCATCATAATGCCATGACAAATCAATCTTTCCCCTTGTTTTTGCTGGAGGGCAGAGGTTTCTGAATCCACAAGTCTTTCTTTATTTGGAACCACTAACAGACTCTGGATTCTTAGCCACATTCACGGTCTCCACATTTGCACACTTACAGGCTGTATTATTGGATAACATTGGTTTCTAGACAGTACTTTGAGATAATACAATTCTAATGCAGCTTTGAAATCTTGCTGTTTTGCAAATAGTTGTCCACCTGTTGTGTCATGTCTATACCTGTGCTGCATCTTCCCGAGGGCACTCGGTTAATTCTCTGACAGGCTGCTTGCAGGGCCCAGTATTCTGTTTCTGTTTTCATGACTGTTTGAAGCAGGGACTCCAGGAGGCATGCTTGGCTCTGGGTTGGCCTCCATAGGGAGAAATGTTCTCTTGTAAGTCACTTAGTCTCCTAAGTGCCAATAACTATTTTCAGTTGGCTACTTTCTGACCTAGGGTCCTGACTTAGAACCACAATACAAGTTGGAATTTTCATTTGAATTTTTTTTTTCTTAAAGATTTTATTTATGTATGTATTTAAGAGACAGAGAGAGTATGCAGTGGGAGTAGCAGGCAGAGGGAGAGGAAGAAGCGGACTCTTCTGCTGAGCAGGGAACCCAATGTGGGACTCTATCTGATCCTGGGACACCAGGATCATGACCTGAGGCAAAGGCACATGCTTAACCGACTGAGCCACCCAGGGGTCCTGGCTTTATTTATTTGAGAGAGACTGCATGTGCTAGCCCTTGTGCGAACAGAGGAAGGTGCAGAGGGAGAGGGAGAGGGATAGGGTGAGAGAATCTCAAGATAAAGAAAGGTCCCCCACGACAGAATGGGAACTACTTAGTGACAGCAGGAGAGTGAGTCAGGGAAGCAAGTATATAGCTTAGTAGTGGAAATGTGGGAGAAAGGAAGCCCATTCATGTCCCCATGTTCCCAGAATCTCCTCTTCATTCACTAGTCTTGCCGGAAGTTTGTAGACCTGGTAGACCATGATTTACTTAACTGCATTTCCTGTTACATATATAGGTTCATATTATTTGCTATCATAAATAAACATGCAATAAGTATATTTTCTGAACATCAACTTTTAATCTACTGTTGAATGATTTTTTTCTTTTCTTTTCTTTCTTTCTTTCTTTCTTTCTTTCTTTCTTTCTTTCTTTCTTTCTTTCTTTCAGATTTACTTATCTGTCAGAGAGAAAAACAGCAAGAGAGAGTTCACAAGCAGGGGGAGTGGGAGGCAGAGGGAGAAGCCATCGAGCAGGGAGTCTGACACAAGACTCCATCCCAGAGTCCTGGGATCACAACCTGAGCCAAAGGCAGAGGCTCAACTGACTGAGCCACCCAGGCATCCCTTGAATAGTTTTCTTAAATTATATCTCAAGACTGAAATTATTGGACTGAAACATTTTTATCATTCTTGAGATTTATTCACACAGTCCCTTTCTAAAGAGTTGTATTAAGTTGCATTGGCTAAAATCTCTGTTAACCTTGTAACAATGACTTCCTTCTCATAGGAGTTCCTAGTCAGAGGAGCAACAAGTTCTTAGTTGCTTAGCTACCCTTAGTAGTGATAGCAGCTACACAGACTTTGCCATCTTGGCAGAGGACAATGTAATGTTTATCAGCCTGGCCATGATTCATTGATGAATAAAACAGATCATGAGAAGTTCAAGGAAAGCTGGCCTTAGTTCATTATTAAACGTTGTCTGCCTTGACCATTCTCTCTTTCAATTCAGATATGATTTACCTCTTCATTATTGAGGTTTTCCAAATCATAGATTTCAAGATATTTCTTTTCCCTACCTGAAATAAGAATCAGTGCCCCTACACTTGTGAAAGGAGGAAATTGTTGACTTTCAGAAAGAATTCCTATAATGAATTTAAGGATGATTAAAAATATTGTTTTGCAAATTTACCATTCATGATAAAGGGGGCACACACACAAATTTAAACATATGGCTTGATTTCGATAGGAATTTTAAGGATAATATGGGTCACTGTATTTCCGTTACTTTGAGATTCCTTTCCTTTGTCTGCCAACATACTTAACTATTGACAATTATGAGTAATATCAGACTGGTTTGTGTTAATCAGCAGCTGACTAATGTCATATAATAAGTTCATTTGTTTTTGTAAAGAAAATAGCTGAAAATATTAATAATTAAATCTTGTTACCCATCTTATCTCTTCATGTGGAGTCACTACACAGGGGGGCATTAAACACCAGAAGATCAACTTTTTCCTTCAATCTCGGTAATAAGACTTTGACCTAAATGTTTCAATAGTCAGAATTTTAAACTGGACTCAGAATTAAAACAGATAAATACATAAATCTTTAAAAATACTTTCTTCCCATATTTTTAGAGAAAAATGTATTAGAGAACTAAAACTGTATACAGAAATAAATATTTTTACATTTTCTTTCAGATATAGGTTATATGCATTTACCTAAAAACAGGAAATTAAACTATTTACCAGAATTAACACAAAATGTATAAAAAGCCTCTGCTTTTCAACAGCTCATATGTTTATACTCTGGGTTCTTTTCGAAGATTAAATAAGGAAGCAAGCTCTCCTACATTCTCTCTCTCTCTCTCTCTCTCTCTCTATATATATATATATATATATATATATATGCTTTAAACCTATTGCTCTAACTTAAACATTTATTTTCTGTAACCAAGAGAAATGTTTTATGAGATAACAAAAAACATCCAAAAATACATATGTATAAAAATAGATACACATATATTTGTGCATATATATGTGTGTGTGTGTGTATATATATATATATATATATATATATATATATATATTTGCTTTCTACTTTACTCATAAAATAAAGATACATAAATAAATATATTGGATGGGACAATTAGAGAGGCCTGAAAATTGTGGAAGAGACACTGAAAATCTCAGTTGTCTGGCATTTTGTAAATCTTTAAACCATTGGGTGCAATTTTCTGTGAACCTGCAACAAAAATGTCTTTTTAAACAAAGTGCTTTCAAGGCACAATGCTATTTAAAGTATTCCTTTGGTTCCTCTGATGACTGAATTATATACATACTCACAAAACCATGTCTCGTCATGCCACCCTGCACTGTCACAGGCACAGTAAACTAAAAACACCGTATCTGCATGGGCTCTCACCCCTAAAGCCATTTCCTTCAATTACCACTTTGTACAGACTCTCATCCATGAACTCTAAAGCTATTTCTTACTTTCTTTCTTTTTTAATATTTGTTTATTTGAGAGAAAGAGACAGAGCGCACACACATGCACACATGCCTGAAAAGGGCAGAGGAAGAGGAAGCAGACTCCCCACTGAGCATGGAGCCTGATGTGGAGCTCCATCCCACAAACCCTGAGATCATGACCTGAGTTGAAATTAAGAGTTGGTCACCGAGCAACTGCACTTAACCAACTGCGCCAACCAGGCGCCCCCTGAGGCTGTTTCTTGAGATGGAATAGCTGAAATACTTCAAGGCAGTGCCCGAAGTATCAGGTATTTTATTAACATTCTTACAATTCTCCTATATGTGTATAGAGACCTACCATTATTCACTAAATATTTTTCTTTAAATAGACTTTTTTTTTTTTTTTGGTTAAATAAATTTGCTCTAAAGGGAAATCAGTATTACTTCCTGGAAATAGAAATGACTACAAGAATAAATGGGATATAAATTTTTAAAAATGTCATGGTTATAGTTATTGCTTCCAGTCTGAGGGTGATGCAGGCCTTCTGCCTCTTTGTTAAAGAGACATTTGGAGGGGCTCCTGGGGGGGCTCAGTCAGTTAAGCATCTGCCTTCAGCACAGGTCATGATCCCAGAGTCCTAGGATTGAGTGCCACATGGAGTCCCACATGGAGCCCCACATGGAGCCCCACATGAAGCACTCCCACACCCACCCACTGTGGGGGGGAGGGAGGCTTCTCAGCATGGAGACTGCTTGTCCCTCTCCTCCTTCTGCCCTGCTTGTGCTCTCTCTCTGTCTTTCAAATATATAATAAATACATAAGTATGTAAATATGAGACTGATTCGCTACCTACTGTGCTAATGAGTAACCTCATAAATATGTAAATAAATAAAATCTTTAAGAGAGAGGGAAAAAAGAGACATTTGCAAGTGTTTAAAAGCTGTTAAAACTGAGACCTTCTCCCAGATGTAATCAAAATGGCTGTAGGAGGATTAGAGAGGAAAGAGCTTTTACATCATGTGATTCAAAGTTATTTAACACTCAGTCTTACCATCCATCTCAGCACTGGACACATCACTGGGCTATATACACACAGCCTTACAACTTCCATTTTATCCAGGTTTCTTTTTTTTTTTTTAAGATTTTATTTTATTTATTTGTCATAGAGAGAGAAGCGAGAGCAAGCACAGGCAGACAGAGTGGCAGAAAGAGGCAGAGGGAGAAGCAGGCTCCCTGCCAAGCAAGGAGCCCGATGTGGGACTCGATCCCAGGACGCTGGGATCATGACCTGAGCCAAAGGCAGCCGCTTAACCAACTGAGCCACCCAGGCGTCCCTTTATCCAGGTTTCTAAAAGCATTTGTTTGTCGTTTTTGATGAAGTCCCAGAACCTAAGTCAGGTTCGGTGGGGTGAGGAGGTTCGGAGCCGACAACTAAAGAAAGAATTCTTAAAACGTCATTGGTGCAAAATGGTGGTTTATTAAAGCACGGGGACAGGACCTGTGGGCAGGAAGAGCTGCTGCCCCCGGTTGTGAAGGTGGGCATGTTATATACCCCACGGTTGGGGGGAGGTGGTGAAGGAACGGGAGATTTCAACAGAGTTTTCACATGTTAGGGAGGGCCTACAAGGTGCTGAGGGGAGTCCTTGCCCTTATGGCCTGATCAATGTCGTCTTTAAGTCAGGCATTAACATCAAGATAATTGAGAGATTCTTGGTGGGGCATTATGATCTGGCTATCATTTACATTCCTTTCTACTCCAGTCTCCTCCAGTTTATGGTGGGAGGGGGACATTAGGGCTTCAGGAACCAAGAGTTATTTGCCTCTGGAAATTTGTGCTATTGATAAGGTAACCTCCCTGTTTAGGTCTCTAGGACATCTTGTAGAGCAAGGGAGATTCCTGTTCTGCAGGATTGCGATCCCTGCAAGTTAACTATTTATCGTTTTATGGCGATCAGGGGTGCCTGAGGAATGCTACACATATGGAGGGGAGCGGGTGAAGAGGGGGTGCAAGGCTCCAGCTTTTGCTTTGTCCTCGGCCAGCCTCCTGCTCCCTCATCATATGGAAATACAAAAGAAATTTATAAACACACTAATTTCTGACAACCACTTTGTGCTCATTTAATACTGTTTAACTCAGAATTGTTTGGGGTGTGTAAAGTCCATAAAATAGATGGACTCCAATTAATTACCACAAAACATTACATACAACGATGGAATAAGGTTGAGGGTTGAAAATATTAATATGAAAAACACCAACCCTTCTCACAAGGGTTTAGTAGTTTAGTACTTCCCTAAAATGATAGGGTTAGTTATTATACTCTTTATTTATGATGTTTTCTCTATCATTTAAAAGTACATAACATTCACAAATCCATTAGGATATCCTAGGGGAAAAAAAAGTTCCCCCTTTCTCTTAATAGATTTAGAGCAGGGAAGAAATTCATTATTTGTACAGCTGTACACTGAAGAGAGAAAGACTCACAGAATCTGATCTTAGAATATTAGTATAACTTTAAAATGCTTTTGAATAAATTCCTTATTACACTCTATTTTATCCTTCAATTAAATTTACTTCCCTGTCTATAATCTACATATGCATCAAAAGCACTAGTTTACTCCATCACAGAAATGGGTTTAATGGGATTTAGGTCTTGCTGGCTACTAACACCTCAGACGACTACCCAAAAATAAACTCTAGCAGCTTCTAACTTTTGGAATCAATCCACATTATCTGACAACCTTACCTGTTGAATTATCTGTTGAACCTTACCAGGAGGCTTTTATTTGAAAATAACTATCATGCTTTCATAAACAGAATCCTAAGAACAGAAATAATCTGACTTTATAACAAAATCAGCTCCTTTCACAGCATACTTTGCAATGCAATTTGTGCTTGTACATCTTTCTGGGGTATCTTGAAACTTAAAAGAAATTTTATCTTAAAATTTAAAAGACAAATTACAAAAAGAAATATACCATTCGGAGGAGTCAAGATGGCGGAGAAGTAGCAGGCTGAGACTACTTCAGCTAGCCAGAGATCAGCTAGATAGCTTATCTAAAGATTGCAAACACCTGAAAATCCATCGGCAGATCGAAGAGAAGAAGAACAGCAATTCTGGAAACAGAAAAACAACCACTTTCTGAAAGGTAGGACTGGCGGAGAAGTGAATCCAAAGCGACGGGAAGATAGACCCCGGGTGGAGGGGCCGGCTCCCGGCAAGCGGTGGAGCAACCCCGCACAAAATCAGGACTTCTGAAAGTCTGTTCCGCTGAGGGACATCGCTCCAGAGGCTAAACCGGGGTGAAGCCCACGCGGGGTCAGCGTGGCCTCAGGTCCCGCAGGGTCACAGAAGGATCGGGGGTGTCTGAGTGTCGCAGAGCTTGCGGGTACTGGAACAGGAAAGCCGGCTACAGAGACAGAGCCGACAGTAAGCTCACAGCTCAGTGTTACCTTGAACCAGTCGCAGGCTCGGTGAGCTCGGAGCGCGGCCAGAGGTCAGGCAGACGGGAGTAACTGGGCGCTCTTCTCTTGAGGGCGCACTGAGGAGTGGGGCCCTGGGCTCTCGGCTCCTCCAGGCCGGAGACCAGGAGGCCGCCATTTGTATTCCCGTCCTCCGGAACTCTACGGAAAGCGCTCAGGGAACGAAAGCTCCTGAAAGCAAATCCGAGCGGATTACTCACCCGGGCCCCTGATAAGGGCGGTGCAATACCGCCTGGGGCAAAGACACTTGAGAATCACTACAACAGGACCCTCCCCCAGAAGATCAACAAGAAATCCAGCCGAGACCAAGTTCACCTACCAAGGAGTGCGGTTTCAATACCAAGGAGAGCAGCAGAATTCCAGAGGAGGAGAAAGCAAAGCACGGAACTCATGGCTTTTTCCCTGTGATTTTTTTTTAGTCTTGCAGTTAATTTAATTTTTTTCTTTTTCATTTTTTTGTTTTTTTTCTCGCCTTCTGGTAAATTTTTTTTTAACTTTTACCTTTTCCTTTTTTAACGTTTTTAAACTAGTTTATCCAATATATATATTTTTTCTTTTTTATATTTTTCTTATTTGTTTTCTTTTTTAAAATTCTTTTCTTTTCTTTTTTTCTTTTTTTTAATTTCTTCCTTTTTGAACCTCTTTTTATCCCCTTTCTCCCCGCTCACGATTTTGGATCTCTTCTAATTTGGTTAAAACATTTTTTCCTGGGGTTGTTGCCACCCTTTTAGTATTTTACTTGCCCCTTCATATACTCTTATCTGGACAAAATGACAAGACGGAAAAATTCAACACACAAAAAAAGAACAAGAGGCAGTACGGAAGGCTAGGGACCTAATCAATACAGACATTGGTAATATGTCAGATCTAGAGTTCAGAATGACAATTCTCAAGGTTCTAGCCGGGCTCGAAAAAAGCATGAAAGATATTAGAGAAACCCTCTCGAGAGAAATAAAAGCCCTTTCTGGAGAAATAAAAGAACTAAAATCGAAACAAGTTGAAATCAAAAACGCTATTAATGAGGTGCAATCAAAAATGGAGGCTCTCACTGCTAGGATAAATGAGGCAGAAGAAAGAATTAGTGATATAGAAGACCAAATGACAGAGAATAAAGAAGCTGAGCAAAAGAGGGACAAACAGCTACTAGACCACGAGGGGAGAATTTGAGAGATAAGTGACACCATAAGACGAAACAACATTAGAATAATTGGGATTCCAGAAGAAGAAGAAAGAGAGAGGGGAGCAGAAGGTATACTAGAGAGAATTATTGGGGAGAATTTCCCCAATATGGCAAAGGGAACGAGCATCAAAATTCAGGAGGTTCAGAGAATGCCCCTCAAAATCAATAAAAAGAGGCCCACACCCCGTCACCTAATAGTAAAATTTACAAGTCTCAGTGACAAAGAGAAAATCCTGAAAGCAGCCCGGGAAAAGAAGTCTGTAACATACAATGGTAAAAATATGAGATTGGCAGCTGACTTATCCACAGAGACCTGGCAGGCCAGAAAGAGCTGGCATGATATTTTCAGAGCACTAAATGAGAAAAACATGCAGCGAAGAATACTATAACCAGCTAGGCTATCATTGAAAATAGAAGGAGAGATTAAAAGCTTCCAGGACAAACAAAAACTGAAAGAATTTGCAAATACCAAACCAGCTCTACAGGAAATATTGAAAGGGGTCCTCTAAGCAAAGAGAGAGCCTACAAGTGGTATATCAGAAAGGAACAGAGACCATATACAGTAACAGTCACCTTACAGGCAATACAATGGCCCTAAATTCATATCTCTCAATAGTTACCCTGAATGTGAATGGGCTTAATGCCCCTGTCAAAAGACACAGGGTATCAGAATGGATAAAAAAAAACAAAACCCATCTATATGTTGCCTCCAAGAAACTCATTTTAAGCCCGAAGACACCTCCAGATTTAAAGTGAGGGGGTGGAAAAGAATTTACCATGCTAATGGACATCAGAAGAAAGCAGGAGTGGCAATCCTTATATCAGATCAATTAGATTTTAAGCCAAAGACTATAATAAGAGATGAGGAAGGATACTATATCATACTCAAAGGGTCTGTCCAACAAGAAGATTTAACAATTTTAAATATCTATGCCCCCAACGTGGGAGCAGCCAACTATATAAACCAATTAATAACAAAATCAAAGAAACACATCAACAATAATACAATAATAGTAGGGGACTTTAACTCCCCCTCACTGAAATGGACGGATCATCCAAGCAAAAAATCAGCAAGGAAATAAAGGCCTTAAACGACACAGTGGACCAGATGGACATCACAGATATATTCAGAACATTTCATCCCAAAGCAACAGAATACACATTCTTCTCTAGTGCACATGGAACATTCTCCAGAATAGATCATATCCTTGGTCCTAAATCAGGACTCAACCGGTATCAAAAGATTGGGATCATTCCCTGCATTTTTTCAGACTACAATGCTCTAAAGCTAGAACTCAACCACAAAAGGAAGTTTGAAAAGAACCCAAATACATGGAGACTAAACAGCATCCTTCTAAAGAATGAATGGGTCAACCGGGAAATTAAAGAAGAATTGAAAAAAATCATGGAAACAAATGATAATGAAAATACAACGGTTCAAAATCTGTGGGACACAACAAAGGCAGTCCTGAGAGGAAAATATATAGCGGTACAAGCCTTTCTCAAGAAACAAGAAAGGTCTCAGGTACACAACCTAAGCCTACACCTAAAGGAGCTAGAGAAAGAACAAGAAAGAAACCCTAAGCCCAGCAGGAGAAGAGAAATCATAAAGATCAGAGCAGAAATCATTGAAATAGAAACCAAAAAAACAATAGAACAAATCAACGAAGGTAGGAGCTGGTTCTTTGAAAGAATTAATAAAATTGATAAACCCCTGGCCCGACTTATCAAAAAGAAAAGAGAAAGGACCCAAATAAATAAAATCATGAATGAAAGAGGAGAGATCACAACTAACACCAACGAAAAACAAACTATTATAAGAACATACTATGAGCAACTCTACGGCAATAAATTTGACAATCTGGAAGAAATGGATGCATTCCTAGAAACATATAAACTACCACAACTGAACCAGGAAGAAATAGAAAGCCTGAACAGACCCATAACCAGTAAGGAGATTGAAACAGTCATTAAAAATCTCCAAACAAATAAAAGCCCAGGGCCAGACAGCTTCCCGGGGGAATTCTACCAAACATTTAAAGAAGAACTAATTCCTATTCTCCTAAAACTGTTCCAAAAAATAGAAATGGAAGGAAAACTTCCGAACTCATTTTATGAGGCCAGCATCACCTTGATCCCAAAACCAGACAAGGATCCCACCAAAAAAGAGAGCTATAGACCAATATCCTTGATGAACACAGATGCGAAAATACTCAACAAAATACTAGCCAATAGGATTCAACAGTACATTAAAAAGATTATTCACCACGACCAAGAGGGATTTATTCCAGCGCTGCAAGGTTGGTTCAACATCCGCAAATCAGTCAATGTGATACAACACATCAATAAAAGAAAGAACAAGAACCATATGATACTCTCAATAGATGCTGAAAAAGCATTTGACAAAGTACAGCATCCCTTCCTGATCAAAACTCTTCAAAGTGTAGAGATAGAGGGCACATACCTCAATATCATCAAAGCCATCTATGAAAAACCCACCGCAAATATCATTCTCAATGGAGAAAAACTGAAAGCTTTTCTGCTAAGGTCAGGAACATGGCAGGGATGTCCATTATCACCACTGCTATTCAACATAGTACTAGAGGTCCTAGCCTCAGCAATCAGACAACAAAAGGAAATTAAAGGCATCCAAATCGGCAAAGAAGTCGTCAAGTTCTCACTTTTTGCAGATGATATGATACTATATGTGGAAAACCCAAAAGACTCCACTTCAAAACTGCTAGAACTTATACAGGAATTCAGTAAAGTGTCAGGATATAAAATCAATGCACAGAAATCAGTTGCATTTCTCTACACCAACAGCAAGACAGAAGAAACGGAAATTAAGGAGTCAATCCCATTTACAATTGTACCCAAAACCATAAGATACCTAGGAATAAACCTAACCAAAGAGACACAGAATCTATACTCAGAAAACTATAAAGTACTCATGAAAGAAATTGAGGAAGACACAAAGAAATGGAAAAATGTTCCATGCTCCTGGATTGGAAGAATAAATATTGTGAAAATGTCTATGCTACCTAAAGCAATCTACACATTTAATGCAATTCCTATCAAAGTACCATCCATCTTTTTCAAATAAATGGAACAAATAATGCTAAAATTTATATGGAACCAGAAAAGACCTCGAATAGCCAAAGGGATATTGAAAAAGAAAGCCAACGTTGGTGGCATCACAATCCCGGACTTCAAGCTCTATTACAAAGCTGTCATCATCAAGACAGCATGGTACTGGCACAAAAACAGACCCATAGATCAATGGAACAGAATAGAGAGCCCATAAATAGACCCTCAACTCTATGGTCAACTAATCTTCAACAAAGCAGGAAAGAATGCCCAATGGAAAAAAGACAGCCTCTTCAATAAATGGTGCTGGGAAAATTGGACAGCCACATGCATAAAAATGAAATTGGACCATTTCCTTACACCACACACAAAAATAGACTCAAAATGGATGAAGGACCTCAATGTGCAAAAGGAATCCATCAAAATCCTTGAGGAGACCACAGGCAGCAACCTCTTCGACCTCTGCCGCAGCAACATCTTCCTAGGAACAACGCCAAAGGCAAGGGAAGCAAGGGCAAAGATGAACTATTGGGATTTCATCAAGATCAAAAGCTTTTGCACAGCAAAGGAAACAGTTAACAAAATCAAAAGACAACTGACAGAATGGGAGAAGATATTTGCAAACGACATATCAGATAAAGGACTAGTGTCCAGAATCTATAAAGAACTTAGCAAACTCAACACCCAAAGAACAAATAATCCAATCAAGAAATGGGCAGAGGACATGAACAGACATTTCTGCAAAGAAGACATCCAGATGGCCAACAGACACATGAAAAAGTGCTCCATATCACTCGGCATCAGGGAACTACAAATCAAAACCACAATGAAATATCACCTCACACCAGTCAGAATGGCTAAAATCAACAAGTCAGGAAATGACAGATGCTGGCGAGGATGTGGAGAAAGGGGAACCCTCCTACACTGTTGGTGGGAATGCAAGCTTGTGCAGCCACTCTGGAAAACAGCATGGAGGTTCCTCAAAATGTTGAAAATAGAACTGCCCTATGACCCAGCAATTGCACTATTGGGTATTTACCCTAAAGATACAAATGTAGTGATCCAAAGGGGCACGTACACCCGAATGTTTATAGCAGCAATGTCCACAATAGCCAAACTATGGAAAGAACCTAGATGTCCATCAACAGATGAATGGATCCAGAAGATGTGGTATATATACACAATGGAATACTATGCAGCCATCAAAAGATATGAAATCTTGCCATTTGCGACAACATGGATGGAACTAGAGCGTATCATGCTTAGCGAAATAAGTCAAGCAGAGAAAGACAACTATCATATGATCTCCCTGATATGAGGAAGTGGTGATGCAACATGGGTGCTTAAGTGGGTAGGAGAAGAATAAATGAAACAAGATGGGATTGGGAGGGAGACAAACCATAAGTGACTCTTAATCTCACAAAAGTAACTGAGGCTTGCTGGGGGGAGGGGGCTTGGGAGAAGGGGGTGGGATTATGGACATTGGGGAGGGTATGTGCTTTGGTGAGTGCTGGGAAGTGTGTAAACCTGGTGATTCACAGACCTGTACCCCTGGGGATAAAAATATATGTTTATAAAAAATAAAAAATTATATATATAAAAAAAAAGAAATATACCATTCGACATTCTAGTAAATCCCAAAGTTCCATCGTTTACAATGAAAAGCTGATTTAATAAGCGTTGGGGCATTTTACATATGGAAAAATCTGACCAGACTTAATAGAGAGAAACACAATACAGAAATACAGATCTATGAAGCCTGACTGCTGTTTCATCTTGAGATACCAATTTCAAGTCTTGATCTTTAAATAAATCTAATTACTCAAATTCCTTTCATTAAAAAAAAACACGCAGGTATTCATTCTTTTATTGTCATTTAAAATTTATGAGGGGCACTTCAACAAGTCAATTTTGTTATTTACAAAGTGCTAGGGAAAATTCCATAGGCTGCTAGCTCTGTAGCTATTTAAAATTTTAAGTTAATGAAAAATTACGCTCTGCAGTCGCACTAGCCACGTTACAAGGGTTCTGTAGCCACACGTGGCTAACTGGCTAGTTGTTCAGGGCAGAATATGCTGTTCAGTGGGTTTCAAGATACTTATCCACGCCATGATCCCACAATCTCACTTCATTTTTGTGTCCTTCCCTTACTATAGGGTGCTTTTGTATACTGAGTAAATTAAATGCCACGCACCTTCTAATAGTTACGAAAAAAATTATATTAATAAGCCACGTTTTGAGAATATTTAGTTTTGAACGTGTTATCCCATCACTGCTCTGGGGGCTTGTGGAAAAGATACACGCTGGCGTAGTTAGGAGCGGTGGAGCTCCCCAGACCAAAGCAACACCTCAGCAAAGTAGAGACACCCGGCCCGCTCAGGACAGGTATCTAAAGGAAGATCGTCTGCCCCGGCGTTCTGGTATCCATGTTAGCCAAGTCTGCGGACACCGCCTCCTCTCCTGCGGACTGCACGCCTTCTTTCCCGGGCTCTCCTTTGCCGCCGCCTCTCCAGAACGCTGAAGCCCTCTCCCACGGGGACCCTCGTCCTCCTCGCATCCTGTCAGTTCAGCCGCTGCTGCCTCCAGCGCCTCCAGCAGCAGGAACCTATCCTCTACGGACTCGTACACATGGGTGAAGGCGCCTCCGCCCACGCGACCATGCAGCGGTGCGGGGAAGCTCGGAGCTGCGGTCTTTCTTCCCTCCGTCCCACGCGCAGGCGCCAAAATTCCACGCGCGCAGGTCCAGCAGTGGAGGGCGGGGCAAGGGGGGCGGAGCTGTGGGGGCGGGGCGCCAGAGGCGGAGAGATGAATCCCGCTTGTTATTTCTAAGTCTGTCGGTAAATGTTCTTGGAAATTCTAAGGGTTATGTAATCTGCAACTGCTGACCTTTGCTTTCTTATTTAGAATGTTTAAAATTTATTTTATTTTATAGGTTAGCCCTTGATGCAGGGCATCCTCGATTGTTTTTGACTAAGGGGAGTGTTATTTCCTTTACATTCAAAAGTTTTCTTCTATTCCTTGTTTGCAAAGAATTGAACAAATACCTATGGTTATTAAATTTTACTTTTTTAATATCAATTGAACTTTAAGTTTTGAGCTTTAAGATTAAAATTTTGTCTCACTTAATTTTTTACTTTAGTGTGTTATAAAAATTACCTTCCTAATGTTGAATCATGAAGGCACTTTTTATCAGTCTCACTCAAGCAAGATGATTTTTCTTTTAATATCCTACTGAATTTGGAGTGCTAATAATCTAGCTCTGTTTTGATTATGCTGTCCTCACAGGATGAGTTAGGACATTGTTTCTGGAACATTTGGTAGAACTCACCCATAAAACTGGATGGATTTAGTGCTTCGTCTTTTTTTGTTTGTTTGTTTTTGTTTTTTTAGTGGATGGTTCTCTACTGTTTTGGGGCATCCTCTATAGATTGTTAGATTCTTCAGGCACTTGCACTCTTTTTGAGTCAAATTTTGTAATTTCCCAATAAAACATTTTTACATCTAGTTTTTAAAATTTGAGTAATAAAGATACAAGTAAATATCTAGATACCATTTTTAAAAACCTGAGTATCTATTACTCAGAATTGATCATTAATACTACTTTCTCATATTTCCTTCCGAGTGTTTATTTTATTTTTAAAATACATATTATACTATATATTACTATTTAATAATTGTGTTAAATGCAATATTTTTTTATTTTTTTAAAAGATCATATTTATTTATCTGACAGAGATCACCAGTAGGCAGAGAGGCAGGCTGGGGGGGGGGGGGGTGCAGGCTCCCCGCTGAGCAAAGAGACCAATGTGGGGCTCAATCCTAGGACCCTGGGATCATGACCTGAGCAGAAGGCAGAGGCTTTAACACACTGAGCCACCCAGGAGCCCCAAAATGAAATATTTATTATAGCGAATTAGCTCACATGGTTATGGAGACTCACAGACCCAAAATCTGCAGAACCAATTTCCTATCCTTAAAAGAGTTTTTAAATATAAGAACTTACATAATACAGATGAAGTGGGTGTTTTTTCTGTATTCACCCTCAGTTTCATTTTGTAAACCTCTCTCCAACCCAACTTCTCTCACAAATTTAGCGTGTATCCCTCTAATTAATATTTTTACGTTTTTACATTCAGATATTCACGAACAGTGAATGGCTAGTATGTTTTCAAATTTGTTTTGCTGGTAATAGGTTGGACAAACTGTTTTTCGCATTTCTTTTTCATTGAAAGTTCTCACTCTGTGTCTTCATATATATAAAGTTGGTTTACTCCTTTTCATTCTTTTTCAATGCCAGATAGTATCATATATAAATGTAAAATATCTGGAATGGATAAATATCTATTGTGTAAACATTTAATCCTCTCCAGATTTTCATTATTTTAAGCAACACTGTGATTAACTTTCTCAAACAAGCTTTTTTTCTGATCCTGTACAAAAGTTTCCTGGATCCAAGCCAGAGTGGATTAGCAGTATTGTATACACATTCAATTTTCAAATTTCAAATTTCTTTCCAATCTAATTGTGCTTAGTTGGTGGGAGACTTAATATTTGATTTTTTATTATTAGACTTATTTTTTAAATTTATTTTAAAACGAATTGGCCTTGTTGTCATTGAGTTTAGGCATGTGTTCATATGTTCTTCATTTGAACTTCTTTCTTTGTGAACTGTCTGTTCATTTTTGCCTATTTTTTCCTTTTGAATTTTGTTTTTATTTCCATTAAAATTGATACATGCATAATTTAATAAGCCAAATAGTGCTACATGAGTAATGAAAAGCAGTCCAGTCGAGTACACCAAGATCTAATTTCTCATGTCTTATTCTTCAGAAATGACCATTTTCAACTTTTATCTGCTTCTTTGGCCATTTATTCATATCTCTATATACGAAGCTTAAAACAACATTACTTCATTTCTCAATTTTCACATTAGCTATTGAGTTCTTATGATAGAAGGTAAAGTTCACATGATAGAAGGCAAGAATTTGATTCTCCTGCTGCCCGAAAACAAATATAATTGCCAGGCCCCCTATCCCTTTTTTCCCCAATATGGTTATATTGTGATTGATTGATTGACTGATTGATTTTTACATTATTCTGTCTATAGAAATGGTATCTGGACCTGATTTCTGTATTATACCTGTTACTTCCTTGCACAACTCTTTGCATTTCCTTAAAGTTAATAATCATCTGTTGTTTTATCTTCCTAGGTCTGCCATAACAAATTATTTCAAACTAGATGGCTTAAAAGAACAGAAATTTATCCTGTTTTGGAAGTCTGAAATCAAGGAGGTAGAAGGGCCATGGCTCCCTATGAAAGCTATAGGGAAGAATCCTTCCTCGCCTCTTCTAACCTCTGATGGTTGACAGAAATCTCTGGCCTTCCTTGGCTTGCATCAGCAGCATAACTCCCATTTCTGCCCTGGTCTTCATGTGGACTTCTTTCCAGTGTATCTTTCTTCCTCCAAACCTCTTTCTTTATAAGGACACCAGTCATGAGGTTTAGGGCCCACCTTAATCCAGTATGACCTCATTTTGATTTGATTACATTTGCAAAGACACTTCAGCTATTTATTTGCAAAGACACTTTGCAAATAAAGACACATGTACATGTGTGTGTATGTATGTATAAGTGTATATGTGCATATATACATACATTATACACATATGTATATATATGTATATTTATATATATTCAGGATTTCAGCATTTCATTTTGGAGAAGGTGATTGAACCCACAACACCTAGTAATAACTGCTCTTTCATTTGCATAGTTATCTATATATCACAGTTCAGCCTCAAAGTCTTTTCTAGTTGTTTACCTCCTGCCTGACTCTACCTCAGGCAGAGTTTAAAGACATTGAGCATCTTGGTTAATTCTATCTAGTCTATTAGGCACCACTGTATGTCTCTGGGACTCATTCCTGGGTTCTGTTTCTTCAGCTCTGATACCAGGATGGTTGCATCTTACAGCTTCACTCCATAAATTCAGTGGCAGAGTCTTTTTCAGTTGCTTGCACTCAAGTCCTGTCATTCGCTCCTTCTTACTGGCCCCCAATGGGTCCTATGCTCATGTTTGAATTGATCCTGTGGCCAGGTATATGATGAACTGATTTCCTCACACTTGCCCTGGGGCCCGGAGGGAGGTCTCATCACCACCAGATAGTCAGAATGGTACCCCAAGAGCAAAATCGTAGTGCTGATATAGGTGCTGGGCAAAAACACAAAACACACTGAAGCGTGTTGGTGATTATTTTACTCTGGCTTGCTATTGCCTTTTTGTTTTGTTTATAATATCTCTTACTCTGCAGATGTTTTTAAATGATTAAATCTGCTTTTTTTTTGGTTTCTGATTTATGTGTTGTGCTAAGAAAATACTCTCTAAGAAAAGTTTATTTTCTGGTTTCAAAGTATACACATTACTATATTAATTGGATCTACCTTATTAACTAGGTCTTTAGATTTTTTTTAAAGATTTTATTTATTCACTTGTCAGAGACACAAGCTGGGGCAGCTGCAAGGAGAGGGAGAAGCAAGCTCTCCACTGAGCAAGGAATCTGATGCAGGACCCCATCCCAGCACCCCTGGATCATGACCTGAGCCTAGGGCAGATACTTAACTGACTGAGCCACCAAGGCAGCTCCATTTAAGTCAACATAAATAATATATAACACTATATATATATATATATATATATATATATATATATATATATATAAATTATATATATATAATCTCCCTAAGGCAGATGCTTAACTGACTGAGCCACCAAGGCAGCTCCATGTAAGTCAACATATATAATATATAACATATTATATATATACATATATACATATATATATATAAATTTTATTTTTCATCTTGGTAGACTTTTTCAATATGATCAGTATCTTTTTTATATTTTAAACCTTTGTTTTATTTTTATTATTTTTTATTTTTAAATTTGTTTTTATTAATTTTTTATTTTTTATAAACATATATTTTTATCCCCAGGGGTACAGGTCTGTGAATCACCAGGTTTACACACTTCCCAGCACTCACCAGAGCACATACCCTCCCCAATGTCCATAATCCCACCCCCTTCTCCCAAACCCCCTCCCCGCAGTGACCCTCAGTTTGTTTTGTGAGATTAAGAGTCACTTATGGTTTGTCTCCCTCCCAATCCCATCTTGTTTCATTTATTCTTCCCACTTAAGCCCCCATGTTGCATCACCACTTCATCATATCAGGGAGATCATATGATAGTTGTCTTTCTCTGCTTGACTTATTTCGCTAAGCATGATACGCTCTAGTTCCATCCATGTTGTCGCAAATGGCAAGATTTCATATCTTTTGATGGCTGCATAGTATTCCATTGTGTATATATACCACATCTTCTGGATCCATTCATCTGTTGATGGACATCTAGGTTCTTTCCATAGTTTGGCTATTGTGGACATTGCTGCTATAAACATTCGGGTGTACGTGCCCCTTTGGATCACTACATTTGTATCTTTAGGGTAAATACCCAATAGTGCAATTGCTGGGTCATAGGGCAGTTCTATTTTCAACATTTTGAGGAACCTCCATGCTGTTTTCCAGAGTGGCTGCACAAGCTTGCATTCCCACCAACAGTGTAGGAGGGTTCCCCTTTCTCCACATCCTCGCCAGCATCTGTCATTTCCTGACTTGTTGATTTTAGCCATTCTGACTGGTGTGAGGTGATATTTCATTGTGGTTTTGATTTGTAGTTCCCTGATGCCGAGTGATATGGAGCACTTTTTCATATGTCTGTTGGCCATCTGGATGTCTTCTTTGCAGAAATGTCTGTTCATGTCCTCTGCCCATTTCTTGATTGGATTATTTGTTCTTTGGGTGTTGAGTTTGCTAAGTTCTTTATAGATTCTGGACACTAGTCCTTTATCTGATATGTCGTTTGCAAATATCTTCTCCCATTCTGTCAGTTGTCTTTTGATTTTGTTAACTGTTTCCTTTGCTGTGCAAAAGCTTTTGATCTTGATGAAATCCCAATAGTTCATCTTTGCCCTTGCTTCCCTTGCCTTTGGCGTTGTTCCTAGGAAGATGTTGCTGCGGCAGAGGTCGAAGAGGTTGCTGCCTGTGGTCTCCTCAAGGATTTTGATGGATTCCTTTTGCACATTGAGGTCCTTCATCCATTTTGAGTCTATTTTTGTGTGTGGTGTAAGGAAATGGTCCAATTTCATTTTTATGCATGTGGCTGTCCAATTTTCCCAGCACCATTTATTGAAGAGGCTGTCCTTTTTCCATTGGACATTCTTTCCTGCTTTGTCGAAGATGAGTTGACCATAGATTTGAGGGTCTATTTCTGAGCTCTCTATTCTGTTCCATTGATCTATGGGTCTGTTTTTGTGCCAGTACCATGCTGTCTTGATGATGACAGCTTTGTAATAGAGCTTGAAGTCCGGAATTGTGATGCCACCAACGTTGGCTTTCTTTTTCAATATCCCTTTGGCTATTCGAGGTCTTTTCTGGTTCCATATAAATTTTAGCATTATTTGTTCCATTTATTTGAAAAAGATGGATGGTACTTTGATAGGAATTGCATTAAATGTGTAGATTGCTTTAGGTAGCATAGACATTTTCACAATATTTATTCTTCCAATCCAGGAACATGGAACATTTTTCCATTTCTTTGTGTCTTCCTCAATTTCTTTCATGAGTACTTTATAGTTTTCTGAGTATAGATTCTCTGCCTCTTTGGTTAGGTTTATTCCTAGGTATCTTATGGTTTTGGATGCAATTATAAATGGGATGGACTCCTTAATTTCTCTTTCTTCTGTCTTGCTGTTGGTGTAGAGAAATGCAACTGATTTCTGTGCATTGATTTTATATCCTGACACTTTACTGAATTCCTGTATAAGTTCTAGCAGTTTTGGAGTGGAGTCTTTTG
Source organism: Mustela nivalis (assembly GCF_964662115.1). NCBI lineage: Eukaryota > Metazoa > Chordata > Mammalia > Carnivora > Mustelidae > Mustela > Mustela nivalis. The sequence goes on from NC_139036.1 coordinate 15,794,505, forward strand.
GGTTTTCCACATATAGTATTATATCATCTGCGAAGAGTGATAGTTTGACTTCTTCTTTGCCGATTTGGATGCCTTTAATTTCCTTTTGTTGTCTGATTGCTGAGGCTAGGACCTCTAGTACTATGTTGAATAGCAGTGGTGATAATGGACATCCCTGCCATGTTCCTGACCTTAGCAGAAAAGCTTTCAGTTTTTCTCCATTGAGAATGATATTTGCGGTGGGTTTTTCATAGATGGCTTTGATGATATTGAGGTATGTGCCCTCTATCTCTACACTTTGAAGAGTTTTGATCAGGAAGGGATGCTGTACTTTGTCAAATGCTTTTTCAGCATCTATTGAGAGTATCATATGGTTCTTGTTCTTTCTTTTATTGATGTGTTGTATCACATTGACTGATTTGCGGATGTTGAACCAACCTTGCAGCGCTGGAATAAATCCCTCTTGGTCGTGGTGAATAATCTTTTTAATGTACTGTTGAATCCTATTGGCTAGTATTTTGTTGAGTATTTTCGCATCTGTGTTCATCAAGGATATTGGTCTATAGCTCTCTTTTTTGGTGGGATCCTTGTCTGGTTTTGGGATCAAGGTGATGCTGGCCTCATAAAATGAGTTCGGAAGTTTTCCTTCCATTTCTATTTTTTGGAACAGTTTTAGGAGAATAGGAATTAGTTCTTCTTTAAATGTTTGGTAGAATTCCCCCGGGAAGCTGTCTGGCCCTGGGCTTTTATTTGTTTGGAGATTTTTAATGACTGTTTCAATCTCCTTACTGGTTATGGGTCTGTTCAGGCTTTCTATTTCTTCCTGGTTCAGTTGTGGTAGTTTATATGTTTCTAGGAATGCATCCATTTCTTCCAGATTGTCAAATTTATTGCCATAGAGTTGCTCATAGTATGTTCTTATAATAGTTTGTTTTTCGTTGGTGTTAGTTGTGATCTCTCCTCTTTCATTCATGATTTTATTTATTTGGGTCCTTTCTCTTTTCTTTTTGATAAGTCGGGCCAGGGGTTTATCAATTTTATTAATTCTTTCAAAGAACCAGCTCCTACCTTTGTTGATTTGTTCTATTGTTTTTTTGGTTTCTATTTCAATGATTTCTGCTCTGATCTTTATGATTTCTCTTCTCCTGCTGGGCTTAGGGTTTTTTCCTTGTTCTTTCACCAGCTCCTTTAGGTGTAGGCTTAGGTGTGTACCTGAGACCTTTCTTGTTTCTTGAGAAAGGCTTGTACCGCTATATATTTTCCTCTCAGGACTGCCTTTGTTGTGTCCCACAGATTTTGAACCGTTGTATTTTCATTATCATTTGTTTCCATGATTTTTTTCAATTCTTCTTTAATTTCCCGGTTGACCCATTCATTCTTTAGAAGGATGCTGTTTAGTCTCCATGTATTTGGGTTCTTTTCAAACTTCCTTTTGTGGTTGAGTTCTAGCTTCAGAGCGGTGGTCTGAAAATATGCAGGGAATGATCCCAATCTTTTGATACCTGTTGAGTCCTGATTTAGGACCGAGGATGTGATCTATTCTGGAGCATGTTCCATGTGCACTAGAGAAGAATGTGTATTCTGTTGCTTTGGGATGAAATGTTCTGAATATATCTGTGATGTCCATCTGGTCCACTGTGTCGTTTAAGGCCTTTATTTCCTTGTGGATCTTTTGCTTGGATGATCTGTCCATTTCAGTGAGGGGAGTGTTAAAGTCCCCTACTATTATTGTATTATTGTTGATGTGTTTCTTTGATTTTGTTTTAATTGGTTTATATAGTTGGCTGCTCCCACGTTGGGGGCATAGATATTTAAAATTGTTAAATCTTCTTGTTGGACAGACCCTTTGAATATGATATAGTGCCCTTCCTCATCTCTTATTATAGTCTCTGGCTTAAAATCTAATTGATTTGATATAAGGATTGCCACTCCTGCTTTCTTCTGATGTCCATTAGCATGGTAAATTCTTTTCCACCCCCTCACTTTAAATCTGGAGGTGTCTTCGGGCTTAAAATGAGTTTCTTGGAGGCAACATATAGATGGGCTTTGTTTTTTTATCCATTCTGATACCCTGTGTCTTTTGACAGGGGCATTAAGCCCATTAACATTCAGGGTAACTATTGAGAGATATGAATTTAGGGCCATTGTATTGCCTTTAAGGTGACTGTTACTGTATATGGTCTCTGTTCTTTTCTGATCTACCACTTGTAGGCTCTCTCTTTGCTTAGAGGACCGCTTTCAATATTTCCTGTAGAGCTGGTTTGGTATTTGCAAATTCTTTCAGTTTTTGTTTGTCCTGGAAGCTTTTAATCTCTCCTTCTATTTTCAATGATAGCCTAGCTGGTTATAGTATTCTTCGCTGCATGTTTTTCTCATTTAGTGCTCTGAAAATATCATGCCAGCTCTTTCTGGCCTGCCAGGTCTCTGTGGATAAGTCAGCTGCCAATCTCATATTTTTACCATTGTATGTTACAAACTTCTTTTCCCGGGCTGCTTTCAGGATTTTCTCTTTGTCACTGAGACTTGTAAATTTTACTATTGGGTGACGGGGTGTGGGCCTCTTTTTATTGATTTTGAGGGGCGTTCTCTGAACCTCCTGAATTTTGATGCTCGTTCCCTTTGCCATATTGGGGAAATTCTCCCCAATAATTCTCTCCAGTATACCTTCTGCTCCCCTCTCTCTTTCTTCTTCTTCTGGAATCCCAATTATTCTAATGTTGTTTCGTCTTATGGTGTCACTTATCTCTCAAATTTTCCTCTCGTGGTCCAGTAGCTGTTTGTCCCTCTTTTGCTCAGCTTCTTTATTCTCTGTCATTTGGTCTTCTATATCACTAATTCTTTCTTCTGCCTCATTTATCCTAGCAGTGAGAGCCTCCATTTTTTATTGGACCTCATTAATAGCGTTTTTGATTTCAACTTGTTTCGATTTTAGTTCTTTTATTTCTCCAGAAAGGGCTTTTATATCTCTCGAGAGGGTTTCTCTAATATCTTTCATGCTTTTTTCGAGCCCGGCTAGAACCTTGAGAATTGTCATTCTGAACTCTAGATCTGACATATTACTGATGTCTGTATTGATTAGGTCCCTAGCCTTCGGTACTGCCTCTTGTTCTTTTTTTTGTGTTGAATTTTTACGTCTTGTCATTTTGTCCAGATAAGAGTAAATGAAGGGGCAAGTAAAATACTAAAAGGGTGGCAACAACCCCAGGAATATATGCTTTAACCAAATTAGAAGAGATCCAAAATCGTGAGTGGGGAGAAAGGGGATAAAAAGAGGTTCAAAAAGAAAGAAAGAAAAAAAAAAGCAAAAAGAAAAAAAAAAGAGAGAAGTATTTTTTAAAAAAGAAAACACCTAAGAAAAATGTAAAAAAGAAAAAATATATATATTAGATAAACTAGTAAAAAATCGTTAAAAAAGAAAAAGGTAACAATTAAAAAAAAAAATTTACCTGAAGGCGAGAAAACAAAAAAAATGAAAAAGAAAAAAATTAAATTAACTGTAAGACTAATAAAAATCACAGGGAAAAAGCCATGAGTTCCATGCTTTGCTTTCTCCTCCTCTGGAATTCTGCTGCTCTCCTTGGCATTGAAACTGCACTCCTTGGTAGGTGTACTTGGTCTCGGCTGGATTTCTTGTTGATCTTCTAGGGGAGGGTCCTGTTGTAGTGCTTCTCAAGTGTCTTTGCCCCAGGTGGAATTACACCGCCCTTATCAGGGGCCGGGGTGAGTAATCTGCTCGGGTTTGCTTTCAGGAGTTTTGTTCCCTGAGCGCTCTCCGTAGAGTTCTGGAGGATGGGAATACAAATGGCGGCCTCCTGGTCTCCGGCCTGGAGGAGCCGAGAGCCCAGGGCCGCACTCCTCAGTGCGCCCTCAGAGAACAGCGCCCAGTTACTCCCGTCTGCCTGACCTCCGGCCGCACTCCGAGCTCACTGAGCCTGCGACCGTTTCAAGGTCACCCCAAGTTGCGAGCTTACTGTCGGGTCTGTCTCTGTAGCCAGCTTTCCCATTCCAATACCCGCAAGCTCTGGGACACTCAGACACCCTGATCCTTCTGTGACTCTGTGGGACCTGAGGCCATGCTGACCCCGCATGGGCTTCGCCCCAGTTTAGCCTCTGGAGCGATGTCCCTCAGCGGAACAGACTTTTAAAAGTCCTGATTTTGTGCGGGGTTGCTCCACCGCTCGCCGGGAGCGGCCCCCCCCGCCCCCCCCCGCCCCCCCCCCCCCCCCCGCCTATCTTCCCGTTGCTTTGGATTCACTTCTCCGCCAGTCCTACCTTTCAGAAAGTGGTTGTTTTTCTGTTTCCAGAATTGCTGTTCTTCTTCTCTTCGATCTGCTGATGGATTTTCAGGTGTTTGCAATCTTTAGATAAGCTATCTAGCTGATCTCCGGCTAGCTGAAGTAGTCTCAGCCTGCTACTTCTCTGCCATCTTGACTCCCCCCCTGATCAGTATCTTTCTTTCATCAATTCTGGGAATTCTATTTATATGTTCTTTGTTTTTTCCTTCCCTTCCATTCTCTGTTCTTGTCTGCTGGAATTCCAATCATATAGATGGAGACACACTCGATGTCTTCAGGTCTTTTTGTTTTTATTTTTTCTATCTGCCTTAGATTGGGCTACCTGGAAATGGATGCTGAGATGGAGATCTGCAGATAGAAGACTTATTGCTTAAGTTCTCTTGGAAACAATATCTGGGAGGGAAAGATAAGGAGGGTAGGGTAAATGGAGAGTTGAACTGTGTTGCAGTTGTAAGAAAAGCCTCAACTGACTGTTCAGGGAGCTTTGGGGCTGGGATGACCCTTCAGATTGTCCTGAATCCAAGCAAGGGGGCCTGTGTGCCTTTGGAGAAAGGACATAAACTTGGACAAAGCAATTCTCTTTCTCATGGGTAATTCCTGGAGAGAGACTTGGCTGTGAGCTGCCAGCAGCCAGCAGGTGGCAGAACATTTGGGTCCCTGGCAGGGATCTGGGTGGTGGACCTCAGCACCTATTACACCATCTCTGTCATTCTGAGCACAATTTAGGCTTCCAGCGAGCATGAATATATTCTGCTTTTGGCTTACCTATTAAGATTTTTATTTGGTAAGCATTTTCTTTTTCTCTAATCTGGGGTTCTTAAAAACAGTATTTTGTTTCATGGATACAGGATCCATTCTCATTTCTCTGTAGTTTTCAGTTGTACTATTTTCAAAGTTTCCACTTGTTTACTGCATAATTCTCCCTTAGTGATGTTCCTTAGCTTGTATGTTACTCTTTCATGGTGTTTGCTTACTTTAGAAGTTTACTGTCTGCTAGCATGGCTATCTTTGTAATTCAGGTTGGGTCAGCCTGCCTCTGAAGGTATTATGTACACCAGAGTCAGCAACAGGGATTGTAGAAGAGGGGGTTTAGCTGCCAGACAGGGCCTCCCAGTAGGCTTCTCTTAGGGAATTAGAGCTCCCTCCTCCTCCTGAGCTTGGCCTCTGGCCCAACATTTACAGTTAATGCTCCAGCATATTTGTGTTTCCTACTCCAGATGGAAATGAGCCACTCTGGTGGCTGCTCCATGATTCTTTCCAATAAATTGTGTCCATGGCCTTGACACTTACATTTCTGGAATTGCCCTGGCTTTCCTTGAACAATTATATGCTTTGTACTCACTTTTCAGGATGGGTGGGATAGTGTATCACTGCACTGAGTATCCTTTCCATCTTTCTTCTAGAAGGCCTTCTTGAAATACTGGGGCTGGATCCCTCAAAGCTACATTTCTTTAGACTCCTTTGAAGCTCTAGTTTTGGATGTGATCTCGGTTACACTGATCACTTACAACACGTGAGCTTTAGAAGGCACACGCGGAACACTCTGAAGCAGAGGCTGACTTCTCTTGTCTCTGTTACTTTGGCAGGCAAGCCAAGTTGCAGGGGATCTTGATTTTCTGCAACAATTTTGGTGAGGGTCTCAGCGTTAGGGCTCTAGCTTTGTAGGTGTTGAGAGGCAGGGTGCATCTTTCTTTTGCTGCTGTGGGTGGTGGAATAGGTGGTCTGAGTCTGTAGCCAGCAACAGCAGCCAATTCCTTCTGGCAGGTCCAGAAGCTCAGTCCTGTAATGTGACTTTATGACATTAAAGTCGTAAGTCCAGCCGAGAGCTGATCTTCTTCAGCCCTCCCAACTGCTATGATACCCATTAGCTATCCTGTAATGAATCCCCTTTAGCTTACCCAAACTAAAGTGAGTTTTGTATGCAGTAAAACCATCACTGATATATGGGGATTCCAGGCATTTTCTGGTATATTACAGTACTGCTTTCTTATTTCAGAGGTGTTTTAGACTTGTTATTTTAGGGGTAGTGCTAGTGGTTTTGGTGGTATGGTAGTAGGATCAAATGCATAGATATTTTGATCTCATCTTCCTAGTGAGAATTAATTTTTCTCAGAGATAACAGATTGACTAGCATACTGTAACAAGAGATATATTTAATCTTATAAAGGCTTTGGTCTGGGGCACCTGGGTGGCTCAGTGGGTTAAAGCCTCTGCCTTCAGCTCAGGTCATGATCCCAGGGTCCTGAGATCAAGCCCCACATTGGGCTGTCCCCTTGATGGGGAGCCTGCTTCTCCTCTCTTTCTCTGCCTGCCTGTCTGCCTACTTGTGATCTCTTGTCTGTCAAATAAATAAAGACTTAAAAAAAAAGCCTTTGGTCCAAGTCTCTTGCACTATAAAAAATAATATCCTTGCGCTTTTTTTTTTTGAAAGTTAATTTAACAGGTTCTTGTCCCATCTATGCCTGCGTGCATTTTAACAGAAACCACATGTTGCTGCTGGTGCTCTCCAGGAATCCAAGACTGGCACCAATCTTGACGAGATTCCAATCTCCTGTCGATATAAGGGGACTCTTTGGGAGATTTCAGTTAATTCCACCATAGTTTAGTAGTCAGTGAGATAGGCCATAAGCCTAACATAGTCCATTTTCAGTGCATCTTTAAAAATGAGTCTAAATTTTTATAACCAAAGAATTCTTTCTAAATGTTTTTTTTGTTTCCATAAAGCATCCATCCTTCAGGGTTGATCATTACACTTAAAATACTATGACGCAAGCTTGGAAAGAGTATTTGCAAAAGACAAATCTGATAAAGGATTGTTACCCAACACGTATAAAGAACTCTAAAACTCAAAAGAATAATAATAATAAAAAAACCCACCAGATTTAAGTATTCCGCAAAAGTTCTGAACAGACATCTCACCAAAGAAATAATACTGATTGCAAATAAGCATATGAAAATGCGCTCGACATTATATGTCATTAGGAAATCTCAAAACAATATGATACAATGATTTACCTATTAGAATGGCCCAAATACAGAACACTGACAACACCAAATGTTGGTGAGCATGTAGACAATAGGAACCTCATAGATTGCTTTGGAAATGCAAAGTGGAATAGCCATTTTGGAAGACAGTTTGGTGGTTTCTTCCAAAATTTAATATACTCTTACCATACAACCCAATAATTATGCTCCATGGCATTTACTTAAATGAGTTGAAAAGTTATATCCATGTAAAAACCTGCACAAAGATGTTTGTAGCAGCTTTATTCATAATTGCCAAAACTTGGAAACAACCAAGATTATTTGGTCCTTCAGTAGGTGAATGCATAAGTAAAACAGTGACACATCCAGACAATAGAAGATTTTCTTTTAAAGATTTTATTAATTTATTTGAGAGAGAGAGGGAGGGAGAGAATGAGTGATGGAAGGGGCAGAGGGAGAAGCAGACTTCCCATTGATCAGGGAGCCCAATGTGGGGCTTGATCTCAGAACCCTGGGATTGTGACCTGAGCCCAAGGCAGATGCTTTAACTAAGTGAGCCATGCAGGTGCCCTCATACAATAGAACATTTTTGAGCCCTCTAAAGAAATGAACTATCAAGCCATGAAAAGATATGGAGGAAACTTACATATATATTATTAAGTGAAAGAAGCCAATGTGAAAAGGCTAAGTATGTTATTATTCTAATTATATGACATTGTTGAAAATGCCAAACTATAGAGACAAGAAAAAGATCAGTAGCTGCCAGGGGTTAGTGAGGAGAAAGGGATGAATAGGTGAAGCACGGAAGATTTATAGGGCAGTGAAATTATCCCATATAATACTGTTATGGTGGAGAATATGAAATATATATATATATATATATATATATATATATATATATATATTTCAACAAAATCTCTAGAATGTACAACACCAAGTGCGAACCTTCAAGTAACCAATGGACTTCAGGTGATAATACTGTTTCACTGTAGGTTCACTGATAGTAACAAATGTATGTCTTTGGTGTGTGTGTAATGTTGATAGTGGAAGAAGCTTTGTTTGTGTATGTGTGCAGGAGGTATGCTGAAAATTCAAATGCTAAAAAATTCACTCCAGAAACTATGGAATTGGTCTTATAAGAAAGTGATCTTTGGGTTGATAGGGAAGTCATGGTACTAGATGTCTCTGCTTGGTAGGTCCTACTGAATTCTTAAGATTCTCAATGAATATAATTGATCCAGTTGGAGTAGCCAAAAGAGTAACAGAAAGCATATGTTGTGATGATAAATCAGGCCTTGGAATTTTCAGATCAGGTGCAAAATCCTTATTAATTTCAGTCTTGTTGACATTAATAGAATTTAGCAGTCTATAGTATAAGAAAAAGATTGTGCATAGTTTTATTTAGCTCTTTGTGTTGCAAAGACTAGAGTCAAGTATTCCAAACAATTTTTAAAAAAATGTTTAATGTAGTAGTTTACATATATTCCTTGGCAATTTAGTGTCTCAGAAACCCAAGAACAGAGTGCAGAGTAGAACAATCCCTGTGGAAAATGGAACAAGAACTGGAAATGCTTTGGGATCCAAGACAAGTCTGAGATTCTCAAAAGTAGGAGCCTATTAATTTCACTGGGTGTCCATCATTAAGGTAAAGACAATATGCATGTAGTGTCTGCTCTATGGCTACCAGATGGCCTGCTTTTTCTGTATTTCACTATTCAGATTCCTGGAAGATGCATTTTGGTCTATTTAGGTAAGCATTTATTGGGCAGTCCAATAAGTCTGCTAGTCCCTGAGGATTTGTTTTGCTTGGGTTTGATCTATATGCCATCTAATTTTCTGATTATATCTCTCCATAATCACTGAGGCACAAGTGGATCTCTCTTTATTTGAGATCACATCTCTCAAGTGCCTGCAAATGTCAATGAAGCTTGAGATACCTTCTCTGGATAGGGTTCAAGCTATCAAGTTATCTACCTTACAGTTGTAAACCATAGATTTCCTACAAGCAAGTGACAGAGTAGAACCCATCTACAAATAAGTGAAAGAGCAGAACCCATCAAAGGACCAAGCAGGCAGTGAGGTTTTGTTTTCAGGATTATTATTTCTTCTCAAACCAAGAGTCATTTTATATCCTAGTAAATTAAAGGCAGCTGTAGTTTGCTAGGAAGAGGATGTGACTTAGTGTGAGGAAATACCCTTAAATCACACCTTTGCCCATATCTGGTAGCCTTGGGTAAGTTAATGAGCTTCTCTGAGCTTTAGTTTCCTCTTTATAAAATGTAACTATTATATAAGGCTGTTTTAAATACTGTATGGAAGAGATGGGCATATGGTAGATAATTATTTAATAAATACATATTAAAAAAACCAGAAGGAGACCCTAACTGTTCCATTTTACAGATAGAAACTGGGTCCAGACATGTGATTTCACTTGTTTAAGTCCAAGCAACTACTTGATTGTAGTTAACACTGAAAACCAAGTCTCCTGACTTCCCAGACCAATGTCTCTACAAGTTCCTTCTTGGTTTCTACACAATTCTCAAAACTTGCTCTGTAAAAAGAATGTGTGTATGTGTGTAAAGTTACAGCTTTTAGTTTCTTTCAAAGTTTCTTTCAATGAACAAGACATATTTTTATAATTAGACTAAGAATTCCTGAGTTCTTTAAAAAAAAAAGTATAGGGTTCTTATTTGCTGTGAATAGTGAATAAAAATTAGTCTAGAGGCACCTAGGTAATTCAGCTGGTTAAGCATCTGACTCTTGATTTCAACTTAGGTCATGATCTCAGGGTTGTGGGATTGATTCCCACATTGGGCTCTGTGCTTAGTGTAGTCTGCTTATCCCTCTCCCTCTGCTCCTCCCTTGCTTGTGTGCTCTTTCTCTGAAATAAATATAAATAAATAAGTAAGTAAATAAATAAATAAGTCTTAATTACTAACTGTCCTCAAATAACATGTGTTTGAAAAGTAACTCCAGTCTTATCAGAGTGAATCTCCTCAGCTAGGTGTCCCTGGGCCTCCTGCAGTTACTCTGGGCATATTTTGGTGCTAAGGTCAAGAGCAAAGCCAAGACTCCAATTGGCAGCCAGATGGTGCAGACTGAATGGCCATGAAACCCAAGGTGATCTGGGCCTCACCTGGCTGAACACCACAATCCACAAGTGTGTTCCATGCCACACAATTCTCTGCCTCTTGAGCAAAACATGTGGCATGATGCCATGTTAACTTCATGTAACTCATTATGTTTTCAAATACCAAAGAGTTGAGTTTTAAGAAATGTTAACACACTAGATTCCAGATCTCCCTAGCAGAATACAATTGGTTTGTCCACATAATTACTTTTTTTGGCCCGGAGTACAAGATTTTCGAAGCATGTCTTCCTCCTTCTACTCATTATGATTTCCTCATAAACATTTATTGGCTGTTTTGTGCAAAGCACCCTGGGAGGTACAAAATGACACCTGATGTACTCCTTCCTAATGGAACCCATTTTCTTATTGAGATGAGAATGGAGGCTCCTTGAGGTCTGGGATGTTGTCGATCTTACTCACTGGTAGGGTTCAGAGTCTAGAACAGTATGTGGCATAGGATAGGCACCCAGGAAATACTTGTGGAGTGCAGTAATGGATTTACCTAAATGAGAAGCTAATCATGGCTTACATTTATGTTTACTAGTTTTCTCAACACTGCCTCATTGAGCCTCAAAACTCTTGAGGTAGGAAGTATTAATATTCCCATTTTGGAGATGGGGAAACCAAGGCTTAGGGGATTAGGTAACTCTTCCATTGGTGACCCAGGGCTTTTTACCAAAGTCATTTGGCTCTGAAGTCCACACCTTTGCCACTCTGTTGCCCTGCATGTTATGCTGCCATCTTGCTTGGGGCAAAAGATATTCTTACCAAGGTTTTAGAACTATAATCAAGGAATGTTTACAATGGAATCTCACTTGTGGTATAAACAGTAAGCACATTAGAAAGTTTTGTAGAGGGGTGCCTGGATGGCTCAGTGGGTTAAAGCCTCTGCCTTTGGCTCAGGTCATTATCTCACGGTCCTGGGATTGAGCCCCACATTGGGCTCTTTGCTTAGTAAGGAGCCTGCTTCCTCCCTCCCTCTCTGCCTGCCTCTCTGCCTACTTGTGATCTCTGTCTATCAGATAAATAAATAAGATCTTTAAAAAGAAAAAAAGTTTTGTAGAGTCTGAAACAGATGTGGAACCAAAATTGCCTGGGGAGGATAGGAAGGATTTAAAAGGTGAGAAGTAGAGTTCATCTTCCTTTGACTTCTGGGAGATGACCTTGAAAATCCTCTTTGCAATATGATTATATTATAAACATATACAACATTATGACATTATTTTTCTTCTTCAATCCCATATCATCATATTAAACAGTTCGTGTGGGGAAAAATTCAGTCTTGTTTATATTTTGATTTACCCTCAGTACTAGCATGGCAACTTTCCACTGATTTGAAAGGAATTGAAATTTTACTAGGATGGTAAGCTTGATGGATTGGGGAAGGCTAGTTACGCCAACATACCCTAGACAAATTTGAATTCTGATAAGCTTGCCTCTTTCATGCTTTTCTCCAATCCATCCTTTTCTTTTTAAGAAGTCCAAAAGAAGATGCTGTGAAGTGTGTAAACCTGGTGATTCACAGACCTGTACCCCTGGGGATAAAAATATATGTTTATAAAAAATAAAAAATTAATAATAAAAAAAAGAAGTCCAAAAGAAGAAAAAAATAAAACAGAATATTTCATGTAAAATCATTTTTGACACTTTAGATGTCTAAGTTCTGGTCCAAGCCTGAGTATTGTTCAGTTCTACCTACATTCTTCCTATACTTGAGGGATTTCAAAAAATGTACTTAATGTTTTGGACTTGTTTTAATTTTCTCCAACTCATTTTCTCTTGAGGTTAAGAACATTTTGTTAATTTTCAAATACCAAAAGTATTTTGCACGCAATTAATAGGTTTAAAAAATAATCAGATCAGATTCAGAACATTTCCCCAAGGAAAGGAAGTGCACAAAATAGTCAAATGACTAATTGAAGAACAAAGGAAAGGAACTAAAATATCTCCCCAAACTAGTTCCTAAGGTATGCTCTTTTTCTATTATGAAACACTGACTAGTCTGCACTCTTGGTTTTTTGAAGTAAAACTTTGGTGGGAAAATTAATAACTGAATCCATTGTGTATTTCACACTAACATTAACATTCCCTTTCTTGCCAAACATTTTGCTATGAGCTTATGCATTCATGCTCTATATATTTTCCAACCTGTTCAGGTGTCCACCTTTCTTATTCCCATAAATATTCTACTAAATTTTCAAGTGTTACTCCTGGAAAGGTAGAGCATCACCATATCTTTGTAGAGATTGATAATAAAAGCAAATTTTCTTTTCTTGTCCATGGAGATAACACAAACTCCTAATTTGAATTTCACTCCATTAGGTAGGGTCTCCATAGGATTTGATGTTGATAAACTACTCAGTTTTGGAAATGCTTGGTATCTGAAGAAGAGTGACAAATGATGCATGACATAACTGACAAATTGATAAACTGGCTGAAATTGCTAAATTGATAAAATGATTAAAGTTGATAAATTGATAAGTGTTTCTTGAACAATGACTATTTTCAAAGCCAGCTTCAACTTGGGACTTACTACCTATTAGACAGAGGCAAGGATGTAGGGTCTTGGAGTACAGACTCAGTTAGGGATGTGCTTCCTGATACATTGCCAGCAAATCATGGACAAGATTCAGCTTTTTCTTAGCTTGTTGTTCTTTCTAACTTACAATAACTGGGCAAGAATTTGACTTTCACACCCAAATCAATTCCTCAGTGTAACTGACACTTTCTAATGTGTTCTACTCCTTAGCAAGCCATGCCATACTCTATATTACTCTTGGCTTACACTGGAGTTAACACAAACTTTTCTTTCTCTGGATCTCATCCTGCTAAGAAACATTCACCATGCCTGCAAGATCTAATTATATCTGTTTGCATAAGTCAAACTCGAAAATGTTGATAGACTTATTGAGTCCCTTATGTCAGAGACTTAGGAGACTATAAAGTGTCATGAATAATAGAAGCAGAAACAGCAGTAACAATAGTATTGAAAGTAATAAGAATGGCAAAAGTTAATATTTACTGAATGCCTTCTATGGAGCACTGTGCTAAGCACTTTACATGTAATAATGTAATTAACAAACCAAAATGCAGAGAGTTGAAATAACCTGCCCTGAAACACACAGTCCTGTGGTTGACATGGGAAATGATTTTTTCTGTAAAGTTTAGCAGAACTCACCATCTGAGAATTTTTTTTTAAAGGGAAAATGTTTTTACTATCATTTCAATTTCCCACTATTTCCTGGATAGGTTTTCTTCTCTGGGTTTAGTAGAGATACATTTGTTTATTCTTTTTATGGTGGTTGCTCCTCACTTAAGGACATTGTATTTTTCTGTCGAGTTCTGAAATGTTTAAATGTCCACATTTTCCCTGAACCAGACAAGTAATTTAGTGTGTTCTCATGTTACTTTTCTTTCTTCTCCACATCTTATGCCAGTATTTTTCTAGAATAATTCTGGGCCATTGAAGATATATATTTTCTTCTTCTTCTTCTTTTTCTTTTTCTTCTTCTTCTTCTTCTTCTTCTTCTTCTTCTTCTTCTTTGCTTTCATCGTACCTTTTTAATTAATTAATTTTTATTTTTTAAAGTAGGCTGCATGCCCAGCATGGAGCCCAATGCAAGGCTTGAAGTCACAACTCTGAGATTTAGACCTGAACTGAGATCAAGAGTCAGACACTTAACTGACTGAGCCACCCAAGTGCTCTACATCTTACCCTTTTAAAGACCCTTTTCATGAAGTTTAAGTCCTCTCTGCCCTCACTGATTTGTTTTTGTCTTCTTGCTCTATCAGACAGAAAGAGTTGTACTACATTCTCCCCATAGGGTTGCTTTTTCTTTTCGTTTTTCCAACTTTTACATTATAGATTTTGAATCTCTTTTAACACATGATCACACTTGTGGTAAATATGTATTCCTGGTGAATTGAATCTTTATCATCGTGAAATGTTTCATTTTTAGTAAAGCTGCTTATCTGAAAGCATATTTTGTGTGATACTAGGATAGCTAAACTAGGTTTTCTTTGATTGATGTCTAGCATGTCTTGACTTTGTCCATCTTTTTACTTTGAATCTTTTTGTATTTTTTTAGCTTAGGTATATATTGTGATATATATCATGAATTAGAGGTTTCTGTCCCCCACTGAATACATATATTAAAGTCCTAACCCTTCATGTGGCTGTGTCTGGAGAGAGGTCCTCTAAGGAAGTAACTAAGGTCAAATGAGGGTATAAAGGTGGGGCCCTGATCAGATAGGGTGAGGGTCCTTATAAGAGACATCAGAGAGATTGTTCCCTTTCTCCATATGAGTACACAGCAATAAGACAATTGTCTATAAGCCAGGAAGACAGCGATGACCTCCATCTTGCACTTCCCAGCCTCAAGAACTGTGAATAAATTTCTGTTGTTGAAGTCACCCAGTCTGTGGTATTTTGTTATGGCAGCTGACTGATAATACAGATTTTGGTACCAAGAAGTGGGATGCTGCTGTATAATTACCTCCACCTGCGGATGTGGCTTTAAGACAGTAATGGGCAGAAGCTGGGAGAGTTTTTGGAGAACATGCTAGAAATTCTCGGTTGCCCTGAAGGGAGTGTTGATAGAAATATGCACATTAAAGGTAATTTTGGTAAGGTCTCAGGTGGAAATGAGGAATAAGTTAACAGGAACCGGAAGCAAAGCAAACTTCATTAAAAAGTGGCAAAGAACACGGCTGAATGATATTCCCTGCTCTGGGGAAGGTAGAGCCTGTGAGCAGTGAAATGGGCTATTTAGGGATGGGGTGTCTAAGCAAAGTGCTGAAGGAGCAGCATGGTTTCTCTTTACTGCTTATAATAAAATTTGAGAGGAGAGAGATACATTGAAGGAATTGTTAAGCAAAAACTAACCAGAACTTGGAGATCGGGATGTTTTCAGTCTATCCATATTGTGAAAATGAGGGATTGCTGCAAGAATGAGGGACTGAGATCAATATGTACTAAAAAGAGCAAGAAGGGAGTGGATGAACAGCCATTTGATAAAGAGATCAAATGTGCTTCATGGATTTAGCATACCTTCTCAGGAGAAGCCAGGGGTAAAAACTGAATTACACTAGTAAGATGCTGCCAGTTTGAACTAAAGAAGAGAGGAAAGGTACCTTTCTCTGACTTATTTTGCTTAAGCTTGATATTCTCTGTCCCATCGGTCTTGGTGCAAATTTATTATCTTTTATCTTATTTATTTCACCTTGAGCATGAATTACTTCTCTGGGTTTTAGTGTCCTCATTTATAAAGTAAGGTTGTTGGCTTAGATGTGGTGCAGTCATAATTTGCTGGTTAGAAGGCATGAGCCCAAGCAAATGACCCCTTCAAACTCTTTCTATTTTATCAGAGTATTCTACCCCCAAATTCAAACAACTTTACAGATAGCCTGTTAATTTCATATCAGGCAGGTTTTTTGTTTTCAGTTTAAACCAAGATAAATGTTAGTGAGCAACATTTTTCATAAGAAAGTGTAGCTGACCTTTGAATAATGTGTTGGGGTACTGACCTCCCCACACAGTTAAAGATCCACATATTAATTTTGGTTTCTCAAGAACATAACTATACTAACAGCCCACTGTAGAAGCCTTACCAATAACATCAACAGTTGATTAACAGATATTTTGTATGTCATATGGGATGAGGGAGCATAAGGCAAGCTGAGGATGAGGAAGCATAAGGCAAGCTGAGGACAAAGCATAAGGTAAGGTGAGGACAAAGCTGAGGATATGTGTGACATTCCTTCTGGCAACTTCCAACTATCATAATGTTAATGCTGTGCTAGGGAGAAAAACAATCTTAGCTTGACAATGGCAAACCTTCCAGAATCCTGAGTCTTCTTTAGCAGACTCCTTTTGGACACCTCCCTTTGCCCTTATCTCCCCCAACTCCCATGTATATAATCAGCTGTTCCTCAGAACCCCAGTGCAGCTCTTTCTGCCCACAGGTCCTATCCCCATGCTTTAATAAAACCAGCTTTTGCACCAAAGACATCTCAAGAATTTCTTCTTGGCTGTCAGCTCTGGATCTCACCTACACTGAAAAACTACATCAATATGAACTAATATAGTATTCTTATAATAAGGTAAGCTAGAGAAAAGAAAACCAGGAGAAAATATATGTATAGTACTGTGCTGTATATGCTGAAAAAATGTCAATATAACCGGACCCATGCGGTTCAAACTGTTGTTGTTCAAGGGTTAGCAGGAGTAGGGAAAACAGTTCTGTGTTTCTGGTTTCCAGTTTTTGGCTTAATGACTATCAGACTCTAAAACCCCAAGGACCACCTTTTAGAAGTTTTCTGGTATTGCTAAATGCTCCTGGTAAGCTTATTGTACAGACCAGGATAATGGGAGAAGATTTGGGAAAATAGAAATTGGCAAAAGGAAGAAATAATTGAGGGGCACTTGGGTGGCTCAGACTTAAGTGTCTGCCTCTGGCTCAGGTCTAGATCTCAGGCTCTGTGTTCAGCTCCGTCCTCGGTGCGGAGTCTGCCCCCCACTCCTGTGTGCATGTTCTCTCTCTCAAATAAATAAATAAAATCTAAATAAAAGGAAGGAATAATTGATAAAAAGAGATAAAGGAAAGAGAAATAAACCAGTATGGGAGGAGAAAGAGATTGGAAGGGAGTGTGTTGTGGGAAAACAACAGCAACAATAAAACAAACATGTGATGACCCTACCTCAGGGGTGCTAATTACCCATTAAAAACAGCACCATTTTATTAAAATAGTCTGAAAAAGAGACATTTTGGAAATATCAGCTTGTTGAATTATGAGATGTACAAACTGTTTAACTCTAAGGGCATGGGTTGGATAAGAATCCACTTCTTCCTGGCTCTGTGAACTTAATTTCTTTAAATTGTCATTTCCTTAGCTGTAAAGTGAGTGCCTTAGTGAGAGTCTGCCTCATAATGTAATTCTGGGGATTAAATATTCACGGTTCAGATTTTGACACATTGTAAATCCTCAGTAAGTGTTACCTCCTTTCAATGTTATTATTATTGTTACAATTATTATCGGCATCCTAGGTTGGCAGGCAAAAGAAAGTTATGAGCCTCATACTTTAATTCAGCCCTAACTAGAGATTATAATTCATTCTAGCAGCCATGAGTGTCAATCAGCTGTTTCATGAAGAACTAGCTGTCATAAAACTTAAATTATGTCTATTTGCATTTAGTTCCTTCTTATAATAAAATTGAGTTCTTTTCCTGTCTGCTAAGAATGAATGGAAAAAAGCTTTCCTGAAATGTTTCTTTTTTTTTTTTTTAAGATTTTATTTATTTATTTGACAGAGAGAGAGATCACAAGTAGGCAGAGAGGCAGGAAGAGAGAAGGTGGGGGCAGCAAGCTGCCTGCTGAGCAGAGAGCCCATTGCAGGGCTCCATCCCAGAACCCCGAGACCATGATCTGAGCCAAAGGCAGAGGTTCAACCCGCTGAGCCACCCAGGCACCCTGAAATAAGTTTTGTTTAATAGTTTTAATAACTATTAACTGCTAACTTGGAGATGTTCTAACTTTAAATCTGGTTAAAGAATGTAAAGATGGAACCACATGTAGAATATACTGTGTGTCTGCTATCCTTGTTCCTTCTATGACATTGCATTTGCTAATTATATGAAGGTTAAAGTAAATTGTATTTATTAGAATATATTTGCTTTAGGAATTACATTTACTCACCAAGCCTTATAATGTACACCAGCACTATAATCTTAAACTCACCATCCATAATTTCTGACTCGAATCTGAGACTTCATTAGAATAACAATGACCTTTGTCTCTAGATGCATATCTGTGATAAACTTACCTGTGGTTTTGCTTTCTGTGGCCAGCTGTGGTCTGGAAGCTGATGATCCTCCTTCTGACATGTAGTCAGGAGCTTAGATTAGCCCAGTACTATGTCACAAAGCCTGTGGCATTTACTTCCCCTCATCTAATCATGCAGGCATTTTCTCATCTCCTCTCATGACAAGATGAAGGGAGACTACAGTATAAGAAGATATCTTGAGAGACCATAGTCACATGAAATTTATTACAGTATACTGTTATAATTGTCCTATTATTAGTTACTGTTGTTAACTTTATGGTGCATAATATATAAATTAAAATTTATCATAGGTATGTGTGTATAGGAAAAAGAGAACCTATAGGGTTCAATACAGTCCATGGTTTCAAGCATCTGTTGGGGATCTTGGAACACATTGCTTGTGGATACGGAGGAACCACTGTGTTTTAACAGATTTAGTTAGTAAAGCAGATACAAGGGTTTCTCTCACTAGACCTGCCACATTGTAGAAACATTATGTCTTTGTGAGATGTTTTCTGAGGAAGATAATTCTCCAAAAATTCCTTATGTCATCAGAGTTTATGCTGTTTTCTGGAGTGGAAGGCTATTATTCCTATTTTGTCAAAGAGTATGTGTGGATGAGGGGCTTCATAAATGCCAACAGCAGCTCTCCAGTGTGACCAAGACCATAACCTGAATCCTTTATTATAGATTCTCTTTTCAGTCTACACCATTGCTGTACAAAATTACAACAGTTCTGTAACACACACACACACACACACACACACACACACACACACAAAAGAGGAAGGAAAGCCAAACCCCAAGCTAGTAAGTCCTAAATTAGATGTAAACCCTTTAAAACCCTTTAAATAGTTTCTGGATATGAAACTAATAAAGTTTATTTGCCCTGATGGATGGGATGTTAAAAAGCTATTTTTGTTGGATTGTGAAAATTCATTAAAGTCTCTACATGAACAGCAATAAAAGTGTACTATCTATTGAAAGTTACCTGTTAGCTGATTTTGCCCACAGTTTTCAGGTATGAGACTTGGCATTTCAAGAAAATTAATGACCATCCTATTTTGGGTCACCAATTCCTTGCAGTTGATTATGATTCCCCAGAAATTTCCCTGATCCAAGTCTTAGAGCCAAACTAATTCTTTAAGAAAAAGTAATAATTATGAATAGGTGTCATAACTCCATAAAGTCATAAAATAGATGGAGCTTCCAGTGTTTGATAAATTAAGAGAATAAATGAATGATTTATATGTAGAAGAGCAAATGAACATCAATAAGAAGTAGTACCTTCACTCTTCCACCTGTCAGAAGTATCACCTTCGTGGTTGTGGGTAATGCCGATTATTGAAACAATTAAGCAAATATGGGAGAAAACCATAGACTAATCTACCGAATGACCAATGTGTCCATGTCTATCCTGTGTGTGACATTTCCATAGATTCTGTGGGAGCTAAAGATATGTTTAAACACATCTAGTATTTCTAAATACTTCACAATTTGACTCATAAAGCAATACTTGATACAGACAAATAGAATTTTAGATCATGAATTAAATAGGGAAAGTTTTATAACTGGAGGAGAAGTTAGAGATCACCTAGCCTAATCTACATGATTAAAGAAATAATTTAGTGAGATTTTAAAATTAGTTGGTTCCTTATAATTGTATCTGACACAACAGGCTCAGTCTTCTATTTTTTTTTCTCCCTCATACTGACTGCTATGGTCTCAGCTGAGCATCTAAGTTGAGTTATGAATTCAATTCATAATTTAATTATGAATAAGAATTGAGTTTTCAATACATATGTTGAAATCCTCACCCCTAGGGCAAAAGCATCAGGAGGTGGGTCTTTTGGGAGGTGACTGGGTTATGAGGGTGTTGTTCTCAAGAAGGGGGTGATTGCTCTTAAAAAAGGGATCTCACAGAGCTCCCTTGTCTTTAGTCATCTATAGGTGTCCCTTTACTATGGAAGGCTTTTGGTTTTAGAACTTTCTAGAAACTTACAAGGGGTGTGAGTGGGTAAAGTTCAAGCATCAAGTGCTATCTCTTTTGTTGACACAGCTTATAACCCCCTCATTATGCCAAAGGAAGGGTTCTGCTTAGTGGAATGGATAAGACTGTTTCTGGGAACAGAGGCACAAATGTTCAGGAAGGGCAAGGTTTAAGAACAATTTCATTTTGTTTTCAGTGTTCCAAAATTCATTGTTTATGTACCACACCCAGTACAATTAAAAAATAAAATGAAATCTTTTTAGAGAGAGAGAGAGAAAAGGGCAGTTTCAATGATCCTGCTGTCTGTGGTCTGAAAAGCAGAGGAGTGACAGAACTGTTGCTCTTTGGCAATCTCTTAATTTGAAGTTCATAGACTTCAGAGATCTGGCAACTCTCTAAATGCACATGAAAGTATTTTCCTTCTAGAGTAAGAGTGTCTACGTTTTTTCAGTTTCTCACCCACATCTGTTATCCCCCTGAAGTTAAGAACCACTTATTTCCTGAAGACATGAAAACACAATAAAGTCAAACCTCAATTTATCTTGCTTCAAAAGATAAAGCTCAAACAGTTCATTTATTAGTTCACTAAAAACAAACATTGAGGAAAAAGATGGATAGCAGGAGGGCTCTGGGAAAATGATCACCTGATTTTGGTTCTTTTTCTCTTTACAGAGAGAGACTCACAGGCCTACCAAGCACAGGCAGCTTTTCCTTCCAGCACCCAGGAGAGTCTAGGTATTCAGAGCTCTCCACACCATGACCTGGTCCCCATGAGCTGCCAAAAGATAAATGGCAATGTAAGGGTCTTCTAGATGAGGAGGAAAAATAGAAAAACTACAGCACAAGTCCAGTCCAAAAGAATTGTTAGAAGAACAGAAGAATGATTAAAACAAAAACAAAAGAACTGCTGTTATAAGCAACAGATACGAGGCTTCTATGAATTTGAATTTGACAGCATGATATCTGAATTAAACAACTATGCAGGTAAATTGAAGGTAAAGACGGTTGTTACTGATGCTTCCATGATCAGCTGCAAGGAAAACCTCAAAGTACAGTACAAGGGGAAACCCTAGCTGTAGGCAGCTTGGGGCAGGCAGAGCCCCACGACAGGGGGAGGCCAGGAGGGCGCGGGGAACCACACAAGCCCCTGGGCATAAAGGAGCCCATGCCCCCGGGGCTCTCCCCAAGGCCTGTTCATGGTGGCGGCTCTTCTTGTGGCACTGTCCCGCGTTCCATTGCCTCTCAGCCCACCAGATGGTATGGTATGGCCTCCTCACCTGTGCCTGGAAGGGGAGGGAGCATCGCCCGGTGGTCTTCAGTGACCAACATGTGCAAGTGCGTTCCACCAAGGAGGCCTTCGGCTTCGAGGTGACCGTGGTCGCCCCCACCGTCCGTCACGCCATCAATCTGCTCATGTCCGTGGCCTTCCTCACCAGCTGCCTCGTCTGCTGCGTGAAAAGGAGCGAGCAGCGAGGGACACGGCCACCCGGCTGTGGCTCCCGCTGAGAACCGGGCACCTGGAGACGGTGCAGGACGTTTACCTGGGCCCTTGTCAAGAGCCCGAAGAGCAGAGTGGCAGCGGGGAGCCGAGAGCAGACCCGGCCACCGCCCGACCACCGCAGCTTGGCCGCAGAGCTGGACAAGGGCTCCGGAGGGCTGCCCAGCGCAGCCCTCGGCGTGGACTAGGATCCCTGCGCCCACCATCCCGGCGGCTCGCCTGGCTCACAGGACATATTTCCCAAAAGGAGAACCTGGGTGCACTCCGCCTGCCCCACCTTGAGGATGTCCCCACAGCATGCAACCTGCGTCCCCCGGGGTGACAGAGGGCCAGATCTGACCGCATCGCCAGCCACCTGCTCCTGGACATGTGTCCAGCCTGAGACTAGTTGGTGAAATCAGTGTCCGGGCTTGGCGATCCCACAGGGAGCAGCGCTGGGGACTCCAGCGGGATGTCCTGTCCCAGGGGAGCTCAGCTGGAGCAGTTGTTTAGATGTTTCCCTAAAACTGTCGCGGCTGGGAACCAGCTGGGGCCTCCATCTAGCCGAGCCCCTTCACAGTGGCTGCAGACGTTTTACGCAAATCTAGTTCTGCCTGGTGTAGGAAGCCGACTGCAGACTTCCCGCAGCTGCTGCTGGCCGCTTGGTCGTCCTTCGCAGGTCAGGGCCCATGCCTGCAAGCAGGGACCTCGCAGGGGTGCTGCATCCTTTATCTGCAAAAGAGTCATGAGGGAGGAGAGATATGGAAGAAACAATTTTTATACTGAAAAAAAAAATACAGGCGACTTGGATGTATGATTTAAGGATCCCCACTATGGCAATAATTGGCATTTCTGAAGTGAGGAAAAAAAAAACTAGAAAGACATTTATCCGAAGTCAATAAATTCTTGAGATTGTAGATTGTAAGGCTGCCTGAATTACAGGCTTTGCTGATAAGAAAAGACCTGCGCATGTATCAGTAAAATCCTAGAACTTTTAGTAAGGAAGAGAATATTAGGAACCTCTAGGCAGGAAGAAAAACCAACCGACCAAAGCAAATTATCAGTGAAGCATTGGACAATGGCATCCTGTCTAATTTTTAAAATTATTTCCTGAAACCTGACAGATCGTGGAATAACAGCAGTGAGCGAGCTGCAAGCTAAGCTGTTGGGAGGTAAGATACCATGGGCTGGAATGATAGAATGAGAGACAGGTGAGTGTAAGTAGGAATGCAGAGTATATCAACTATGCACCTTAAAAAAAATACCTTGTGAAAATGACTGAACAGTAATTGAACCACAATGGAAATCTTAAGGTGGAGAAAATAAAGAAGCAAGGCAACTGTGGTGAGCAGCAATAAATGTCCCTCCCTCCTGTCATTCCTTCTTCCTTCCTTCTTAACTTCTTTCATGTTTCCATCTACACATCTATCTGAATAGAATTTATTATCTTGAAATGTGATCCATAAGTATTATGCAAGGTTTTTGAAATAGGAGGGATATGCTTTAAGGAAATTTCTTGTCCTTCCTCCTTCCTTCTCCCTTCTTCCCTCCCTCCCTTCTTTCCTTTTCTTCCTTCTTCCCTCCTCCCCTCCCTCCTTCTTCCTTCCTCTCCCTCCCTCTCTCTCTTTTTCTCTTTTCTGCCCTCTCCTCTCCTCTTCTCTCTTCTCTCTTCTCCTCTTTTATGATCTTTCTAACCAATTAGTCTTAAGGGCAAGGAATAAACCTCACACTGAAGAAGTCTACCTTCATGAACATGGGTGTTTCTTCTGCCATGTAAGTGCTCCTTTTCTTTGTTTTTAAACCACTTTATTGAGTATAAGTATTTCATGTCTACAACTTGATGGAGTTTGATGTACACACCTGTGAAACCATCACCATAATCAATACCATAAACATATCCATCAACTCCAAAAGTTTCCTTCTGACCTTTTTACTCTTAGTTTTTATATTTGTGATTTGGGGACCATGAAGTATTGGTTCTTTTGTGTCTGGCTTATTTCATTTTTATCCTCTAGGTTCATCCATGGAGTCACATATGACAGAATTTCCTTCTTTTTTAAAGGCGGCATCATATTCCATTGTATATATATACATCATATTTTCTTTAAGCATTCATATGTCATTGGACATATGGGTTGCTTCCATGTCTTGACTATTTTGAATAATGGTGTAATGAACATGGAAATACAGATTATCTCTTTGAGATCCTGATTTTGATTCTTCTGGATATATGCCCAAACATGAGATTGCTGGATCATACGGTAAATCTATTTTTGATTTTTTGAAGAATTCTTATACTGGTTTCCACAGAGGCTGTGTCAGTTGACATTCCCACCCACAGTATAGAAAGATTCCATTTTTCTCTACATCCTCACCAACAAAGTTATCTTTTCTTTTTTGATAACAGACATCCTAATAGGTGTGAGGTGATATCTCCTTATGGTTTTGATTTGCATTTTCTGACGATTAGTGCTGTTGAGTATATGTTCATATGCCTCTTGCATGTCTTTTTTGGAGAACTGTCTATTCAGATACTTTACCCATTTTTAAAATGGGCTATTTGAGCTTTTTATTTTGTGTGTGTGTGTGTGTGTGTTTTCCCCTATTGAGTGCTTTCTTTGAGTTCCTGAGATAGTTTGGATATTAACCCTTTATCAGATACATGGTTTGTGAATATTTCCTTCCCTTCTGTAGGTTGCTTTTTCACTCTGTAACTTTTTCTTTGCTGTACATAAGTATTTTAGTTTGAAATTTTTAATATTTACTATATTAGAAAAGCCAGAAAAGCCTGGGAATTGGTGATTTTGAAGAGCGGTGGGAAGTAGAAACATTCCATGATTTTCATCAGGGGCAGAAGGTCAAGGAGGGAAGGGAAGAGGAGAATGAAGATACTCTATGGGCCTCGTCTTACTGGCATTGAGAGAAAAGTAGAGGTGAAGCAGAGCAACCTGGTAGGGAAAGAGTCGTTGGGGACATAGTTGACCAAGAGTGTAGACTGAGCTACAAATAAAATGTAGCTACATGCTATCTGCAAGAAAATAAAATCTCATTTAGACCATGTTAACAACTAAGAAGAAAGATTGGACAGAGAGATAGGATATTATTTCAAATTAAAAAAAAAAAAAAGAAAGAGTGTGTAGTGGATCTTTGTAGCTGCTAGGCAGTCCAAACACATAAAGATAAGAACAAGGATAGAAGGTCTTAACAGTGAGATTACAGACTGCATTGGGTCAGTATGACCTCTGAAACAAGAATCTGTTATTTTCTAAAAGTAAAAACCAACCATAATAACTGCTTTCATCTGGATAGTGTTTAAATGAACATCTGACACTCAAAAACACTGTTACTAGAACATACATAGCTTTATGACATAAATGCATGCTAGTTAAACAGTATCAAGACTCATATAGAGAGTAGCTCATAGAACACCTTTCCCAAAAGGAGGGCATTCTTTGGCCATTCTACGTAATATCTGGAACATCTAATTTCTGATATATGCATTCAATTTGTTTTATGCAACAGATGATAATATTAACAGACAAGGTCAAATTTAAAGTTAACTGTATTGGAGGGTTACATTATGTAATAATGTAACATAATATTATGTAATATTACATAACATGTAATAATAATTCATAAACTCAAATTTAAAGTTAACGTATTGAAGTGTTACATTATGCAATAACATAACATAATATTATGTAATATTACATAATAACATTATGTAATAATAATTCATGAGCTCAGAAGACTATATTACATTTCTAAATTTGTTTGCATAGCAGCTAACTATACAAAGCAAATCAATATAACCTACTGTGTCAACACACTGAAGAAAAAAATTGTAATTATACCAATAGATGCTTAAAAGTCATTTGGTAGAAAACATCAGTCATTTCTAATAAAACTACTGAGTAAAATAGAATGTAATGAAATATGAAAATATAAAGCCATTCAGAAAGTACTTTGAATTTAAAAACATGAAAACTATTTTAATTAAATTAGTTACTAGATAGGGGTGATCACTATTACCATTATATTTAACATTATTTTGGAGGTGCTAGTGAATGTAGAAGGTATGAAAAGAAAACAGATATAAACTTTGAGAAAAAAAATACAAAATTATCTTTTTTGTTTTTGCTGATGATATTATTATACATCTAGAAAAGTCAAGATGCCCTAGTAAATGTTACTGTTTTTAAAAAGCAGAATTTGTCAAGGGCATGGATATAAGATAAATTTTTAAAATTTATCTACTTTAGCAAAATACATAGAAAGGGTAAAATTTTCCTACTTACAGTCGCTGAAAAATATAAAATACTTAAGAATAAATTTAATAAGAAAGACAAAGTGTCTCTATAAAGACTAAAAAGTTTTACTGAAAGGGGCTCATGGGTGGCTCAGTCAGTTAAGTGTCCAGTTCTTGATTTCTACTCAGGTTGTGATTTCAGGGATATGAGATCAAGCTCCATGTCAGGCTCCATACTGGGTGTGGAGCCAGCTTAAGATTCTCTCTCTTTCTCTGCTCATCCCTACCCCCTCCTTTTTATTTATTTATTTGCTTTTTTTCTACTGAAATAAATTAAATAAGATTCAAACAAATGGAAAGGCATATGTTGGATAAGAATACTTAATGGAACACATATTAAGTCCATACAACTAATGGATGTACAAACATAATATACTAAAATTAGAATTGGCATTCTTTTGGGGCATTTTAAAAAGGAGGATAAAGGGGTGCCTGGGTGGCTCAGTGCATTATAGCCTCTGCCTTCAGCTCAGATCATGATCTCAGGGTCCTGGGATCAAGCCCCACATTGGGCTCTCTGCTCAGCGGGAAGCCTTCTTCCTCCTCTCTCTTTGCCTGCCTCTCTGCCTACTTGTGATCTCTATCGGTCAAATAAAAAAATAAAATCTTTAAAAAAAAATAGGAGCTTAAAGTCCCTACTGAAGAATAATTGCCCCAGGATAGCTCAGAAAATGCACAAGGGAAGAATAGTGGGAGGTCTTATCTTACCGGATATTACTATGAATAATAAAGGTATTGCGTCGCAGTCGTATGGTATTGGTAGAGGAATAGAATAAATAAAGAAAGGAATAAATAAAGAATAAAAAAAGAATCAAATCTTTAAAAAAATAGAATAGAATAGAGTAAAGAAAGAGACCAATGAAGATGATAGTTTAATGTATTTTTAAAGTGGTAGCTCATTTTAGGGGGAAGTGGATCAATTATTTAATAAATGGTATTTGGACAACCGACTATACATCTGGAAGAAAAGAAAATTGGATCCTTATCTTATTCTACATTTTTAAAAAGATTTTATTTATTTATTTGACAGAGAGATAGATCACAAGTAGGCAGAGGGGCAGGCAGAGAGAGAGGGAAGCATGCTCCCCATTGAGCAGAGAGCCCAATGTGGGGCTTGATCCCAAGACACTGAGATCAGGACCTGAGCCAAAGGCAGAGGCTTAACCCACTAAGCCACCCAGGCACCCTCTTATTCTACATTTAAATGTAAATTTTAGATGGCTGAAAAGCTTACATAGGAAAAATAAAATTGCATAAATCTTATAAGAAAATCTAAAAACTAAATATATAAAATCTGTAGACCAAGAAACATATCTTCCAAAAGCTATGGAAATCCGGAATATATAAAATATAGAAAAGAGAGACAGGGGTGCCTGGGTGGCTCAGTCAGGTAAGTGTCTGCATTTGGATCAGATCATGATTTCAGAGTCCTGGCATGGAGCCCAACCTCAGGCTCCCTGCTCAGTGCTTCTGCCTGCTTCTCCCTCTGCCCCTCTCCCTCCCCCTATTCATGTTCTCTCTCTCTCAAATAAGTAAATAAGATCCTAAAAAAAATGAAGAAAAGAGAGGCATATTTAAATTTATATTATAAAATTAAGACCCTTGATATGACAAAAGATCTCACAAACAAAACAAAGACAAACATTCAACTTAGAACAAAGTACTTTTAACTGATGGGTCCAAATATTTGACAAACATTTGACAAAAAAAATAATTTGACAAAAAAAAAGAACTCAGTTGAAAAACAGACAAAGAACAGTGAATGCAAATGGCCAAAAAAATTATTAAAAGATTCTCAAATTCATTATTAGTAAGAAAAATTTAAATTAATGTAAAAATAAAATGTCCCTTTACATCAGACTGACAAAAATGAAAAAGAACTATGATAACTGTTATTGGTGGTGGGGGATAGGATTACTGTTATGGCTGACAGAAATATGGGGTGTTCTAGGATTTGGCAAATCCATCTGCCAACATTTATTAAATTTTTAAAAATATGTATACTTTTTGGCCCAGCAGTTCCAGCTCTTGGACTCTTTCCCATAAAAAGAAAAGCATCAGTATGTAAGGCCATGTGTTTGTAGTGGCAAAAACCTCATTAGAAGTAATGAATCATTGTAGCATCTTTTGACTTGTAGTGATTTCCACAAAGTATTTTTGTGAGATAAGAGCAAGACATGGAAAGTTCAAGATCCTCTTTTGTAAAATTACCAATAATACTCACATATGTAGACATATCTACATAATTTTTTTTTTAGATTTTATTTATTTGACAGAGATCACAAGTAGGCAGTTAGGCAGGAAGAGAGGGGGAAGCAGGCTCCCCACTGAGCAGAGAGCCAATGTGGGACTCGAGGGCCCTGAGATCATGACCTGAGCCAAAGGCAGAGGCTTAACTCACTGAGCCTCCCAGGAGCCCCTACATGTACACTTCTATATAGGATTATATGGCCAGGGATTATGTGGAAAGTTAGGCTAATGTGGGGAATGGAGAGAAAGGAGAAAGCTAAAGAAAACAATCCCTTTTTCACTTATAAAGGATGAATACTAGCCATAGTTGAGGATATAAAATTTCATGATCTGAATTGTGAATAAAATTCCCAGTGATGAATTCAATCAACTGGAGCCTGTCAAATCACCCACTTAGGAGGATATAGACTTTTGGTATTTGTGTATGTGTGAAAGTGTATGATTTTTTGCTTATGTTTATTTATAGTCTCATATTTTTGGAAGTAGATGTTTTAAAACCCATACATAAGCAATAGATTTTTAAAAACTTTTTAAAAAGGTTTTATTTATTTATTTGACACAGAGAGAGAACATAAACAGAGAGAACAGTAGAGGGAGACGGAGAAGCAGGCTCCCCACTGAGCAGGAAGTCCTGCCCCAGGACCCCGGGATCATGACCTGAGCTGAAGGTAGATCTTTAATCGACTGAGCTACCCAGTTGCCCCTAAAATCTTTTTTCTAAAACAGTCATACCTATAATACCATAAATAACATTTATAAATATATGTCTTATATTTCATTTTAAATAACTGATGGAAAAGTAAAAGTAAAGGATATACTTTTGATGTTAGAAGACAGTGACTGATGAAATAAAATAAATAAATATTTTCTTCTTCTATTTATATAGTTATTGTTCCCTTCATGTTCTTTTACTACTTTCAACCAAAGGAAAAACCTCTGTTGAACATTAAAATTGGACGATAGAATGCTTTTGAAGGAATACTGAGAATGAAAGCCAGACATTTTCTAGGCATCAGTATCAGTTTCGGATGATCTTCTTTAGAAGAAAAATCAGGGATGTTCTTTTGCTGTTTGTCTGCTAATTATCTGAGGTATTTGAAAACTCAGAGTTGTTCAGAGAGGTTTCAACATTTAGATCTGTCAACTCTTAAATTCATATTCCAATTTCAGAAGTATTCTTAACTCAAGGTTTGGACCAAGGTATGGGATGTAGAATTTCTGTTCATAGTTATCAAGTCAAAACCTTGTCAAACCTCATTTGAGGTAGTGTGACATAGATGTGGACTTCTCTCACCTCACCTCCAACTCCTCACCACAGTAATGAAAAGTGTAGGCACTGACACATTTTACTTTGATAAACACCTTGACTTCTTTGCTCAGCTGTATTAAATTCAAAGAAGCATATATGGACAGTTTCAACGAATGCAGAATAATCTATAGGAGAACTAAGCCTAAGTCTTCAGAAACAATCAAATAACAGTAACCATCTTTGGAGCAGATGACCTAAAACCAACTTTGAAAGAGAAAATTAAAATATTTAAACTTTGGAGGTGTACCTAAAGTACTCACAGGATAAATGCAAATTCAATTTACAGTGAAATTATTCTCCTACTAGTTTGGCACTGAAAAGTGCATATTGACAAAGGTATGGAAAAACAAGAAATCTCATGTATTACTAGTGGAAATATACCCTTCCAACTTTTTTGGAAGGTAGTTTCCAATATCTGTAATAATTTAAAATAAACAGAATCTTCAACCCAAAATTCACTCTTCTGGAATTTTTCTACAGATGAACTTTTTATGTGTATGCGCAAAGATGTTCATTGTAATATTTATTGAAGTAGCAAAATATTGGAAACAACCTGGATGTCAGCCAGTAGGGATCTGGTTAAATAAGTTATGGTATGGGGTGCCTGGGTGGCTCAGTGGTTTAAAGCCTCTGCCTTCAGCTCTGGTCATGATCCCAGGGTCCTGGGATCGAGCCCTGCATCGGGCTCTCTGCTCAGCAGGGAGCCTGCTTCCTCCTATCTATGCCTGCCTCTCTGCCTACTTGTGATCTCTGTCAAATAAATAAAATCTTTAAAAAAAGGAAGTTATGGTATAACTATAAAATGGAATATTATGTATAATTTATAGAGGAAAGTGTCAAATCTACATGTGTCAATATAGAAATATCTCCAAAATATTTTATGTATTTAATTATTTTTTTATTTTTAAAAAAGATTTTATTTATTTGAGATAGAGGGAGCATGAGCAAGGGGAGGAGCAGAGGGAGAGGGAGAAAGAATTTCAAGTAAACTCCACACTTGGAATGGACCCTGAAGCAGGGTTCAATTGCATGACCCTGAAGTCATGACCTGAACCAAAATCAAGAGTTGGACACTTAATTGACTGAGCCACCCCTCCAAAATATTTCAAAAGAGAAAGCAATGTGGGTAGGGTGTGCTTACATTTGTGAAAAAAGGAAAACATGCATACATAGTATTTAAATGAATACTTAAATATATGTGTGTGTGTGTCTATATATACCTAGAATATATATACATAGAATATATGAACTAATACTAAAGCTCATCTGGGAAGGCAAGCTGGGAAACTGGAGGTCGTGGATGGGCTTAATTGTATATTCTTTTATATTATTTGAATTTAAAAAGATAAGCATTTATTTATCACTTAGTATATTCCAGATTTTATGCTTATTTTATGGATGAGGAAACAAGCCCAGTAAAGCAAGTTGCTTGTGTTTCCACAGCTGGTAAGTAATGGAACCAGTGTTTCCATGAAGGCAGTGTAAGTTCAGAGCCTACCATCTTACCTAAACATGAATATACATGACCTCTTTCCACAAGTTAAAATAAAACAAAACAAAAACCTAAAGTTCATTCACTAAGTTAGAAAATCCACAATAGTGGATACCATTTAAGAGGTATCATTTCATTTGTGCTTGTGTAATTGGGAAATGGTTTCTGTTTGGTTAAAGTTTTGGGTTGCACCTAGTAAATCCTTCTCAGTCTTGGACATGTTGTAAAAGTCATTTAGAAAAATCTTGAAACTATGTAGCTGCTCTCAGCTGGACTATGTCACATCCATCTGCTTATGTGTCTCTGCTCTGAAGTTGTTAAGTAGCAGCCTTATGGCCCCAGAAGCTGAAAAGATATGATAACATGTGCCACATCATTGAAATTTACATTTGCTTGACATTGCGTGAACTAATCTATCAGCCCATGGGCAAAACTGAATCTAGGTGTCCGTAGTTTCATTTCTGTCTGATTAACCTATAAGTGGTTTTGCTTCTTCCTGATGAGACACTCTTTTACATAAAGCAGGGAAGTTAAGGAATGAGCATAAGACAGAAAATATTACCAATTGGAAAGAGCCAGAGGAGTTAGGACCGAAAGACAAACTTTAAATCTTGGCTGATTATATGGCTTTGGACAAATCGCTTAACTTTCTGAGTCTCAGTTTACTATCTATATAATTAAAAATGCTCCAGGTGGTGGGTATTATAGAGGGCACGGATTGCATGGAGCACTGGGTGTGGTGAAAAAATAATGAATACTGTTTTTCTGAAAATAAATAAATTGAAAAAATTAAAAAAAAATGCTCCTACCAACCACAGAGGTTGTTACGAAGATCAAGTGAGGTAACATGTTAAAGTAACTAGCTCAATACCTGGTAATGATCAATGTCTTCATGAATTAAGAGCATTCAGCTCACTACGTAGTACATGGTTGCTTCTCAAAATAATGAACTAAATCTGAATTTGAATTCCTTGAGAGTAGGCACTCATAGCTGTTACGTGACTGTATAAATCACTGAATGAATGACTATGATTATGACAGCTGTGTGCTGTCGCTCTCGGCCCGCAAGAACGACCCGCAGACGAGGTGAGTGGCAAACTTCTTTTATTAATGATGGCTGCGGCAGCAAACCAAGCACTTTCAGCAATATTTATGCACAAAGTTCACCCGTACTCGCCCCCCTATTTGGCCAATCATAACGCCATGCACGCAGTGTCCTTGTGGACCCTTATGTAACCACATAGGGCTCTATTGTTCTCAAGCAGTAATAATGTTTCTCTCTTGGCTCCTGGTGCTGCTCATGCGTCAGCCATGAGCGCACCCGCATCCTCCTAAACCAATCATTCTCAGTTCCTCAATCTTCAGGCACTCCCGTCTACGTGACTCCTTGCATCTGCTGGATGGCTCTCCACAGTGTGCAACCTTTGTGTTGCAACTTCGCCTTCTAATGATGGATAGTGAGCCAGGCTGAAGACCCAGTGTGAATATTTGTCATGGGGGTATGAGAATGGGGGACTTAACAGTTCTTAGAGGAAGTGTAATTTAAAAGAAAAAAAATAGATTTTATTTATTTGAGAGAGAGAGTGCACAAGAGGGAAAGCATGAGAAGGGAAGAGGGGCAGAGGAGAGAGGGAGAAGCAGACTCCTCATTCAGCAGGAAGCCAGATGCAGTCCTCAATCCCAGGACCCTGGAATCATGACCCGAGCCCAAGGCAGATGCCTAACTTAGCCACCCAGGCACCCGAAGTGTGATGTTCTGGGAGGGTTTTAACTCATGGCATGTAGTTTAGAACATGTTTCTTAGTTAATATCACAGTACAGTTTCTTTAGTTCAATAGAATCTGCCTTCAATTTAGTGATTCATTTGTTAGTTTACTACTGTTATTATATTTGTGTTCAAGAAAACATAAGTGTTCAAAAACCTTTGCTTCCAGCTCTTTTTACTAATTATTTACTTTAGCAGTAACTGAAACTCTTGGAGAATTAGACAGGGGAAATAACAGGAAGAGTCCAGGAAGTGGGAACACACTCAAGACAACTCCCGATTGTCATTTCCTGTCTCAGCTCAGTCTCATGATCATAACATCCTTGGCTGAAACCACACCCTAAAACATGACTGTGCCTCTTTGTCTTGGCTCAAGAGTGTTTGCCCTACAGTGTGAGATTCTGTGCCCCTTCCAAGGGAGGATACTTAAGTCCAGCACTGGTAATGAGGCAGAGTGACTCCAGGGAGAAATGCCTAGTGTCTGGGCCCTGCTCTGTTGGGTTTATGCTGAAATCTGCAAATTGAGAAGTCTTAAACTGCAAATTAAGAAGTCTTAAGCACAATTGTGCTTTCAAAGTCTGGAGGCACTACATAAGTGTATGAATCTTGTTCAGAACAGTTTAATTAGTGAGTTCCCCTTAGCAATTTGCTAACTTAAATCCTGTTGCCCCTAGTTTTTTTTATTTTTAGTAAATAGTTATACTGTATATATTACATTAGAAGAAAGAATCTGAACTAAACAGTGATTTTATGTTGTTGTTGTTTTCTGTTAATTGTGCAAAAAGAGTGAAAATGACAGAACATAAATATTCATGAGTCTGACAATACTTGGCATATGGATGTGAGGGATCAATCGTTGTTTGAAAGAGGATAGCACTATTTTCTTTAAATTGAAATTACCAAGCCACTGTTGTTTTTGTAGTCCTGGCATCCCATTGTATCTCTCTTGTCCGCGTGAACTGATTTCTACTCATTTACTGACTACCAGAGATCCTTGGCTCATAGACCCATAAATTGAGTCCAAAAGGAATCATAATGGAAGATAATACACATTTTTAAAGTTTTCTTTTTCCCCCACTGATGAGTTTTTCTCTTCCTTCCTGTCTTCTTACCCATTTTTATCTTCTACCTACCCATTAAAAAAACATTTTGAAGATATTTCCTGTTTCAAGTGTAGGGATGTACACATCCAGTATTCTTGGTTTCAAATAATAGGATTTGACTCTTGTTAACTTAGGCTAAAAAAAAAAAAAATTACATGGACCTACATGGGATAACTCACAGCCTGGAAGAAAAGCTCTGGAAGAATGTGGGGAGGCAGAGCCTGGCTAAGATTTTGGTGGAAGAAAGACCCACTCTCTGTGGGAATAGGAAAGATCTTCTGCTTTTTAGGCTTGCATATAGGTTATAGTTGGACCTTTCCCTGCCACCTTTTTAGAGATTTCCTCCAAATGAGTAGAACATTTCATGATACTTGGCCTAATGAAATATGACTTACATTGGGTATCAGTGAAACTTTCGCTCGGGTGGAACTGCATCTCTGTTTTCCAAAGTTCTAGGGACAAGTAAAGAGTGCAGGTTCTCGTCCTGATTGTCCTCTTTGAGGGGACACACTTAACTCTCTATGCCCCGATGACTTAGTATCCATGGAACTGCAGTTGAGAATGGGACACTGAGGAGCAAATCACAACTAACAAGATTTGGGTGATGGGAGATGCCCAAGAACATATTGTATAATTAGAAATTTCACTGTTCTAAGGAAGGATTCCTCAAGAAGCGGCCATAGACCATCATCAAAACCTTTGCTTTAAAAAAAATCCTTGCAGGGTGCCTGGGTGGCTCAGTGGGTTGAAGCCTCTGCCTTCGGCTCAGGTCATGATTCTGGGGTCCTGGGATAGAGCCCCACATCGGGCTCTCTGATCAGCAGGGGGCCTGCTTCCTCCTCTCTCTCCACCTGTCTCTCTACTTGTGATCTCTCTGCCAAATAAATAAATAAAATCTTAAAAAAGAAATCCTTGCTAAAAATCAAAGTTCTTAAGGATCACTTGAAGCTTACAGAGTTTGAAACTCTGGGAGTGGCTCTAGGGGTTGACAGTTTTTATAAACCCCTAGATGCACTTTAAGCCCACTAAGTTTGAGAAACACTAGGAATGTAATGGAATGTAGATCCATCAAAATTTTGTTAAAGTTCTTGTTACAATCTCTCATTTTTTTGGCTTCTCATTTCCCCATTTACACTTATCTATCTATCTATCTGTCTGTCTATATTTAAAAATACACTTATACTTTATGAAGAAAGATACTATTCTAAGGTTTAATGAGTTTTAAAAGTCAAAACAGGTTGTTGCTATTAATTAAGGCACTTTATAGAAAGATGGATATTTGTAAAGTGCTAGCCAAATATTTGGGTAAAATGTCAATGAGCCCAGTGGAAACTCTTTGAAGGTGAGCAGGTACAGAGTTTCTGGAAGGAAAGGGCACATTTCCTTTTTCCTTCTTTTTTTTTTTTTAAGATTTTTATTGGGGCACCTGGGTGATTCAGTTGGTTTAAGTGTCTGCCTTCAGCTTAGGTCCTAATCTCAGAGTCTTAAGATCAAGCTCCCTAGCAGGCTCTTTGCTCAGTGGGGATCCTACTTCTCCCTTTGCCCTCTGTGGCTCTCCCTGCTTCTGCTCTCTCACTCTTGCTCTCTCTCATATAAATAAGTAAATACAGGGCACCTGGGTGGCTCAGTGGGTTAAAGCCTCTGCCTTCAGGTCAAGTCATGATCTCAGGGTCCTGGGATCGAGCCCCACATCTGGCTCTTTGCTCAGCAAGGAGCCTGCTTCCACCTCTCTCTCTGCCTGACTCTCTGCCTACTTGTGATCTTTGCCTGTCAAATAAATAAATAAAATATTTTTTAAAATAAATAAATAAGATCTTTTAAAAAGTTTTTTTTTTATTTATTTGTTGGAGAACGAGAGAGAGCACAAGCAGGGAAAGCAGCAGGCAGAGGGAGAAGCAGGCTCTCTGCTGAGCAAGGAGCCTGATTTGGGACTCAATCCCAGGACCCTGAGATCATGACCTGAGCGAAAGGGAGATGCTTAACTGACTGAGCCACCCAGGCATCCCAGAAAGGGTCCATTTCTGACAGTGGTTGGTCAGTGGTCAACTTCTCTCCACTTATTTTAAGTTTCAGAAGATTGGCAGTCCAAGGTCTCCATACACTCAGTGGCATAGAGTCTGTCTGTGGGTTTTGTTCTTGTTTTTGTTTTAACCTGCTTAGTGTCTAGTAGCTTCTCAATTAAAGAAAAAAAAACTTGAAGCTTTACTTTTTTTCTTCCAAATTTGTTCAGAGCAGGTACTGCTATCATGAGTGGTCACCTAGTAGGTCTTAGAGCCAAGCAAATGTTAAAGACACCTTACCCTCTACTTTTCAGTGGTACATTAAGCATTAAAAGGGCAGATTCAGTATCTGGTGAATCTTTCTGGTTTGCAGATGGCTTTTTGCTGTATTGTCATGGGACAGAGAGAAAAAGCAAGCTCTCCCAGATTTTTTTCTGAGATCTATGAGGTTACCTACTAAAATACCACCACATTTGGGTTGAGGATTTCAATGTAGGAACTTGGCGAGGGGGACATAAACATGTTCATAGCACATCAGATGTGGCTTACTTATGGCTCCTAATAACTACTTGCTGAGTGAATGATTTCATGAGTGAGCAACTTATGTTCCTTCTAGCATTCTCTTTCAGATTTTCTGGGAAAATTTCATTTTCTTCACTTTTCTCTGAACTCTCACTTAGGCTCTGAGACCTGTCCTTGTTGGATCCTTCTGCTGCAGCTTATTGGATGATGTGGCTCGTTCAGGAAGGACACAGCTGCATTTCGAAGACCCTGGTTAGGCTGAAGTCTTCTCTGTCATGAAGACTTAGCATATTGGAGCCCTCTTCTGTCTAACCCATGCTGGCTGAAGTTCATCACCGTAAGTGTGAGTGAGGAGATTGTTTCCATGTAAGCAGCATTTAGTAGACTACTTGGTTGCTGGGAAGATGGGCTAGTTCAGGGTTTGGCTGCAAATTCTCTATGCTAGTTGGATATTCTCCTTGGTGATGATCTTCATTACTGTCAGAAACTTTTCTGTTCTTAGTTTGTTTTTCTATATGTGGATGTCCTTTGTGAAGAACACCTTAAACAGCAGTCATTTTGCAGGATGTGCTATTGTCATTAGGGGCTTCACGGTCCTCATTGTCATGGAATATGAATTGATATTTAGTCATGGGAGAGATTTAAATGGCTCTGGCATGCTCGCTGATGGCACTAAAGATCTTACACATAATCCATGGTCCCAACAGAGAGATTTTTTCCCCCTTGGACTTAAATGTTCTTTAGTGTTTCAATCATCTTAAACTGTGTGTTTATTCCACTTAGCTTTGAGAAAAAAATTTTATAGGGGGAACCAAAATAACATGGGATAGTCTGCCAGTATTTACAATTTTGTTTTCCTATTGGGTGTGTGTGTGTGTGTACCTGTCAGAGCCCTTTAAGACTACACTTACCATGGGATCTTAAGTATGTGTGAAGATTTTCAAAAGGCAGCAAGGGTGACTTCCATCTATGGGGTGTCCGGGTTTCTCTGTTTGTGCTGAACTTTTCCACTTTGGTGAGTTTAAGAAAACTGCAGGCCTGTGGAGTCCTCCTATGTTTTTTGACCATTTAAAGCAAATACATTTCATCATTTATAGATTACTTTTCTGGGTGCCCTCTTCCCCTCCCTTGAAGGTCATATGCTGAAAAGGCCAATCTGGTGCTATGCCCACCTTTACAGCTGGGCCATTTTCTTTCCACTTGTTCTTCCTCTTCTGTGCCTGCAGGCTCCTGACCAGGTGGGTCTAGGCTCCAGTCTCCTGAGATTACTTTTAGATAATCAACTGTGCTGAAACTGAGAAGTTTTCTAGGCCATGGCCTTATAGCATTAAAAATTGGGAAAGTGCTAGGCAAACCAGGATGATTGGTCATTCTTCTTTAATTCCTATCAGAGGATCTTTAAGAATCCCTAACTCAGTAACTCTAGTGACTGCATATAAAGGTCACTCTAGTGACCTTGCATTGTTGCCCCAGCACTGAATTTTGCCCTGATCTAAGGTCAAGAGCTCACCTTGCACCTATACTGAATAGAATGGTGTGGACATATTTCTTTAAAATGGAAGTCCTGTTTTGATTATTTTTCTTTTCTTTTTTAAGATTTTATTTATTTATTTGACAGAAATCACAAGCAGGCAGAGAGGCAGGCAGAGAGAGAGCAGGAAGCAGGCTCCCTGCTGAGCAGAGACCCCGATGCGGGGCTTGATCCCAGAACTCTGAGATCATGACCTGAGCTGAAGGCAGAGGCTTTAACCCGCTGAGCCACCCAGGCACCCCTGATTATTTTTCTTATTCTGTATAGACTGGGTCATGTTTTGCTAGCTCTGATCTGCTCAAGGTGTCCTTGGTCCCCAGCATACATCTCCATCTAATGTGGTCTGCTTCTGGCTCTTTGTTACCAAGATACCCCCTGCACCACCTGTTACTTATGCTACCTAAATGGCAGTCTACTTAGGACTTAGAGCAGTGGTTCTCAAAGTGTGACTTGGGACCAAGAGCATCAGTATCATATGGGAATGTGTTAGGAATGCAAATACTCAGGCCCCACCCTAGCCCTGCTGAATCACGAACTCTGGGGGTGGGACCCTGCAAGCGGTGCTGTAACTAGCCCCCCAGGTGATGGTAACACACCCTCAAATTTGAGAGCCACTGCCCTAGATTGTGCACTGTACCTTTCCAGCTAGACCTTGAAGCCTAAAGGGAAGCATGCCTACTTTGATGAATATTTATTGTCTTACTCCCTGTCCATTGCTGGTGTGGCCTCTTTCCTGACCAGCCTCCAGTTCTGATTCCTGCATAGATCCTTCCAGCATTGTTAGTTCTGCTACTGAGGAGTTTACTGGTTTAGTTATCTGGATGAACTGGACAGATGAAAACCCTAACTGAACAGCCTATTAACGTAATCAATGTTTATTAATGTGTAGAGAGAGTGAAAATAGGGAAATAGAAGGAGGATTATTGATCCTTCAGGATATCCTCTCATTTACAACTGAAAAAGAAAGAATAGTCAAAAGGAAGAACAGTCTATTACAGGGTATGAGTGTACTGATTATTATGTATTGGAATAATTTTCAGAATCAAACAGCTTACATTTTAACCAGGACTGTTTAAAGATTTTTTTTCCTTTCTGGAAACTTAATCCAGTGGAATCAGGTTTTTAGAATGAACTTGCTATGTTATCTCAGGCAAAATAACGGTCTTCTTTATCTGTAATTGGGGCAGCAATAAATTTTTCTACTAATTGCATTATGGGGGATGAATTGAGGATAAATGAGATTAAGTGGTGTCTGTAAAAATACTGTTTCTTGGATGGATGCTGTATAAATATATCACTTTGTTAGTGATAATAAACCCATATACAGACACTGGCCAAAGAGAACATAATGGCTTTTGCAAGATATGAAAAGAAACTAAAGGTACCATCTGATCTCCCTAAATGGGAATTATTTCTGCCTCTTGTGAATTCCTAGAGGGCTTACAGTGCAGGCTGGTTCTCATCCTTGACTGCACATCAGAATCACTTGGGGATCCCTTCGAAAACAAAACCCAAAACAACAAACTGATCTCAAGGTCCCCCTCCCTCCACCAGGCATGTCTGAACTGATCTGCTGTATTACTAGGTCACCTGTGGCTTTAAATTCACAGATGATTCAGATGTGCAGCCAGGTTTGAGAGTCATGGGTCTAGAATAGTTCTACAATATTAGTCATAAGAATCACCAGGGAGGGGGTTAGAAATATAAAGTTAGCCCCTCCATTAACTAACCTGGGTAAGTAGATCTAGGGTAGGATTCAGGATATGCTCAGTACGGAAACTTATCCAAAGGTTCTGATGGAGCTGGCTGGACATCTGGTCACTTTCAGAAACCTTCCACTCTGGCGTGTGTGTGTTTTGTTTTGTTTTGTTTTAATTTTGCCTATTACATAGAGCATGGTTGGTAAAATGCCTAATGTGTGGCAGGTATCTAATAAATGTATACTGAATGAGGCTTGCTGGGTTTTGTCCCCTGAGTGACAGTGAATTCAGCTCTTAGATTGTAGGGCACCAGGCCTTAGGACCTGGGGACAACTTTTAAAATGATCTGTGCCTTGGTTAAGCTTGACACGGATGAGGTCATGTAAGACCTCAGTATACATCTCCATAGCATTGAGGACCTTACCCAGCTGGAAAGTGCCCCAACGGTAGAGAGATCACCCCACACTGTGTTTGTAACTCAGCCCTGTGATTCTGTTTCTGAGATGGTTCAGCAGGAACAGAGATCCCATGCATACTCTAAAAAGGTATCAGCCAAAAGAAATGAACAGAGTGCACTGTGATATCCAAATT
The DNA here is from genome assembly GCF_964662115.1 of Mustela nivalis. Classification (NCBI taxonomy): domain Eukaryota; kingdom Metazoa; phylum Chordata; class Mammalia; order Carnivora; family Mustelidae; genus Mustela; species Mustela nivalis. The sequence continues at coordinate 15,834,755 of NC_139036.1, forward strand.
AATGATTTTATTCCATTTTTTTTTTCTTTTAGAACACATTTTTCTAAGGTTGGATTCAGCAAACAATGATTTATTGACCTTGCTAAGTGTTATCATGGCCTGAGAAATGATCTTCCCCTCCTCCACCCTGCTCCTGCCCCGGGCACTTTGAACTTTCCTGATGAAAACTCACAACAAACAAAGCCTTCAGATACAAAATTTTCAAAAGCCTTTGGATATAAAATTGTCAACTTGGCAGTTTAATAAGACCCACCCTGTACATGGCAAAGGCTGAAAGTCCAGGATAAGTGAAGGCCTATAGCAATCACTTAACGGAATTAGCCCCACTGCCCTGTTCACATTACATTGCATTTGTCAAGCTCGATAATGATCTCTCTCTTCTTGGATAAACTAACTTCTTTTTTTTTTAAGTTGATTTTGGTTTTCTGAGCCATGCTAACATTCCAGCCACATGAGAAAGCCTGAACATATTTAAAAGCCCACTTTAAAAGTACTGTCTGTACTACAAATATGTTCCAGTTGTCAGTGAACAGTTCACAAACATATTGGGGAGTGGGGTTTGGAAATTGGATGGACATTAATTTTGGGGGTTAGCTTCCAGGGGCAATGCTATATTTCAGAAGGCCTAGCTATCCAAACTACAATAGCCTTCTCAATGGTGTAGTTCAAGTCATTATGGGACAAAGGTTTGTTGATGCTAATTACAGCTGCTCAGCTAGATAATTAAATCAAACTTTAACAATTGGGGAAAGGAAAGACTCTGGCTGGAGTCCCTCAGCTCTTTCATAGCAAAGCTCTTCAGCTAACAATCCAACAATTAAGAGGGCCCAGGAACATTTATATATATAAAAGTGGTTATAACCACTCTATAGTGTGGCTCATTTTAAGGAAATAAACTGGAGAAATTCCTCACATATTTTATTCCACAAATGTTCTGTAAAATCCTTGCTGCAATCAGTCCCTTTAAAATATCCTTTTAGATACAGATGTCATGAAAAGAAGAGCCATCTGTACCGCAATGTTTATAGCAGCAATGGCCATGGTCGCCAAACTGTGGAAATAACCAAGATGCCCTTCAACAGATGAATGGATAAGGAAGATGTGGTCCATATACACTATGGAGTATTATGCCTCCATCAGAAAAGATGAATACCCAACTTTTGTAGCAACATGGGCAGGACAGGAAGAGATTATGCTGAGCGAAATAAGTCAAGCAGAGAGAGTCAATTATCATGGCTTCACTTATTTGTGGAGCATAACAAATAGCATGGAAGACAAGGGGAGTTAGAGTGAAGGGAGTTGGGGGAAATTGGAAGGGGGAGGTGAACCATGAGAGACTATGGACTCTGAAAAACAATCTGAGGGGTTTGAAGTGGTGGGGGGGTGGGAGGTTGGGGTACCAGGTGGTGGGTATTATAGAGAGCACGGATTGCATGGAGCACTGGGTGTGGTGCAAAAATAATGAATACTGTTATGCTGAAAATTTTTAAAAAATGAATAATTTTAAATAATTTAAAAAATAATTTTAAAAAATTAAAATATCTTTTTAGAACATGGGTCAATAAATTGAGCATTTTAAAAGAAAATTACTATTTTATATGATTTGTGGTTTACATTGTGGATATCTTAATATTGTCAATAAAACTTAAATTTTCAAATGTTTAAAATAATTTTATTTTATTTTCTGCTTAATTTGAGTGATACCATTAAGTAAATTTGTAACTGCTAAGGAAATGAAACCATACTTTATTTTCTTTGTTCCAGAAGGTATATAAGACACCTCTCCAAGGGCTTCTAAATCCATTGGCTCCACTATAATTTTGAGTGGGAAAATGACTTTTCAGAGTGTGGCTAAATTGTTGACTAGAATTTTGAAGGGCAAAATGTCCATAAAAAGGGAAAAGAGAATGTGATATTCCACAAGATAGAATAACTCTGTTCTTTGCTGTTGTTTTTCTAAATTCTCTTTTTCTGTTATCCCAATATTTGTGTTTATGTAACTTTTTGGTCCTCCAGATTATACTGCTAGTGTAAGCTACTAATATCATGCTCTAAAGAAGTAGACAGTACAAATAACCAGGATAAACTACTAATAAATGTTCCCATCACCAAACAGACATAGGACAAAGTCTTGCAATATTTTCTGACTTGTAAACAAAATACAACATTAAACATTTTTTTAAGTAGTCTCTGTACCCAGCATGGAGCCCAATATGGGGCTTGAACTCTGACCCTGAGATCAAGACCAGAGCTGAGATCAAGAGTCAGATGCTTAACCCACCAAGCCACCCAGGTGCCCCAGCAAAATACTACATTATCCTTTAATTGGAATGTATTTGGTTTTATATTAAAATTTTATTGAAGACTGAATCACCACTGTATTCTAATAGTAAAAAATGTCAGGTTTGTGGATTTATCATTAGCAATTGGTGGAGTGATGGTGAAAGAAGCTGTTGTCTGAAAGGAGCTGGGAGGGAAATTCTACTTGATGACACAACACTAGATCTGTGAGGTTCAGCCCTGTCAGATGGGCTGCTGGGGGGATGGGAGGATAAGGCCCCAGAGAGTGTCCATGTAAGCTGCTTCAAGTTGACCAGAACACTTGGGTGTAAAATCTTAATGGGACTGATCCCAGTGTCCTGGCCTGAGACTTGGTGTAAGGGCCTTGGGTCTCACCTCTGAATCTGAGTGTATACCCTTTAGATGGAGGACCCATGTCCCAGAAGCTTCCTCTCCACTTTCCTGCCATTGGAAGGGCCTGTCCTCATTGAAGCCCCTATCCCCAACTTGGGGATGCAGGAAGTGCAGAGGTGTAGGCAACCTTGCTCTGAGCCACCTCCTTCTGCTCCTGTGGGTAGAGGATGTTGTCTTTGGAAATGGCTTCCATCAAGTGTTTGTGGAGAGTAGGCTCTGTGAGGTCTGAGACATTTTAAAATAGTGCCTCAAATCATCGGTGAAAACAGTTGTGTTCCTTAACATGATATACCTATTGAGTCAAGGATCTGATTTTTAAATTTTTATTTATTTTTAAAGATTGTATTTATTTATTTGACAGAGAGAGATCACAAGTAGGCAGAGAGGCAGGCAGAGAGGGGGAAGCAGGCTCCCCACTGAGCAGAGAGCCCAAGGTGGGCCTTGATCCCAAGACCCTGAGACCATGACCTGAGCTGAAGGGAGAAAGCTTAACCCACGGAGCCACCCAGGCACCCCAAAGACCTGATTGGTTAAAGAAATCATTGGAAAATAGAGATGGAGAGCTGAAGGAATATGGGATAAATCCTCCACTAACTAGGAGTTCCATAAGCCAAAAAACTGCACAACTATTCTATGTATTTGGTTTTTATTTTTTTATTGTGATTAAATAAAAGAAGTTAAATATCTTCATACATAAAGTATGTAAAAATACTTGTAAACACATGAATGGCATAGATTTAAGTGAGCATCATTTTTTAAAGGTGATACACTAGATGGCTGTTATTCAGTTTAGAGGCACATTTTGAATCGGCAACACAAAAGACTTTGTGTATCCTTATATCCTGTGTCCCCAAAAATACCTATCTAGTTTTACTTGAGGCTTTTTTTACCCTATTATTTGTTGACTCCTTCTTGAACAACTAACTACCAGAGCTTCAAATATTCCCGTTTCTTCAAATAGTCTCTAACTGAACACAACTAAAACATTAATGACTGATTATAGATAACCCGTAGTTCTAAGGCTTGGAAGTGGTAAGGGAGTGGCAGATAGGGAGGAACATTTAAGATAAAACAAATATAGTGATCATTCAAAACAGCATTTAAATCAGTAAGAACAGTGCCCTGTTATTCTGCTCCATTTCCATTAAGAAATGGATCTCAATGCCTTTCTCTGTGGTCTGATCCCCTTCTTTCTATGAACAATCCAACATGATTTGTGAAGGATAGGAAAACAGTAATTCTTCACCTCAATATGGTGGTGATCAGTGGTGAAACAAGCTGATACTGCCAGGTCTTTACACCAAACCCCTGGGCTGTAATGAAGATTTACTGTTGTGACTCTTTCCCCACACAAATGGCTAGTGATGGAAGGGGTGACTGAGGAATTTCATTGCTCTCTGCCCCTGTCATAAGCCCATCCTTCACTCCATCTGAAATCTATTAGCGGGTATTTGGTACAATTACTAATCTTAATAAGATCCCTTATTTCCCTTAAGGACTCCTGCAAGGTATGTATTTCTCAAAAATGAATACTTAGGAAATAAGTCATTTTAAACTTATGTTTTTATTTTTTTTTAAGATTTTATTTATTTATATCAGGGACAGAGATCACAAGTAGGCAGAGAGGCAGGCAGAGACAGAGAGAGGGGGAAGCGGGCTCCCTGCTGAGCAGAGAGCCCGATGAGGGGCTTGATCCCAGGACCCTGGGATCATGACCTGAGCCAAAGGCAGAGGATTTAACCCACTGAGTCACCCAGGAACCCCATGTTCTTCTTTTTTTAAAAAAGATTTTATTTATTTATTTATTTAGAGAGGAAGCATGTGAGTGAGGGGGAGGGGCAGGGAAAAAGGGAGAGAGAGAATCTTTAAGCCGACTCTGCACTGAGAGGACTCAACCTCAGGACCCTGAGCTGAAATCCAGAGCAGATGCTTAATTGACTAAGTCACCCAGGCACCCCTAGGCTTATGTTTTTCAGTTGAAATCTAGATTTAATAAGTATCTAAACATTACTCCCAAACAAGAAAGGTATGCTTTCACTTTTCTTCCTTATTGATTAACTCCATACCTGTCATGTTGAAGTTGTTTGTGATTTTGGTTATAAATGATTATTAAAAAGTTTTTTAAAATGATTATTAAATCTAAAAAACACATCAATAACTTTTGGAATAGCTACTGTTCTCTTTTATGTTCTACAATTTATTGTGTTCTACATCTTCTTTCTTTTATTTAATTTTTAATTTTAGGGAGAGTATATCCCTTGAAAAGTTATTGCATGAAGGGTGAAAAAATAAGTTATTTGAGTCCCTGTGTTTCCCCTTGAAATTTGGTTGGCATAGGATTCAAGGTTCATGGTACTTACTTTTAGAATTTTGAGTATGGTACTCCAGCATCTTCTCAAGTTTAGTGTTGGTGTTGAAATGACAGATAGTACTCTAACTGCCATTCCTCAGTTGATAATCTTTCTCCTTCTCTGAACGTATTTAGAATTTTTTTTTTATTATTGGATTTTTGAGGTTTCATGTGGTTGTGACTTACTGTGGTTCTCTTATTCATCCTGATGCACACTTGATGAAAAGACTCAAGTGTTTTTAATCTCTGGGGTAAGTTTCTTCAACAACTTCTGTGTTATCTCTGTTTTCACCCTGGGATACCAATGAGACAGATATTGAAACTCTTGAATTTGTCCTCCTTGTCTTCTAGCTCCTCCTTCATGCTTTCTATCACATTTTTCTTTTGTGCAACATTTTGAAAGAATTGCTTAGTTTGCTCTTCCAGTTCACCAATTCATCCTTCAGCTGTATCTGTTCTATTTAAGTAATGTAAAAAAATGAACACAACAATAATATTTTAAATTTCTAAGCTCTTTAGTTTGGGTTGTTGCTTTAGTGTGTGAGGGCTGCCATAGAAAAACCATAGAATAGACCTGGGGGCTTCAACAAAAGAAACTTATTTTCTCACAGTTCTGGAGGCTGGAAGTCCAAAATCAAGGTGCTGATAAGTTGTATTCCTCCGAGGCCTCTCTCCTTGGCATGCAGACAGCTGCCTTTTCATGTGATCTTCCTTCTGTGCATGTTCATAGTGGGTGTCACATTTAGGTTCTAAGCCTCTCCCTTTCTTATTAGGACATGAGTCAGATTGGATTAGGGCCCATCTTGGTGACCTCATTTAATTTACTTACCTCTTTAAAAGCCCCATCTCCAAATACAATCACATTCTAAGGTATTGGGATTTAGGGCTTCAACATAGGAATTTTAAGGGGACACTATTCAGCCTATATCAACTCTATATAGATTTACTCCAAGTTCTTATCCTTGTGATTGCTCTATTATGCTGTCTCAGCCATTAGTTACTTGGTTGATTGGATTTGGATTCATTGATGGTGTTGCTTTTACTCAAATATTTGGTAACTTTTGGTAGTTTTACCATCTTTGTCCTTGTCCCGTGCATGAGAACACTGATTGTGGTAACTGTATCTCACTTTTAACGATTGTGTAGGAGGAATGGAATGCTTAGCTGGCTGAGAGGGGCTGTGTAAGAAGCTTCTCCTCCTGGGGTCAGTTTCTGCCACCTTGGTCTTGGACCCTGACATCACGGCTTATTTTGTTAATCCCTCTCCTGGCAGCTGTTTAGCAGAATATGGGAATGACTGACCAGCTTTGTATCTTCAAAGCTATCTTCAGACCCTTCCCTATTAGTTTCTTTATTGACTCTGGAACTTTCTGAATTGCATGTAGCCTTCTCCTGTATGTGTTTCACACTGAGGCTCTCCTCAGCTTTGTGACTCTAGAGATATGATTCTGTCTGCTTACCACCTTTCGGACAGTCCTCAAAATGTCTTCAGATAGTACACTTCCATTTCTTCTAACATGATGGTGGTGAATTTATCTTCATTTGTGTATTTTTATTGATTTATTTTTTGGCTTTCATGAAATTTGGGATAGAAGTGATAAAATTTCAATTGTTCCTAAAATTTATTTTTTTTAAAAGATTGTATTTATATATTTATTCATGAGAGACAGAGAGAGATAGAGAGGCAGAGGGAGAGGCAGATTCCCCATGGAGCAAGGAGCCTGATGCAGGACTTGATGCCAGGACCCTGGGCTCAACTAACTGAGTCACCCAGGCACCCTGTTCCTAAAATTTTATATCATGGTGGGAATGCCATTATTTAATAGCCATAGGTATCAAGATACTTTAAAAATGCCATCAGTACCTCTGGATAGATCACAGTTAGTTATTGCCCAATGTTCAATAATCTTCATTTTTGTCTTCCTGGAAAGTTTGTTCTCTATTTTTGTTCCCACATCTCTTAAGTGTCTTTAGTAGCTACATGGATCGATAAGATGTCTTGATCTGAGGGTTTATCCATTAAAAAACATCACTATTAACTTGTTGAGAGAAGAAAGATTTAAGTAATAAATGGATTTTATTTTGGATATCCTATGTTTGAAGTGACTAGATGATTATACACAGGAATGTTGAACAGCCAGTTGGAGATATGGTAGAAAACTTTTCAAGCTCCACCTTAGCATTCCATTTATTCATGGAAATCCTGCCATGTAGTTGGCATCATATTATGCACCAGAGATACAAAGATGAGCAAACCATGATACTCACACTCAAGTAGCTCACAACCCAGGGAGAAAGTCAGATACATGAGAGACACACATACTGAATTACTATAAAAGATACTTGCGTGCAGTGCCTGGGTGGCCCATTCGGTTAAGTGTTGGATTCTTAACTTTTGCTCAGGTCATGATTTCTGGGTTGTGAGATCCAGCCCTGTGTGGGGCTCTGTGCAAGGAGGCTGCTTAAGATTCTCATTGTTCCTCTCTCTCTGCCCCGACCCACTGCCTCCCACTCACCTGCCTATGTTCTCTCTTTAAAAAATAAAAAGGAAATGTGTGCAGTGGGTATTGAGGATGAGTGGAATAATGAGGATCAGACACACCAAATCTCTGCCTACTCTGGATTGTTTTTAGGTTGGAATATCCCAAACTAAAGTACACACTTTTTGATTTTTCTTGTATGTACTTGGCTGATGAACTGGGTGATGTTCAGTAGGTTTTGCACAACGTATTTTCTTCTTGTGAGGGTCTTCATCTTGGGTTTAGTGAAAGCCTCTCTACGCTATTCCTCCTCTACCTCTCCAAACATGATAGCCCATACCCTGTGTTATCTGAACTCTGGAAAAATTACTCTTTGGAAAATGAAATATAGTTTCCGTAGGAAAGTAGATATGGTTACAGAGGACTGGAAGAAAACAGCATAGGGAAGGAGGAACACTGAACTACATCTCTGAAGGAAAGTCACAATGAGAATACTATGAGGGAATGAGTCTTGATTTCCTGGGAATGGTTTTAGCTATGGAAGTCAAGAAGAAAAGGTGTGCTGGATATTGGTTGTTGGCAATATCCTTGTCTTTCTAAGCCCTTGATGCATTGCAGGGCTGGGATGCTAAAAATTACATTTCTCAGTTTATCTTGTCAGCAGGTTCCAGTTTAGATTCCCTCAGTGTGAGGAATGTGTGTGAGTTTGAGAAAGCAGAAAATATATTTCAGATTTGAAAAATAAATATTTTAATTATACTTAACAATCATCTTGCTTTTTTCACCTTGAGTAAAATTTTTTTCCCCTCCTTGGTGTAGAGTTCTATGGATTTTAACACGTTTAGATTCATGTCAGCACCATCATAATCAGTTACAGAACAGTTGACTCACCCCCTAAAAATGGAACACCCCCTAAAAATAGTTCCCTGGAGCTATCATATATTTAAGTTAAGATCATCATACATTTATTAGTCCCTAGCAATCACTGATTGCTTCTGTATCTCAGTAGATATGACTTTTCAAGTGTGCTATAATATTAGAATCACACCTTTTAACACTGACTTCTTTTATACAGTGTTAACAATTTGAGATTCATTCCAAGTCTTGCATACTTCAAAAGTTTACTTCTTTTTCTTGTTGAATAGTATTCCACTGCATGGATAAACAAACCATAATTGATCCATTCCTTGAAGGACACTTGGGTTGTTGATAGTTTCTGTCAATTATCGATAAAGCCACTATGATATTTGTGTTCAAGTTAATGCATAAGCGTACATTTTCATGTCTCTAGAATAGACACTCAGGCATGAGATTGCTGGAGGCTAAGTTGATTAAACCTTGATTTTGGCTCAGGTCCTGATCTTAGGGTCCTAAGATTGAGTGTGTGGAACTCTTCCCAGGACATGGAGCCTGCTTGAGATTGAGATTCTCTCTCTCCATTTTTCTCTGCTCCTCCCCCTGCTTACATGTGCCTGAGTCACATGCACATACTCTCTCTCACCAAAAAAAAAAAAAAAAAAAAAAGTGGTGGGGGGAGTGGGATTGTTGGGTCACAAGTAAGTTTATGTTTACCATTCTACCAAACATTTTGCAAAAAGGCTGTGCTATTGTGTATTCCTGCCAGCAATGTTGTGGAAGTTCCAGTTGCTGTGCATACTGTCACTTTGTGAACATTCAAACACATACATAGAAACACACGTGCACACACTCACACACACACACATACATACTTACAAATTTAAGTCATCTAATAGTTGTGTAGTAGCATCTCAGCATGGTTTCATTTTGCATTTCCTTAGTGGCTATCAATGTTGACTATCCTCTTTGTTAATCCTTATCTCTTTGGTGAAGTGGGTATTCATGTTTTTTGCTAATTTTTAAACTGGAACGTGTTTCCTTATTTTTGAGTTTTGAGCTTCCTTTATGTATACTCTGTACACCAGTTATTTGTGGGCATATGATATAAAAATATTTTCTTTCATTCTGTGGCTAAACATGTGAATCTCTTAACAATGTCTTTTATGGAGTTTTGGTTTTTTCTTTTCTTTTCTTTTCTTTTTTATTATGTCTAAACCTAATATACAGATTTTTTCCATTATCTTTTCTAAAAGTTTTAGATATTTTACATTTATATATATGATTCATTTTGAGCAATTTCAGTATAATATATTAAATTTAGAACAAGGTTCATTTCTTTTGCCTATGAATCTCTAGTTGTCCCAACATGATTTGTGGAAAAGTCTAGCCTTTATTCCTACAATTGTTTTTGCACCTTTGCCAAAAATCAATTGGTAATATTTATTGGGATCTATTTCTGGAATCTCAGTTCTGTTCTTCTTATTTATATGTCTATCCTTTCACCAATACCGTACTAACTTAATTACTATAGTTTTATAGTAAGTCTTAAAATTGCTAGTGTAACTCCTCCAACTTTATTCTTTTTTTAATTAAGATTTATTTATTTATTTATTCAACTGAGAGAAACACAGCCAGAGAGGGAACACAAGCAGGTGGAGTGGGAGGGAGAAGCAGTCCTCCCGCTGAGCAGGAAACCCAATGTGGGGCTTGATGCCAGGACCTTGGGACCATGACCTGACCTGAAGGCAAACTCCCAATGACTGAGCCACCCAGGCACCCCCCCTTCCAACTTTATTCTTGTCTTTCATTTATTTTGGTCATTCTAGTTCCTTTGTTTTTCTTTATAAATTTTAGAACTGGTTGCTTTATATCTGGGGGAAAAAAGTCCTGTTTGGATTTTGATAAAAACTGCATTCAATCTACAGAATAATTTGGAGAGAATTAGCATCTTTAATGAGTTACTGATTAATGAACATGATAAGGCTCATTGATTTCTTTTATCACTTTTTTTAAGTTTTCAGCATATAGAATTTATGCATGTTTTATTTATATATATACATATATATGTGTATATATATGTGTACATACACACATTCAGTTTTTAAAAAGATTTATTTATTTTAGAGATAGAGAGTAGGGTAGGTGAGGAACAGAGGAAGAGGGTCAAGCAGGCTACACGCTGAGTACAGAGCCTGATGCAGGGCTCGGTCCAATGACCCCAAGATCATGACCAAGTGGGAGCCTAGATTTTTACTATTATCCCACTGTAATATGATTCTTCTCCTCCCTTCAAGACAATTACAAAGGACCCAGTGGAAAAGAAAAACTTTCATCCCAGTCTGGAGGTGAGAAACCCTCCTCTGCTCCAAACCCAAAGACACAAGGGCATCAGTGGAGATCATGTGGAAACAATAATAAGGTGCTCTTTCTAGTCAGGGTAATGCAACCAGAGGCCTCATGGGGATCCTGAACTTCCACCTCTGCATCTTTCCCCCAAGAGACTAAAAGGAGACTAAGTGAGGAAACTGGATCTCTTTTCCACCTTTCCCTTTATTGTACTATCAGGAGGTGTCTGCTAAACAAAAGACTGAAATAGAAGGCAGAGTCTCAGATCACAATACCCAAGTCCTTTAGGATACAGTCTCCTGACATATTAGTGGGTAAACAAACTGTAGTTCATCCATACAAGGGGATATAATCAGCAATGCAAAGGAATGGACTACTGATAAATGCAGCAATCTGGATGGATCTCTGGGCATTATGCTGAGAAAAAAAAAAGAGTTAACTTCTAAAGCCCACATATGATGGGAAATAGAAAATATCTTGAAGTCAAAGATAATAGAAACTACTCAAAATTTTTGAGCAGTTAAAGCAATACACAGAGAAACCTGCAGCCTAAAATGTATACTAAAGAGAAGAATGGTTAAAAAATGATTAGCAGAGAATTTGTCTCAGGACCTTAGAAAAAGTTGAACAAAATAAATCCACAAGAGAGTTGAGAAAAGAAACATAGAAAAGAAAAGGATATAAACTGTATATGGTCACCTGTGTGCCCAGAATTCTATTTTACCAAAAATGATTCTGATACATGCGAAACTTTGAGAACTACAGATCTAGACCTGTGAAGTCTCATGTGCATGAAGATGCATGAACAAGAACGTTTATGGCAGCATTGTTTGTCGTCTCCGACTGGAAGCCACTAGATGCCAGTCAACAGTACATTTTGGTGTACTATAAAATGGTAGGCTGTAAAACAATAAAAATGAACAAATGGCAGGTATGTACAACAATATAAATGAATTTGAAATATTATTCAATGAATAGAGGAAAACAAAATAATGGATTCAGTTTATTCCTTTTTATGTAAAAGTTCCAAAAGAGGAAAAACTAGGCTGTATTGTTTAAAGATGCACAAGTAGTTGATAGAAGGAAAACAACAAACAAAACTCATAACACACACGGACACACACACACACACACACACACAACCAAACGAAGGACATGAGGTTCTTTTTTCAACCATTTCTATCTGTTAGTTTTTAACAATAAAAATGTCTAGAAAGTAAATCTAAGAATATGGAAGGTAGATAAGGAAATTATAATGCTTATTCAAGAGCCATTCTGAAGTCTTACCTTGTTCTTTTGTTTGAAACACGTTCCTGCTTCTTCATTTTACTTGGCTCTGTTGGTTTCCATGCATTAGATGAAACAACCACTTCTCCCAGTCCTGAAGGAATGGCCTTGAGATGAATCTTGTCCTTCATCCCTGCCCCAGCTCTCAGTTGTCTCTCACACTTTTGTGATTGTCCAAGCCATATATTGTATTGTTTTCATAGCTCCTAGCAGTTGAAAGCATGCCAAGACCTGTTAATGCCACAAAAGGGAGGATGTCCAGCACCCAGACTCAGGGTGATTGAACAGACAACAGTTTCTAAAGTATGCAAATCTGGGACATCTGGGTGGCTCCCTCCTTCATTGGCTGCCTACCACTTGGGTCATTACCCTGAGATCCTGGACTAGAGTCCCACACCTCGCTTCTTGCTCAGGGAGGATGGCTGCCTCCCCCTCTGCCTGCCGCTCCCGCCCCTCCCGTTTATGCTTTCTCACCTTTCTGTCTCTGACAAATAAATCTCTAAAAAAAAAAAAGTATGCAAATCTATGCATTCCAGTGGGACCACCAGCATCAGTCTTCATAGCCAGCAGAGCTAGGTGCTCTGGACGTGTTTTCTGGATGGCGGTGGCATTTGGTTTGGCGGTGGTCTTCTGGAGGGCTCAGACAAGTGGATATGCTCTTTTAAGGGGATAGGGCAGGATGCTGAAGGATGGCTGTTCCACATTGCTTGAGAGCAGCTCCCCAGACCACGAGCTGTATATGCCAAGCCGAAAGCCGTCCCTCAGTCCGAAGCTCCAGGGTGGTCAATCAGGCTCTTTTACAGAGACATGGGTTTGGTTTAGTCTGTGCACTTGGCAGCAGCTTGAGAGTGGTTAAATTGCCAAGAGCCTATCTTGGTTATTGTCATATTCCCGTGGGACCCAAGCCCCTCTCGGTCAACCAGAACCAGGGGAGCAAGGAGGTTCCCCTCGGCAGCAGCCATAAAAATCTGGGCACCAAATGCATGCAGAAAGTTCTCTTCCAGGAACTACAGGGGCTCCAGGGCACAGCCCAGTGAGGGCAGGAAGACGGCGCCCACCGGCTGTGGTGGGAAAGCAAAGATGGCACCTGCCCCAGAAAAGAGAGAGGGAAAGAAAAAAAAAAAGGTCTTAAAAAAAATTGGCACTCACCACCTAGATTAAGGCAGAGGAGGAGAGCAAAACTGGAAAATTGGCCCTCACCAGCTTCCTTCCCTGGAGTACTCCTGCAGACCCCGGCCTTTGTGGGGGATTAGGCAACCCCACAGGCCAATGCTTTCCTGTAAGTTAAGGAGCCGGTTTTACAGGAAGTCTGGGTGGGTAAGTCTGACTGAGAGGTCCTTTTCTTTCTTTCTTTCTTTTTTCCTTAGATTTACTTATTGGAGGGATAGAGAGCAAGATTGGGAGGGGCAGAGTAAGAGGAAGATAATCTTAAGCAAAGCGAGCTCCATCCAGACCTGAGCCAAAACTAAGTCTCCCACTGAACCCACTCCACCGCCAAACCTCCACTCTGCAGAGCTCTTTAAGACCCATTTCTCAGATCACTGCAGTCCTGTGTTCTCTTAGACACAAGCCCCACTGGTTTTCAAAACTAGATGTTTGGGGCTTTGCCTTTCAGGTGCTGGTTTTAAAAGCTGGGGTGCCCAGTGTGGGGTTCAAACCCCTCACTACTCTGGGAAGTTTGGGTGTTGAGCTCCTTCCTGATCGCAGGTGGCTGCCTGTGGCAGGGCTTAGGGGATTGTGACCCAGCCTCTCCCAGCCTGTTTGATGTGGTTTTCTTCTCATTAGCCTGGTGTGTTGATAATTATTCAGCCAGACCTTAGATTTTCTTTTTTTTCTTTCTCTCTTTCTTTCTTTCTCTCTCTCTCTCTTTTTTTTTACTTTCCATTTAAACCCACCTCCCCCAAAATTGTTTCATATATGGACTCAGTGTATGGGGAAGGAGGTGAGTTCAGGATCTTTCAAAGTCACCATCTTGAACCTTAAGATTCACAGAACATACCCCTGAAGCAAATAATACTATATGTTAATTAAATAACTATACATTAATTAAATAATAATAAAATTAAAAGGGAACTCTAAAAGGAGAGAATAAAACAAATTGAGAGAAAAATAAGCAGTAGAGAATACCATAGTACACTAGAATTAAAGAAAAAATTGTAGTCAAACTGAAACTAGTCTCTAAGAGTTAAACAGAGTAAAAAATCTGCTTCTCCCTCTCTCACTGACACCCCCAACTTGTGCTCTCTTTCTCTCAAAAGAATAAATCAAAAATTTTAAATGAAATAAGATGGAATTAAGTTCAGCTGCTAATCTAACCTTGTAAAATAACTTCTACGTAAAGTTGAAGAAAGTAGAGGCCATCCATGGTAGATATATGGTTTGCTCTGCTAGACACAGGAAATTAAAATAGAATCAATATAAAAATGTTAGTTCTGCAAAGTCCTGGAGTTAGAACCTTTCTACTGGATCATGATGGATATTTGGTTAAATTACTACAATATATACATATATACACACACATATATGTGTATGTATATATGTATATATATATTTAGATGATTTATACTGTTTATAAAGTTAAAAAAATTAAAAAGTTAAAAGTTAAAGAACCCTATGAATTAAAATTAAAAGTTAAAAAAAACTATACATAAAAAGTTAAATATTAGGAAAGCATATATGTTTTTATACAAGTATAAAAACCCTATTCTTTGTAGGTTTTTCAGAGAATGCAACTGATTTCTCCCTATACTCTGGCTCCTAAGGCATACAATTCTATATAAAGAATGAAGTAAATTATGAAATAACCTAATTTGTCTATTTTATCAGTTCTCTTGAACATAAGACCCTTTCCGCTGGCCCTTTCTGTGGTTCATTGCTCCATCTTGTAGTTGATAGTGATTACAGTTAGCATTTACTGGTCACTTAAAGTTCTAATCCAGACATAGTGTTAAGTGCTTCAGAAGATTTATAAACCATTTACAGACAAAGAGACTAGGTCACTACTTATTTAAGAACGTTGTGCAAGAGCACACAGATATTAGTGGACAAGTTCAGATTCAGAGGTTGTGTTGTGAACCACGAAGCTACATTCATCCCTGTTCAGAATATCAGTTGTGTGCTTTTAAAATGTTTAGCAGCAGCTGCCTTTGGGATGGAGGGGGATAAAACAGCTTACATTGCAGCTTTAGTTGATTTCTGTGCCGTAAGTACCTCCACCATGGTCAATTTTAAGGCACCAACTAAAAGCAGTGAAAGAGGTGTTGCAAAGAGATGTTCAGTGGCACATGATTATATAGTGTTTCCCCGGGGCTGGTATAATAATCGACTTAAACCACCTCAAGCACATTGCTAATAGTAAAATGTAGCAAAATAATTTTATGAATTTTTAATTTCTATTACCTTCGTTTTTAATATCTTATTCAATTGTAAGCTTCAATTTACTTTTTAATAATATCTATATTTAATAACCAGCTCCCCAAATTTCTGAGAATTTAACAATTATCTCATGTAAGCTGAATTGACTCCAGTGGGCTAAAGGAGTTAATCATGACTGTTTTTGCTCTATCTATAATTTTGAGCTGTAAAATACTCCTAAATTGCCTTTGTTTTTCCAAATACACAGTCCATTGCTTATTTAATTAATTAATTTATTTTTAATTTTGCAAGGTTTGCTGTTTAGCTTTCTTTCTTTCTTTCTTTCTTTCTTTCTTTCTTTCAATTTCTTGTTTTGAGGTATGCTGGGTTACTTTGCTACTCCTTAAAGCAAGAACCATTGCAGTATATTACACAGTATAGTAAATTAATGATATGTGTTATGTATGATCTCATATACATATGTACATACATTTACATGGAAAGGGCATCTCTGATCTACATATGTGTGGTCATATTGAGACACAGAAAGCAATAAATTTGGAATAATAGGTTAAAATTAAAAAATAATAGTTCAAAGAGTATTCTTAGAAAGTACTTGAAGGCTTTGCATTTATGATACTGTATGGATTAGAATTAACTAAAGGGTGAAATCTAATTTACTGAATTTTAAATCTGACTTCTCGAGGATCCATGGAAAGTTTAGCAGTGACTATAGACACAATATGGTCTCTAGTTGGCTCCTCTACTAAGAACACTTCTCTTTCAGACACAGAATTCAAGACAAGGTCATTGATTGTGTTCCATAAACATCCTTTTCTATTATGTATGGCTCCTGCATTTTTGCCTTGAGATGTTTTTCATTCACACTAGTACTTATCATTCATCCACCTGTACTTTCTATAGAATATCTTATTTTACCATTGAGCAGTTCAAGATAAATGACTACTTTACTAGAAGGCAAATAAGACTCTTGAATTTTTTTTTATATTGAAGAAAGTATTATTTGGTTCAAAACTATTAAAGGTACATGACATTGTAATGCAAGGAAAGAACCTTAGCTATAGCCTCAACTTTCTTTTTTCTTTTTTAAGATTTTATTTATTTATTTGACAGAGAGATCACAAGGAGGCAGAGAGGCAGGCAGAGAGAGAGGGAGGAAGCAGGCTTCCTGCTGAGCAGAGAACCCAATGTGGTAGCCCCAACTTTCTATTGATGCTACTCAGTTATTAAATTATTTGATTTGAATATATATATGTATATATATATATATGCTCTGACTCTGATCTCTATATAGAGAGCAAATATATAGATATATAGATATAGATATAGATATATAATCATGTATTCCAAGGCTATCATGGAAACTGACAGTTTAAATACATACATATGTGTGTGTGTGTGTGTGTGTGTGTGTAAATCATGTATATTTTCTCAGTCTTTCTTCTCAGTCTTGGTTTCAGGCTCTTAAAAGTCCCTTTCGCAGAGCCTGGATTTATAAGGTTGGTGAATTCCAGCTGATCTGTTCCTTTATATGAATCACACTTTGAGTGTCAAGTCTAAAATCTCTTTGTTTAGCCCCAGAGTCCACATATTTTTTATTAGAATTTTTCCTTTAAAGTTGTATTGTCTTACCTTTTGCCTTTATGTATGTGATCTATTTGGAGTTCGTGTTTGTATAAATTATGGGTAGGATGAGTGCTTTTTAAACAGAGACCCTGGATCTCGACTTCATATTATATTAGAAAGCTGTAGTAACCAAGAAAGTTTGGTTTTGGCACAAAAACAGACACATAGACCAATAGAACAGAATAGAAGACCCAGAAATACACCTACAGCTACATGTTCTGTTAATCTTTGACAGAGGAGGAAAGAACGTCCAAGAGAAAAAAGACAGTCTCTTCAACAAATGGTATTGGGAAAACTGGACTGCTACAGGCAGAAGAATGAAACTGGACAATTTCCATACACCATACACAAAAATAAACTCAAAATGGATTAAAGACCAAAATGTGAGACCTGAGACCATAAAAATACTGTAAGAGAGCACAGGCAGTAACTTCTTTGAAATCGGCTATAGGAACTTCTTTTAGATATGTCTTCTGAAGCAGGAAAAACAAAAACAAAAGTAGAGTATTGGGACATCATCGGAATGAAAAGCTTCTGCATGAGGAAGGAATTATCAAAACTAAAAGGCAACCTACTGAATGTGAGAAGATATTTGTAAATGACAAATTTGATAAAGGGTTAGCATTCCAACTCTATAAATAACTAATACAAGTCAACACCCCCCCAAAAAAATCCATGAAATGAATTTCTGTTGTTTTAAAGTTACCCAGTCTCTAGTCACTCGTCACAGCTGACTGAGTTGGACTGCTCATAAACCACAACACACAGGGATAGTACTGCACTGTATGGACACACCAGAGATTCATCTGGCTCCTCTGAATGGCTATTATTTTTTCCCAACTTTTTGTTCCTGTAACAAGGAATGCTGAAATCAATATTCTTAGTACATCCATATATGCCCGAATGCTTCCCACACCCATTTACTGTCTACTGACTTTCCTTGTAGTTTATGCAAAGGTAAACTGTATTTAGTCATTAGGTGGTTAAGTTGATCAATCATTTTTCCTTTATGGATTCTGGACTTACTTTTTATTCCTAAGACCTTGTCCACTCCAACGTCATACACTGAAATGGATCCATCCACGTTTTCAGCCAGTACTTTCATGGTTTCAGTGTCACAGGGCAGGCCCACCGGAACCCCGTGGAATCTTCTCTGTCCATCCTGGAGATCGAGGAGCACTCCTGTCACTCTGGGAAGCTGGGGTAAGGCACAGGGGCTTTTGGCATCTCCAGGAAACTTTGACATTTTCCGCTGGCACAGGAGTCGCCAAGAGTTGGCCCCCTTCTCCTTGGCTGTCCCGGTCAGGCAAAGGCGGTTTCAGGAGACCTCTTGGATTAAAAAAAAAGCCCTCTTTCTGCAGTTGGGAGTCCCTCGGTGCCAGGCACTGCCCGGATCCTGCTGGCTGTACTCCAAGCGGGGCTATCCTGGTCCATGACCCGTGCCTTCTGCCCTCCTCGCACTGAGAAGTGGGATCCCAGCCAACCGATGGGATCCAACCTGGGGACTCCACCTGCGCGCCCTGGTGCACCTGTGAGCCTGGAGCAGCGCGCACACTTTTGCGCCTGTTCCTGGCGTCACCCTCATAGTGTTCCTACGGAGGAAGGCATGGGATTCCATTGCAGTCTGAGAAGCAGAGTTCCAGGAGGCTGGCAGCGCTAGCAGGATCTCCTAGCAGGGCCACGGTGTCTGCGGGTCTCCGATCCACTGAGGGTTGTACCAGTAGGTTTGCTGGAGAAGAGGCGGGCCTCGCATTTCCGGGGGGGGGGGCGGGGGGGTGTTGTGGGGCCACGCAGATGGGTGGACCAGCACAGGCTGATGTTGCCTGTCTGCCCACGGGAACCGACTGGACAGCTGCGGGCTTACAGGAGGGGGCATCCTGGACCCAGAGATGGGAACCTGTCAGTAAGGAAAGGGCGCTGTGGGTTCTCAGTGGTTCCATGTGTATCACTGCGGTTGCATGTATCTGCCAAGGCTGACTCCCACTTCCTTCCCTGCGTTGGCAGATCTCAACAGGGGCAGGGACAGGTTTGGGGAGTAGTGGGAATGACCAAGAAAGGCGATAGGACGCAGCAACTCGTGCAGGGGCCCCTTCCCGGGGAGACATGGGCAATGGGACCACGAGCAAGGGGGCAGGGGGCCAAGAGTTGGGGCACCCGCCGAACATGAGGAAAGAGCAGGTTGGTAGACGTCTTGAGGTCTTCTGGAGTCCAGGTTGACCAGCAGGATCTCAGGATTGCTTTTGGATCAATTTGAGGTTTCAGATATGAGAGCCCCCCCCCCCCCATTGATTGGAAATCGGACTTAAAAAATGGCACCAAGATGCCATGGGAATAAACGGACTTGGTCGCTGGTGACAAAATGAGGGCTGGAACACTTTTGTGTCATGGAGGGTAGATCAGGTAGACAGACTGGAACCCCAAATGAAGAGGTTAATCTGTGTTGTTTGTCAGATGGGATAGGGATACGTGTCCTGAGATTCACAGCAATGATACTTTTTATAGAAACATAAAGTATTATAAGGACACGGGTGCTAAAATTTTTTTACATACATATAAATTATAATATAAATTTAACTATAGATTTGAGCTACTATAAAGAGTAAATAATTCTAATTTTGTCATTGCTTTAACCATTATTGTAATAATATGGATAATTTTATTATTTATTTTTCTTTTTAAATTTAAATTCAATTATTTAACATATAGTATTTTATTAGTTTCAGAGGTAAAGTTCAGTGATTCATCCATCTTATATAATAACCAGTGTTCATTGCATCACATGCCTCCTCAATGCCCATCACCCAGTTACCCCACCCTATCCCCATCCCCTCCAGCAGCTCTCAGTTTGCTTCCTCCGATTAAGTCTCCTAAGGGTTGTCTCCCTCTGATTTCATCTTGTTTCCTTCTCTTCCCCATGCTCCTCTGTTTTGTTCCTTAAATTCCACATATTAGAGAAATCATATGGTAATTGTCTTTCACTGATTGATTTATTTTGCTTAGCAAAATCCCTCTAGTTCCATTCACATCATTGCAAATGGCAAGATTTTATTTTTTTAAATATCTGAGCAATAGTCCATTGTGTGTGTGTGTGTGTGTGTGTGTGTGTGTGTGTTTCTATCCCATATTTTCTTTATCCATTAAACTATCATTGGACAACTGGTTTCTTTCCATAGTTTGGCTATTGTGGACATTGCTGCTATAAACATTAGAAACATTGGGGTTCAGGTGCCCCTTTGGATCACTACATTTTTATCTTTGGGGTAAATACCCAGTAGTGCAATGGCTGGGTGGTAGGGTAGCTCTATTTTCAATTTTTTGAAGAACCTCCATATGGTTTACCAGAGTGACTGCTCCAGCTTGCATTCCCACCAACAGTGGAGGAGGATTCCCCTTTCTCCCCATCCTCTTCAACATCTGTCCTTTCTTGACTGGTTAATTGTAGCCCTTCTTACGGGTGTGAGGTGGTCAGCTCATTTGATTTTTATTTCCCCAATCCTGAGTGATGTATAGCAATTTTTTTATATGTCTGTTGGCCATCTGGATGTCATATTTGATGAAATGTTTGTTGGTGTCTTCTGCCCATTTTTTGATTGGATTATTCTTTGGGAGTTGAGTTAGACGTGTTTTTTTATAAATTTTGGATGCTAGCCCTTTATCTGATTTTTCATTTGCACATATCTTCTCCAATTCTGTCCCATTGTCTTTTGGTTTTGTCAGCGGTTTCTTTTGTTGTGCAAAAGCTTTTTTATCTGGATGAAGTCCCAATGGTTCAGGTTTGCCTTTCCTTCCCTGTGTTTGGAGACTTGTCTAACAAGAATTTGCTGCAGCCGAGGTCACCGAGGTTGCTGCCTGTGTTCTGCTCCAGGATTTGAATGGATTCCTGTCTCCCATTTAGGGCTTTCATCCCTTTTGAGTCTATTTTTGTTTCTGCTGAAAGGAAATGGTCCAGTTTCATTCCTCTGCATGTGGCTGTCCAATTTTTCCAACACCATTTGTTAGAGAGACCATCTTTCTTTCCATTCAATAATCTTTCCTGCTTTGTTGAAGATTAGTTGACCTATTTATTATTATTATTATTATTTAATATTTCTTTTTATGTATTAGAGAGAGAGAGAACATGAGTGGTGGGAGGGAGAAGCATAGTTCCCGCTGAGAAGGGAGCCCAACTCGGGGCACAATCTGGGATCATGCCTGAGCAGAAGGCAGATGCTTAACAGACTGGGCCACCCAGGTGCCCCACTGTTATATTTTTTGAATAGTTTTTTTTATCCACAAAGGGTGTCCAATGGACCAAGGACCACAAAGGAAGGATGGGTTTTGTCCACGGATATTTCTGAATTGTACTCATGAGACCTACAGCACTCACACTGGCTGAGAAGAGCCCAGGCAGGGTACCCCTGGTGAAATTTTCAACTCCACTCTGGAGCCCAGATCTGGCCCAGCATGGGCCTGGAGGTGCCTGGGAGAGCCCGTCCTTCACCTGACAGATATCCCTGGCCCAGAGTCCAGTGGACAAATTTTCCAAGGCTCTGTCTATGGCTGGGTTTGTATCTTTATGGCTGGTGTGGGCAGGTAAGTTCATCAATACACATGAGTAGTTAATGGATAAAGATACAGATGATTCTGGCTTTGTTATCTTGTGAAATCCATGTCAGCTTGCATTTAGCTGGTATAAACTATACTACTTTGGCTGGTTGTAAAATTTGTATCTATTACCTGAGAAATGCCTTCTTTTTTTCATACACTTAAGACTTTTAGGAAAATATACCTACGTTATGTTGTATCTTGATTTTATACAGTAGTCTTCCATTAAAAATATTTGAAAATCAGAACAAATCAATGAAACTAGGAGCTGGTTCTTTGAAAGAATTAATAAAATTGATAAACCCCTGGCCCGACTTATCAAAAAGAAAAGAGAAAGGACCCAAATAAATAAAATCATGAATGAAAGAGGAGAGATCACAACTAACACCAAAGAAATACAAACTATTATAAGAACATACTATGAGCAACTCTACGTCAATAAATTTGACAATCTGGAAGAAATGGATGCATTCCTAGAAACATATAAACTACCACAACTGAACCAGGAAGAAATAGAAAGCCTGAACAGACCCATAACCAGTAAGGAGATTGAAACAGTCATTAAAAATCTCCAAACAAACAAAAGCCCAGGGCCAGATGGCTTCCCGGGGGAATTCTACCAAACATTTAAAGAAGAACTAATTCCTATTCTCCTGAAACTGTTCCAAAAAATAGAAATGGAAGGAAAACTTCCAAACTCATTTTATGAGGCCAGCATCACCTTGATCCCAAAACCAGACAAGGATCCCACCAAAAAAGAGAGCTATAGACCGATATCCTTGATGAACACAGATGCGAAAATACTCAACAAAATACTAGCCAATAGGATTCAACAATACATTAAAAAGATTATTCACCACGACCAAGTGGGATTTATTCCAGGGCTGCAAGGTTGGTTCAACATCCGCAAATCAGTCAATGTGATACAACACATCAATAAAAGAAAGAACAAGAACCATATGATACTTTCAATAGATGCTGAAAAAGCATTTGACAAAGTACAGCATCCCTTCCTGATCAAAACTCTTCAAAGTGTAGGGATAGAGGGCACATACCTCAATATCATCAAAGCCATCTATGAAAAACCCACCGCAAATATCATTCTCAATGGAGAAAAACTGAAAGCTTTTCCACTAAGGTCAGGAACACGGCAGGGATGTCCATTATCACCACTGCTATTCAACATAGTACTAGAGGTCCTAGCCTCAGCAATCAGACAACAAAAGGAAATTAAAGGCATCCAAATCGGCAAAGAAGAAGTCAAATTATCACTCTTCGCAGATGATATGATACTATATGTGGAAAACCCAAAAGACTCCACTCCAAAACTGCTAGAACTTATACAGGAATTCAGTAAAGTGTCAGGATATAAAATCAATGCACAGAAATCAGTTGCATTTCTCTACACCAACAGCAAGACAGAAGAAAGAGATATTAAGGAGTCAATCCCATTTACAATTGCATCCAAAACCATAAGATACCTAGGAATAAACCTAACCAAAGAGACACAGAATCTATACTCAGAAAACTATAAAGTACTCATGAAAGAAATTGAGGAAGACACAAAGAAATGGAAAAATGTTCCATGCTCCTGGATTGGAAGAATAAATATTGTGAAAATGTCTATGCTACCTAAAGCAATCTACACATTTAATGCAATTCCTATCAAAGTACCATCCATCTTTTTCAAAGAAATGGAACAAATAATGCTAAAATTTATATGGAACCAGAAAAGACCTCGAATAGCGAAAGGGATATTGAAAAAGAAAGCCAACGCTGGTGGCATCACAATTCCGGACTTCAAGCTCTATTACAAAGCTGTCATCATCAAGACAGCATGGTACTGGCACAAAAACAGACCCATAGATCAATGGAACAGAATAGAGAGCCCAGAAATAGACCCTCAACTCTATGGTCAACTCATCTTCGACAAAGCAGGAAAGAATGTCCAATGGAACAAAGACAGCCTCTTCAATAAATGGTGCTGGGAAAATTGGACAGCCACATGCATAAAAATGAAATTGGACCATTTCCTTACACCACACACAAAAATAGACTCAAAATGGATGAAGGACCTCAATGTGCGAAAGGAATCCATCAAAATCCTTGAGGAGAACACAGGCAGCAACCTCTTCGACCTCTGCCGCAGCAACATCTTCCTAGAAACAACGCAAAAGGGAAGGGAAGCAAGGGAAAAAATGAACTATTGGGATTTCATCAAGATCAAAAGCTTTTGCACAGCAAAGGAAACAGTTAACAAAATCAAAAGACAACTGACAGAATGGGAGAAGATATTTGCAAACGACATATCAGATAAAGGACTAGTGTCCAGAATCTATAAAGAACTTAGCAAACTCAACACCCAAAGAACAAATAATCCAATCAAGAAATGGGCAGAGGACATGAACAGACATTTCTGCAAAGAAGACATCCAGATGGCCAACAGACACATGAAAAAGTGCTCCATATCACTCGGCATCAGGGAAATACAAATCAAAACCACAATGAGATATCACCTCACACCAGTCAGAATGGCTAAAATCAACAAGTCAGGAAATGACAGATGCTGGCGAGGATGTGGAGAAAGGGGAACCCTCCTACACTGTTGGTGGGAATGCAAGCTGGTGCAGCCACTCTGGAAAACAGCATGGAGGTTCCTCAAAATGTTGAAAATAGAACTGCCCTATGACCCAGCAATTGCACTATTGGGTATTTACCCTAAAGATACAAATGTAGTGATCCAAAGGGGCACATGCACCCGAATGTTTATAGCAGCAATGTCCACAATAGCCAAACTATGGAAAGAACCTAGATGTCCATCCACAGATGAATGGATCAAGAAGATGTGGTATATATACACAATGGAATACTATGCAGCCATCAAAAGAAATGAAATCTTGCCATTTGCGACAACATGGATGGAACTAGAGCGTATCATGCTTAGCGAAATAAGTCAAGCAGAGAAAGACAACTATCATATGATCTCCCTGATATGAGGAAGTGGTGATGCAACATGGAGGCTTAAGTGGGTAGGAGAAGAATAAATGAAACAAGATGGGATTGGGAGGGAGACAAACCATAAGTGACTCTTAATCTCACAAAACAAACTGAGGGTTGCTAGGGGGGTGGGGGTTTGGGAGAAGGGGGTGGGAGGGTATGTGCTTTGGTGAGTGCTGTGAAGTGTATAAACCTGGTGATTCACAGACCTGTACCCCTGGGGATAAAAATATATGTTTATAAAAAATAAAAAGTTAAAAAAAAAAAGAAAGAGAGAATCTGTCTGGCTATATTCACATCTCCTAAGTTTTCTGAATGTTGGTTTTTAAAATGGCCTGCCAAGTTTTAGAAACCAGATACAATTTTTCTCCACTAAAGATAGACCTGAAAGAAAGGTTTTGAACCAATACATCAAGTTTTATAGTTCCAATGTGCAAACAACTAGAGTATGTTTAAAACTCAAAGATCTTGTTAATTTTGGCCTTTCTAACTGGTGTAAGGTGATATCTCAATGTGGTTTTAATTTGAATCTCCCTGATGCCTAGTGATGATGAACATTTTTTCATGTGTCTGATAGCCATTTGTATGTCTTCATTGGAGAAGTGTCTGTCCATATCTTCTGCCCATTTTCTGATATGATTGTCTGTTTTGTGTGTGTTGAGTTTGAAGAGTTCTTTATAGATCCTGGATATCAACCTTTGATACAGATATAGTGAAAAGAAGGGCCATCTGTACTCCAATGCTTATAGCAGCAATGGCCACGGTCGCCAAACTGTGGAAAGAACCAAGATGCCCTTCAATGGATGAATGGATAAGGAAGATATGGTCCATATACACTATGGAGTATTATGCCTCCATCAGAAAAGACGAATACCCAACGTTTGTAGCAACATGGACGGGACTGTAAGAGATTATGCTGAGTGAAATAAATCAAGCAGAGAGAGAGAGTCAATTATCATATGGTTTCACTTATTTGTGGAGCATAACAAATAGCATGGAGGACATGGGGAGATAGGAGAAGGGAGTTGGCCCACAAGCAGTGGGGGGCTGTGCTGATGGGGAGGAGCTGTGGGTGAAGGCTGTGGCCTTTTCCCCCAGCCTACCTGGGGTCACTCCACTTCCATGGGGTCAGGGCGGGAGCCTTACAGCTGGGCCAGCTGGCAGCAGCTACCTGCTCAGTGTCTCCCTCCCTGGGCTCACTGTGGTGCTGTGTGTGTCCTCTGTCATCCCAGAAGGGCCACAGCTCTGGAACAGCCTCATTAAGGGGGTGGTAGAGGAAAAGGCTGAGCAGCCAGCCTGCTGAGAGCAGCAGTGTCTGGGGGTGGGGGTTGTCACACAGCTACTGATGCAGGCACAGAGGAGAAACTGCAGTTAGGGGGTGAGCCCAGGAAATCTGCAGAACACAACCACCATCCTTTCCACCCAGTTCTGCACTTCCCACCATGGGGAGCCTGGCCTGCGGGGTCCCTCTGCAGGGGGAGTCAGGACAGAGAAGCACCAGGCACTGTAGAACTTCACCCTGCCCTCAGTCTGGGCTCCAGTTCCAGCCTCTGTGACAGCCTCTGTGCAGACTTAGGAAGAAAGCAGGGGCAGAAGCAGACCTGGGTATCATGGGCCTTGGACCCCTTCTGTCATCAGAACTGACTCTAGCCTGGAGTTTTGTGACACTTCTGAGACCCTGAATCCAAAAGCTTCCCTGCTTCTGGCTGTTGCTGATGGGAGTCCCAGGCTGGGGGTAGGGGGAGCTCCAACACCCACAGGGTCTGGGGCCCTGGAGGCCTGGGCTTGGGGCTGTAGGAAAGCAGCTGCCTGAATGTATTTTTTAAAGAAATTCCACTTTAGTGGAATAAAGTTTACTTTATTGGAAAAAAATTGGAAATTGGAAGGGGAGATGAACCATGAGAGACTATGGACTCTGAAAAACAATCTGAGGGGTTTGAAGGGGCGGGGGGTGGGAGGTCGGGGTACTATAGAGGGCACGGTGGTGGGTATTATAGAGGGCACAGATTTCATGGAGCACTGGGTGTGGTGAAAAAACAATGAATACTGTTATGCTGAAAATAAATTTTAAAAAATTTTTTTAAAAGTCAAAGTTCTTTGAGAGTACTGGGATTTCTCCAATCACAAAAGGAGAGTTGAAATGTTAGACTAAAAGCAGCTCCAAAGATATTCATCGATCCAGTATCTTACAAAAAGATTCCCTCTTAAACAATTTCTTTAACACTATGTATATTCTGGGTCATCTACAATGTCAGTGGAGTAAAGTCAAATACCAAAAAAAAAAAAAAAAAAAAAAGAAAAAGAAAAAAAGAAAGAAAAGAAATTTAGAACTTTAAAAAGGAAAACAGCTCAGTAGGTAGGTTCAGGTCATTCAGGCATACATCTGTGTTGACCCAAGGAAATACAGTATCTCTTTCAACTTCAATCAGAAGTTATATATTTTAAGTCTTACTGCCCTTTCAAAGAGGAGGTTGGTAGGACTATGTGGAAAGCCGAATGTACACGCAGAAACTTACCTTATGGGTGAGGTAAGTGCTTAACTGCAGCATCCAGTTCTGCCACTACAGAACAACCACACCCACTCTTTTCCTACTCTCCAAGGTTATTGAACCCAAGGGGTAATTGGAAGGCAGCTGTATTATAAGTTCAATAACTATGTCCTCAATAGTGTAAGTAGCCATCACTTCTCTAGCAGTAGCTTGAGCTTTAACCTGCAACACAGAAAGGTAATACTTTTTGCAAATTTCTTTCCTTTCATTCAAAACACATCTTGATAGGTTGACTATTAACAGTCAGTCTTCACTCAAAGACAGAGGTAAACACGTTGGTTTACTGGACAAGAGGTATTTAATACACAGGATTATATACCTGACATTTTATAGTGATTCTTATGAAATTCAAAGTTAGTTTCAAAAGAAATCGTCCTCATAAAAAAGTATGTTTCATGTGGCTTATAAGTTTTAAACAGACCAGGACAGAATGAGTTCTTAATTACTGCTTTTCTTCCATACCCAGGGTATCAAATATCATTTATATCTGTAAGTCCCCTAAGTCTTTCTCTGCCACAGGATTCCCTTGAGCTCTAAAGTCAACCATCAATTGTTAGATTTATAATTTTCATATTAGCATTGCAAACAACATAAAACACAAATTATCATGCTTGACCCATGCACTCTTCTTCTGACTGTCCTATTTCCAAGCTAAAAACCATAGCATCATCTTAAATTTTCCCTTCTACCTCCTCCCAGATATTAACTAGCTACAAGTGTGGATAAATCATCACAAAACTTTTAACATACCTCTCCTTTTATGGAACATTCCCACCGATACTGCCTCACTCAGGCCCTCCTTGTTATTCACAATGTCTACACCAGTGTATCTCCCCTGACTGTGTATTTGAACCCAAGCTCCATGCCAATAGCCTATACTATTTATTGAAGTCAGAGCAATTTTACCAATTATAACACTGAGAGTGTCACTTGCCTCAACGGAAAATTACCAGTGGCCAAATACGACCAAATATTTTAGATAATCATTTGAGGCCTTTCCCAACATGGCCCTAATTCATCATGGGAGCAACTGATTATTTACCTTCAGGAATTCTGCTCTGTATGAATGCTGGTTTATTCATCATTTCTTAGGGCAATCGCAGAAATTAAACTCTCATCTCCAAGATTTTTGCTTTTGCCATACTGTTTTCTCTATATTCAACACCTTTCTGCTCACTGCCCCTAAAACACAACCCTGCCCACTTCAAAGTAATCATCCTCCATAAAGGTGCATCTATCCCCCTCAGTCAGATGAATCTTTCCCATGCTGATTGCAGAGCACTCTTCTTAATGAGCCACTTTCCAGTTTCCCATGCAAAAAAAAAAAAAAAAAAAAAAAAACAACCACACACACACACAAAAAAAAAACCAAAAAAACATATCTGTATCACTCTTTTCCCTTTATTAGATTGTTATTTATTAAACACTAGGAATTTGACCCCTAAACTTTCATTTCCCAATTGACTGACATGCAGTGTCTGAGGTTTGCTTGATTGATAATGGTATATCCACTCCAGCTTTATTATATTTAGTCTTTCTTTACATTTAATGTGGGTTTATTATGGATAAGCCACAATAAATAAATATTCTTATTTATAATCAATATATTTTGACTTTCAAGTTCAATGTCCTTTTGACACAATTTTATTTAACTCTATATCATCTCATTATTTGTTTTATATTTCCTAACCTCTCCTTTTCCTCCATATTTTTATTTTTTTACTGGTTTATTTTATTTTTTAATTCCATTTTATCTTCTCTTTTGGCTTATTAGATATAATGTTATTTATTGGTTGCTACAAATATTACAATCATAATTTATCAGGTTTTTTTCAAATAATATTATACTACTTCACATAAATTCAACTGAGAGCAGCAAACATTTTTCTTTCATCCCTTTCTTAATGCTATTATCAGGCTTTTTAGAGATTTTATGTTTAATTGAGGAATTTAGTTTTCATATTATCTTTTGTTTTGAGACTTACCTTGATATTAATATCACCATTCTACCTTTATTAAACTAGTGTTTATTATATTAATAATTTGTGTGCATAGTATATATTTATTTATTTATTCTTTTATTTTTAACTCTTCTGCATTTGTATATTTGTTTTAGGTTTCTTTTAAAGCATAGATGTGGGTCTTATTTTTAATGACAGTGTTCAGACCATTTCTATTAATGTAATTGCTATCATGGTTGTACAAGAGTCAATATCTTGTTATTTGTTTTCTGCTTGCTACAGCTGTTATTTTCTGTTCTTACCTTATTTTCTTGCCTTCTTTTGCCCTTTTTTAGTGTTCCATTTTATTCCTTCATAGATTTACTTGATATATTTATGATCTTAATGGCTGTTCTAAGGATTACAGTATGTATCTTAATTTGCCACACTGTGCTGAAAGTAATATATTTTTTAAAGTGTTTTTATGTGTGAGAAGAAGAGAGAGAGAGAGAGTAAGAGAGGGAGAGGATGAGTACAAGTAGCAGGGGGAGGGGAAGAGGGAGAAGCAGACTCTCTGCTGAGTAGGGATCCCAGTGCTGGAATGGATCCCAGGACCCTGGGTTTATGACCTGAGCCAAACGCAGGTGCTTAACTGAGTCACCCAGGTGCCCTGTGCTAAAGTTATATTACACCATTTTATGCATATATCCTGACCTTATAGCAGTTTACTTCCTTCCTCCCACCATTTGCTATTATAAATTTTAATTTTATATATGCCATAAACTCACTGATCATGTTTATTATGTTTACTTTAAGGTTAATCATCATTAAAAAAATGAAAAAAAAAATTTCAGTTTACCCAAATATTGATTATGATAATACCTTTCCTCATTTTCTTTTTGTTCTTATTACTTGATGCTTGTTGAGTTCTTCAGTCTTGTTTTAAATTATCTTTTCTTTTTTTTTTAAGATTTTATTTATTTATTTGACAGAGAGAGAGAGAGAGAGATCACAAGTAGGCAGAAAGGTAGGCAGAGAGAGAGGGAGGAATCAGACTCCCTGCTGAGCAGAGATCTTGAATCAGGCTCCATCCCAGGACCCTGAGATCATGACCTGAGCCAAAGGCAGAGGTTTTAACCCACTGAGCCACCCAGGTGCCCCAATTTTAGAAATATTTCATCTGTTCATTATTCAAATACTTCTTCTGAGCCCTCTCTGGATATAGAAGTATCCAGACTGTGCGCATTTCTACATGTTGTATGTATATGTATATCAGATCACTCAATACTGTACCACATATAACAAAGCATCTGTTCATCTTCTTTTTTAAGTTTTTTTCCCCTTTGTATTTAGGTTTTAGTAATTGCTATTGTACTATCTTCAAACTCACTGATCTTTTCTTGGAAATATTTGATTTTTTAAGACTTAATTTTTTGGAGAAGTTTTAAGTTCACATAGAAATTTAAAAGGAGTGAATAAAATTTCCCATATACTCTCTGTACCCTGACATACATTGCCTCCCCCATGACCAATACTCTCTACTATTTGTTATAATTAAGGAAGCTACATGGATATGCCATAATCATCCAAAGCCCATAGTTTACATTGGGGTCACGTAAGGGTGCACTCTTGGTATTGTCTACTCTATGGGTTTAGACAGATGTATAATGACATATAGACTTCATTATACTGTTATAATCTCCTCTGTGCTTTGCCTATTCATTCCTTCTCCATCCCTTGGCTACCACTAACTCCTGGAAGCCAATGATATTTTTACTGTGTTCAGTTTTGCCTTTTTCAGAATGTCATATATTTGGAATCACACAGAATGTGACTTTTTCAGATTGCTTTCTTTCTGCCGCTTCCAGTCGACGACAAGAGAAGAATTAGGCACAAACAAGTCAGCTGCAAAAGACTGGGAGCAGGGGACAACAGTCGAAAAGGACTGCTGCCATGAGCAACTCCACAGTCTCACTTTTATTGGATAATAGCCAACAGAAGGATTGATGAAGGTCAAACGTTAATCCTGTCTTGCTGACAAGCAAGAAGGAGGATAAAGTTTATAGTTAACTAAGAACATTCAAAGGACTCATCTAACTAACAACGAGCACTTCTGGGAAGAGAAAGGAGCGATAATGAA
Source organism: Mustela nivalis (assembly GCF_964662115.1). Taxonomy (NCBI): domain Eukaryota; kingdom Metazoa; phylum Chordata; class Mammalia; order Carnivora; family Mustelidae; genus Mustela; species Mustela nivalis. The sequence goes on from NC_139036.1 coordinate 15,865,981, forward strand.
AAAGGGAAGCAGGCGGTTTTCGTTCCACCCTGAGCTGACTGGGCGTTCCCGGGTGCTCGGCTTCCCTGAAGCAGGCGGCGTTCCACACTGAGCGAGCCAGGCATCCCCAGCTGCTCAGCTTCTGTGAAGGGGCGACATTCCGCCCTGAGTGAGCCAGGCATCCCCAGCTGCCCAGCTTCATGGTCGTACATCGTCCTTCTCCCCAAAGACCTGTTGTCAGTATATGTATTTCTTAAGGCCATATCTAAATGTGCTTGGCAACTAGTAAAATCCTCCAGGGGTTACAGTTTAAGTAACAAATTGTTCTGAGGGGCAGCAGCACTTTCAATTAGCAATGTGTGTTTTAGGCTCCTCCTTGTCTTCTAGTGGCATGATAGCTCATTTCATTTTTTCATGGAATAATATTGCACTGTCTAGATGCACCACAGTTTATTTATCCATTATTTCACTAAAAAAAGATAATCTTGTTTGCTTCTAAGTTTTGGCAGTTATTAATAAAGCTTCTGTAAAAATACCTGTGCAGCCTTTTGTGTGTACATAAGTGGATACATTAAATCATGTAAGAGTATGTTTAGCTTTGTAAGAAACCACCAAAATGTCTTCCCCAACTGGCTGTACCATTTTATATTTCTACCAGCCATGAATGATCGTTTGTATTGCCTTACATCCTTGTCAGCCATTGGTGTTGCCAGTGTTCCAGATTTTGGCCATTCTAATAGGTGTGTAGTGGTAACACATTGTTATTTGATTTGCATTTCCCTGAGTACATACAATGTGAAGCCTCTTTCCTATGCCAATTTGTTATTTATATGTCATCTTTAGTGAGGTTTTTGATAAGATCTTTGGCCCATCTTCAGTTGGGTTATTGTTTTTCTTATCACTGAGTTTTAAGAATTCTTTGTATATTTTGAATAATTGTTCTTTATCAGATATGTCATTTACATATGTTTTCCCAGTTTGTAGCTTGTCCTCTCATTATCTTGACATTGTCTTTCACAGAACAAAAATTTTTAATATTAATTTTAATATTAATGTAGTCCAGTTTATCAATTCTTCCATGGAGTTTTCCTTTATTGTTATATCTAAGTCATGACCATATGAAGTTTATCTAGGTTTTCTCCTATGTTATCTTTTAGAAGTTTCATATTCTTGCATTTTATGTTTAGTTTTATGATCCATTTTAAGTTAATTTTTTTGAATAGTACAAGGTCTTTTTTTAGATTTTCTTTTTTTTTTTTTTTTGCATCTGATGGTTGTTCCACTATTACTTGTTGAAAAGACTATCTTTTTTTTTATTCTATTTCCTCTGTTCCTTTTCTCAAAGACCAGTTGACTATATTTATGTGAGCCTATTTATAGTCTCTCTATTCTGTTTCATTGATCTATTTCATTTGTCTATTATTTCACCAATACTGCACTGTTTTGATGAAGCTTTACAGTAAGCCTCAAAGTTAGAGAGTGTCCACACTTTAACTTTGTTCTTTTCCTTCAATAATGTGTTGGCTTTCCTGGGTCTTTTGCCTCTCCATATAAACTTTATAATCAGTTTGTTGATATCCACAAAAGAACATGCTGGGATCTTGACTGAGGTTCCACTGAATCTGTAGATCAAGTTGGGAAGAACTGACATCTTGACAATAGCAACATTTTATCCATGAACATGGAATATCACTTCTTTTAATTTAGTTGCACCTTGATTTCTTTCATCAGAGTTTTGTACATATATATAAACTGCTAATGTCAGTGGTATTACATTTTTAATTTCAAATTTCACTTGTTCATTGTTGATCTGTAAAAAAAAAAATGGACTTTTGTATGTTAACATTTTATACTGCAAGCTTACTATAAATTAGCTCCAGGAGGTTTTTCTTTTTTTTAATAATTTTGTTCAGATTTTCTACATTATTTCTAAACAAATATGTCATCTGTGGAAAAGACACTTTTATACTTTTCTTTCTTTATCAATGTAAATCTTCTTTTCTTGCTTATTGCATATACATATATATTTTCAGACATTCTTTATCAAGTCAAGGCAATTCTCCTCTATCCCTGGTTACTAAAAATAAATGGTTATTAGATTTTGTCACATGTTTTTTCCTAAATCTTTTGAGGTAATCATGTGATTTCACTTCTCTAGGCTGTTGATGTGGTAGGTTATATTAATTCATTTCTGAGTATTGAAACTGTCTTGCGTAATTGAGATAGTCCAACTTGGTCATGGGGTATAATTCTTTTTGTACAATGCTAGATTCATAAACTAATATTTCATTGAAAATCTTTGCATCTATGTTCATTTAGGTGTTGATCTGTAGTTTTCTTATAATGTGTTTATTCGGTTTTGATATTAAGGTAATAATATTGGCCCCATAGAATGAGTTATCACCTATTCCCTCTGTATCTTCTGGAAGTAATTGTAGAGAACTGGTATATATTATTCTTTGAATGTTTTGTAGAATTTTCCAGTTACCCATTTGGGTCAAGTGTTTCTCTTTTAGAAGATTGATAATTATTGACTCAATTTCTTTCATAGATATAGGCCTATTAAGATTGTCTATTTCTTCTTGTATGAGTTTTGGCAGGCCATATGATACTTTTTATAGCAAGTCACTATTTATTTTACTAATTGCTATAAAGACTGTTATAATTCTGAATTTAATAATTTTATTCAGTCATTTAGATGGCTAGTTGCTCTTTAAATTTTTGTCTATATTACTAGAATATGCCCTCTGTGAGTACAAAGCTAATAGTTATCATTCACCACAAAAGAAATCAAACAAGACCTAAATAAATGCAGTGATATACCATGTTCATGAATTGGAAGGCTCATATTGTTACAATTCCCATCCTCTCAAAATTAATGTATAGATCTAACTCAATCTCAATAAAAATTTCAGTGGAATATATTTATAGATATTGACAAGCTTATTCCAACATTTATATCTGTATTTTTTCAAGAATAACGATCTACCCATTCATCATTTTTTGCCTTTCCTCTGCTTAAGCCTGCAATTTCTTTTAGGGTTTAAGGGATACTAGGAATACAGAATTTAATTAATATGGGTAGTTGAGTTTACTTAACAGGACTCCCATTCTGAGTCCCGTCAGACTCCCATTCTGACGGTCTTTCTACATCCCAAATAAAGATAGGATTTGTAAAGCCAAACTGTATTATAATTGGCTTCTCCTTTTATATATGGTGACATAAAGGGTTTTATTTTTGTATTTTCTAGGTATCGGCATCACTATTTTCATAATTAGTCTTCAAATTTCAAATTCACTCCTAATTTATAGTATCGTAGAGTAGGATGAGGATAGAAAATGGATATGTAAGATCAGCTAATTCCATCCTTCTTCCTGAATTTATAATTTTATCCTGAATTAACTGTCATAATGACTGATCCTGCCTGGGTTTAGACCTGTCCAGGGATAGAGCTCCTAATGAGAATTCACTCTTGTTTCAGATGGTGTCACATATTAGAAAAAAACTCATGTGTCAAGAAATTTGTATGTCATGATCATCATTATCATCACCTTAGCCAATTTAGTGTCTCTAGGAAGACACAGAGCACATATGTAATAATAGTTCTAATAATTTTGCAATACCAGTCTTTCAGATATGTATCTGTGCAAACCACCCTAAATACCCCACAATTCTAAGTGCTAAGAAAAATATATGCTTTTTTACTACTTAACTTTTCTAGGTTTTTCTTCCTTCTCCTTCATTGTTGATGCTTGAAATCATATATGTTCTACCTTCAGAGAGTTCCTGATGCTCATCTATTCCCTTTTACTATCTATGCCACCATCCAAATCCAGCCAGTTTCTAGGTCATTTATATACCAATTATTGAGCCTTGTGTCTCTTCTTCCAACTTGCTTTTCATCATTAGCATTTTCCAAAATAGATTTTTCTGTGGCCCTTGTTCATGCGTGTGTATATGTGTGCATGTGTTGATGAGTGTTATTATCATCATTATGAGTGTTATAAGTGTTTATTAATATGGAAATAAAGAAATGGAGAGACATAGGATCACAAAACACAAACATTTAAGACAAACCCTTGAGTACAATGAATTGAGAACACAAGACTCAGCCAATAAAAAGTTTTTTTTTTTTTCAGGGACAAAATTCAAGATACATGACGTTAATATGATATGGATATTGTTCTATTAGCATGAAAGCTAGACATACACAATTAAAATAAACAGCTGAGCATTAGCCCTGCCTATTTCTGAAGTCAATGACATGTCAGGGATAAATAGGCACACAAGTTTTTTAGGGCCAATAAAATAGTTATTTGGAAACTCTCACAACATAGAAAAACAGAATAAGAGGGTGGAAGGTTTATACTTGGAGTATGATGAAAATAAGGTTTTCTGCCTGTCAGCCCCATCAATAGCAAATGGGACTTTTAAGATGATGCTGGTTCTGACTACTATTTCTTCAGTATGCTCTAATGTGATTATGAGATATTGAAACAGAAATTATCTTGGAATAATCACTTTAGAGGAAATGGTGCACTGTGGTAAAATTCTTTCACCCAGGAGTATAATATCCTCTATAGAAAAATGGCTGACAAGGGCACCTGGGTGGCTCAGTGGGTTAAAGCCTCTGCCATCAGTTCAGATCATAATCTCAGGGTCCTTGTATTGAGCCCCACATTGGGCTCTCTGCTCAGTGGGGAGCCTGCTTCCTCCTCTCTCTCTCTGCCTGCCTCTCTGCAAACTTGTGATCTCTGTCTGATAAATAAATAAAACCTTAAAAAAAAGAAAGAAAAGAAAAATGGATGACAGCCATGGCAGATAGCCATAGCAAGACCTATATCCATAACCACAAACACAGTGATATTCAGAACTGTATTCAGAGCCGTATCTATAGCCATATCTAGAACCATAGCCACAGTCATAGCCACAGCCATTGCAACAGTTACACATTATTTTCTGTTGTAGTTGTAACACAGGTGTCTAGAAATCAGGGTAAAATATTTCAGTAGTGAAGCAGGTAGAGTTTTTTGGAGTCTATCATGTCCCATCCTGAGATCTTTATATACTACCAATGTGGGTGAAACACACAGCATAGACTCATTGGTCTCATTACCACAGCAATTTTCATTAAAACAAAACAAAACAGAAAACCCTCAACATTCTAAAGACAACAATTTTTTTAAGGTGGCCATGTCCAAGATTTTCCCCTGGCTACTCCAGAGAATTATAAGGAAACAGACATAAACTATACATTGAACTTGAACTTGTCATAATTATGTAATTAAACATAATTTAGGTTTTCATTCCAGGGAGCATTAATTCTCATGTACATCAGGCATACCTGTGTGGGCAAGGAGTTTCAATATCAACAAGAAAGCACCTGGGCTGGTAGGGGGAAGCAAACAGCAGGAACATAAGGTGAAGCTTTCTTATATTATAATGCAAGATGGTGGGTGGACTGGATGAATTCCAGGTAGAATGGCCACAGTAGTGGTGGCTGAAGCAAGAATCAGGTGAGGCAAAGAAGATATGATTTAGTGCATCAAGTATGTCTTTTGCAAATATCATCTCCCAGTAATGGCTTTCCCCCCTCATTCTTATGATTAGATTTAATTTTTTTAAATATTTTTTTTATTTTCAGCATAACAGTATTCAGTATTTTTGCACCACACCCAGTGCTCCATGCAATCTGTGCCCTCTATAATACCCACCACCTGGTTCCCCGACCTTCCACCCAACACCCCTTCAAAACCCTCAGATTGTTTTTCAGAGTCCATAGTCTCTCATGGATCTCCTCCCCTTCCAATTTCCCCCAACTCCCTTCTCCTCTCTAACTCCCCATGTCCTCCATGCTATTTGTTATGCTCCACAAATAAGTGAAGCCATATGATAATTGACTCTCTCTGCTTGACTGATTTCACTCAGCATAATCTCTTCCAGTCCCGTCCATGTTGCTACAAAAGTTGGGTATTCGTCCTTTCTGATGGAGGCATAATACTCCATAGTGTATATGGACCACATCTTCCTTATCCATTCGTCCATTGAAGGGCATCTTGGTTCTTTCCACAGTTTGGCAACTGTGGCCATTGCTGCTATAAACTTTGGGGGTACAGATGGCCCTTCTTTTCACGACATCTGTATCTTTGGGGTAAATACCCAGGAGTGCAATAGCAGGGTCATAGGGAAGTTCTATTTTTAATTTCTTGAGGAATCTCCACACTGTTCTCCAAAGAGGCTGCACCAACTTGCATTCCCACCAACAGTGGAAGAGGGTTCCCCTTTCTCCACATCCCTTCCAACACATGTTATTTCCTGTCTTACTAATTTTGGCCATTCTAACTGGTGTAAGGTGATATCTCGATGTGGTTTTAATTTGAATCTCCCTGATGGCTAGTGATGATGAACATTTTTTCATGTGTCTGATAGCCATTTGTATGTCTTCATTGGAGAAGTGTCTGTCCATATCTTCTGCCCATTTTTTGATATGATTGTCTGTTTTGTGTGTGTTGAGTTTGAGGAGTTCCTTATAGATCCTGGATATCAACCTTTTGTCTGTACTGTCATTTGCAAATATCTTCTCCCATTCCGTGGGTTGTCTCTTTGTTTTCTTGACTGTTTCCTTTGCTGTGCAGAAGATTTTGATCTTGATGAAGTCCCAAAAGTTTATTTTCACTTTTGTTTCCTTTGCCTTTGGAGACATATCTTGAAAGAAGTTGCTGTGGCTGATATCAAAGAGATTACTGCCTATGTTCTCCTCTAGGCTTCTGATGGATTTCTGTCTCACATTGAGGTCTTTTATCCATTTAGAGTTTATCTTTGTGTACGGTGTAAGAGAATGGTCGAGTTTCATTCTTCTACATATAGCTGTCCAGTTTTCCCAGCACCATTTATTGAAGAGACTGTCTTTTTTCCACTGTATATTTTTTCCTGTTTTGTCGAAGATTATTTGACCATAGAATCAAATAGAGGGTCCATATCTGGGCTCTCTACTCTGTTCCACTGGCCTATGTGTCTGTTTTTATGCCAGTACCATGCTGTCTTGGTGATCACAGCTTTGTAGTAAAGCTTGAAATTAGGTAACGTGATGCCCCCCATTTTATCTTTGTTTTTCAACATTTCCTTAGCAATTCGGGGTCTCTTCTGATTCCATACAAATTTTTGAATTATTTGCTCCAGCTCTTTGAAGAATACCAGTGGAATTTTGATCAGAATAGCATTAAAAGTATAGATTGCTCTAGGCAGTATAGACATTTTAACAATGTTTATTCTTCCGATCCAAGATGGAATGGTCTTCCATCTTTTTGTGTCTTCAATTTCCTTCATGAGTGTTCTGTAGTTCCTCGAGTACAGATACTTTACCTCTTTGGTTACGTTTATTCCCAGGTATCTTATGGTTCTTGGTGCTATAGTAAATGGAATCGATTCTCTACTTTCTCTTTCTATATTTTCATTATTAGTGTATAAGAAAGCCACTGATTTCTGTACATTGACTTTGTATCCTGCCACGTTGCTGAATTGTTGTATGAGTTCTAGTAGTTTGGGAGTGGAGTCTTTTGGGTTTTCCATATAAAGAATAGATTTAATTTTTTAAATATTTTATTTATTATTTTTTTTTTTATTCAAGAAAGAGTGAGAGAGGGAGCTATAGTGGAAGGAAGATCAGAGAGAGAGAATTGCAAGCTGACTCCAAGCTGAGTATGGAGCCTGAGGAGAGCTAAATTTCATGACCCTGAGATCATGAATGGAGCCAAAATCAAGAGTTGGACACTTAAGCAAGTGAGCCACCCAGGCATTTCTTATATTTGACTTGAATACCATCCATGAATTTTTCATTTCAGACATTGTATTTTGAGATATATATTTTCATTTTTTTATCTTTCATTTACCTTCAAATTTTTATTTTTTAAAATATTCTTGAGCACTTTTATAGCACCTCTTTTAAGATCATGATGTGTTGTTTTCATTGTATCTTTGATTCTTTGGTTTGTTGTAAACCAAACTGATTTTGTAACTGATTTTGTTTTATAGTGACAATTTTTTTCTGCTTTTTTGCTTGTCTAGTAATCTTTTAAAAAGATACCAGAGAATGTTAATAATATGTTGTTTACAATGTGGATATTGTTGTTTTTCTCTAAATAGTGTGGATGTTGGTTTGGGCAGACAACCAAGTTACTTGCACATCCCTTAAACTCTGCACAATTTGTTGGATCTAATGCAACCTCTAGTGGTAATTTGCCCAAGTACTCAGGTATCTCTGTTTTCGATCTAATTTTTAGTAAAGTCTCTGTACTCTGGCTGATGGATCTCAAGTCTTTCTCAGTTCTGCATTATCTCAGGATTAGTTAGCTAATAGACGTGCAGTGTGTGCTTTTTTTAAAAAAAAAAATTATCTTTCTTATGGAATTAAGCCATACATTTGAGTGTCTTGCATTCAACAGAGCAGGCAGAAGAGGCCCTTATGTGAATATCTAAACTCCTTTCTCTGTGTAGCTCTCGTTTTTTTACAATGATTATTCAAAACTTACAATCACTCCTGAAATTTGATCTTTCTTCAATATGAACATCATGCTCTTCTTGGGTTCCCCTTCTTGAAATGTGGGCCTGAGAGAATTACAGGCAGAAAGCTAAAGTGATGGTAGGGTTTAAATAATCTGTTTCCCTTTGGAAAAACATTGTAGCTCTGAGGTCCCTGTTTGGCAATTTCCGAAAACAGTTATTTATTTCTTTTATTTTGTCCAGTTTAACATGAAGGGAGTACAAATGCAGATTAGCTACTCTGAAATCACTGAAAGTAATTGTTTCTCTTCAATGCACATTTCGAAAGATTGAGATAAACTTTTAACATTTTTGAAAAAAATCACATTACTATTTAAGTGGAAATGCAAATTGAATAGTAATATATCCAATGATACATGTTTTATCAAGAAAAATATGTAAAATATGGCATTTATTGAAACAGAAATATGATATGATTGATATCTTCAGCGGAAATGAGATGTGATTTCTAAAACAAGAATGGGAAAGCCAAAAAAAGTTTTTCTTTAATATGTAATTTCTTATCAATATTCATCCTGTTTTGTCTATATATCCAGAACTGTGCATGAAGATTGGCTTTTCCAAATGTGTCTAGAGCAGAAGCAGGATTTATCATCCACTTGTAGGTAAGTCTTTGTAAGTTAAGTGTCCTATAGAAGGGCATTTGTCAGACCCTCTTCATTACAACTTCTCTCAGAACAGGTGTTGTGTGTCCTTGCTGACATCCAATTTCAACACTTTTCTTTTATGTGGCAGTCTAAATAATAATAATAATAATAATAATAATAATAATAATACAAATTTTAAAAAATAAATATTCTCTAATATGAAAAAAAAAAGTTAATTGACAAGTGTTAACTTGGTCCTCTCTCACAAAATTTTCTGTCTTCTGAGAGAAGGACATACCCATCTTGGAGCAGCATGCTAATCAACACAAAATTGTCACAGATGTTCATCTATTTAAATGAAGCTGAAAAACATGGTTCAATGTGATGACAATAGGTCTTTGTTTCCAGAGGGATATTCCCTATGGTCTGAGACATAAAGATACTGTACAATATAGAATTGTTCTGAAAATCATGAAATATTTTGGAAATCCTATACAGTCATTTAATGAACATTTGGAAAATATTGATGCCATCAGAAAATATTACCTAGATAATACCAAGTGGAAAGCCAGCCTAAAAATGTGTGTAATATTTTTCAAAATATGTTAAATAATTTCCCAAAAATGTTAAAAAGAAAACTATAGGAAAAATATACATCATAACACCAGAATTTATTCTTTTCTTTTCTTCTCTTTTCTTTTTAATTAATTTGTTTTTAGTGTAACAGAATTCATTGTTTATACACCACACCCAGTGCTCCATGCAATATGTGCCCTGCATAATACCCACCACGTGGCTCCCCCAACCTCCCAACACCTGTCCCTTCAAAACCCTCAGATTGTTTTCCAGAGGCTATAGTTTCTCATGGTTCATCTCCCCTTCTTATAAGGTGATGTAAATGTCTAAATGTTTTACTTCCTTTGTGTTTAGAATTTTTCTTTAAAAAATCTAGTATTTTATTAATTTTAAACTTTATCTATTTAAAACAAGTAAGTAACTTACTTGTTTTAAATAGATAAAGTTTAACGTTGTAAATCAACCATAAATGTTTATTTAAAGTAAAAAAAAAACACAGTCTATATGAGAAAGAAGAACTATGGTCTTATTACCTCAATAAGATAATATTGATCTTGCATCTATTTCTAACCCTGTATAATCCACACTGAGCAAAATGGATGTCAGCTTTTACTCATTTATTTTTTTTTATTTATTTTTTTTTATATTTTATAAACACATATTTTTATCCCCAGGGGTACAGGTCTGTGAATCACCAGGTTTACACATTTCACAGCACTCACCAAAGCACATACCCTCCCCAATGTCCATAATCCCATACCCTTCTCCCAAACCCTCTCCCCCCAGCAACCCTCAGTTTGTTTTGTGAGATTAAGAGTCACTTATGGTTTGTCTCCCTCCCAATCCCATCTTGTTTCATTGATTCTTCTCCTACCCACTTAAGCCCCCATGTTGCATCACCACTTCCTCATATCAGGGAGATCATATGATAGTTGCCTTTCTCTGCTTGACTTATTTCGCTAAGCATGATATGCTCTAGTTCCATCCATGTTGTCGCAAATGGCAAGATTTCATTTCTTTTGATGGCTGCATAGTATTCCATTGTGTATATATACCACATCTTCTTGATCCATTCATCTGTTGATGGACATCTAGGTTCTTTCCATAGTTTGGCGATTGTGGACATTGCTGCTATAAGCATTCGGGTGCACGTGCCCCTTTGGATCACTACGTTTGTATCTTTAGGGTAAATACCCAATAGTACAATTGCTGGGTCATAGGGCTGTTCTATATTCAACATTTTGAGGAACCTCCATGCTGTTTTCCAGAGTGGCTGCACCAGCTTGCATTCCCACCAACAGTGTAGGAGGGTTCCCCTTTCTCCACATCCTCACCAGCATCTGTCATTTCCTGACTTGTTGATTTTAGCCATTCTGACTGGTGTGAGGTGATATCTCATTGCGGTTTTGATTTGTATTTCCCTGATACCGAGTGATATGGAGCACATTTTCATGTGTCTGTTGGCCATCTGGATGTCTTCTTTGCAGAAACGTCTGTTCATGTCCTCTGCCCATTTCTTGATTGGATTATTTGTTCTTTGGCTGTTCAGTTTGCTAAGTTCTTTATAGATTCTGGACACTAGTCCTTTATCTGATATGTCATTTGCAAATATCTTCTCCCATTCTGTCAGTTGTCTTTTGATTTTGTTAACTGTTTCCTTTGCTGTGCAAAAGCTTTTGATCTTGATGAAATCCCAATAGTTCATTTTTGCCCTTGCTTCCCTTGCCTTTGGCGTTGTTTCTAGGAAGATGTTGCTGCGGCTGAGGTCGAAGAGGTTGCTGCCTGTGTTCTCCTCAAGGATTTTGATGGATTCCTTTCTCACATTGAGGTCCTTCATCCATTTTGAGTCTATTTTTGTGTGTGGTGTAAGGAAATGGTCCAATTTCATTTTTCTGCATGTGGCTGTCCAATTTTCCCAGCACCATTTATTGAAGAGGCTGTCTTTGTTCCATTGGACATTCTTTCCTGCTTGGTCGAAGATTAGTTGACCCTAGAGTTGAGGGTCTATTTCTGGGCTCTCTATTCTGTTCCACTGAACTAAGTGTCTGTTTTTGTGCCAGTACCATGCTTTCTTGATGATGACAGCTTTGTAATAGAGCTTGAAGTCCGGGATTGTGATGCCACCAACGTTGGCTTTCTTTTTCAATATCCCTTTGGCTATTCGAGGTCTTTTCTGGTTCCATATAAATTTTAGCATTATTTGTTCCATTTCTTTCAAAAAGATGGATGGTAATTTGATAGGAATTGCATTAAATGTGTAGATTGCTTTAGGTAGCATAGACATTTTCACAATATTTATTCTTCCAATCCAGGAGCATGGAGCATTTTTCCATTTCTTTCTGTCTTCCTCAATTTCTTTCATGAGTACTTTTATAGTTTTCTGAGTATAGATTCTGTGCCTCTTTGCTTAGGTTTATTCCTAGGTATCTTATGGTTTTGGATGCAATTGTAAATGGGATTGACTCCTTAATTTCTCTTTCTTCTGTCTTGCTGTTGGTGTAGAGAAATGCAACTGATTTCTGTGCATTGATTTTATATCCTGACACTTTACTGAATTCCTGTATAAGTTCTAACAGGTTTGGAGTGGAGTCTTTGGGGTTTTCCACATATAGTATCATATCATCTGCGAAGAGTGATAATTTGACTTCTTCTTTGCTGATTTGGATGCCTTTAATTTCCTTTTGTTGTCTGATTGCTGAGGCTAGGACCTCTAGTACTATGTTGAATAGCAGTGGTGATAATGACATCCCTGCCGTGTTCCTTTCCTTAGCGGAAAAGCTTTCAGTTTTTCTCCATTGAGAATGATATTTGCGGTGGGTTTTTCATAGATGGCTTTGATGATATTGAGGTATGTGCCCTCTATCCCTACACTTTGAAGAGTTTTGATCAGGAAGGGATGCTGTACTTTGTCAAATGCTTTTTCAGCATCTATTGAGAGTATCATATGGTTCTTGTTCTTTCTTTTATTGATGTGTTGTATCACATTGACTGATTTGCGGATGTTGAACCAACCTTGCAGCCCTGGAATAAATCCCACTTGGTTGTGGTGAATAATCCTTTTAATGTACTGTTGAATCCTATTGGCTAGTATTTTGTTGAGTATTTTCGCATCTGTGTTCATCAAGGATATCGGTCTATAGCTCTCTTTTTTGGTGGGATCCTTGTCTGGTTTTGGGATCAAGGTGATGCTGGCCTCATAAAATGAGTTTGGAAGTTTTCCTTCCATTTCTATTTTTTGGAACAGTTTCAGGAGAATAGGAATTAGTTCTTCTTTAAATGTTTGGTAGAATTCCCCTGGGAAGCCGTCTGGCTCTGGGCTTTTGTTTGTTTGGAGATTTTTAATGACTGTTTCAATCTCCTTACTGGTTATGGGTCTGTTCAGGCTTTCTATTTCTTCCTGGTTCAGTTGTGGTAGTTTATATGTTTCTAGGAATGCATCCATTTCTTCCAGATTGTCAAATTTATTGCCGTAGAGTTGCTCATAGTATGTTCTTATAATAGTTTGTATTTCTTTGGTGTTAGTTGTGATCTCTCCTCTTTCATTCATGATTTTATTTATTTGGGTCCTTTCTCTTTTCTTTTTGATAAGTCGGGCCAGGGGTTTATCAATCTTATTAATTCTTTCAAAGAACCAGCTCCTAGTTTCGCTGATTTGTTCTATTGTTTTTTTTGGTTTCTATTTCATTGATTTCTGCTCTGATCTTTATGATTTCTCTTCTCCTGCTGGGCTTAGGGTTTCTTTCTTGTTCTTTCTCCAGCTCCTTTAGGTGTAGGGTTAGATTGTGTACCTGAGACCTTTCTTGTTTCTTGAGAAAGGCTTGTACCGCTATATATTGTCCTCTCTTGACTGCCTTTGTTGTGTCCCAAAGGTTTTGAACCATTGTATTTTCATTATCATTTGTTTCCATGATTTTTTTCAATTCTTCTTTAATTTCCCGGTTGACCCTTTCATTAACAATTTAGTCTGTTTAGTCTCCATGTATTTGGGTTCTTTTCAAACTTCCTTTTGTGGTTGAGTTCTAGCTTTAGAGCATTGTGGTCTGAAAATATGCAGGGAATGATCTCAATCTTTTGATACTGGTTGAGTCCTGATTTAGGACCGAGGATGTGATCTATTCTGGAGAATGTTCCATGTGTACTAGAGAAGAATGTGTATTCTGTTGCTTTGGGATGAAATGTTCTGAATATATCTGTGATGTCCATATGGTCCAGTGTGTTGTTTAAGGCCTTTATTTCCTTGCGGATCTTTTGCTTGGATGATCTGTCCATTTCAGTGAGGGGAGTGTTAAAGTCCCCTACTATTATTGCATTATTGTTGATGTGTTTCTTTGATTTTGTTATCAATTGGTTTATATAGTTGGCTGCTCCCACGTTGGGGGCATAGATATTTAAAATTGTTAAATCTTCTTGTTGGACAGACCCTTTGAGTATGATATAGTGTCCTTCCTCATCTCTTATTATCATCTTTGGCTTAAAATCTAATTGATCTAAGGATTGCCACTCCTGCTTTCTTCTGATGTCCATTAGCATGGTAATTCTTTTCCACCCCCTCACTTTAAATCTGGAGGTGTCTTCGGGCTTAAAATGAGTTGCTTGGAGGCAACATATAGATGGGTTTTGGTTTTTTATCCATTCTGATACCCTGTGTCTTTTGACAGGGGCATTTAGCCCATTAACATTCAGGGTAACTATTTAGAGATATGAATTTAGTGCCATTTTATTGCCTGTAAGGTGACTGTTATTGTATATGGTCTCTGTTCCTTTCTGATCTACCACTTGTAGGCTCTCTCTTTGCTTAGAGGACCCCTTTCAAGATTTCCTATAGAGCTGGTTTGGTGTTTGTAAATTCTTCAGTTTTTGTTTGTCCTGGAAGCTTTTAATCTCTCCTTCTATTTTCAATGATAGCCTAGCTGGATATAGTATTCTTGGCTGCATGTTTTTCTCGTTTAGTGCTCTGAAAATATCATGCCAGCTCTTTCTGGCCTGCCAGGTTTCTGTGGATGTCAGCTGCCAATCTAATATTTTTACCATTGTATGTTACAGACTTCTTTTCCCGGGCTGCTTTCAGGATTTTCTTTTTGTCACTGAGACTTGTAAATTTTACTATTGGGTGACGGGGTGTGGGCCTATTCTTATTCATTTTGAGGGGTGTTCTCTGAACCTCCTGAATTTTGATGCTTGTTCCCTTTGCCATATTGGGGAAATTCTCCCCAATAATTCTCTCCAGTATACCTTCTGCTCCCCTCTCTCTTTCTTCTTCTTCTGGAATCCCAATTATTCTAATGTTGTTTCGTCTTATGGTGTCACTTATCTCTCGAATTCTCCCCTCGTGGTCCAGTAGCTGTTTGTCCCTCTTTTGCTCAGCTTCTTTATTCTCTGTCATTTGGTCTTCTATATCGCTAATTCTTTCTTCTGCCTCATTTATCCTAGCAGTGAGAGCCTCCATTTTTGATTGCACCTCATTAATAGCTTTTTTGATTTCAACTTGGTTAGATTTTAGTTCTTTTATTTCTCCAGAAAGGGCTTTTATATCTCTCGAGAGGGTTTCTCTAATATCTTCCATGCCTTTTTCGAGCCCGGCTAGAACCTTGAGAATTGTCATTCTGAACTCTAGATTACCAATGTCTGTATTGATTAGGTCTCTAGCCTTTGGTACTGCTTCTTGTTCTTTTTTTTGTGGTGAATTTTTCCGTCTTGTCATTTTATCCAGATAAGAGTATATGAAGGAGCAAATTAAATACTAAAAGGGTGGCAACAACCCCAGGAAAATATGCTTTAACCAAATCAGAAGAGATCCCAAATCGTGAGGGGGGAGAAAGGGAATAAAAAGAGGTTCAAAAAGGGAGAAAGAAAAAAACGAAAAAGAAATAAAAAGAAAAGAATTTTAAAAAGTGAAAACGAATAAAGAATAATATAATAAAGAAAAAATATATATATTAGATAAACTAGTTAAAAACGTTATAAAAGAAAAGGGTAAAAGTTAAAAAAAATTTACTAGAAGGTGAGAAAAAAAGCAAATAATGAAAAAGAAAAAAAATTAAATTAACTGCAAGACTAAAAAAAATCACAGGGAGAAAGCCATGAGTTCCGTGCTCTGCTTTCTCCTCCTCTGAAATTCTGCTGCTCTCCTTGGTATTGAAATCACACTCCTTGGTAGGTGAACTTGGTCTGGGCTGGATTTCTTGTTGATCTTCTGGGGAAGGGGCCTGGTGTATTGATTCTCAAGTGTCTTTGCCCCAGGCGGAATTACACCGCCCTTACCAGGGGCCTGGGTGAGTAATCCGCTCGGGTTTGCTTTCAGGAGCTTTTGTTCCCTGAGCGCTTTCCATAGAGTTCCGGAGGATGGGAATACAAATGGCGGCCTCCTGGTCTCCGGCCGGAGGAGCCGAGAGCCCGGGGCCCCACTCCTCAGTGCGCCCTCAGAGAACAGCGCCCAGTAACTCCGGTCTGCCTGACCTCCGGCTGCGCTCCGAGCTCACCGAGCCTGAGACCGGTTCAAGGTAACACCTAGCTGTGATCTTACTGTCGGCTCTGTCTCTGTAGCCGGCTTTCCCGTTCCAGTACCCGCAAGCTCTGCGACACTCAGACACCCCCGATTTTTCTGTGACCCTGCGGGACCTGAGGCCACACTGACCCCGTGTGGGCTTCGCCCCGGTTTAACCTCTGGAGCGATGTCCCTCAGCGGAACAGACTTTTAAAAGTCCTGATTTTGTGCTCCGTTGCTCCGCCGCTTGCTGTGAGCCGGCCCCTTCCCCCAGGGTCTATCTTCCCGTCGCTTTGGATTCACTTCTCCACCAGTCCTACCTTTCAGAAAGTGGTTGTTTTTTTTTTCCAGAATTGCTGTTCTTCTTCTCTTCGATCTGCCGATGGATTTGCAGGTGTTTGCAATTTTTAGATAAGCTATCTAGCTGATCTCCTGGTAGCTGAAGTAGTCTCAGCCTCCTACTTCTCCGCCATATTGACTCCTCCTGATGCTGTTGTTTTCTTTTGCAAAAATAAAACTTGGTTTTTACTGTAAATAGTTTAATCATTCTTTATTGGGGATCTTGGGGCATATAATCTTCACTCACCTCAGAAAGTCAAATATAAATTACTTATTGATTGATAAATAGACACAAGGAAACCAATGTAATAAATCAAAAGGTTATTAGTGAGAAAGGTGGTTTTACATGACAAGTTAGCTAGAATTTCCTCCCTCTCTTTCTTCACCAAATTCTATAGAACTACAAGATTTATAATTATTTACTAAGTTGAAGGAATAGAATTGGAAAGAAAAGACAATGGCCTGCCATTACAGAGAGTTTATTAGGTAAGTGTTCCCAGGAACCTGAGCAAAAGCAGGTCTGAGAGGAAACGCAGGAGTTAGGACTTTCTTTTAATTTTCATAAACCAATCAGAACAACTTTTCCTTAATCTCATCAAACAGAATTCACTTCCTCTCCTTTGGGGAACTTATTAATCTAAATCATCTTACTGATCTTTCAAAGCATTCTATTGCAGTGATCTCATTTACCTTAAGAGAGCTAAACATCATCTACATAGTGATGACATCTTTCTTTCTTTCCAGTACAGATCCCTCACTTAAAAACCAGACTCATACAGCTGACTGTTTATATAAATTTTACATATTTCACATTTATCTTAAGTTGATCATGTCTAAAAATAGAGTTTTCATCTTCCTTCACTCCAAAGAAAATTTGATGTAACTTTCCTATATATGTTAATGACATATTCATATTTTCAGACCAAATGTTTTGGAGCTCCCTGATTGCTCTCTTTCTCTTGAAGTCTACATAGAATCTCTCAAAAAGTTATATCAATGTTATTTTATAACCTATCCAGGATCTAACCATTTCTGGCAACCCCCACGCTATCACCAGTCATTGTCCAAGCTACACAGAGTGGATGCTTCTAGTGTTCCTCACATATCTCCCTGGATTCCTTTGTCATTTGCTGTGAACCATGCCTCATTGATTGCTTCTACCTCTCCACAATCTCTTCGTTAGAGGCTGCTGCTGCTGCCTTCCCTCAGAGAGAGCTGGACCTGCCTGGAAAGTTATGCACTCTTTTTACCCCTACAGGCAGACTTGAGAAAGGAAAATGGAGGAAGGGATATAAATCATGTAAGAACGTGGTATTCCTTTCTAAATACTCCACTGGCTTCTCATCCCATTCAGATTAAAAGCCAGAATCCCCCATGGCCTCTAAAGGCACCTCTCCCTCTCCTCCAGTGGTTTCCCTCACTGTGGTGCTCTCTAAATATGCCAGTCACACTCTCTCCATCAGTGCCCTAATGCTCAATGCCCCTTTGATCTAGTGCCTTTCTTCCAAACACCAGAACAGTGTCCTCCCCCATTTTCTCCAACAATTGTCTCAAAATGTCCTTCTCTGTGGGCCTTCCCTGTCCACTCTGCTGAAAATGTTAACTCCTTTGTTGCACTTCCTAACTCCCTTCTGTACTCCGTTTTCCTCCATATAATTGAACACCATCTGATATATTTATTCTCACTTAGATGAATGTGTACCTCATAAGGACTGGGGCTTTTGTCTTTTGATTTTTTTTTCCATTAGAGTATTAGAGCTTCAAAAAGAACCTCACAATACATGTACAACATATATTTTTTGAGTGAATAAACACAAGAATGAATGAATTTAAAGCTATCATGACTTACTAATTTTGTGTTATTTCATGTTGGAGAGTTGACTTCAGGGTCTCCTCAGAAGAATTTTGACAGCTTCATGTCTGCTGCAACTCCCTGGTCTGCTCAGTTAAGTTTCTTGTAACCCAGAATGCTTGTAGTTTCTGTCTTTAGTTATTGCCTTTGATCTATTTTTGAATTCTTTTAAGTAAATGTTCCATTTCAACTCCTCTTGCCAGCTGCTTAAATAGCATCCTCTCACACTGCATATGCATCCAGATGAGAGGATTGTCCTAGAACATTACCCTTACTCTGGTAAATGAATGCTTTTTTTATTCCTATGTCAATTAAGACTTTTAGGTAAATGTTCTCTATATGCACCTACCTTACTGATGATGTCTGTGTTCTACATGTTTTAGGAAGAGCATTTCTTTTCATTTTGGACAATAATAAAAGCCAACACTTAATGAGTGCTTATGTTGTAAGAACTACCATACAAACTTCTCTACTCTTATATTCTTTTTGTTTTCACAACTGTCCTGCAAGTTACATCATTAATCGCAACCCCATATTGTTTTTTTTTTAAAGATTTTATTTATTTATTTGACAGACAGAGATCACAAGTAGGCAGAGAGGCAGACAGAGAGAGAGAGAAATAGGGAAGCAGGCTTCCTGTGGAGCAGAGAGCCCAATGCGGGGCTCGATCCCAGGACCCTGAGATCATGACCCGAGCCAAAGGCAGCAGCCCAAACCACTGAGCCACCCAGGCGCCCCGCAACCCCATATTCTTATTTGAGATTTTATGTAACTCAGACAATTAAAACCATGTAGTGATTTTTGTGCCAGCTTTTGTTAATTAGCATTATACCACTAGGGAATTCCCATGGTATTAAAATGCCTTATAAACCATGATTTTAATTATAACAAAGTATTCAGTGTTGTCAATGTATTTTATTTTACTATTCTTCTATTTTTGTAAATGTAGATTATTTCCCATTTTTGTTCTTTTGTTGTTGTTGTTTAAAGATTTTATTTTATCTTTTCCAGTAGTCTCTATGCCCAACAGGGGGCTCAGTCTTACAGCTCCCGATGTCAAGGGTCTCATTCTCTACTGACTTAAACAGCAAGGTGTCCCTATTCTTCTTCTTTGTTTTTTTTTAATTAAATTTATTTATTTTCAGCATAACAGTATTTATTATTTTTTCACCACACCCAGTGCTCCATGCAATCCGTGCCCTCTATGATACCCACCACCTGGTACCCCAACCTCCCATCCCCCCCGCCACTTCAAACCCCTCAGATTTTTTTTCAGAGTCCATAGTCTCTCGTGATTCACCTCCCCTTCCAATTTCCTCCAACTCCCTTCTCCTCTCTATCTCCCCATGTCCTCCATGCTATTTGTTATGCTCCACAAATAAGTGAAACCATATGATAACTGACTCTCTCTGCTTGACTTATTTCACTCAGCATGATCTCTTCCAGTCCTGCCCATGTTGCTACAAAAGTTGGGCATTCATCCTTTCTGAAGGAGGCATAATACTCCATAGTGTATATGGACCACATTTTCCTTATCCATTTCTCCGTTGAAGAGCATCTTGGTTCTTTCCACAGTTTGGCGACCATGACCATTGCTGCTATAAACATTGGGGTAGATGGCCCTTCTTTTCACTACATCTGTATCTTTGGGGTAAATACCCAGGAGTGCAATGGCAGGGTCATAGGGTAAAACCTCCCAAAAAACAAGAGCCCAGGTCCTGACAGATTCCCTGGGGAATTCTACCAAACTTTCAAAGAATAAATAACACCTATTCTCCTGAAGCTGTTTCAAAAAATTGAAGCACTTCCAGACTCTTTCTATGAAGCCAGCATCACCCTGATCCCCAAACCAGGCAAAGACCCTACCAAAAAGGAGAATTTCAGACCAATATCACTGATGAATATGGATGCTAAGATTCTCAACAAGATCCTAGCAAACAGGATCCAACAGCACATTAAAAAGATTATTCACCATGATCAGGTGGGATTCATCCCTGGGCTACAAGGATGGTTCAACATTCGCAAATCAATGAATGTGATACAACAAATCAATAAGAGAAGAGAGAAGAACCACATGGTCCTCTCAATTGATGCAGAAAAAGCATTTGACAAAATCCAGCATCCGTTCCTGATTAAAACACTTCAAAGTATAGGGATAGAGGGAACATTCCTGAACTTCATCAAATCTATGTATGAAATACTCACAGCAAATATCATCCTCAATGGGAAAAAGCTTGCACCCTTCCCGTTGAGATCAGGAACACGAAAAGGATGCCCACTCTCACCACTCTTGTTCAACATAGTATTACAAGTCCTAGCAACAGCAATCAGAAAACAAAGAGAAATATAATGTATCCAAACTGGTAATGAAGAAGTCAAACTCTCTCTCTTTGCAGATGACATGATTCTTTATATGGAAAACCCAAAAGACTCCACCCCCAAACTACTAGAACTCATACAGCAATTCAGCAACATGGCAGGATACAAAGCCAATGTACAGAAGTCAGTGGCTTTCTTATACACTAACAATGAAAATACAGAAAGGGAAAGTAGAGAATCGATTCCATTTCCTATAGCACCAAGAACCATAAGATACCTGGGAATAAACGTAACCAAAGAGGTAAAGGATCTGTACTCGAGGAACTACAGAACACTCATGAAAAAAATTGAAGAAGACACAAAAAGATGGAAGACCATTCCATCTTTGATCAGAAGAATTAACATTGTTAAAATGTCTATACTACCTAGAGCAATCTATACTTTTAATGCTATTCCGATCAAAATTCCACTGGTATTCTTCAAAGAGCTGGAGCAAATAATCCTAAATTTTGAATGGAATCAGAAGAGACCCCGCCCGAATCGCTAAGGAAACGAAGAAAAACAAAAATAAAACTGGGGGCATCACATTGCCTGATTTCAAGCTTTACTACAAAGCCGTGATCACCAAGACAGCATGGTACTGGCATAAAAACAGACACATAGATCAATGCAATAGAGTAGAGAGCCTAGATATGGACCCTCAACTCTATGGTCTAATAATCTTCAACAACACAGGAAAAATATATACAGTGGAAAAAAGACAGTCTCTTCAATAAATGGTGCTGGGAAAACTGGACAGCTATATGTAGAAGAATGAAACTCGACCATTCTCTTACACCATACACAAAGATAAACTCAAAATGGATAAAAGACCTCCACGTGAGACAGGGATCCATCAGAATCCTAGAGGAGAACATAGGCAGTAACCTCTTTGAGATCAGCCACAGCAATTTCTTTCAAGATAAGTCTCCAAATGCAAAGGAAATAAAAGCGAAAATAAACTTTTGGGACTTCATCAAAATCAAAAGCTTCTGCACAGCAAAGGAAACAGTCAAGAAAACAAAGAGACAACCCACGGAATGGGAGAAGATATTTGCAAATGACAGTACAGACAAAAGGTTGATATCCAGGATCTATAATGAACTCCTCAAACTCAGCACACACAAAACAGACAAATCATATAAAAAAAAATGGACAGAAGATATGAACAGACACTTCTCCAATGAAGACATACAAATGGCTATCAGACACATGAAAAAATGTTCATCATCACTAACCATTAGGTAGATTCAAATTAAAACCACATTGAGATACCCCCTGTTTTGTTTTTTCAAATTAATCAACTTCTTTTTAATGTGTGGGGGTAAATATGCTATAACTTTCTAGAAATGTCATAAGTAAGAATTATTAATAATTAAATTTCTTAAAACTACATAATTAATTTCATTTTTAGCTCATCAAAAAATTTCATATTTTCTCTATTATTTTCTTATGAAATAAGGAAGGAAAAAGAATAAATAGAATATATATATTTTAGTATCTAAATATTATAGAACTTAAAATTCCAAAGGAACATAATTTTAAGAAAAATAAATGAGTAAAAGCTGACATCCATTTTGCTCAGTTTGGATTATACAGGGTTAGAAATAGATGCAAGATCAATATTATCTTATTGAGGTAATAAGACCATAGTTCTTCTTTCTTATACTATATGAGAAAGTATTTTTTACTTTAAATAAACATTTAAGGTTGATTTACAACGTTAAACTTTATCTATTTAAAACAAGTAAGTTGTACTTACTTGTTTTAAATAGATAAAGTTTAAAATTAATAAAATACTAGATTTTTTAAAGAAAAATTCTAAACACAAAGGAAGTAAAACATTTAGACATTTACATCACCTTATAAGAAGGGGAGATGAACCATGAGAAACTATAGACTCTGGAAAACAATCTGAGGGTTTTGAAGGGACAGGTGTTGGGAGGTTGGGGGAGCCACGTGGTGGGTATTATGGAGGGCACATATGGCATGGAGCACTGGGTGTGGTGTATAAACAATGAATTCTGTTACACTGAAAACAAATTCATTAAAAAGAAAAGAGAAGAAAACAAAAGAAAAGAATAAATTCTGGTGTTATGATGTATATTTTTCCTATAGTTTTCTTTTTAACATTTTTGGGAAATTATTTAACATATTTTGAAAAATATTACACACATTTTTAGGCTGGCTTTCCACTTGGTATTATCTAGGTAATATTTTCTGATGGCATCAATATTTTCCAAATGTTCATTAAATGACTGTATAGGATTTCCAAAATATTTCATGATTTTCAAACAATTCTATATTGTACAGTATCTTTATGTCTCAGACCATAGGGAATATCCCTCTGGAAACAAAGACCTACTGTCATCACATTGAACCATGTTTTTCAGCTTCATTTAAATAGATGAACATCTGTGACAATTTTGTGTTGATTAGCATGCTGCTCCAAGATGGGTATGTCCTTCTCTCAGAAGACAGAAAATTTTGTGAGAGAGGACCAAGTTAACACTTGTCAATTAACTGGTTTTTTTTTTCATATTAGAGAATATTTATTTTTTAAAAATTTGTATTATCTGTACTGTCCTTTGCAAATATCTTCTCCCATTCCATGGGTTGCCTCTTTGTTTTGTTGACTGTTTCCTTTGCTGTGCAGAAGCTTTTGATCTTGATGAAGTCCCAAAAGTTTATTTTTGCTTTTGTTTCCTTTGCATTTGGAGACATATCTTGAAAGAAGTTGCTGTGTCTGATATCAAAGAGGTTACTGCGTTGTTATCCTCTAGGATTCTGATGGATTCCTCTCTCACGTTGAGGTCTTTTATCCATTTTGAGTTTATCTTTGTGTATGGTGTAAGAGAATGGTCGAGTTTCATTCTTCTACATATAGCTGCCCAGTTTTCCCAGCACCATTTATTGAAGAGACTGTCTTTTTTCCACTGTATATTTTTTACTGTGTTGTTGAAGATTATTTTACCATGGAGTTGAGGGTCCATATCTGGGCTCTCTACTGTGTGTTCCACTGGTCTACGTGTCTGTTTTTTTTTTTGGCCGGTACCATGCTGTCTTGGTGATCACAGCTTTGTAGTAAATCTTGAAATCAGGTAATGTAATGCTGCCAGTTTTATTTTTGTTTTTCAACATTACTTTATCAATTACCTTAGCAATTCTGATTCCATACAAATTTTAGGATTATTTGCTCCAGCTCTTTTAAAAATACTGGTGGAATTTTGATTGGAATGGCATTAAAAGTATAGATTGCTCTAGGCAGTAGACACATTTTAACAATGTTTATTCTTCTGATCCAAGAGCATGGAATGGTCTTCCATCTTTTTGTGTCTTTATCAATTTCTTTCAGAAGATATGAACAGACACGTCTCCAATGAATACATACAAATGGCTATCAGACACATGAATATATCTATGTTTTAGAGATTCTGAAGGCATTTCCAACGTGTAAGTGAATCTTACTGAACTTGACAGAGCCTTTGGATTTGGATTATCTTTTTGACACTGAGAACTTAACAACACAGATTTGTTATTTTAGTAGAGGTTAGTATGGTATTTCCTGAGAAGAAAAGGGAAAAAAAGAGCACAGACAAGGCAAAGGGAATACAAGTGGGAAACTTGTTTTATAAGTGAAGGTACAAGAGGAATGAAGAAAATGGATTGACTATAGACTGAATGAAAATTGATGGGTGGCAAAGAGAAATTTCACATACTTTACATTTTGGTCTACCTTTCATAGTCCATTAATGGTTAATGGAGGACAGAGGCTCAATGATATTCTAAAAGACATTGTAATATACCTATTAGAATAGCTACAATTCCAAACGCTGACAACAACAAATGTTGACATGGTTGTGGAGCAACAGCAGCTCTCATTTATTGCTGATCAAGAGCACAATGGTACAGCCACTTTGGAAGAAAGTGTGCCGGTTTTGTACAAAACTAAGCATAGTCTTACACATAAGATCCAGCAAGAACTCTCCCCGGTTTAACGCAAATGAGCTAAAAACTTACATCCACACAAAGACCTGAACACAGACATTTATAGTTTTATTCTTTACTGTCCAAACTTGGAAGCAATCAAGTTTCCTTCCATAGGAGAATGGGTAAACAAACTGTGGCACCTCCAGACAATGGAATATTATCCAGTGATAAAAAGAAGTGAGCTAGCAAGCTGCAGAAGATGTGGAGGAATGATGAAAGCTTATTGTTGAGTGAAAGAAGTCAGTGTGAAAAAGCTACATATTGTAAAATTCCAACTATGACATTCTGGCAAAGGCGATACAATGAAGAGAGCAAGTTAAGTGGTTGCAAGAGTTTGGGGAAGGAAGGGAAGAATGGGTGGAGTACAGAGGATTTTTAGTGGTTTAATGATGATTACATGATATTATGCATTTTGTTAGAACCCATAGAATAACATGACACAAGGAATGAACCTTCATATAAACTATAAACTTCAACTAATAATAACATATCGAATTGGTTCATTAATTGTAATTAATTTACCATACTAATTCAAGATGTTTAATAATGGGGGAAATGTGTGTGTGTGTGTGTGTGTGTGTGCGTGTGTGTGTGTGTGTGTGTGTGTAGGGTATAGAAACTCTGTACTTTTTGCTCAATTTTTCTGAAACTTAAAAGTACACTAAAAATGTTCTGTTAATTAAAAATAAGAGATTGGGCGCCTGGGTGGCTCAGTGGGTTAAGCCACTGCCTTCGGCTCAGGTCATGATCTCAGGGTTCTAGGATCGAGTCCCGCATCCGGCTCTCTGCTCAGCAGGGAGCCTGCTTCCTCCTCTCTCTCTGCCTGCCTCTCTGCCTACTTGTGTTCTGTCAAATAAATAAAATAAATAAAAATAAAAATAAGAGATTAAACATAATATTAGATATATGGGTGAAGAAATGAGAGGAAATAGTGAATGTAAAAATAGAGAAGAGA
Organism: Mustela nivalis; assembly: GCF_964662115.1. Lineage (NCBI taxonomy): Eukaryota > Metazoa > Chordata > Mammalia > Carnivora > Mustelidae > Mustela > Mustela nivalis. Next base: position 15,891,661 of record NC_139036.1, read on the forward strand.
TACAATATGCATTTTTAAAGATTTTATTTATTTATTTGACAGAGAGGGGGGGAGATCACACGTAGACAGAGAAGCAGGCAGAGAGAGAAGGGGATACAGGCTCCCTGCTGAGAAGAGAGCCTGATGTGGGTCTCCATCCCAGGACCCTGAGATCATGACCTGAGCCAAAGGCAGAGGCTTAACCCACTGAGCCACCTAGGTGTCCCACAATCTGCATTTTTAAATATAATTATTTATTTGACAGAGAGACAGACAGCTATCAAGCACATGCAGAGGGAGCAGCAGAGGAAGAGAGAGAAGACTCCCCACCAGAGCAGGGGGCCCAATGTGGGACCTGATCCCAGGACCCTGAGTTCATGATCTGAACTGAAGGAAGATGCTTAACTGACTGAGCCACTCAGGTGCCCCATGATGTGCATTTTGGGAAGCAATCTGGATAGATCTCATATCAGAGAAGATGGTTAGGATTTGGAAGGATAACTTTTAGTCAGCTTTGAAAGCTATTCTGAAATAAATATTTGATTGCTGTGATTTATCTTCAGTTTGTGAACAATTTCAAAGGCCATGGAACAGTACAACATAAAGAATGCAATATAATCTATGGATTTTACTTATTAATTATATATCAATATTAGTTCATCAATTATAAAAAGCAAAAATGGTTCTTATTTTTCAAAGTAATATAAAAATTAAAAAGTGTATCAATTTTGTGGCCAATGTTCTAAAATCAAAGAAAACATAGATTATTTATGTACTTATTTTCTAAAATTCCTTATTGATATCACAACAGTCAAGCTGATTCTTCTTGGTTCTCAAATGTTTCCATTTCCTTATCTCTGAAAGAGGTAAATAACTCACTTTTTAGCCTGATGAATAAGATGCTTTAATAAGATATGATAGAAGATAGAGCTTTGACTTTGACCCATTTCTTTGATTTAACTTGTAAATGAAGCACAGCAATCTAGGAAAAAAAAAACAGAGGTGAAGAAACATTTCATTGAGAAACACACCAACAGCAGATATGACTAGCATGCCTAGCTATGAAGAATTCTGTTTAGGGTCTGATATGTTCAGCCTTTGAAGATACTGCATTCCTTCTTACAAAGTAATGCAATAACTTTTAGAGGCCACTGTAATTAGGCACCAAAGCAATCTTTTTTTTATAATATAATTTTTTATTTTTTATAAACATATATTTTTATCCCCAGGGGTACAGGTCTGTGAATCACCAGGTTTACACACTTCACAGCACTCACCAAAACACATACCCTCCCCAATGTCCATAATACCACCCCCTTCTCCCAAACCCCCTCCCCCCAGCAACCCTCAGTTTGTTTTGTGAGATTAAGAGTCACTTATGGTTTGTCTCCCTCCCAATCCCATCTTCTTTCATTTATTCTTCTCGTACCCACGTAAGCCCCGATGTTGCATCACCACTTCCTCATATCAGGGAGATCATATGATAGTTGTCTTTCTCCGCTTGACTTATTTCGCTAAGCATGATACGCTCTAGTTCCATCCATGTTGTCGCAAATGGCAAGATTTCATTTCTTTTGATGGCTGCATAGTATTCCATTGTGTATATATACCACATCTTCTTGATCCATTCATCTGTTGATGGACATCTAGGTTCTTTCCATAGTTTGGCTATTGTGGACATTGCTGCTATAAACATTCGAGTACACATGCCCATTTGAATCACTACGTTTGTATCTTTAGGGTAAATACCCAATAGTTAAATTGCTGGGTCATAGGGCAGTTCTATTTTCAACATTCTGAGGAACCTCCATGCTGTTTTCCAGAGAGGTTGCACCAGCTTGCATTCCCACCAACAGTGTAGGAGGGTTCCCCTTTCTCCGCAACCTCGCCAGCATCTGTCATTTCCTGACTTGTTGATTTTAGCCATTCTGACTGGTGTGAGGTGATATCTCATTGTGGTTTTGATTTGTATTTCCCTGATGCCGAGTGATATGGAGCACTTTTTCATGTGTCTGTTGGCCATCTGGATGTCTTCTTTGCAGAAATGTCTGTTCATGTCCTCTGCCCATTTCTGATTGGATTATTTGTTCTTTGGGTGTTGAGTTTGCTAAGTTCTTTATAGATTCTGGACACTAGTCCTTTATCTGATATGTCGTTTGCAAATATCTTCTCCCATTCTGTCAGTTGTCTTTTGATTTTGTTAACTGTTTCCTTTGCTGTGCAAAAGCTTTTGATCTTGATGAAATCCCAATAGTTCAATTTTGCCCTTGCTTCCCTTGCCTTTGGCGTTGTTCCTAGGAAGATGTTGCTGCGGCTGAGGTCGAAGAGGTTGCTGCCTGTGTTCTCCTCAAGGATTTTGATGGATTCCTTTCGCACATTGAGGTCCTTCATCCATTTTGAGTCTATTTTCGTGTGTGGTGTAAGGAAATGGTCCAATTTCATTTTTCTGCATGTGGCTGTCCAATTTTCCCAGCACCATTTATTGAAGAGGCTGTCTTTTTTCCATTGGACATTCTTTCCTGCTTTGTCGAAGATTAGTTGACCATAGAGTTGAGGGTCTATTTCTGGGCTCCCTATTCTGTTCCATTGATCTATAGGTCTGTTTTTGTGCCAGTACCATGCTGTCTTGATGATGACAGCTTTGTAATAGAGCTTGAAGTCCGGGATTGTGATGCCACCAACGTTGGCTTTCTTTTTCAATATCCCTTTAGCTATTCGAGGTCTTTTCTGGTTCCATATAAATTTTAGAATTATTTGTTCCATTTCTTTGAAAAAGATGGATGGTACTTTGATAGGAATTGCATTAAATGTGTAGATTGCTTTAGGTAACATAGACATTTTCACAATATTTATTCTTCCAATCCAGGAGCATGGAACATTTTTCCATTTCTTTGTGTCTTCCTCAATTTCTTTCATGAGTACTTTATAGTTTTCTGAGTATAGATTCTGTGTCTCTTTGGTTAGGTTTATTCCTAGGTATCTTATGGTTTTGGGTGCAATTGTAAATGGGATTGACTCCTTAATTTCCCTTTCTTCTGTCTTGCTGTTGGTGTAGAGAAATGCAACTGATTTCTGTGCATTGATTTTATATCCTGACACTTTACTGAATTCCTGTATAAGTTCTAGCAGTTTTGGAGTGGAGTCTTTTGGGTTTTCCACATATAGTATCATATCATCTGCGAAGAGTGACAATTTGACTTCTTCTTTGCCGATTTGGATGCGTTTAATTTCCTTTTGTTGTCTGATTGCTGAGGCTAGGACCTCTAGTACTATGTTGAATAGCAGTGGTGATAATGGACATCCCTGCTGTGTTCCTGACCTTAGCGGAAAAGCTTTCAGTTTTTCTCCATTGAGAATGATATTTGCGGTGGGTTTTTCATAGATGGCTTTGATGATATTGAGGTATGTGCCCTCTATCCCTACACTTTGAAGAGTTTTGATCAGGAAGGGATGCTGTACTTTGTCAAATGCTTTTTCAGCATCTATGGAGAGTATCATATGGTTCTTGTTCTTTCTTTTATTGATGTGTTGTATCACATTGACTGATTTGCGGATGTTGAACCAACCTTGCAGCCCTGGAATAAATCCCACTTGGTCGTGGTGAATAATCTTTTTAATGTACTGTTGAATCCTATTGGCTAGTATTTTGTTGAGTATTTTCACATCTGTGTTCATCAAGGATATCGGTCTATAGCTCTCTTTTTTGGTGGGATCCTTGTCTGGTTTTGGGATCAAGGTGATGCTGGCCTCATAAAATGAGTTTGGAAGTTTTCCTTCCATTTCTATTTTTTGGAACAGTTTCAGGAGAATAGGAATTAGTTCTTCTTTAAATGTTTGGTAGAATTGCCCCGGGAAGCCGTCTGGCCTTGGGCTTTTGTTTGTTTGGAGATTTTTAATGACTGTTTCAATCTCCTTACTGGTTATGGGTCTGTTCAGGCTTTCTATTTCTTCCTGGTTCAGTTGTGATAGTTTATATGTTTCTAGGAATGCATCCATTTCTTCCAGATTGTCAAATTTATTGCCGTAGAGTTGCTCATAGTATGTTCTGATAATTGTTTGTATTTCTTTGGTGTTAGTTGTGATCTCTCCTCTTTCATTCATGATTTTATTTATTTGGGTCCTTTCTCTTTTCTTTTTGATAAGTCGGGCCAGGGGTTTATCAATTTTATTAATTCTTTCAAAGAACCAGCTCCTACTTTCGTTGATTTGTTCTATTGTTTTTTTGGTTTCTATTTCATTGATTTCTGCTCTGATCTTTATGATTTCTCTTCTCCTGCTAGGCTTAGGGTTTCTTTCTTGTTCTTTTTCCAGCTCCTTTAGGTGTAGGGTTACATTGTGTACCTGAGACCTTTCTTGTTTCTTGAGAAAGGCTTGTACCGCTATATATTTTCCACTCAGGACTGCCTTTGTTGTGTCCCACAGATTTTGAACCGTTGTATTTTCATTATCATTTGTTTCCATGATTTTTTTCAATTCTTCTTTAATTTCCCGGTTGACCCATTCATTCTTTAGGAGGATGCTGTTTGGTCTCCATGTATTTTGGTTCTTTTCAAACTTCCTTTTGTGGTTGAGTTCTAGCTTTAGAGCATTGTGGTCTGAAAATATGCAGGGAATGATCCCAATCTTTTGATACCGGTTGAGTCCTGATTTAGGACCGAGGATGTGATCTATTCTGGAGAATGTTCCATGTGCACTAGAGAAGAATGTGTATTCTGTTGCTTTGGGATGAAATGTTCTGAATATATCTGTGATGTCCATCTGGTCCAGTGTGTCGTTTAAGGCCTTTATTTCCTTGCTGATCTTTTGCTTGGATGATCTGTCCATTTCAGTGAGGGGAGTGTTAAAGTCCCCTACTATTATTGTATTATTGTTGATGTGTTTCTTTGATTTTGTTATTAATTGGTTTATATAGTTGGCTGCTCCCACGTTGGGGGCATCGATATTTAAAATTGTTAAATCTTCTTGTTGGACAGACCCTTTGAGTATGATATAGTGTCCTTCCTCATCTCTTATTATAGTTTTTGGTTTAAAATCTAATTGATCTGATATAAGGATTGCCACTCCTGCTTTCTTCTGATGTCCATTAGCATGGTAAATTCTTTTCCACCCCCTCACTTTAAATCTGGAGGTGTCTTCGGGCTTAAAATGTGTTTCTTGGAGGCAACATATAGATGGGTATTGTTTTTTTATCCATTCTGATGCCCTGTGTCTTTTGACAGGGGCATTTAGCCCATTAACATTCAGGGTAACTATTGAGAGATATGAATTTAGGGCCATTGTATTGCCTGTAAGGTGGCTGTTACTGTATATGGTCTCTGTTCCTTTCTGATCTACCACTTGTAGGCTCTCTCTTTGTTTAGAGGACCCCTTTCAAGATTTCCTGTAGAGCTGGTTTGGTGTTTGCAAATTCTTTCAGTTGTTGTTTGTCCTGGAAGCTTTTAATCTCTCTTTCTATTTTCAATGATAGCCTAGCTGGATATAGTATTCTGGGCTGCATGTTTTTCTCATTTAGTGCTCTGAAAATATCATGCCAGCTCTTTCTGGCCTGCCAGGTCTCTGTGGATAAGTCAGCTGCCAATCTAATATTTTTACCATTGTATGTTACAGACTTCTTTTCCCGGGCTGCTTTCAGGATTTTCTCTTTGTCACTGAGACTTGTAAATTTTACTATTAGGTGACGGGGTGTGGGCCTATTCTTATTCATTTTGAGGGGCGTTCTCTGAACCTCCTGAATTTTGATGCTTGTTCCCTTTGCCATATTGGGGAAATTCTCCCCAATAATTCTCTCTAGTATACCTTCTGCTCCCCTCTCTCTTTCTTCTTCTTCTGGATCCCAATTATTCTAATGTTGTTTCATCTTATGGTGTCACTTATCTCTCGAATTCTCCCCTCGTGGTCCAGTAGCTGTTTGTCCCTCTTTTGCTCAGCTTCTTTATTCTCTGTCATTTGGTCTTCTATATCACTAATTCTTTCTTCTGCCTCATTTATCCTAGCAGTGAGAGCCTCCATTTTTGATTGCACCTCATTAATAGCTTTTTTGATTTCAACTTGGTTAGATTTTAGTTCTTTTATTTCTCCAGAAAGGGCTTTTATATCTCTCGAGAGGGTTTCTCTAATATCTTCCATGCCTTTTTCGAGCCCGGCTAGAACCTTGAGAATTGTCATTCTGAACTCTAGGTCTGACATATTACCAATGTCTGTATTGATTAGGTCCCTAGCCTTCGGTACTGCCTCTTGTTCTTTTTTTTGTGTTGAATTTTTCCGTCTTGTCATTTTGTCCAGATAAGAGTATATGAAGGGGCAAGTAAAATACTAAAAGGGTGGCAACAACCCCAGGAAAATATGCTTTAACCAAATTAGAAGAGATCCAAAATCGTGAGGGGGGAGAAAGGGGATGAAAAGTGGTTCAAAAAGGAAACAATAAAAAAAAAAGAAAAAAGAGAAAAAAAAAAGAATTTTTTAAAAAAAGAAAACACCTAAGAAAAATATAAAAACGAAAAAAAATATATGTGTTCGATAAACTAGTAAAAAACGTTAAAAAAGAAAAAGGTAACAGTTAAAAAAAAATTTTACCCGAAGGCAAAAAAAAAAAAAAAAAATTAAATTAAATTAACCGCAAGACTAAAAAAAATCACAGGGTAAAAGCCATGAGTTCCGTGCTTTGCTTTCTCCTCCTCTAGAATTCTGCTGCTCTCCTTGGTATTGAAACTGCACTCTTTGGTAGGTGAACTTGGTCTCGGCTGGATTTCTTGTTGATCTTCTGGGGGAGGGGCCTGTTGTAGTGATTCTCAAGTGTCTTTGCCCCAGGCGGAATTGCACCGCTTTTACCCGGGGCCGGGGTGAGTAATCCGCTTGGGTTTGCTTTCAGGAGCTTTTGTTCCCTGAGCGCTTTCCGTAGAGTTCCGGAGGACGAGAATACAAATGGCGGCCTCCTGGTCTCCGGCCTGGAGGAGCCGAGAGCCCAGGGCCGCACTCCTCAGTGCGCCCTCAGAGAACAGCGCCCAGTTACTCCCATCTGCCTCACCTCCGGCCGAGCTCCGAGCTCACCGAGCCTGCGACCGGTTCAAGGTCACCCCGAGCTGCGAGCTTACTGTCGGCTCTGTCTCTGTAGCCGGCTTTCCTGTTCCAATACCCGCAAGCTCTGCGACACTCAGACGCCCCCGATCCTTCTGTGACCCTGCGGGACCTGAGGCCACGCTGACCCCGTGTGGGCTTTGCCCCGGGTAGCCTCTGGAGCGATGTCCCTCAGCGGAACAGACTTTTAAAAGTCCTGATTTTGTGCGCGGTTGCTCCGCTGCTTGCCGGGAGCCGGCCCCTCCCCCCAGGGTCTATCTTCCCATCGCTTTGGATTCACTTCTCCGCCGGTCCTACCTTTCAGAAAGTGGTTGTTTTTCTGTTTCCAGAATTGCTGTTCTTCTTCTCTTCGATCTGCCGATGGATTTGCAGGTGTTTGCAATCTTTAGATAAGCTATCTAGCTGATCTCCGGCTAGCTGAAGTAGTCTCGGCCTGCTACTTCTCCGCCATCTTGACTCCTCCCTCAGGCACCAAAGCAATCTTAAACATTTGAATGAGTGTTAGCGCCTCTCCCTGTGTCAGGGGACAATGAATGAGTGAATTGTGTCAAGTAGATAATTGAGAAATGACACAAAAGGAAAGTATACACGTGATTTTTTATATGCTTTGACCAAATTATATAAGCACCCCTTTATACTTGCTGGCATTCACATTCAAGATCTTGCCTTGAATACAGCAAACCAAACTCAACACGCCTGACACCATGAGCTACTATGGCAACTACTATGGATGCCTGGGCTACAGCTGTCGAGGTTTTGGTGGCCTGGGCTGTGGCTGTGGTTGGGGATGTGGCAGTTTCCTCAGGCTGGGCTGGGGCTGGGGAGGTTACAGATGTGGCTGCTTCTGCCCTCGGTGCTATGGAGGATATGGATTCTCTAACTTCTACTGAAATCCTGCCCTGGAAGTCCAACGTCTGAGGCCATAATGTGCTTAACTTAAATTAACCAAAATATGAATGAAGCAACATCAGCTGGGACCAAGCCAAGATGAAAAGTATTTTGCATCTTAGATTCTAGGAATATGTATCATCTTTTATTTGCCTGCTTCTTGTATCCCATACATGCACTTTCATAACTGTAGAATTTCTTAGTTTCCTTTGTAATAAATTATCCTAATTTAAAATGGAACATGCGGCTTAATTTATTTATTTATTTATTTCTTAACTGAATTCTGACTTTATCTTTCACAGTGCATTTCCCATCTTGCGTCCTTTCAAAGAAATAGTCCTGACATTCTGGTTACATGTTCCTGCAATTATCATAGCAATATAAACACAGAGTTTATGAAGATGCATCTGCTTTCCACATAACCACCTAATTTTGGTTAGTGGTATTAGTTTTGATTTAGAATCTTGAAGCTATTAATTTCTAGTTTATCTGGATCTGAAAAAAATAATTAGCAAGCAATGCTAAGATCAAATGCTATTTAAAATAATTAAGGTAGATTTGAAAGACTCAAATTTGTTTACTAAACATAAAAATAGTTTTGTTTAGCCAGATAGTAAGGTCTACCCTTTCAGTTAAACTACTCTTAGTTTATTAGCTTTACATTGGCTAGATCAGGAAAAGTAATAGCTTGATGACTTCACTGCATGACTATACTATTTAGCTTGACAGAGTAAAACAATAGCTATTCTATTTTCTTAACACTTAATAATATTTCTCCAGATTTTAGATAAATGCCTTCTGTAGCTATAAAGAAGAATAATCAATACCATTACTTGGAGCGGATATTTGACATTCCTAGTATTATACTACATTATTAGTATTTGAAATGACTGTTTTTATGTTTCTCTGCTAGATTTGGAGAAATGCTCCAGCCCATCTTTATTTCCAGGGAAAAGCTATTGCTTATGTTAAAGAGAACACCTCACAGCTTGTTCACCAATCCCAAAAGTGAGGTATATTTTCAGAGTCAAATAGGCAGAGTGTGACATAGAGAATGAAACCTGTTTGACTAATTTTATTGCTTCAGCTTGGCTGGATGGGCATGAAATATTCAAATTATCAACTATTTTTATTTTTAGATTGACCAATGGGAATGAAACAATTCTGGAAAAAAGGAGACAAAAATAATTAACTAACTTTGTGTGAGGTCATCAAAAATTTTATTAGAACCAAAAACATTAAACATTAAAAAAATGAATAAATTAGATGTTATTATGTTACAACATTATGTTTATATATAGAGAGAATTTAAAGTGGAAAAATTCCAAGTCACATGCTAAGTGGAAATAATTTTAATATATAAATCTGACAAAATGCCAACACCCAAAAATGTAATGAGTTCCTAACAAATTATAAAATGTTGATTAATTTATTAATAGCAAACAAACCCACTTAAAAATGAACAAAATACTTGAACAGGCATTTTAAAAGAGAGGATATTTAAGTGGCTTATAAGCTTATGTAAAATTCTCAATGTCATCATTGATCAGGAAAACCAAATTAAAATAATATTCAGATATCACTATGTTCCCTAAAGATGATCAAATTAAGATGTTGAAATGGCCAATGTGGGTAAGGTTGTGGAACAACTAGAACTTTCATAAGCTGCTGGTGATATTGTGAATTTAACAACTGTATTGGAAAACTATTTAGTAGAATCTGCTGAAGCTAAATATATATAGTATAAATTAGCAATGTGTGTCCCATGCATACCCAAAGTAAAGGAACACCTAGGTCTACAAAAAAACCACTAGTAAAAGGTATATAGCAGCTTTATTCATACTAGGAAGGAAAGAAGGAAGGAAGGAAGGAGGGCAGGCAGGCGGGAAGGGAGGAAGGAAGGAAGGAAGGAAGGAAAGGAAACTACACAAATATAGATTTACCAGAGCAAAATAGTATTTTTTATACTATAAATATAGTATAATATATTTAATTTATATATAATATAAATTTATAGTATAAATTGTGCTTTAGTCATACAATGGGCTACTTTGCAGCAATGAATACAACAAAACTAAAGTTATATGCAACAACAATTTATCTCACAGAGACAGTGATGTACAAAATCATTCAGGAGAGAAAAGCTGCCAGTATACCATCTGATGCCATTCATGTGATGTCAAGATGGGACAAACTTCTAGAGAGTAATACTAACTTGGTAGGGCCAAGAGAAAATTTGGGAAGCTTGAGTGTGATCAATGTAGGTGGTCTGTCAATAAAAGCAAAATATCACTAACTTGTACACTTGGGACTTGTGTATTTTATACTATATTTTAAACAACAACAACAAAAGCAAATGAAATGATGGCTTTATGTTCCTCTAAAGCAGGAAATCTATTTGAGACAATTCCTCCTTTAAACCCTCAGATGAATTTATAGAGATATTCATGTCTATGGAAGACATGATCTTTACCTGTAAGAACCTTAGAGTGCATTCACCCATTTAACTCACCTTTACTGGTTTTCTGCAGCATGCTAGTAGTTGTTCAGCAGTCAACGAGTCCAACTGGGAGAATACATAATTTCATAACTGCTTATAATCTCCAAAAAGCTGGATGGCATATTTGAAGCCATGAGAGTTTGAAAAGAATTTAGATTTTAACTCAAATTAAAAATGTATCTAAATGGACTGGGGAGACAAGATGGCGGGGAAGTAGGAGGAGGTGCCTTTTCAACCTGTACCCTAAAGTGAGCTGATTACCTACCAAAGAATTCTTATCACCCATGAAAATAGCCTGAGATCAGAATTATACACGTCTGGATCTCTACAGGGGCAGAAGACGCCAGTGGGCAGGTAAAGCAGAGTGGGAACTTCAGACTTATATTGGAAGATAAACAAAAGGGGGAGGGAGCCACCAGAGGCAACTGATTGGAAAGTAATACCCCAATCCAAGAGTGCCCTGCGTCTGGGGACCAGCATTAACTTGGAGTCTGGTTGAAAGCACTCAAAGAGAACAAAGGATTGCAGGGGAAATTGCAGGAATTGGGGCAGCTAGGGACAGGGGCTTAAGTCCCCAGGCACAGGACAGCCTCCCCTGGTGCTGAGCCAGAGAAAGTGTGGCAGAGAAACCAGGTCTTGGTCCTGAGCTGCCAGCACGCAGGAGATCACGTGGGGTCTGGTTCCTGTGAGGGGCTGGGAGCCTCGCCAGAAGGCAGAGGCTCCAGAGCCAGAGGGAAGCTGCTAGAGAGCCTGAGATGCGCCCCCACCCCACCCCGCGTGCTCTTAGACCCATGCCATTCCACCAGAGCCTGAGATGCACACACGTGCGGGTGCACCCCACACACTCCCCTGACAGAGGTGCGCGCAAGCTCAGTGCTCTTAGAGCCAGAAAGACCAGTCACTCCCAGCCTGGGCCAGCGGGAAATTCTCAGCATGCAATCGCTGCTTGGAACCTCTCTGGAAGTCTGGAGCTGCCCAGACAGCCATTGTTGCCGTGGTTTTGGGTACAAACAGAAGATCTTGCATCCCCAGGGACCGCAACTCAGAACCTGCTCTGCCAGCAGCCAAGGGGGAATTTATTTGGGCTCTGCAGCCAGACTGAGGCTTCTCTCTCAGAGGGAGGTCAGGGTGCAATTTTCTTTCCTCTAAACCTACAAAAACCATCAAAAGTGGTCAAGGCAAGGGGGGAAAAAAGTGAACAAACATAAAAACCTCCAGAGAACAAAAGCCTGAAAAAAACAGTTTCCTCAGAGCCCAACCCCTTGAGGGGGGCGGGAGGACTTAACTCAGGGAACATCATTGGCTGAAAACCCACGTGGCAGGCCCCTCCCCCAGAAAACTAACCAGGAAAGGAAAAAATTTAAAAAAAGACAAGAGAGCAACCACTACTGCTTCATAGGACAACTTTTATTTTTAACTCATTCCCACTATTCTGGTTCATTTTTTTAATATATACATAATTTTTTAACCTATTTACCATCACAATGAGATGTCCAGTACATCAAATTCCATAATAACCTTCTAATCTGAACTTTTTGATTCATACACCTGTGTTTTTCTTTTGCATTTCTATTTTTTTATTTTTTTTTAAATTTTAGTTTAGTTTAGTCTAGTTTATTCCTTTTTTATTTTTATTTTCTAATATTCATATACAGTTAAACATCAAGGTAATTCCATTTCCCCAATCAATGCTACCCCTATAGATAAACCAATTTTTAATCCCCCTTTATCTTAGGAAAGTTGAGGCCTATAACAAAGATATCAAGATACATCCAGGAAGAATCAAAACAACCTTCCTCGCCCACACTGAGAATTTATTACCACTCTCCCATCTTTTTCTTCCGCTAGTGTTTCTGTGCTTTTGTGTTTGTCCTGATAGTATATAAATCTTATACTTGGGGTTCTTTTTGATGAGGTTCTTCCTCTATTTGTATATATATATTTCTCTCTCTCTTGCCATATACTTTTATCAGTCTTTTGTTTGTCTGTTTTTGTTTGTATACTTCCTAAATCTTACCTTGGGGCCTATTTGGGCTGAAGCTTCTCTTTTATCTTCCTTTTTTCCTGTCTCTCTCTCTCTCTTTTTCTTTTTCTTTTCTTTTTTCTCTTGTTTGGGTGGGGAACCCTGATTGCTCAGAAACGTTCCAGGGTGCACCTTGACTGCACCACGGCCAATACATCCAGCTACATCCGTTCAGTCATCTCTCACCAAAATGGCTATCAGGAGGAATGCCCAACAGAAGAAAAATACAGAGGATGGGCCTTCTGCAACAGAGCTAATGGCTATCAACATAGACAATATGTCGGAAAGAGAATTCAGGCTAACAATTATCCAGGCAATAGCTAGGTTGGAGAAAGCCATGGATGACCAAATGGAATTGATTAGGGCTGAACTGAAAGTGACCAGGGAAGATGTTCACAATGTTAGGGCTGAGCTGAAAGCTACCAGGGAAGAGGTTCACAAAGCTCTCAATGAGTTCCAATCTAATCTAAATTCTCTCAAAGCTAGGGTAACTGAGACAGAAGATAGAATTAGTGATCTGGAGGACAAAAAGATAGAGAGAAAGGATCAGGAGGAAGCCTGGAACAAACAGCTTAGAGGCCACGAAAACAGAATAAGGGAAATAAATGATGCCATGAAACATTCCAATGTCAGAATTATTGGAATCCCTAAAGGGGAGGAAAATGAAAGAAGTCTGGAAGACATAGTGGAACAAGTTGTTCATGAAAATTTTCCCAATCTCACGAATGGATCCAGCGTTCATGTACTAGAGGCCAAACGGTCTCCACTCGAGATTATAGATTCCAGAAAAACATCAAGGCACCTGATAGTCATATTGAGGGATCATAATTGTAGATAAAATCTCTTGAAAGCCACTAGGACAAAAAGGATCCTTACTTACAGAGGAAAGCCCACCAGAATAACGTCACACCTGTCCACAGAGACCTGGCAAGCCAGAAAGGGCTGGCGAGATATATTCAGGGCACTAAATGAGAAGAACATGCAGCCAAGAATACTTTATCCAACAAGACTGACATTCAAAATGGATGGAGAGATAAAGAGTTTCCAAGACCGGCAAGGCTTAAAAGACTATGCAACCACCAAGACGACACTGCAGGAAATATTAAGGGGGTACTATAAAAGAGGAAAAATTTAAGAATAGCATTGAACAGAAATATAGAGACAATCTACAGAAAGAAAGAGTTCAAAGGTAACACGATGTCAATAAAAACGTATCTATCAATAATCACTCTCAATGTGAAGAGGCCTAAATGTGCCCATAAAACAGCACAGGATTGCAGATTGGATCAAACGACAGGACCCATCCATATGTTGTCCACAAGAGACCCATTTTGAACCTAAAGATACACCCAGACTGAAAGTGAAGGGATGGAGAAGCATCTTTCATGCCAATGGGCCTCAAAAGAAGGCCAGGGTAGCAATTCTCATATCAGACAAATTAGATTTTAAACTAAAGACTGTAGTCAGAGATACAGAAGGACACTACATCATTCTTAAAGGGACTATTCACCAAGATGATCTAACAATTGTAAATATCTATGCCCCCAATATGGGAGCAGCCAATTACATAAGAAAACTGTTAATCAAGATAAAGAGTCATATTGATATGAATACATTAATAGTAGGAGATCTTAACACGCCTCTCTCAGAAATAGATCATCGAAGCAGAAAATCAATAAAGAAACAAGAGCATTGAATAACACACTGAACCAGATGGACCGCATAGATATATATAGAACATTCCACCCTAAAACAACAGAATTCTCATTCTTCTCAAGTGCCACGGAACCTTCTCCAGAATAGACCATGTACTGGTCTATTCACAAATCAGGACTCAACGGATACCAAAAGACTGAGATTATTCCCTGCATATTCTCAGATCACAATGCTTTGAAACTGGAGCTCAATCACAAGGAAAAGTTCCAAAGGAACTCAAACACCTGGAAGCTAAAGCCCACCTTGCTTAAGAATGCATTGATCTACCAGGAGATCAAAGAAGAACTGAAACGATTCATGGAAAACAATGAGAATGAAGACACTTTGGTCCAAAACCTATGGGATACAGCAAAGGTGGACCTAAGGGGGAAATATATAGCCATCCAAGCCTCCCTCAAAAAAAATTGAAAAATCCAGAATACACCAGCTGTCTCTACACCTTAAAGAACTGGAGAATCAACAACAAATCAAACCAACTCCACACATAAGAAGGGAAATCATCAAGATTAGAGCAGAGATCAATGAGGTAGAAACCAGAGATAAAGTAGAACGTATCAATGAAACTAGAAGCTGTTCTTTTTTTGAAAGAATCAATAAGATCGATAAACCATTGGCCACACTAATCCAAAAGAAAAGAGAGAAAGCCCAAATTAATAAAATTATGAATGAAAAGGGAGAGATCACAACTAACACCAAGGAAGTAGAAACAATCATCAGAAGTTATTATCAACAGTTATATGCCAATAAGCTAAGCAACCTAGATGAAATGGATGCATTCTTGGAAAACTATAAACTCCCAAAATTGAACCAGGAAGAAATTGACAACCTGAATAGACTGATATCTAGTAATGAGATTGAAGCAGTGATCAAAAACCTCCCAAAAAACAAGAGCCCAGGTCCTGACAGATTCCCTGGGGAATTCTACCAAACTCTCAAAGAATAAATAACACCTATTCTCCTGAAGCTGTTTCAAAAAATTGAAGCAGAAGGAAAATTTCCAGACTCTTTCTATGAAGCCAGCATTACCCTGAAACCAAACCAGGCAAAGACCCTTCCAGAAAGGAGAATTTCAGACCAATATCACTGATGAATATGGATGCAAAGATTCTCAACAAGATCCTAGCAAACAGGATCCAACAGCACATTAAAAAGATTATCCACCATGACTGGGTGGGATTCATCCCTGGGCTACAAGGATGGTTCAACAGTCACAAATCAATAAATGTGATAAAACAAATCAATAAGAGAAGAGAGAAGAACCACATGGTCCTCTCAATTGATGCAGAAAAAGCATTTGACAAAATCCAGAATCCATTTCTGACTAAAACATTTCAAAGTACAGGGATAGAGGGAACATTCCTGAACTTCATCAAATCTATGTATGAAAGACCCACAGCAAATATCATCCTCAATGGGAAAAAGCTTGCACCCTTCCCATTGAGATCAGGAACACGACAAGGATGCCCACTCTCACCACTCTTGTTCAACATAGTATTAGAAGTCCTAGCAACAGCAATCAGAAAACAAAGAGAAATAAATGGTATCCAAATTGGTAATGAAGAAGTCAAACTCTCTCTCTTCGCAGATGACATGATTCTTTATATGAAAAACCCAAGAGATTCCACCCCCCAAACTACTAGAACTCATACAGCAATTCAGTAATGTGGCAGGATACAAAGTTAATGTACAGAAGTCAGTGGCTTTCTTATACACTAACAATGAAAATACAGAAAGGGAAATTAGAGAATCGATTCCATTTACTATAGCACTAAGAACCATAAGATACGTGGGAATAAACCATACCAAAGAGGTAAAGGATCTGTACTCGAGGAACTACAGAACACTCATGAAAGAAATTGAAGAAGACACAAAAAGATGGAAGACCACTCCATGCTCTTGGATCAGAAGAATAAACATTGTTAAAATGTCTATACTGCCTAGAGCAATCTATACTTTTAATGCCATTCCAATCAAAATTCCACCAGTATTTTTCAAAGAGCTGGAGCAAATAATCTTAAGTTTTGTATGGAATCAGAAGAGACCCTGAATCGCTAAGGTTTTGAAAAACAAAAGTAAAACTGGGGGCATCACATTGCCTGATTTCAAGCTTTGCTACAAAGCCACAATCACCACGACAGCATGGTACTGGCATAAAAACAGACACATAGACCAGTGGAACAGAGTAGAGAGCCCAGATATGGACCCTCAGCTCTATGGTCAACTAATCTTCGACAAAGCAGGAAAAAACATACAGTGGATAAAAGACAGTCTCTTCAATAAATGGTGCTGGGAAAACTGGACAGCTATATGTAGAAGAATGAAACTCGACCATTCTCTTACACCATACACAAAGATAAACTCAAAATGGATAAAAGATCTCAACATGAGACATCAGAATCCTAGAGGAGAACATAGGCAGTAATCTCTTCGATATCAGCCACAGCAACTTCTTTCAAGATATGTCTCCAAAGGCAAAGGAAACAAAAGTGAAAATAAACTTTTGGGACTTCATCAAGATCAAAATCTTCTGCACAGCAAAGGAAACAGTCAAGAAAACAAAGAGGCAACCCACGGAATGGGAGAAGATATTTGCAAATGACAGTACAGACAAAAGGTTGATATCCAGGATCTATAAAGAACTCCTGAAACTTAACACACACAAAACAGACAATCATATCAAAAAATGGGCAGAAGATATGAACAGACACTTCTCCAATGAAGACATACAAATGGCCATCAGACACATGAAAAAATCTTCATCATCACTAGCCATCAGGGAGATTCAAATTAAAACCACGTTGAGATACCACCTTACACCAGGTAAAATGGCCAAATTTAGCAAGACAGGAAACGACATGTATTGGAGAGGATATGGAGAAAGGGGAAGCCTCTTACACTGTTGGTGGGAATGCAAGTTGGTGCAACCACTTTGGAGAACAGTGTGGAGATTCCTCAAGAAATTAAAATCGAGCTTCCCTATGACCCTTCCATTGCACTACTAGGTATTTACCCCAAGGATACAGATGTAGTGAAACGAAGGGCCATCTGTACCCCAATGTTTATAGCTGCAATGGCCACGGTCACCAAACTGTGGAAAGAACCAAGATGCCCTTCAACGGATGAATGGATAAGGAAGATGTGGTCCATATACACTATGGAGTATTGTGCCTCCATCAGAAAGGATGAATACCCAACTTTTGTAGCAACATGGACGGGACTGGAAGAGATCATGCTGAGTGAAATCAGTCAAGCAGAGAGAGTGAATTATCATATGGTTTCACTTCTTTGTGGAGTATAACAAGCAAGGAGGACAAGGGGAGATGGAGAGGAGAAGGGAGTTGGGGGAAATTGAAAGGGGAGGTGAACCATGAGAGACTATGGACTCTGAAAAACAATCTGAGTGTTTTGAAGGGGCAGGGGGTGGGAGGTTGGGGGATCCAGATGGTGGGTATTGGAGAGGGCACGGATTGCATGGAGCACTGGGTGTGGTGCAAAAATAATGAATACTGTTAGGCTGAAAAAATAAAAAAAATTAAAAATGTATCTAAATGTATCGAATGGGGCTCAAGCAGGATTCAGGTCAGTCTTGCATTTAAGGGATTAACTTCTTGGAGTGAGCTGAAGGACTTTTTGCCTTCAATGGGTCTTTTACTCTACCCTGCCTTTTTACATTATACTTATATTTTTGGAGATTCTGAAGACATTTCCAATATTAAAACCTCTTTTTCACAGGGTATTAGGTATTTTTTCTCAGTGTCTAAGATCTTAATAAGCATTTCATATATTAGTAGACAGTTAACTATTTTCTGAGACAGAAAACAAAACACAAAATAGGCAAAAAGATGTAATGAGTGCTGAGTATTATATGGAATTGGTGAATAACTGAACTCTACATCTGAAACTAATATACTATATATTAATTAATTGAATTTAAATAAAATAAGATAAAAAACATAGGCAAAGAGAATACAAAGACAAAAATATCATGGTAAGAGTGAAGATATATATGGAATAATTTAAGTATGAATTGTATAAATAATGGAGGGAAGCCAAAGAAAAATTGTATATATTTCATTATTTCTCCTATTTCCCAGACCCTACTGGGGACTGAGAGGAACTGAGACAAAGTGATATTTGAAAACTGATTGGATAAGAAGGTAAATAATGGATTAGGGAAAAGGGAGGAAAAAGTGCCTATACAACAGGAGGCAGATGTAATCTATTTTTGGATAGAAGATATGCCAGAAAGGGAGTCTAGGTGTGAAAAAAAGGAATTTTGAATAATCTTTAATGTTGCTTATGATTTTTGATTACTCTGATTTGTCTTTAATATTTATTACTTCATGTTGTTAATCCAAATGTTAATTTTCCAAACTAGTATGCAAAATCAGAAAAGAGAATATTTTTATGGTGGCCAATGTTATAAAATAAGAGAAAAATGATAGCTTTATTTTAACTTCTTTTTTTTCCCCCTGAAATTCTATACTGGTGTGCACAGCAGGTGAGCTGATGCCTCCAGACTTTCAAATGTTTCTTTAGCTTTGATAAAAAGTAGTAGATGACTTTGAAGGGATATAGTAAATTTTAACTCCTTGAATTTAACCAATTTCTTTCATTTAATCTTAAATGAAGCATAACAATTCAAGATAAGCCAAAGATGATGCAATATTTAATTTTAAAGCATAACACTTCCAAATGTGTTATTTAATATCCCTGGCTATAATGAATTTTATTTTGTCTGGGGTGTCCAGACTTTGAAAATACAACAATTCTTTCTCATAAAAAGGATGCAGTATGTTTAAGGGACACCATGCCTAGGCAACAATGCAAATTCAAACACTTTCGTGAGTTTGAGGGGCTCTTCATATGTCAAGATTGTGTCAGACAGGGGTAACACATAGAATGACTCAAAAATAGGTGGTATGTATTTTACCACATGATCTGCTCAGGGGATATAAGCATCACTCTATACATGTTGCCATTGATACTCAAAATCTTCTTTGAACAGCAAAACAACTCACCACCCTTGATGCCAGGAGCCATTGCACCAACTACTATGGAGGTCTAGGTTGTGGCTGTGGAAGCTTTTATGACCTGGACTGAAGATATAGCTGGGGATGGGCCAATTTCCCCAGACTGGACCATGGCTGTGGCTGGAGGGGCCACAGATATGGCTGCTGTCTCCCACTATGCTATGGAGGATATGGATTCTCTGGCTTCTACCAAACTCCTGTGTCATCTAAAATTACAAGGGACTTGTAATTTTACCAAAACTGAGTGCAGTATCTGAACATTCAATATTATGCTGGGATTATTTCCACAAATATATTTATCTTTTCAGAATTTTGTACTTTTCAATATATTCCTACATCTTCCTCATAACTTCAGAATCCTCTTCTTTTGCTTTTATAACTGATTAGATTATCTGTTCCCCTTCTAATAAAATATCACCTTTGAAAATGAAATATAGTTTTTATTTTGTTCATGGAACTCAAGTGTATGAAAATGATATACTGCTATTATTTTTAGCCCTATAAGACACATCCGCAGACTTTGGAACTATTACCCGATTAAGTGTGAAATGATGGAGCCACATTATGGTTATTTTACCTGCTCTGTATGTTGAGACTCCACAAGACCCAGATGGGATCAACTGAAAGGAAAATGCTACTCAATTGTCAATGAGGGAAGCAATTTCCCTGGTTTAGAGCATTCTTTTTCATATACCTCACAAATGTGCATACAACTAGATGTAAAAACTAATAATTCTAGAATGAAATGAAAAAAAGTTTAAATGGTTAGTAATTTAATATTTTCCAAACTCTTGCTTTTATTTAGATAATGTTTAGATTTAAGTCAACAACAAAAAGCTAAGGCAATTTAATATATCTATGTATTTATTTATCAAATATATGTGTTTTATATAAGTCAAATCACATTTTAAATTCAGAATAATGCATAATAAATCTTTCCACTTATTCAGAATTCATTTGGCTTTTTTTATTTTAAGGACAATAAAATGATAATAGATGAAACATTTTTACTAGTCTAATTATAAAATAAACCTCCTTTCCAAGAGTTTTTGAATTTGAATAATCTCATCCTGTGTATCATACTCTTCAGCACATTATTTCATTTGACATTTGCATCAAGCAGCTGACCTATAAGTCAGTAATGAATCGGGATAAATTTTTTCCTGTGAGATCATTTAACTCAAAGCATTTTAAGATTTTTTAGTTAGTTCTCTTACATTCTTACTGTATTTTCACAACTAGACACGACATTCTTCTCTACCACCATTCTCATTTCGAAGAACTTTTTTCAGCTCAATAAGGAAAGAAACAACAAGACATAATTTTGAACTAATTTATTTTTTAGCTTAAACTAATGTTAAACACAGCTGAATATTCAAAGTCTTCTAATAGATATGAATTTTCTCTGATAAAATTAAGCAGAAGTGGAGATCTTACTGATGAAATAAGGAAAAAGATATAAAGAAATACCATTTTTTTCCCTAAAATCAAATGATATATTCAGGTAACAGTAAAAAATTAAGACATTTTTTAAATGTCAAAATTGGTAAAGTATATTTGATCAAATTAAATAACAGGGTCATAAACTTTCCAAAACTAGACATTAAATGACAGCAAAGCTATGCATCTTATCTTTCAGGTAAACATACACCCACACACCCACACACCCTCAAACAAACACACACACTGAGTAAAGTAATAGGCTTCTATAGCGTTAGGTATAGAATTTGAGGCTCTAGTAACAGAATCAGGACCAAGGCCAATGTCTTCTGAATCTAGGTGCAACAATGTAGCTTCCTCTGCCCTGTGTTTTCTCCCTGTATTTATTTTTTTAATTTTTTTTATAAACATATAATATATTTTTATTCCCAGGGGTACAGATCTGTGAATCAACAGGTTTACACACTTCACAGCACTCACCATAGCACATACCCTCCCTAATGTCCATAACCCCACCACCCTCTCCCAACACCCCTCCCCCCAGCAACCCTCAGTTTGTTTTGTGAGATTAAGAGTCATTTATGGTTTGTTTCCCTCTCAATCCCATCTTGTTTCATTTATTCTTCTCCTACCCCCTTAACGCCCCATGTTGCATTTCCACTTCCTCTTATCAGGGAGATCATATGATAGTTGTCTTTCTCCGATTGACTTATTTCACTAAACATGATACCCTCCAGTTCCATCCACATCATCACAAATGGCAAGATTTCATTTCTTTTGATGGCTGCATAGTATTCCATTGTGTATATACACCACATCTTCTTTATCCATTCATCTGTTAATGGACATCTAGGTTCTTTCCATAGTTTGGCTATTGTGGACATTGCTGCTATAAACATTCGGGTGCACGTGCCCCTTTGGATCACTACGTTTGTATCCTTAGGGTAAATGCCCAGTAGTGCAATTGCTGGGTCATAGGGCAGTTCTATTTTCAACATTTTGAGGAGCCTCCATGCTGTTTTCCAGAGTGGCTGCACCAGCTTGTATTCCCACCAACAGTGTAGGAGGGTTCCCCTTTCTCCGCATCCTCGCCAGCATCTGTCATTTCCTGACTTGTTGATTTTAGCCATTCTGACTGGTGTGAGGTGATATCTCATTGTGATTTTGATTTGTATTTCCCTGATGCAAGTGATATGGAGCACTTTGTTATGTGTCTGTTGGTTATCTGGATGTCTTCTTTGCAGAAATGTCTGTTCATGCCTTCTGCCCATTTCTTGATTGGATTATTTGCTCTTTGGGTGTTGAGTTTGCTAAGTTCTTTATAGATTTTAGACACTAGCCCTTTATCTAATATGTCATTTGCAAATATCTTCTCCCATTCTCCCTGTATTTTGAAAGTTCTGCTTAGCTTCTATGAACATACGTGCCTTTATGAGGATGTGAAGTATTACATTTTTTAGATAGAAAAACCACTACTGTGGGCGCCTGGGTGGCTCAGTGGGTTAAGCCGCTGCCTTGGCTCAGGTCATGATCTCAGGGTCCTGGGATCGAGGCCCGCATCGGGCTCTCTGCTCAGCAGGGAGCCTGCTTCCTCCTCTCTCTCTCCGCCTGCCTCTCTGCCTACTTGTAATCTCTGTCTGTCAAATAAAATAAATAAAATCTTAAAAAAAAAAGAAAACCACTACTGTAACATTTTATTGTTATGATGTAGAGAATTTAAACTTACTTTCAATGTTAGTTTGATCTGTATTTCATCTATATCTCTATGCATCTCTCCATCTCTATTAGAAATCTTCCTTCAAAGGCACAGACTTATTCAGTCTACATAAAAATAACTTTTCTTGGCCATCAGTTATCACTTAGTCTTTTAGTTAATCCAGTCTGGGTGTTGTGGTCTATCAGTGTACATAGCAAATGAGATACAGTTGTAGAGCTCCACTATTTCACACTTGATGAGGTAATAGTTCCACAGTCTATAAACATTCCCTAGAAGGCAAACAAACAAACAAACAAACACAAAAACAGCCATCTGTGTCATTAGATTGAGAAACATTGTCTATGACACTCCTAGTAAGGTGCATTATCATATACTATTACACCCTATTTTATGATTTAATTAATTTTTGTCTGAGAAGGAAAAATATTTTGAGTTTATAACAGAAGTGCCACTTTGGAAAACAGTGTGAAGATTCCTTAAGAAATTAAAAATAGAGCTTCCCTATGACCCTGCATTTGCACAACTGGCCCAAAGATACAGACTAGTGAACAGAAGGACCATATGTACCCCAACATTAATAGCAGCAATGGTCACAGTCACCAAACTGTGGAAAGAACCAAGATGCCCTTCAACAGATGAATCGATAAAGAAGATATGGTCCATATATACAATGGGATATTAAGCCTCCATCAGAAAGGATGAATACCCAATTTTTGTATCAACATGGAGGGGACTAGAGGAGATTGTGTTCAGTGAAATAAGTCAAGCAGAAAGAGTCAATTATCATATGGTTTCACTTACTTGTGGAGCATAAGGAATAACCCATAGGACATTGGGTGAAGAGGAGGAGAAGTGAGTTGGGGGGATCTGGAGAGAAAGATGAACCATGAGAGACTGTGCACTCTGAGAAAAATACTGAGGGTTTTGGAGGGGAGGGGTTGCGGGTTTGGGAGGGCCTAGCAGTGGGTATTAAGGAGGGCATGTATTACAAAGAGTACTCGTTGTAGTGAATAAACAATAAAACTTGGAACACTGAAAAAATCCAATTAAATAAGAAAAAGTGTCCTTACTTTCAAATAAAAACTATAATTTGGCCAGTGGAGAATATATTTTCATCATTTCATACATCAGTACAGGATCTGACTTTCACATCAAGTCATTGTTTCCTTGTAAAAAGTTCCTGAAAAGAGAATGAAAAAGAACCATCTAAGTCATTGAGTCCACCAAATTAAGAGAAAAACAAACAAAAACTTTAAAAAAATACATTTCTCAGTTTTCAAAGATAATCCATATTCAAAGGAGATTACCATTTTTCATATTTTTTAACTCAGGAAAAAAGCAATAAAAATATTTAGTTAATATATTTGATAGTATTTCACAACTTCTTATTCTTAATCACATACTCCTTTTCTTCTTTGAAAATACATCAATAAGGATACATTTCATTTTTGAGCTTTTTAAAAAAACTGTGAAATGTGTTTATTTTTGTCTTATATGGACATAGTTATTTACATTAGAAATAAGCACATAAATTAGTCATCGCAGTCAAACAATCTAGTAGATTCATTTAACCATTCATGGGATTCTTAAACTCATTAGATTTATTTTTGACTGTTTGGCTTCAAAATGACTCTTTGAGAATTAAAAAAAATTTTCCAACTCTTTTTTCACAATGAAAAGTAGAAATAGAATAAATTTTGATAAGAAGGAAAAAGGATTTAACAGCCAAGGCAAATACTGGGTTAAATATTTCTTTAAAACTTGAAAACTGTGGCACCTGGGTGGCTCAGTGGGTTAAAGCCTCTGCCTTTGGCTCAGGTCACGATCCCAGGGTTCTGGGTTCAAGCCCCGCATCCGGCTCACTCCTCAGCAGGGAGTCTGTGTCTTCCACTCTTTCTCTACCTGCCTCTGCCTACTTGTGATCTCTGTCTGTCAAGTAAATAAATAAAATCTTAAAAAGAAACCTTGAAAACCATTTTAATCCATATTCCATCTTAGAGAATAGCTACAATTTATAGCATGTAGAATACAACTTTTCATTAATTCACCAAATGTTTTTGTTTGTAAGAACAATTAAAAAATCCAGCTGGGAGAATGAATTATCAAAAATGGTATTGGAGCACCTGAATGGCTCAGTTGCTTAAGTGTCTGCTTTATGCTCAGGTCATAATACCAGGGTCCTGGAGACACTCCAACATTGGGCTCCTTACTCAGCAGGGTGTCTTCCTCTCCCTCTGCTTCTCTGCTTGCTCATGCTCTCTTTCTCTCACTTTCTCTCTCTTTCAAATAAATAAATAATATATTTTAAAATGTTACAAAAACACGAAGTCAGGAAGTTCTGTGCACCCCATGTTCTTTGCAGCATTATTTACAGTAGTCATGTGTGTAAGCAACCTGTGTCCATCAATGGTCAAATGGATAAAGAAAGAATAATACACACACACCACACACACACATGCATGTACACAAAGAATGGAGTATTACTCATCCATAAAAAAGAAGGTAATCTTGCCATTTATAAGAATCTGGATGGACCTTGATGGCATATGCTAAGTGAAGTAAGTCAAGAGAAAGACATATATTTTGTGATCTCATATATATGTAGAATAAAAAAAAAACTAAATACTGAGCTCATAGATTGGTAGTTGCTAGAAGCAGAGGATGGGGGGGTAGAAGTAAAAATGGGTGAAAGGGGTTAAAAGGCATAAATCAGTTATAAAATAAGTGAGTCATGATAACTATTATAGTTATAAAATAAGTAGTCATGATAACTATAGCTAATACTACTGCATTGTATATTTGAAAATCTCTAGAAGAGTAAATCTTGAAAGTTCTCATCACAAGAAGAATTATAACTGTGTATGGTGGTCAGTGTTATTTAGACTTATTGTAATCATTTCCCCTTACATACAAATATCAAAACATCATGTTGTATACCTGAAACTTGTGTAATATTATATGTCAATTACATTTCAATAAATAAAATGTTACTTATAAATTTCAAACCAAAACAATACAATACAACAATAACAAAACAAAATGTTCTGTAACATGTCTAAGGTCATGTAAAGTAAACACACTGTTAAAGACCCAAGTCCAAGATCTGATCATACTCCAGTGGGGCTTAAACTATGTATTTGGTTTACTATCTTCACAGAGTGAGCTGAGCAACCAGTGAGCACTGGCCTTCTACCTTCCTTGTTTCCTGACTCAGTCATTTCCTAATTGCACATTAATACCTGGGGATTTTCAATTAAGAGACTCTGTTAAAAATGTTATATGATTTTTAAAAGTATATATGTTAAAAAAAAAAAACTCGAGCCTTAATAAATGAGTAATAGCATTAAAAAAAAAGTTTTCTTATTGCCTGAGAAAAAAATAAAATGTGGACCCACGCATAATTGGTAGAGAAAATATAAGAATAAAGATACCATGATGAAATTAGGGGTATGAACAGAGGGATGAAATACTGAGTGGAACACATGGGTAAGAACAAAAGGCCTAACTGCTGTGATTATGTATTGGAGAGGAATATAAAATGAGATTATGAGATTTAAAGAGAGGTTTGACAAAAGATATGACATATATATTATGAAGAAAGGTGAAGAAGAAAAAATGATTACTGTAAACCATGAGCCAAGGTCATCTTCATTTTAAACTAATACTTTCAAAGAACCAGCTCCTAGTTTTGTTGATTTGTTCTATTGTTTTTTTGGTTTCTATTTCATTGATTTCTGCTCTGATCTTTATGATTTCTCTTCTCCTGCTGGGCTTAGGGTTTCTTTCTTGTTCTTTCTCCAGCTCCTTTAGGTGTAGGGTTAGGTTGTGTACCTGAGACCTTTCTTGTTTCTTGAGAAAGGCTTGTACTGCTATATATTTTCCTCTCAGGACTGCCTTTGTTGTGTCCCACAGATTTTGAACCGTTGTATTTTGATTATCATTTGTTTCCATGATTTTTTTCAATTCTTCTTTAATTTCCCGGTTGACCCTTTCATTCTTTAGAAGGATACTGTTTAGTCTCCATGTCTTTGGGTTCCTTCCAAACTTCCTTTTGTGGTTGAGTTCTAGCTTTAGAGCATTGTGGTCTGAAAATATGCAGGGAATGATCCCAATCTTTTGATACCGGTTGAGTCCTGATTTAGGACCGAGGATGTGATCTATTCTGGAGAATGTTCCATGTGCACTAGAGAAGAATGTGTATTCTTTTGCTTTGGGATGAAATATTCTGAATATATCTGTGATGTCCATCTGGTCCAGTGTGTCGTTTAAGGCCTTTATTTCCTTGCTGATCTTTTGCTTGGATGACCTGTCCATTTCAGTGAGGGGAGTGTTAAAGTCCCCTACTATTATTGTATTATTGTTGATGTGTTTCTTTGATTTTGTTATTAATTGGTTTATATAGTTGGCTGCTCCCACGTTGGGGGCATAGATATTTAAAATTGTTAAATCTTCTTGTTGGACAGACCCTTTGAGTATGATATAGTGTCCTTCCTCATCTCTTATTATAGTCTTTGGCTTAAAATCTAATTGATCTAAGGATTGCCACTCCTGCTTTCTTCTGATGTCCATTAGCATGGTAATTCTTTTCCACCCCCTCACTTTAAATCTGGAGGTGTCTTCGGGCTTAAAATGAGTTTCTTGGAGGCAACATATAGATGGGTTTTGTTTTTTTATCCATTCTGATACCCTGTGTCTTTTGACAGGGGCATTTAGCCCATTCACATTCAGGGTAACTATTGAGAGATATGAATTTAGTGCCATTGTATTGCCTGTAAGGTGACTGTTACTGTATATGGTCTCTGTTCCTTTCTGATCTACCACTTGTAGGCTCTCTCTTTGCTTAGAGGACCCCTTTCAATATTTCCTGTAGAGCTGGTTTGGTATTTGCAAATTCTTTCAGTTTTTGTTTGTCCTGGAAGCTTTTAATCTCTCCTTCTATTTTCAACGATAGCCTACCTGGATATAGAATTCTTGGCTGCATGTTTTTCTCGTTTAGTGCTCTGAAAATATCATGCCAGCTCTTTCTGGCCTGCCAGGTCTCTGTGGATAAGTCAGCTGCCAATCTAATATTTTTACCATTGTATGTTACAGACTTCTTTTCCCGGGCTGCTTTCAGGATTTTCTCTTTGTCACTGAGACTTGTAAATTTTACTATTAGGTGACGGGGTGTGGTGAAGGCAGACTTTTGAGTGAAAGAATTTCATTAGGTTTTCAAAGCAATTTTTTATGAACAAAGATGTCATCTCTCACTTAACTCGCTGGGGTAGATGAATATAATTGTATGGTAACAGTCCCTGTAAGATTGGTGTTTTATTTGTCCTATCCTCTCAAGATATTGTATCAAATGGGTAACACAGTGAGAATTTTGTTCTGTTTAAAGTTCCAAAAAAAAACTTTGTGGTCTGGAAGGCATATTTATTTTGTCCCAAGTTTAGGAACCCAGTTGAGAACAGAAAAAACAAAAACAAAAACAAACAACAACAAAAAAACCCTACAATCCTTAATATCTGTTTCATTTTCCAAATCTTGTGGACCTTATAGAAGAAATAACCCACTAAGAACTCTTAATTGGTAAGAAAGCTAAATGGGCATCTTACATATTTGGATTTTGGTTTTCTTTTTATTTTTAATTTATTTTTTATTTATTTTCAGTATAACAGTATTCATTATTTTTGCACCACACCCAGTGCTCCATGCAATCCGTGCCCTCTATAATACCCACCACCTGGTACCCCAACCTCCCACCCCCTGCCACTTCAAGCCCCTCAGATTGCTTTTTAGAGTCCATAGTCTCTTATGGTTCACCTCCCCTTCCAATTTCCCCCAACTCCCTTCTCCTCTCTAACTCCCCATGTCCTCCATGCTATTTGTTATGCTCCACAAATAAGTGAAACCATATGATAATTGACTCTCTCTGCTTGACTGATTTCACTCAGCATAATCTCTTCCAGTCCCATCCATGTTGCTACAAAAGTTGGGTATTCATTCTTTCTTATGGAAGCATAATACTCCATAGTGTATATGAACCACATCTTCCATTCATCCATTGAAGAGCATCTTGGTTCTTTGAAAAGATTTTGGTTTTCTTATAGTACAAGTACGCAAGCTGTTTTCGTGTGTACAGGTTTTTGATATAAGAATGAAGGGTCCAGGGGCACC
Organism: Mustela nivalis; assembly: GCF_964662115.1. Lineage (NCBI taxonomy): Eukaryota > Metazoa > Chordata > Mammalia > Carnivora > Mustelidae > Mustela > Mustela nivalis. The sequence continues at coordinate 15,920,190 of NC_139036.1, forward strand.
TGGGTGGTTCATTCAGTTGTCTGCCTTCAGTTCAGGTCATGATCTCAGAGTCCTGCAATCCCACCCTGTTGTGGGCTCTCTGATCTGCAGGGATTCTGCTTCTCCCTCTGCTGTTCCCCTTGCTTCTGCTCTCTCACTCACACATTCTTTCTCTGAAATAAAGTAAAGTAAAATAAAATAATAAAATAAAATAAAATAAAGTGCCCAGGGGCATCTGCATGGTTCAGTCAGTTAAGTGTCTGACTTCTGCTCAGGTTGTGATCTCAGGTCCTGGAATAGAGTCCTGTGTGGAACTCTCTGCTCAGTCATGAGTCTGCTTCTCCCTCTCTCCCTGCCCCTCTTCCCCACATGCTCATGCTCTTGCTCTCTCTCAAATAAATAAAACCTGGGGGAAAAAAGAATAAAGGGTCCAATATTTTCAGGAGTACATTGAAGATTACATTGAAAAAATACTAAAGTTGAAGAATCCTCACCCTGAAGTTGACTTGCTTTTTGATAGAAGTCATCAATAAATTATCAAAAGATCTTCATCCCCATAAAGTTTAAGTAAATTTTTGGTAGGGTTGATGTTTTGATAACAGAAGAATAAGTACTACACATAAAAAATGGTCCTTTGTTCTATTAGTTTCCATTCATAGGGTAGGAATTTTACTACAGAAGGTAAATAAAATCAAGTAATTAAAAAAGTGTCTACCCCATGTAGACTTCAAAGAAAGTTCAAATGTTGGAAGAATTCATAGTCACAAATGATCTTTATAAATTAAAATGGGGTGGGAGGGAATCAGAACAGATGGTAATATGAAATAAAGAATGAATGCCTTTGGGACCTCTGATGTGACACATGTATCAAGTGACATATATATTCTGCCTAGAAGACTAGTATTATAAGTATTTTTCTAAACCCTCCTATCAAGTGCAGCATTGATGACCACAAGTAGAGTAGTTCACAAGTGCAAAAAATGGCTTAAAATAACCTATCGGAATGGGCAAACCTCATAAGATACCCATCTTCAAAAACTGATATGTTGTCCAATGGACATGAGCTGAGACTTACTCTAGAAAGAACTGAGATTGCTAGGTGGAAGTTTTAAAGGAAGATTCAGTTAAAAATATAAAACAAGTCACTTTTTTAGGTAATGAGATTTCCATCTTGAGGGCACTGGGAATACCTTGTCAAGATATTTTAATGTGATTCCAGTTTGGTAGAGGACTGGGGATAACTGCTAAACCCCCAAATTGTAAACTTCATGGGTCTGAACACTTTGAGTAGACAAAATGGTTTTCAAGCATTTTCATTTATCACTTATATCAGCTATTTCTGTGGAAGAATATTCTATGAGTCAGATATTAGGTAATTCCTGAATATTCTTTTCTCAACAAAATGGAGGTTTATGCACCACAACACTTTCGTTCAGAAGTGGAAGGGTACACTTTAGTGTAAAAGGAATGCATCAAACAGCCCAGGAGCCATGGCAAGATGAACCTTCTCAATCAAGGTATCAATCTTCATTACCCTACTATGTAGAAGTGGAATACAAGTCATAGAACAAGAAAAAATATGACCATTATTTTAGAAATTTTGTAATACTTGTCAGAAACACCTGAAAACAGTTTAAGTCAAAGTGATGTATGTTGCTTTCCAAGGCAAGGAAGAATCTCCATAAGATGGCTGCTTTGGCTGGCGATTCACAGACCTGTACCCCTGGGGATAAAAATATATGTTTATAAAAAATTAAAAATAAAAAAAAAGATTTACTATGTTAACAACTTAAAAAAAAAAGATGGCTGCTTTGGTCCAATACTTCAAAGCAATTACCTTATAAACTTTCTTTAGAACAAGATTCTAAAGAACTTTTACAGGTTCTGGGGAACTTTTATAGTAATAAGCACTGCCTTTAATTAGAGATAGAAATACATGGGGAATTTTTGCCATGTTTTGTGATTTTTAATGCTTTTTCAACATCTTGGATGAATCTCCTCCAACATTCCAGAATAATACAAAACAGCTTCAATATTTAACTTATACCAAAGTAAATGCTTACACAAAGGAAAGAAAAACTGAGATCAACTCTTACCAGTCTGCATATGGTTTAAGCAGGAACATGGGAAATGAGGAACCTCAGTTAATATTTCACTGAAGCTGTTCAAATTGAGAGCTGACTGAAAAAAAAAAAATCCTCCTACTTCTTGCATATTACCAATGCTGCTTTCTGACAACACTATTCATTAAGTAAACTTGCTTGGCAACAATCAATGTGTGTTTTTGTTTAAAAGAAATGACTATGAATAGATCAGTTAGTTAGCAACTTTGTTATCCAGATAGCAACAATTTTGAGACAGATTGTGAAAGGGGTATCAATTATTTTTAATTAAGCCAGCTTTCCTCATCCCATACACTGTCTACCTCTGAAGCAGTACTTTTTTTTTTTTTTTTTTAAGAAACATGGTCCGTGCGGTGGGAACTACAAATCTTTTTTTTTTTTTTTTAAGATTTTTACTTATTTATTTGACAGACCACAAGTAGGCAGAGAGGCAGGCAGAGAGAGAGAGAGAGAGAGAGAGAGAGAGGGGAGGAAGCAGGCTCCCCACTGAGCAGAGAGCCCGATGCGGGGCTCTATCCCAGGACTCTGGGATCATGACCCGAGCTGAAGGCAGAGGCTTCAACCCACTGAGCCACCCAGGCGCCCCTGAAGCAGTACTTTGAGTGATCTGCTGGGTGACCTTTGTTAGAGGGAGATGACTAATAGCTTTGAAGATTCAACACTACTACCTGAATTCCAAGGCACAAACACTACTGCACTTTCCAGTTGTAAAACCACAAACAGTACATATGTTTGATTATGATGACATTTTCAATTCAGTTAAAAGCAGAAGGTAACCTATTTTTATGTGTTTTGTGGGTGGCACACCCAATGATAAGGGTATATAAATGCCCCAGTCTGAGAAGTGGCATTGAAACTCAGAAGCTTCTCATTGTACAACACATCCCCTGTCACCATGTCCTATAACTGCTGCTCTGGAAACTTCTCCTCCCAGTCCCTTGGGGGATACCTGCACTACCAAGGATCTTTCTGTGGCTCATCTTACCCCAGGAACCTGTTCTGCAGCACTAACCTCCAGTCCCCTGGCACATACCAGCTGGGCTCCTCCCTCTCCAGTGGCTGTCAAGAGACCTGCTGTGAGCCCACCAGCTGCTGGATATCCTACCTGGTGTCCAGACCTTGCCAGACATTCTGCTACCCCTCAAGGACCTCCATGCTCTTCAGTTCCTGCCAGACAACTTATACAGGATCTCTGAGCTTTGGCTCCAGTGGCATTCAATCTTTTGGTTGTGGCTCTTCCTCTCTGGGCTTTGGATTGGGTGGTTTCCAGTCAGTGGGCTGTGGTCCCAGTGCCTTTCATCCTTGGTTGTAGATCCATCTTTTATCATCCACTCTACTACTCTTCTAGAAGCTGCCAGTCTGTTTTCTACCAATCAACCTGTGGATCTGGCTTCTACTAATCTTTTTTTTTAATATTTTATTTATTTATTTGACAGGCAGAGATCACAAGTAGGCAGAGAGGCAGGCAGAGAGAGAGGAGGAAGCAGGTTCCCGCTGAGCAGAGAGCCCGATGTGGGGCTCAATCCCAGGACCCTGAGATCATGACCTGAGCCGAAGGCAGAGGATTTAACCACTGAGCCACCCAGGTGCCCCTGGCTTCTACTAATCTTATGTTGGAACATAATACCTACTATTTCTAGAAATTTACCACAGTATCAACTATATCAAGATCCATGCTATCTATCGATGTCTGTCCTTATGATTAGCTTACAAATTTTACTTCTATTGTGACCTTCTATGGTTTAGAAATAATTTGAATTCCAGTAATTGGAAAATATGTTCATGGAAGAAAGATGTTGAAACAACTTTCTTATAGTTATATATGCAATATTGAGACATATTTCTTTTTTAATCTTTCTTAATATCTCCTAGTTATTTCTCCTAGTACATTTGTTTCAAATTTTACAAAATGGAAAAATCTAAGTTTAAATAAAAGTATGTTACATGACATTCACATATATGTTTTTGTGTTATTTGTTTACTCTGTGTCTTCAAAAATACTTCTAAATATCTGACTGGATATTTCTGTATTTGTATTTATCATTCAAATTTTTTTCTTATTTAAGGGATTCCTGGGTAGCTCAGTTCATTGAACATCTAGCTCTTGATTTCGGTTCAGGTCAGGTCCTGATCTCAGGGTTGTGGGATGGAACCCCATGCTGTGCTCTGTACTTAGGTCAGAGTGGCCTTCTCCCTCTCCCTCTCATGCTCTCTCTCTCTGATATATATATATATATATATATATATATATATATATATATATATGTTTGAAGTAAATATATATATTTACTTCAAAAAAATAAAATCATCAACTGTCTTTTTGGTTTGAAAGAAATTGTTTTATCTTTCATGTACACTTCATACCTTCATATGATAAAACCTAGAAACACATTTTTAAGACTACAAACCATTGTGGTCTTTTGTTCTGTATGGAGTTAGAAATTTCAGTGTTTTTATGTAAAATAATTATGAATTATAATGGATATTAAATACACTACAGAATTTTGGAAGGAAGGCAACTCTAATAAAATATATCCTAAAGTACATGCAAAAGTGAAGTGAAGCTCTCCAGTCAGAAGTTAGACGTTAGTGAGTTCGATTTTGTGAGGTTCCACTCACCCCACTCAACTGACATAGGAAACCAAGTCTTGAGTGTTGAGTCACTATATGGTACACTTGAAACTAATGTAACATTGTGTGTTAACTATACTGGAATTAAAATTAAAAGTAAATAATAGTAATAAGGATAAAAAGAAATCAAGTCTCTAAATGACATATCTAACACATTCCAACATTTATTGGTAAGTAGCCCCACTATAGTCAGTCCTGTAGGTCTGATGAAATCCCAACTTGCTCCTGTTTTTTAGTTGTTCAGTTAATAACACTTGTTTGAAAGCAACAACAAAACAAAACTCAAGACCAGTGCAGATATTCTGTTGTTACAGCATTCAGCTAGACATCCAGGCAACTGATGACCTGGGAATCAGTTCTGCCCCAGACTTTTATCCACTAAGTCAAGAACACTACTAAAGGCACAAATAACTAGGTTCTCACCCACAGGGTAACCGTATGTCTTGGTTAATTGTTTGTCTCAGCATCCTGTCTCCTCTGGTAATGGTCTTAGATTTTATTTTTTTACTTTTTATTTATAATGAGTAATAATTGAATTAACATAAATGAGGTTGGTTTGGGAGACCTCAAACTTCAGTCATGCTTTTAGTTCATGGAGCATAAGATGTATGCATAGTGAGCAGTGGTTTTACTTTAACCAATGTTAAATCTGGAAGAAGGCACGCCTTCTTCTGTCCTTCCTTTGTTCATCCTTTTTTGAGTAAAATATAACTCACTTTTCTGTCAAAGACAGTGTGCAGAGGGATTATTGAAAGACAAATTACACTCAGATACAAGGGATAGGACCACTTTCACATTCATATCCTGGTGGCAGGTTATTTGTTGGTCTAAAGCAGCCCTTAAATACTGAAAGGGTTCTTTCCATAGGCTACAGCATGCAATAATATACACCAAGTGACCAGTAAGTAGGTGGAGATAGTGAGGACCTTGAGAATTAGCAATGGGCTGTGCATGAAGTAAGAGCATGAATTTGAGGCTGCCACACAGCATAAAAAGAATAATTTACATACTTTTGCTGGAGTGGCTTGACAATATATCATATTGTTTAAACCTGTAACTACTTGTTTTGTCTGGGAATATCTTTCTTCTTTAAACTTTACAAAAAACTATTTTTAGGAGCAATGAGGTAAAATGGAAGAAATTCATCTTTAGTGAAAAAGTGAATAGGTAGTTTCTGTTCCTAAAGCAAGTTGATGGTGAATATTTCATTTGTACAACAATTTGATGTCATTTACTATCTACCATGGGGGTCAGCAATGTCACGGATCACATGAAAATTCAGAGACAATTTTGCTGAGAAGCAACAGTAACCAGTTCAAAAGAAAGCAGAAGTGTTCTTTGAGCGTTTTTCTTTTTCCTATGTACCCATGTGTGTATTTACTTATTTTGTATTTGTGTAAGTGAGTATGTAAGTAATCTTTACACCCAATATGCAGCTCAAACCCATGACCTGCAAATCAAGAGGTGTATGCTCTTCCAACTGAGCCAGCCCCCCGAAAGTAGTTGTTTTTTTTTTAAAGGTTGTGATGAAAGAAAAACTCTCTAAGGAAGCAATTTTAGACTTCTTTCTAAGTCAGCATGACTGTATATAAACCTTGCTCAAACCACAAGTTTGATTTATGTCCCACCACGCATGCATTGTACATCTGCTTTGTGAATGAGTAGCCTAAAGGAAAACCATCTTGCCCTTGACATATCAATCAGTGCTCCTACTCTCCAGATTCCTTGATGTTAAAATTTAGGATTTCTACCTATATGCTCACCTACTTTTTTTTCTTTTTAGCTTTTCCAAGAAGTAGAAAAGCATATTATCCTGTAAAGACTGTTCATTCTCTGGAGCACTTTCTTTCTCCTGAAGATACTGTTTATTGCAAGATGGGATTGGGAGGGAGACAAACCATAAGTGACTCTTAATCTCACAAAACAAATTGAGGGTTGCTGGGGGGAGGGGGGTTGGGGGAGGGAGGTGGGGTTATGGACATTAGGGAGGGTATGTGCTATGGTGAGTGCTGTTAAGTGTGTAAACCTGGCGATTCACAGACCTGTATCCCGGGGGATAAAAATACATTATATGATTATAAAAAATTAAAAAAATTTTTAAAAATACTGTGTCCTGGGCAGCTGTCCTAATTGGGTCTCTATTCTTTTTTACATATTGGAATTGTCTTTCTGGTAAATTTACATCACCAGTTGCTTCCAAAGATGATGACTTATCATTAGCAGTTGCAAAAGACTGTTATTAGATCACTGAGATGCATACATTTTCATTTAGGTCAAATAACACTTCTAAATGATTTTCACTCACATTAAACCCTAAATTTCCCTATGCACACAAAACAACATACACACAAAAGCAATAACTGTTCGTGTGCTCTTCTATTAGCAGAAGAAAAAGCGTGTCATGCTTAGCGAAATAAGTCAAGCAGAGAAAGACAACTATCATATGATCTCCCTGATATGAGGAAGTGGTGATGCAACATGGGGGCTTAAGTGGGTACGAGAAGAATAAATGAAACAAGATGGGATTGGGAGGGAGACAAACCATAAGTGACTCTTAATCTCACAAAACAAACTGAGGGTTGCTGGGGGAGGGGGTTTGGGAGAAGGGGATGGGATTATGGACATTGGGGAGGGTATGTGCTTTGGTGAGTGCTGTGAAGTGTGTAAACCTGGTGATTCACAGACCTGTACCCCTGGGGATAAAAATATATGTTTATAAAAAATAAAAAATTATATAAAAAAAAAAAGAAGAAAAACTTCACTAAGGATTAGATGAGGGCAGTTTTATGTCCATATTATCAATGGCTTACGTAGAAAATGAAGTAATTCTAATGACGATTTGATTTCTTCATCCATTTGAATCTGCCACTTCAAAACATGCCTCCTGTCCTGGCGATTATTTTAAGCTGGGTATTTTTAAGAAAATGCAGACACAAAAGAAGATCTGAAAATTGACTAAAAGGTACCCTTTTATAAGAGACATTTATATTCATAAGGGAAACCTCTGTTTGTAAGAGTGTCTCCCTCCTTGTGCCAGGAAAAGGGGAAGGACTCAATAGTCCAGAAATCTCAATATGCATAATAACTTCAGCCTTCTTTACTGGTCTTTTCCTAGTCATCTCTATAACTGACTTCCTATCCCCCAAATCTTCCTTTGTCTTGAGCTACAGATGGTATTTAAGGTGATGGCTTTGGTCATTTCAAGGGGTTACTCCCTACCTTGCAGTTATACAATAATTATTAAACTTTTGCCTTACTCCAGTTCATCTGTTTTATTTATTTTTAAAAATTTTTTTGAAAAGATTTTTATTTATTTATTTGACAGACAGAGATCACAAGCAGGCAGAGAGACAGGCAGAGAGAGGAAGGGAAGCAAGCTCCCTGCTGAGCAGAGAGCCTGATGTGGGGCTTGATCCCAGGGCCCTGGGATCATGACCTGAACCAAAGGCAGAGGCTTAACCCACTGAGCCACCCAGGTGCCCCAGTTCATCTGTTTAAATCAATTTAATTATTAGACCAGCCAAAGAACCTCAAGAGTAGAAGTAAAATGTTCCTCTCCCCAGCACAGTACAAAGAATCCAAGTAAAGTTCATAATGCTCTATTTGAAAATGTTAATGTAAAATTATCTAAAAAGGTTAGCATCAAAGATAAAATTATTGGTTGCCTCAGTAATAATAAAACATGCAAATCTGGAGAAGGACAACATCTTGGTAAAGACAGATAAGATTCCTATGAAGAAGAAGTAACAGTTGCAAATATTGCAAACAAATAACTCATAATTATATCCAAACTGTAGTCATCTACTAATGAAAGAGGAAGTTGTAGTTTTAAAATTTTAAAAGGATTCATGAATATCCACAGTAGGTTAGTTTGGCAATCAATGCTTTTCTTTACCTCATAAATCACATCTGCTATATTATTATCCTTGTGCCTTTGTGTTGCTGGTTTTTAGGCTCTTAATATGCTGTTTTATATAACAAAGCACACACAAGAGATTTTCTTCTGATTCTTGATTGGGCTACTACTCTGCCATGCTAGATTCTAAATCTTCCCCTCCCCTTCCCCCAAACACATCTATGCTACTTCTGCACAAACAGTACTCCTTTTTTCTACTCAAGGACTTTCCCATGATTTTACTCAGATTGCTTCCACTCCTTCAACCTGACTCACCAAATGGGACTGCAGTTTACAGTTTTGGGGAAATATCACAAGATTTTGGCAATTTTACTGTTTCTCTTTAAAATTTCATAGAAAAGTTTCTAGGAACAGCAGTGTTTGAATTGGAGAATTTGAAAGAAAATTAAGAAATCTGCCAAGTTACATAAGAATCAACTTTTATCTTTTTATTCATTTTATTTTTCAATTTAGGGGAAAAAAGGATTTTATTTATTTGACACACATAGAGAGACATAAACAGAGAGTAGTAGAGGGAGAGGAAGAAGCAGACTCCCCTTGAGCAGGGAGCCCAATGCTCAATCCCAGGACTCTGGGATTATGACCTGAGCTGGAGGTAGATGCTTAATGACTGAGCCACCCAGGTACCCCATTTTTAAAAGTTTAAACAAGAAGTTGATCATCTCTAATTGCTGGTATTGAACTTGAATATACCAAGTAAAGTGTGAGAGTACTTTTTTTTAAATTATTTTTGTTCATGGTGTTAGTATTAAAGAAGGGAACATTGTGATGTGACACTAATAATAATAATTAAAGTAAGGAATATAGGATTTGTCACAGCACTCAGGATTTCCAGGGATCTCTTCCTGAGAGGTAGTCATATATTTTTCTCTCAGTCTTTTATTAAGTATTATAGTTAATACAAATATTTTAAAATAAAATTAGCTCACCCTTCCTTCATGCATTTCTCCTAAATGCTAAATTTGTTTTCATTTCTACTCTTTATTCTGGGTACTATTCATGAGGCTAATGAAACAAGATCCCATAGGAGATAAAGCCTATTCATATGAAAGAATTTCTGTAGTACCAGGGGTACTCATCTACTCTTCGATTAAATGAAGAATTGCATATTAAAACAAACAAACAAACAAACAAAAACCAGAAAAAACAATAAATGATAGATTCAAGAGGACAGAATCTACAAGATCTTTGATTTATAAACTTTGGCAAGCTTCTAATCCTTTGGAGTTTTTATTCCCTTGTGTATGGAAAGGTCTATAGTACATATTGTTTATCTTTCTCACAGGAATGGTTGAGGATTAAATGGAAGTGGTATATCTGATACCTCTTGTGCCCTCCTTTATACCCTCATTCTCTCCGTGGGTCCCAGGCACAGCTATAGTGAACAATTTCACCCAGACTCCCACTCTCTTCCACCCAAACACAGCATTTCCTTCACTCTCTTCCTGAACTTCTCTGAGATCACAGTCAGGAAAACAAATGGAACCCATGAGAATCCTCCTCTGTATACTGAATGACATTTCAGGAAGTTAACATACATCTGGCTACAACACTGAACCACTGAGAGATGGAGCTGATGGATAAATGCTTCTACCTGTTGATCAGATCCTGGGGTAAATAATTGTGAGAGTCATTCTATAAGTCCCTAAAAAGGTAAAGAAAGATTACATTTCCATTGTCCACTGTAATATTAACTAAAAAATGTGTCCGTTTATGAGATTTTCCTCCCTGATTCTTTAACCTTTCATTATCTCCCAAACCTGCTCCCTAGGATCCTTATACCAAGGGGCCATGGAAAGTTCTTGACTTCAGCTCTATTTTGGGGAGACAGCGATCAAGGCTAATATAAACATAAATGTTTGTTCAACATTGCTCAGGTATGTTGCTCTTAGCTTAAAAGGCTGAACCTTGGAAAAGCATCAAGAAGTTATTCACACTTCCTTAACCTTTCTTAAGTAGGTACTCCCTACCTAAGATTTCAAAACTCACATATGTTTATACCTAAGGGTCAGGAACACACCACCTGTGGTAGGCAGGGATCATGGCGCTTAGACTAGTCAACAAAGAGCATACATAGCATCTATTCTGGGAGTTAAGGCTCATCTTTTTTTTTTCTGAAAATCCACTCAGATGCTAGACTCTGAAGTATGTGTCTATTGATGTATAAGTTTACCTTATAAATTATATCATATTCTTGTTGTCTGCATTTCCAGTTTATGTACCAATTTCTTTGTTTTCCTTTATCAGGAAAAATACATGACCTTTATTCTCAGCTGTGTCACTGACATTGAGACATGCAAAATATGGATCTTCAGGAAATGAATACTTCCCAACAAGAAACATAAAGAATGTCAACAAATATTTCCTCAAATCTATCATATTGTGTGTCCAAACCCAGTCTCAGAGTCATATTGATCTTTACAAAAATCTCCCAAATCCATGAAACACAAAACTACAGGCAAATAATAATAATAAAAAGATCAACAATATATTTGAGTGCCAGCTTACAAAAATTTATTAGATTAAAAAGTTCATTTTTATGAGCCCTGCTCAGACCCTCAGTCTCCTTGTCTGCATCTTGAAGATTGGATTCATCAAGCTATCTCGCTAAAGATGTCAGCATTCCTAGAGTAGGAGAATTGCGGAGGCTGTCCCAGGACACGGGGGAGGTGGTGGCAGCTGCCTGCAGGCCACAGGCTGGCTGTCCAGGCACCACGGGATCTGCGAGGAGTTTTTTCCCATTGTAGGCTTTGATCACGAGGTAGTGCGTGCCCCTTCCATGACATTCCAAGCAAGGGCCCTGGGTCAGGGGCACCCATGAGGGGCTCACCTCTGCTTTCAGTGCCAAGATTTGGGGCTGTCTGTCTGTCTTACTGGCACACAGTTTGGGGCCTGAAGGACTGAGACAGGAACTCAGTGTCAGGCTTGTGGTCTGACCCTGAGGCCTGGGGGCAACGGAGGTCGGTTTCTCTCCCACCTTCTAGACTGGGAACTTGCTGCTTAGGAAACATGTGATCCTAGGCAAGTGACTCAATCTGAGCTTCAGTTTCTTCAACTGGAAAATGAGGCTAATAGTCATAAGGTTGTTGCAGGGATTAAGTGAGGTCACTGGGGCTCCTTCAACCAGGCCAGGCACGCAGAGAGCACACAACTGGCACTGATCAGTGCACTCCTGCCTCCAAAGTGCTCCAGCCAGCCTAAAGGCATGGGGGGAGGGGCTTCAGTTCCTCCTGCTCTTGTAGCTAGTGCTTTCTTGACATCTGAGACTGGGCCCCTGCTTTGCCCTCTTTCCCTGCCAGATATTGCCAAAACCTGAGGTGCCCAGAGCTTCAGGGGAGAGGTGATGGGGGGTCCTGCTCTATCCAGAGGCACCTCCCAGTAACTTCTGGGTCCCACCTTTGGGTCATGTGGTAGCTGCCTCTCTAAAAGCTCCCAGCCCAGGCCCTGTTGTGCTCCAAACGCCTCAGTGGCTGGGAGTCTATCTGTGTCCACAGAGCTGTGGCCAGCAGAAAAGTGAACTCAAGAGACAGCAGGGCTGGGGACAGCTTCTCCATCTCCCGTTGGTGTCTGGTCTGTGCACTGCACCATCCTCTTCTCTCCTGCTGGACTTGCCTCGCTACCCACCTTCAGTGTCGAAGTCCCCTTGTCTAGCTCAGGTAGCTCACCCCCGGGGCCTCTCTCCCACTTTCCTCCAGACAATGCCTCCCCACTGGCTGATCTGGGTGTCTGTCAACACTGATCCTAACCCTTGCCTTTACCATCTCATCCAAGCCCACGAACTGCTTTGTGACCTGGGGCAAGTCTTAGCCTCAGTTCTCAAATCTATGAAATGGGGAGCCAGCCTCCTTACTTGCTGAGGCCTCTTGTAGCAAAACAAATTTAATAACATTTCTTTTCTGATCTACCTGTATGCATCCACTGAGCAAGAGTGTAGGCAATAGGCCTGCACATCCTTGGTTGGGGATATTGTCCCACATTTCTTAAACTGAGTCTTTAAAGATCTCAAGGCTGTGTTACCTTCTTGCCACACCTGTGTTTGTCTACGTGAAGTGTCCTTGGGATGTTTGTCAAGTTTGTGGTGCTGGGGTTTCTACTCAAGGATCCTCTTCTGGATCTTTCTTTGTGGAGTTGCATTCACCAAGAGCCTGGGGGGGGGCTCCCCACACCCGTAGTGTCACTGGCACACACACACGCACACACATACATATATACACATGGCAGGATGGGGCCATGGAAAGTTGAGGACTGGACCGACACCTGGAACTCCAACTCTGTCTCTAAACCTTAGTTTCTGGGTGACTTTGGACAGTGACTCTAAAATGACTCTGCTCATAGTTTCAGTTGCAAGCTGAGAAACAGGGGAGCAGGTGTGAACATGAGCTTGTGGATTTTCTGTGTGGTTTGAGGAGGAATATCAACAGAAGAGGGGTTTCCCAAGCCTGTGTGACACAGTCTGGATGGGTCCCAGGTGCCCAGCCCAGGTAGAAACACCCAGCCTGGGAAACATCCCAGCCTGGGAGCTGGCCAGATGTGGGGCTCCCCAGCTAATGGGAGCAGCACACCAGGCTGGGCTCTCTGCCCTTTGATTCTTCTGTTTCTGTCCCTTGCAGGCCTCAAGCTGCTCAGAACCCCAGCTGGAGCAGCCATGACCTGCTGGACATCCCTCAAGGCATCCAGGCCACATAAACCTTCCCCCTGCAGTCCAGCGACCTGCCGCCAGCATCTAAGTACCCAGGGCCTGGTCTCCTCCGCTTGGAGCGCCCAGGAATCTGGGGCGAGCCATCTTCTCGGCACAGTACCCGGAGTCCCCACCACCCCCGGCTCCCTGCCTCCTGGCCCAGGCAGAAGCAGCCTCCACCATCACAGCCCCAGGCCTCGGAGCCTCAGACTTATGGTGAGGTGGCCAGCTGGAGTAGCTGTGGGGGGCAGTGGCAATGTGAAAAGAGGCCCCTCGCAAAGCCTGATGTGCCCACGGCAGGAGACCTTGCATTAGCTAGACTGGTTCAAATTTCAGCTCTCCTGCTTAATGGCTGTGTGGCTTTGAGGAAGTCACTTAACCTCTCTGAATCTCCATTCATGGTAGAAGTAATGATGGCAGCCACCTTCTTGGGGTTTTGCAAGGAGAATTTAAGACCATTTGCTAATGTGTCTAGCCTGCTTTCTCTGCAGTTTGAGGAGTGGGCAGTAAGGGCCATGAGTGTTACATACGAGCCCGCTCTGGAGATTCAGAAACATCTGGCAATGGAGACAGACCCTAGGAGGGATGTGCAGCCTGGCTGCTCATGTGGACTTCTCCCTCACCTGTCTCCTAGGTGTTTGAAGCAGAGGTCAGATGTTGCATTCCCTCTGAGGCCCTAGCTGCACCTGGCCACACAGACAGGTGCTAAATCCCAGTGTTGCCTTCACCTGGCTGTGTTGCTTCCTGTTTCTGGGTTTCTGGTGGGTGCTCAGCCAGCTGCCTCTGCTTCTGGAATGGCTTACCTGGGACCTTCTTATCTGTGGCCTCATTGTCTTCTGGGCACTTGAGGACTCCCAGCCTTGTCTAACGGTGGCCTCCTGGTGTGATCAGGTGGGGATTTGGGGTGGATGGGGTCCCCAGTGGTGGAGGGGAATATGCCTGATTCAGCATCCTGGCCAGGCCAGTCAGCCAGGGTTCTCCCCCTCCTTCCAGCTCAGCCCTGCTGAGCCAGGCTGAGGGCCTGAGCACCTGCAGCCCTGACACTAAGGGCTAGATGGCCTCAGTGCCCACAAGGCCAGGCAGCACCATGGTCTCTGGCCTGCAGGTGCCTCGGCCTGGCACCAATAGGCTAGCCCGAAGGCTGCAGGGCCCTGGGGGAGGGGCCACTGCCAGCCCGTCTGGAGGCTGAACGTGGGCTGTGGGCCTGAGAGCAGTGTGTCCGGCTGCAGGTGTCATGCCATGGGACATGCCTGAGATAGCTTGGTGTGCGTGCGACAAGCCCACCAAGTGCTCCCCTGAATGGGCCAAGGACAGTGATTCTCTGAGTGTTCCCTACATGCTGTCATTTAGAGCTAAGAAAGGCAGTGATGGGAAAGGCCACTGGGATGGGGTCAGTCAGTGACCCCTCTGGGCACTGACCCGTGGACCCCCTCCTAGTTATGGATGGAGGCTGTGATATATGGACACTGAGAGTGGGTGCCGTGGGGCACAGGACTTGAGCATCAGGAGGGCATCCTTGGGGCCAGGCTCTACTCAAGGCCTGGGGAGTGAGACAGCAGTGAGCCACACAGCAAACTCATGACGCTCAGGAGGCCAGTGGTCTCACAGTGGGATTGGTGGGTGAGTGAGATCCCAGGCCTGTCCTTCTGGTTACTGTTACTACAGTTACAGGGTCAGAAGTCGGTGCTTTGGGGTTACCGGGAGGACGTGGGTGAGGGGTTACAGTCTCCCATAGGTTTAGGAAACTGCTCCTGGGCACGGAGGCCAAGGACTGAGGGAGGTGAGGCAGCAGAAGGGTGTCGGAGCTGAGAGTGTGAGGGACCGTCCTGAGGAGAATCGCACAGGCTAGGAGCTGCAGCAAGTGAGCGAGGAGCCTGTACCTGAGAGCTGAGGGGTCCCGGACTCCATTCATGCAGGCCTCACAGGTGCCAGTAGAGACTGGCTTTGAGCACAGGACAGCCAGGCTCCCCCGCTGCCTCTGGACCAGAGTGGGGGCCGCCATGCGGGTCCAGGTGGATGATGACGGGGACTCAGGCCACAGCAGTGGGAGAAGAGGTAGGATCATAAATACAGTTTGGAAGCAGAGCTTTTGGTAAGGGGACGCTCAGATGGGCTGAGGATGAAGCCAAGGCTTTTGGCAAGAGCTCCTGGGAGGCTTGAGGGTCTGTTTTCCAAGCCAAGAAAGAGGGTGAGGGGCTGGCTGAGGAGGGAAGATGGAGAGCTCGGTGGGCAGTGAATTGGGGTGAAGATGGCCACCAGCCACGTCTGAGGGCCCGGGTTGGGGGCAGAAGCCTCGTCTGGGATGGCCTGCTCTGCCAGCCCCTGTCTTCTCTGTTGCAGGAGCCACCCCCCATGAAGGCAGCCCAGGGGCGAGCCAGGGCCCCCCCATCCCCATGATGACCTCGGCTGGCAGGGCCAACCCCTACAGTATCGTGTCATCGAAGGAGAACGGGCTGCACCTGGTCACCATGTCAGGGGCCAATGGCTTCAGCAACGGCAAGGTGCACACACAGCGCCAGTGCCAGAACCGCTTTGTCAAGAAGAACGGCCAGTGCAACATCGAGTTCGCCAACATGGATGAGAAGTCGCATCACTACCTAGTCGATATGTTCGCCACCTGCGTGGACATCTGCTGGCGCTACATGCTGCTCATCTTCTTGCTGGCCTTCCTCGCCTCCTGCTCCTATTTGGCGTCATCTTTTGGGTTATTGCCGTGGTGCATGGCGACCTGGAGCCAGCCAAGGGCTGTGGCCGCATGCCCTGCATGAGGCAGGTGCACGGCTTCATGGCGGCCTTCCTCTAGACGCAGACCACCATCAGCTACGGGCTGTGCTGTGTGATGGAGGAGTGCCCGGTGGCTGTGTTCATAGTGGTGGTGCAGTCCATCATGGGCTGCATCAATGACTCCTTCATGATCGACGCCATCATGGCCAAGATGGCTTGGCCCAAGATGCCGGCACAGATGCTGCTGCTGTTTAGCCACAAGGTGGTGGTGGCTCCGCAGAACAGCAAGCTCTGCCTCATGTGACACGTGGGCAACCTTTGCAAGAGCTACATCGTGGAGGCGCACGTGTGGGCCCAGCTCATCAAGCCTTGGGTCACCAAGGAGGGTGAGTACATCCTGCTGGACCAGATCGACATAGATGTCGGCTTCGACAGGGGCCTCAACCGCATCTTCCTCATGTCCCCCATCACCATCCTTCATGAGATCGTCGAGGCCAGTCCTCTGTTCGGCATCAGCCAGCAGGACTTGGAGATGGAAGACTTCAAGATGGTGGTCATCCTGGAGGGCATGGTGGAGGCCACAGCCAGTGACCACACAGGCCCAAAGGTCCTACCTGGCCAACGAGATCCTGTGGGGCCACCGCTTCAAGCCTGTCCTCTTCAAGGAGAAGAACCAGTACAAGATTGACTACTCCCACTTCCATAAGACCTACGAGGTGCCCTCCACACCCTGCTACAGCACCGAGGACCTGGTGGAGAACAAATTCCTGCTGCCCAGTGCCAACTCCTTCTGTTATGAGAACGAGCTGGCTTTCCTGAGCCACGATGAGGAGGAGGATGAGGCAGATGGAGACCAGGATAGCCGCAGCCCCCAGGCCGGCATGACTTTGACAGACCTCAGGCCAGTGGTGGTGGCCTCGAGAAGTGGCCTTACAGATGGGAGTTAGAGATCTGAGCCACAAGGAGGGTGAACGTGGGCCAACGTGCAGCATCCACCCTGCCAGGGAGAGGCCCAGTGTCCTGCAAGGGCCCTGGGTTTGAGCAGAACGGGCCAGGTGCTCCAGTTGCAGACTCAGTAGCGTTTTAAATGTTTTATGTTTCTTCGCAGTGGCCTGGTAAGGTTGGCGGGAGAATGGGCGACCAAAGTGGGCCGCTGCTGGCCTCAGAGGCCAGAGCAGGTGCAGGGAGGTAGCCTCTTGGGGTCTGGGCCAGGAACCAGGGGCTTCTGTCTGAGGCTAGAAATGCAGCCTGACCGGAGGTGGCTCAGTGGCCATCCAGCCTCTGTGGGTGAAGGCTGGCAGGCTGCAGGGCACCTCGCTGGTTTTTAACTTGGGGAGAAACACTGGTTTTGGCTTTCTCAACCGTAGCTTGAGTAAGACTGTTTACCAAATAAATAAATAAATAACACATGATTGACAAAAAAATTTTTAATTTCTGGGGATTATAAAAATGGACGGTGAGAAATCATTAGTCTGCCAAGATGCAGGCATTAGATGGGGGTTCCATGAGGTTCCCCGAGGCTGGTCAGGCCTCTCCTCCATGAAGGCTGAGTGTGTGCCAGCTGGTGCCATCCACACGCACAAGCTCGGGGCTCATCTGTGGTTCCTTCTGCTCACAGGCAGATTAGATGATGTTTGTGATGGAAAAACCAAGACCATGTTAATGATCATAATAAAAGCTTTCCAGAGTCACAGAGGTGGGGGTAGGGGCTGGGGGGAAAAAAAAACTTTTTGAGTTTGACTTTTGTACCTTAGAGGTGAGTCTCAGGGCTGAGTTTGGGACCTGCCTGCCATGGAGGGTCCATTCTCCCCACCCCCACCAGATGTTCCTGTTTTACTTCTCTTCTTTTCTGCCCGATAGCCTTCACCCTTCCCACAGTGAGGGATGCTTAGAAAATGTTGGAGTAGATGGTTCCGTGGGAAGGGAGGGTGGGGTCCCAGATGCCCAGGAAGCAGATTGGCCCTACTCCCATGGAACCCCAGTGTGAGTTGTGCCTTAGAGACCCCAGGTGGACCAGCCCCAGTTGTTTCTGTTTTTCTCGGACTTGCCGGTCCTCCCAGCTGCCCCCTGATTCCACCATGAAGTCCGTACCAGCCTGTGTGTCTGCAGAGGCGGACAGCCTTGGCTGGCTCTCTGCACCTGGGGCAGCCTAGGTGAGTGTAGGGGCGTCCCAGCCAGGCTGTCCCAATGAAGGGCGGAGGAATGATCTTAGAAGAGGTGTGCAGTTGTCAGCCAAGATGACCAGGAGTGGCACTTGCATACTGGCAGCCTCATCAGGAAGAAGTTTGCAGCTATTGGTTCTGCTGGCCCAAAAGCAGGCCCCTGGGCCATGGGCTGCCCAGTGTGGGCTTGTTCCTGGTAGAGAACACAGCTGGCAGGTATGGAGTGGGCCAGACCCTTCCCAGGACAGCTAAGACTTTAGTCCTCTCGAATGACCAGGCCTCTAAGGAAGTACTTAATTAGAAAGCCTGTATGTCAGATGTAGTGAAAAGAAGGGCCATCTGTACCCCAATGTTTATAGCAGCAATGGCCACGGTCGCCAAACTGTGGAAAGAAGCAAGATGCCTTTTAACGGATGAATGGATAAGGAAGATGTGGTCCATATACACTATAGAGTATTATGCCTCCATCAGAAAGGACGAATACCCAACTTTTGTAGCAACATGGACAGGACTGGAAGAGATTATGCTGAGTGAAATAAGTCAAGCAGAGAGAGTCAATTATCATATGGTTTCACTTATTTGTGGAGCATAACAAATAGCATGGAGGACATGGGGAGTTAGAGAGAAGGGGGTTGGGGTAAATTAGAAGGGGAGGTGAATCATGAGAGACTATGGACTCTGAAAAACAATCTGAGGGGTTTGAAGTAGTGGGGGCTGGGAGGTTGGGGTACCAGGTGGTGGGTATTATAGAGGGCACGGATTGCATGGAGCACTGGGTGTGGTGAAAAAATAATGATACTATTTTGCTGAAAATAAATAAATGAAAAAAAAAAAGAAAGCCTGTATGTGTCTCCTTAGCCACCCCAACCCATGCCCTCCAAGACAGCTAGGCACCCAGGACCCTGGCCCAAGTGGGGAAACTGAGGCAGACTGCAAGATCACGAAGTGGGTGGGTGGGTCTTGGGAGGCCAGGAGAGGCCAGGGGCCTGGGGTGATGGCTCTTGCCTCTCCTCTCCTCTTCTACTAATCCCCATAGCAGCTGGAAACGTGGCCTGAGGTCAGAGGCTTTGGAGGGTCTGAGCATGAGCTATTGGTTCCCACCCATAGACACCCCAGGTCTGTGCCCTGAGGGATGCCTGACTCCCAGCATCCTGCCATAGCCTCAGGCCCCAGCCTCATTTCCCGCTGGGGTGCTTCAGGCTCTGGAGGTAGCTCTTTCCTCTCAGGATCTGCTGAATGGGTCTCAACTCCTTCCCAGCCCAGGGCCTGGCTTCCAGCCCTCAGCCTGGCTGGCTTTTCCCACTTCAGCTCTGGGGGGGCAAGGGTTTAGTAGATATGAGAAGGCTCACCTGCCTGCCCCCTCCCAGACTGTCAGGCTGAGCCAGGGAGGGATGAGGTGGCCCCAGTCACTTGGGGCCAGCAAGAGGCCTGTGTTCTGCTCTGCCTGGTGGCAGGAGAGCCTTATAGGGCAGGGTGGGCAGGCTTCCACTGCTACCATCTGGAGCAGAGCCCAGAGGCTCTGGGTCCCCCAAGACCCTTGCCACCTCAGTGGCTTGGTACACCTCCTCTCAGGCCTGTCACCCTCCCAGGCCCACACTGGATGGTTCAGCCCCAGATCCTGTGGGAGACCATCCATGAGCTGCTTTTCCTCTCACCAAATGCAGATGCTACATTTTCAAATTCTTCTGCCCTCTTTTTTTTCCACTTCCCTGTATTTATTTATTTATTTATTTATTGCTTGTGCTAAAGACCAAAATAGTCTCCCTCTTTAGTGCACTTGAAATGGGAAGGTGGATGGGAGAAGCCGTGTGTGTGCAGAGTAAGGATTTCATTGTCCCTGGGGAGTGTGTGCTAGATGGGGTGTGTGTGTGTGCCCATGTATGTGTGTGTGTGTGTGTGCATACATGTGTGCATGTATGTGTGTGTGTGGAGAGCACCAACCCTCTGAGTGTGCCACATGCCATGTGTGGTCCGTGTGCCAAGCACAGGTGAGTGGGAAGCATTTGTGCACCTGAGTGTGTGTGTTGGATGTGCGTGTGTGTGTGTGCGTGTACGTGGTGTCTGGTTTGTGTGCTGTGCAGGTGTGTATAGCCATATACTCCCATCCTTACCCTCCCAGGCACTGGGATTTCCAAGAAGTTTTTCGACAGCCAGAACCAGGAGGTGTGGAGGTTGGAGTGGGCCAAGAACGTGGCCTTTGGTGCCCTCCTCCCTGACACCCTGAGCTGCTTACATGGGAAATGGGCTGTTCTGGGGTGTGTGTGTGTGTGTGTGTGTGTGTGAGAGAGAGAGAGAGAGAGAGAGGATGAGCACCAAGTGTGTGGCATCACATGCGCCATCATCTCATCTCTGTTCAAGCAAATGTGTGCAATTATGGCTTTGCCTGAGTGCACAAGGTGTGGACCCACAGTTCATGGGAATGTTGTGCAGGTGTGTGCCCATGAGGATCTCCCTGTGTGTGTGAGTCTGGGCTGATGACATATACACGGTATGTACGTGTGTAGAGATACACACATGCATAGTTATCTCTCTGTGTATTTGCTGAAAGGCATGTGTGTGTGAGTATGTGTTTATATGCAGGTTTGGTGTACTGTTCGCCAGGCTATGGGGCCAGGCACACAGTGAACAGGATAGACAACAGCTGTGAACATGCGCACGACTGAACCCAGCAGTCCCACTGGCCCTGTGCCCTGATTATGTCCACACGGGAATGTGTGGAATGTGTGTGCCTCCATGATGCTTTTGTGCACGTGGACACGAAGTCCTATCTGCGTGTGTGGGTGAGTGCTGCGTATGGACGGCGTCTGCGTGTGTGTGTGTGTCCCCGTGAACACGCAGGTGCATGTGGTGCATTTGGGTAGTCAAGGCGTCCAGCTCTGTGCACAGGGCTGGTGCCTGCCAGCTGGGGGCTATATGCATGGACAAGTGGGAGAGCGTGCACACGAACATGTGTGGAAGTAGTATGTCCACGTGCACACCTGCGCATGCTACTTGGGACATAGTGGCCGCCCCCACCCCTGTGCCCTGCTGGTTCTGTGCCTCCCGTTCCCCGCCAGCGTGAGGGACTCCAGAGGGTTTCCATCATGGGAGACCCCCCCCCCCTGCTACCAGCAGCCCTGGTTCTCACCACGGTGACAGGACAGAAAGCCACGGCAGGCAGGCAGAGGGCCTGAGGACCCCTACTCCAGCCTGGCTTGGTGACAGGTAGGAATCGGAGTGGTGTTCACCCTGGTGAGGCCGGGGTGAGGAAGCCACAGGGCAGACAGGGGCCGCCGATAGGGACAAGAGGACACGCAGGGAGGAAGACATGCAAGGCCCATCTAGGGGAAAGGAGAATTTTATCTGTACCAAGCGCTCAGTCTCTGGGGTGTCAGTGGCCTTCTGGCAGAGGCCCACAGAGAGAAAATTCTTTCCTTTGCCCCAGCTCATTCCTTCACTGGAGAACTTCTCTGCATCAGTGAAGGACCCCAGGGATGCTTCATTCTGTAGGATTCAGGGGATGATTCAGGATAAGAAGCTCAGGCAGAGGTGCCATGCAGGGATGAAGGAGAGGAGGTCAGGAGGGGCCGGGGGCAGGTCACAAAGGCTTCTTGGAGGTTGTTCGTCTGGGTTGAACCTGGAGACAGGAAGACCATGAAGGTGGTTGGCTTGATCTGGGGGTGGGGGTTGGGATCCCTGCTCCTAGTCCCGGAGCCCTCCTAGATACCCCAATACTGGAATCTAAGCCAGTTGGGACCAATGAGCTATGGCCTCCCCAGTCCCCTCAGCACTAGTTCCTGTAGACAGGTGTAGGGCCCCAGTCAGCACAGGATAAATGTCTATGACTCTAACCAGGTGGCACTGGAGTTCAGCAGTCTTGAGGTACCCTCTCTCCTGCCTGTCACCCTCGGTTAGAGCCCAGGTCACTCTCTTGCTTGGTGACCTGTACTGGGTTCCTTTTCCCCTGTGCTCTCAGTCTCCCTGTCTATAAAAAAAGGGGGGGTATTCATAAGATATGCTAGTTCGCACCCTTGTGGAAAGAACAAGAAGGAGCAAGAAGGGACTCAGCAGCCACCTAGCACATACTGGGCCGGATCCCTAGAGGTGGGGTGGGTGACCATGAAGGCGGCTCCTGGTTGCAACACCAGTGTGGGTGCAGTGAGCCCATAGCTTACCCTGCACTTCCTGCCTCCCTGAGGATGAGATGAGTCCAACTAGGAAACTACATTTAAAAAGGTGGAAAGGGGGTAGGGGTGGAGAATTCAGTGATGAGCGTTTGTTGAGCACTCCCTGAGTTCACGTGGGAGGTCCCCGAAGGACCGGGTGCACCTGTTTTAGAGGAAATCAGTCCAGGGACACTAAGGGACTTTCCAGAGAGGTGAGTTATCGGAGCTGGGATCTGATCCCTGCCTGGGTCCCCAAGTGCTCCTTCATTTAACTCAGATGCCACTACCCTCATAGTCTCAGCCAGTGGAGGGAGGATAGCCCTGCCAGACGGCCTGCCCCGGACTCAGTTTATCCTTTCAAAAGTTCATCTCCTGCAGTGGAGGGCTTTGATGACTCGGAAGAGAATCTGGGTTTCCCCTCAGTGTGGAGGCGCCAAGATCAGAGCTGTCTGCAACCCAGGAATAGTGGGGGGCTTCAAAGGGTATACCCCATCATACTACAGCCCACCATCCACCCAGCATGAGGGTGGTCTTAAAGTCAGAATCAGGCCCTGTAACCCCACTGCCTGCAGCCCTCCCTGGCTTTCTGCTCCACTGAAAATAAACCCAACTGCTTTTTCAGCCTCTGAAGTCCTCTTCCATCTTGGCCTGACCTCACCCAGCTAATCCTCTTCTCCCTTTCCCCCTGCCACTCTGCTCTAGGCACCTCACCTCCTTATAGTGCTTTGAGAACACTACATTTTCCTCTTCACCCCAGGACTTTTGCATATGTTATTCCTCTGCCCAGAGCACATCCCCTTCAGATCTACCTCCTCCTTGTTCCAGCCTAAGCCTTCCCTGTCCCAGGATAAGGTAATCCATGAAGGCAGAGATTGTCATCTCTTTCACTCGCTGCTGGATCTCCAGGGCAGGCTGTGTTATGTGCTTCATGTGTATTTGCCTCATGGATGCTTGGGAGGATGGAGTACAGGTCCAGTGGGCCTCCTCCGCAGAGGGGTCTGCGGGTCTCACCAACCTACAGCCCTCACTTCGTCCCACTGACCCAGCTTGGGAAGAGCTGACTGTGACAAGCAATGGCAGTATGGAGTGATCCCTGAGTGGTAAAGGGACACATGCAGGGTGCCACGGAATGAAAAGCAGGGGAGGCCTGATTAGGGGAACCAAGGTGGGTCCCCCAAGGAAGTGACATTTCTTCTGAGATCTAAGGGATGAGTCAGACTTTTCCAAGTATGTGAGGAGTTCCCAGGGAAAGGGGCTGACACAAGCCAAGGCCCTGGGGTGGGAGAGAGCACAAGAAGGAAAAGGAAACAGCTTGCTGGGGGTGGGGTGTGGGGAGGGGCAGGGAAGACTACAGCGGGGCCCAGCCCCCTTTCCTGGCACTCAGCGGCTCTCAGGCTGTCTTGCAGCCTCACTGCATCTGCCTCCTGGAATGTCAGCCTCTGGAGAGTAAGCACCGTTGTTCTCCCTGGTTCACGGCTGTGCCTAGTGCCCAGAACGTTGAGACCCAGCACCCAGTAGGTGCTCAGTCAGTCGAGTCTCCCACAGCTGTGAAAGGTCAGCGGTCAGCAGGGCTGCTCTCAACCATATCCCTGCACCAGCAGATCTCCAGCCTTGGGGTGTAGGGATCTGCCGCACACAGGCTTTTATAGTCTTCTGTGCTATAAAAACAAATTCAAGTAAAATTTTGAAATGCACAAGATAAAACACATAAGGTTACATGGGAAACCCATTTTGTTGACACACAATCATCACCGTAGTGGTGAATACATACATGGTCTGCTAGCAGCTGTTTCCTCCCCAACCGCCCCTGAGCGAGAGCATGCCCATCCATGCCCAGGGGGTTTCCCTGCTGCCATCTTCCCTGGGGGCTGAGCTCCCAGCAGCACTGAGGGGTGGGGCGATGCCCCCCATTCCGCGGGTGGTGCAAGGACCGCCCTTGGTTGCCTCCATCATAAAAGGAAGGGAAGGCTAACTTTCTCCTGGAGGTCAAGTGACGTGGAAATGTCAAGTCTTCACATCCAAGTGCAGGCAGCCTTCATTTAATTCATGGGCCTTGAGGGCATGGAGGCCCCGTCTCAAGGCCCTGCAGTTTCCGTTTATGGACTGGTTTGCTGCTGGGAGGCAGGGAAGGCAAACTCTGTCTGCAAAGGATGTGCGAATAAATATTTCAGAAATGTGCAGACTGTGAGGTCTCTGTTGAAGTTGCTGGCGCTGTGGACGTGGGACAAAAGCCGCTGGAGATGGCATATACACTAATGGCTTGCAATAAAATCCATTAGCTATTAGGGAGTGTGTTCCAATAAAACCTCATTTATGGACACTGACATTTAAATTTCACAGTATTTTCCCATGACATGAAATACAACTCCTCTTTCGATTCCTTCCCCTGTCGTTAAGAAATGCAGTAACAAGTCTCAGCTGGAGGGCCCGCCAAAGGCAGGCAATGGGCTCCGAGCGGCCGGTGCGTCAGAAGCCTCACCTTCTGCCATGGCAGGCCTGCGACAGGCTGGAAACATCTCCAACAAGTTCCAGATGGGACTCTGTTGCTGTGGGGACCCCACTCTGAGAATGGCTCTTCCTTATCCAGGGAGATACCTGTAGTGCCAGGGAGATGGAGCCCCAGAGGTCTGGGAGTAAAATTCCTACCCTGGGCTGTCATCCCCCTTCCAGGTGGGGATTTGCAGGCCTGGGTTTCCCTACGGAGATGCCCGTCGGTGATGCAGGAAAGGAGATGCCTTCTTGCTTCTGCTGCTCTGCAGATGAGACGGACAAGAGACGAGTACAGTGAGCAAAGAAGACAGGAGTTTATTAACCCGTGTGTCAGATACACACGGGGAAGTCAGGGATGAGGAACTCAAAAGGATACTGAGACAGCACCCAGGAAATGTGGTACAGATGAGGAAATGAGTTCAAGGAGCAGGGGAGTGAGCCAGCAGCCTGTCTTGTGGGCAAACCAGATTTTTGATGCCCCTTTCTCTTGCCTCACTCCCTGCTCTAGCATCACATACTGACATTTTTAATCTCTACAATTTGTTTAGCCCAAATCCGTTTCTCCGTCCCACTGCTGCTGCCTGCTCCAGGCCTCCATCGGTGCTTCTTGGATGACTGCTGGTCTCCTCTCTGGCTCCCAGGCCCCTCCTGCTCTTCTTTGCCTGGGTAAGGTTTTCAAGTCCCCCAGCTCTGGGTCAGGGGCACCGGACTCCCTGACACCCATGGGTCCCCTTAGGCATGTCCGTAGGAGGTTCTGGCAGGCGGAGAGTTTGGCTGGACAAAAAGGAGCAGACAGTGACCTGGCGCCTGGTTCTATCCTCCTGGATGCTGCGAGCTGCAGCCCCTCCTTGGGCCCTGTCTGCAATCTGACTTCAAGCAGTGATGCTTTCTTATGCCACAGAGATTTGGGCCAGCCAAGGGGCTGGAGAGCTCTTTCTTTGCCTTCCTGGATCAATGCTGAGATCATTGCTAAGGCCTGGGGCCATTCTCACTCCCAGCTGATACTTGATACTGAGATTGAGCTGGAACTCCCAGAGGGTAGCTCTGGGCTGGGGCCAGCCCCCAGGCCAGCTTCCACAACAATGCAGTTGCACAAGTGTTACACGACACAAACCCAGCACTGCCACTCACAACAGAGACACTCGTGCAGTCTCTGAGGCCTGCGGCCTCTCCTTGCTGCCTTGGGGCTCTGGAGGTAGCTGCCCATGGACTCGATGGGGTGAGATCCGCAGCACAAGCAGACCAAGCAGTATAGGATGGAAAGGGATGGGGGGGCCCAATGGTGACTGATTCTGCAGGTGCCAACAACTTGTGAACTCAGTGATGAGCTAGAACATGTTTGAAAGGTGGTCCAGGCACACAGGCCAACACAGGCACACACATACGCATATAACTGTGAATGGAATATTACACAGCCATGAACAAGAATGGCCTCCTGATGCATGGAGCAGTGCAGACAAGCTCAGTTACAATGTCAAATGAAAGGATCCAGACACAAAAGGATATATGTTGTTGAAGTCCATCCATATGAAATTCTAGACTAGGCATTAATCTGTGGTGCTAGACATTAGGATCCTGGTTGCCTGTGGGAGCAAGTGGACCACCGACTGACTTTCCTGTTGGTGCAGGTGGCTGGAGCTGGACTTGGAGGACAGGCAGTTCCTGCATCAGGAGGAAGGGTCTGACAAGGGCAGGTTCTGTGTCCATGTGTCCTGCTCAGCTTAAGGTGGGTTTCACAGTTAAAATTTGGGGTGAATGATTTGCCAAAGGTCACATTGTCTGTACTTGTTGCTGACCACTGCTAGCAGCTGTCATCCTGTGGGCCAAGACTGCAAGGGGCAGGTAGAGAGAGGCAGGGAGGCTGGTGGCTGGGATGGGGCTGTGCTGGCTGTTGGTGGAGGATGGGGATCTGGTGGTCAGAAGGGTGAGTCTGGAGTGACTTGAATAATGGGGGGTTTCAAAGGATATACCCCATCATATTAGGGCCCACAATCCACCCAGCACTTGGGTGGTCTTAAGGTCAGAATCAGGCCCTGTAACCACACTGCCTGCAGCCCTCCCTGGCTTCCTGATCCACTGAAAATAAAACTCAACTGTTTTTCCAGCCTCGAAAGTCCTTTCCATCTTGGTCTGACTCACCCAGCTAATCCTCTTCTCCTATCCCCCATCCCTCTGCTCTAGGCACCTCACCTCCTTATAGTGCTTTGAGAATACTACATTTTCTCTTTAGCCCAGGACCCCGGCCCAGAGCATGTCCCCTTCAGATCTACCTCCTTCTTGTTCCAGCCTAAGCCTTCCCTGTCCCAGGGTAAGGTAATCCATGAAGGCAAGGTTTTTCATCTCTTTCACTCGCTGCTGGTCTCCAGTGCAGGCTGTGATATGTGCTTCATGTGTATAAGCATTATGGATGCTTGGGAGGATGGAGTACAGGTCCAGTGGGGTCTGCAGGTCTCACCAACCTACAACCCTCACTTCTTCCCACTAACCCAGCTTGGGCAGAGCCTACTGTGCCAAGCAATGGCAGTATGGAGTGATCCCTGAGTGGTAAAGGGACACATGCAGGGTGCCACGGAATGAAAAGCAGGGGAGGCCTGATTAGGGGAACCAAGGTGGTACCCCAAGGAAGTGACATTTCTTCTGAGATCTAAGGGATGAGTTGGACTTTCCCAAGTATGTGAGGAGTTCCCAGGGAAAGGGGCTGACACAAGCCAAGGCTCTGGGGTGGGAGAGAGCACAAGAAGGAAAAGGAAACCGCCTCCTGGGGGTGGGGTGTGGGGAGGGGCAGGGATGACCATGGCGGGCCCAGATCTTGGGCCATGTCGCAGCCTCACTGCATCTCCCTCCTGGAATGTCAGTCTCTGGAGCGCAAGGACCGTTGTTCTCCCTGGCTCACGGCTGTGCCCAGCGCCCAGGAAGTCGAGACCCAGCACCCAGTGGGAGCTCAGTCAGTCGAGTAGTGCTCAATCAACCTGTGGCTCTCCCACAGGTTGTAAAAGGACCCCATAGGTCAGTGGTCAGCAGGGCTTCTGTCAGGCGTATCCCTACACCAGTAGATCTCCAGCCTTGGGGTATAGGGACCTGCCACACACAGGCTTTTGCAGTCTTCTGTGCTATAAAAACAAATTTTATCAAGTAAAATTTTGAAATGCACAAGATAAAACACATAAGGTTACATGGGAAACCCATGTTTCATTGACACACAGTCATCACTGTAGGAGTGAATACCTACGAGGTCTGCTAGCAGCTGTTTCCTCCCCTACTGCCCATGACCGAGAACACCCCCACCCATGCCCAGGTGGCTTCCCTGCAGCCATCTTCCCTGGGGGCTGAGCTTCCAGCAGCACTGAGGGGTGGGGCGATGTCCCCCAATCTGCAGGTGATGCAATGGCCCGCCCTTGGTTGCCTCCACCATAAAAAGAAGGGAATGCTAACTTTCTCTTGGAGGTCAAGCCACTTGGAAATGTAATGTTTTCACATCCAAGTGCATGCAGCCTTCATTCTATTCATGAGCCTCGAGGGCATGGAGGCCCTGGCTCAGGGCCCTGCAGTTTCCCTTTGGGGACCTGCTTGCTGCTGGGAGACAGGGAAGGCAAAATCTGTCAGCAAATGATATGCCAGTAAATATTTCAAAAAAGTGCCTGCTTTGAGGTCTCTGTTGAAGGTGCTGGCCCTGTGGCTATGGGACAAAAACCGCCAGAGACGCCATATACACTAGTGGCTTCCAATAAAATCCATTAGCTATTAGGGAGTGTGTTCCAATAAAACCTCATTTATGGGCACTGGCATTTGAATTTCATACAATTTTCCCATGACATGAAATACAACCCTTCTTTCAATTCCTTCCCCCATCGTTAAGAAATGCAATAAGCAGTATTAGCTGGAGGGCCCACCAAAGGCAGGCAGTTGGGCTGCGAGTGGCAGGTGCATCAGAAGCCTCACTTTCTGCCCCGACAGGCCTGGGACAGGCCGGACACATCTCCAACAAGTTCCCAGATGGGGCTCTGCTGCTGTGGGGAACCCATTCTGAGAATGGCTCTTCCTTATCCAGGGAGATCCCTGTAGTGCCAGGGAGATGGACCCCCAGAGGTCTGGGAGTGAAATCCCTACCCTGGGTGTCATCCGCCTTCCAGGCAGGAGATTTAAGGGTCTGGGATTCCCTATAGAGATGCCCATCGGTGTGTAGGAGAGCAAGAGTCTTCTTCCATCTCTCCTCAATTGCTCAACTATAAATTCCATGCTGTCAGGCCAAGCACACACTACTGTTTACCTACAAGACTATGTTCTATGTAGGACTCCCATTCCTTCTGATCGACCTACAAGACCCATGACTAACATATAACCTCCTCCTTTGTTGATTGTTATCTTGTATCTAATAAATACGGGACTAAGGCGTTTTTTCAGGGTGACAGTCCTTTCAGCTGTCCTCCCTGCTCCCTCCCTCTCACAGGTGAGTTGTTTGAACCTTATTTTTCTCCCAAGTGCCATCAGGAAACAGCACCCCAAATGCCTGAGAGAGGGAAGAGATGCACTGAGGGAGGCCCGGTACTTGTATGAAGTGGGATGTCACTCAGCGCTCAGGGAACTGTCATACCCTTAAGGCAAAGCTGTCCTCCTTTGCCCTGAGCCACAATGTTTGATGCCAAACCCATACTCTAGGCCAGGAGTTTCTATAGATTGCCCTAGGGCTGTGAAGCAGAAAGATTCCATGGGTCCCCAGTGGGAGAGAAGCAGCACTTCCAATAGGCAAGGGTGAGTCTCCAGGCTTTGCCCTCCCCAGGCCATTGTTCTCCCAGGCCCATCCCCGAAACTGAAAACCTATTCTCACTCTTCAAGGATTCATCCTTCTAGCCCTATACCCTCTGCTGGGCCATGGAAACCTGGAAATGATGGCCTCTGGCTTCCCATGCCAGCACCCATTTGAGTCCCAACTTTTGCACACTTGACCAAAGAAGAGACTCAGGAGAGCTATGCAGAGAAACTAGAACAAGGCTTTAATTAATGAAATGGACAATACCTGAAGGTTCTGGGAAGACCATGGGGAGAGCGGAGTGGAAACCTGTGGGGAGCGGCAGGAGTCCTGGGTGCTGTGGGACATAGGTCTCATGTACTGTCCCAAAGCCCGTGGCCCCTGCGATCACAGACAATGGCCTCAAGCCACCACCTGGGTGCAAAATTGTGGGTCAAGGATAGGGAAGGTTCCAGAATGTTGTCTGGCTGGTTGGCTGGGAGCCCGGTTTTGCTCCAGGACTGCAAAGGCCGGGGCTAGATTTGTGTCTCCCATTCCACACTAGTCGTGATCCGGTATTACCTGGAAGGAAGGGCAACACTGGCTACCTCTCCAGGAAGCTATTGGCTCAGATGAGCATATGTCTCTTGGGCCCCAAGGGAGTGGGCTGTGATGTGGAGGAAGATGGCTTGTTGCATGGTGCAGCTCTTTGGCATCCAATCAAGCCCTGGGCAGGGGATGAGGTGGTCTTGGTGGCAAGACTGCTCTGGGCCGTGCCGATCAGTGAGGTGGAGCTGCTAGGAGGAGAAGCTGGGATGCCCCCGCCCCCACACATGGCCTTGGTGGCAGTCCTGTGGCCATCTGAGCTGGACCCCTGCTTGGACAGGTGCCTGGGGGTGTGACTGAAGGGAGGGGCATTCAGGCCTCCCGACAGGGGGTGGTTTGTCGTGCTGGTTCCAGCGGTCCCTGACAGGGTGCTCTAGCATGGGCAGCTCCCTGTGTTATGGCCCAGGCTTGCCCTGGAGCCCTGCGAGCTGCTCAGGGCCCTGCTGGTTCCTGCTGAGATGCTGAGAGCCCCAAAGCTGGAGCACAGATCTGCAACATAATCTCCTCTCTCCAAACCTTGGGGTGCTGCCAAAAACCCCATGCTGATGCTGGCCAGCATTGTACTGCCACCTGGGAGGCGGGGCTGCTGGCTGTTGGGCCCAGAATGGGGCACAGCGCTGGGCACCTGGGGGACAGCTGCCAAGCAAGGGGCAATGGCTATGCCAGGGGCGAGTACAGCAGGGGAGGTGTCGCTCTCGGCCCGCAAGAACGACCCGCAGACGAGGTGAGTGGCAAACTTCTTTATTGTCAATCTTCAGTCCCGGGACCCTGTACACCGATTATAGCCCCAAGTTATAGAACACAGTGGATAGAAAGCAACCAATCACCACATAACACAACTACTATAACATCCAATCAGAAGGGATACAGATGACTTCAATCCAGATCATGCGGGGAGCTCGTGCCTACCGACGTGAGCCCCCGAAACTTATTGTTCACTCTGTTTTTGTGCCGTTCCCATGGTCCCTGGTTAATCTTATACTAGTCCCGATACTTCAGTACAGGTTGTGCGTTCCCTGGAGCGCTCCCACATAAACATTCACCTGCCCTTCTCCTCAAGCCTCGCCTAGTACGTGACTCCCAGCTTCTGCTGCATGGCTCTCCACAGGAGGCAGCCGAGCCTGGTTCTGCAATGGCATGGGTGCCCTGGGAGGCAGATGCGGGTAAGGGAACCACATAAGTCACCTGGGTGCCACTGCCCAACGATAGCTGGGCTAGAGCTGTGCTCAGGGCCTGGACTGGGTCTGAAGCCTGAGCTGCCGGCTGCCCATGCTGGGGAGAGCTGTGAAGGTGCTGGCTCCAGGCCACTGCCCACCAAGAGCCCCGAATGGGGCCTGGGCAGTGGATCCCAGGTTTCCACTACCCCCAGACAGGGCAGACAGGCCTTGGGGGACTGTGACTGAAGCCATGTTGTCCCTGGAGGGCATCGAGAGGGCCTGAGTAGATAGAAAGGAACTCCCACTGCAGCCAGGGTGAGACTGCAAGAGGAGAGGCTGAGAAGGTGGGGAGCAGTCCCTGCAGGTGACCTGGGTGTCAGAGGCTGGCTGGGGAGTCAAGCCTGCAGAGGAGCTGCTAGAGGGGCTGGAAATGACAGCAGATGGGATGGAGAGGCTTATGGAAGTAGAGGCACCAGGACCCATGCTGGGAGGGCAGCTCTGGGAGGAGGGAGCAGGAGAATATACATATTTGGGGCTGGGGGTGCTAGGAGCCCCAGGGAAGGCACAACTGGCATCTGCTACCACTGTGCCCACTGGGTACAGTGCCCGAGGCTCTGGCTTGCAAGGAGCCTCTGCCTTACTCACCATTCAGAAGGGAACCCCTGATGGCCCTCTCTATGCAGGGGGACAGAACCTCTTCTGTCCTGCAATTGCAAGAGCAGACCAGCCAGGAGTTGGGCTTCTCACTGCACAGCCCAGTCCTGGTACCAAGCTGGAAGCAGGACCTGAGGGATTTGGGGACTGGGCAGCCAGGGCAACTGGTGAGTCCTGCTTCTCCCCACAAGTCTTCCTCTGTGCATTCAGGCCAGGGTCTTGCAGGGGATCAGCCGCTGCAGCAGGCAGGGCTAAGGCACTGGATGGCCACAGCTGCAGGTGGTCTCTGTGTCCCTTCAAAGGGCATTTTGGATGCCCTGGAGAGCAGCTCTCTTTTTCCAGTCCAGGTCCTCAGCAGTGACTCAAATCCGCAGTTCAGGGGGTTGCAGCAGACTCAGAGGCTTCCTTGTCCTATGTGGCAGCAGAGAAACCTTGCATTTTGAGGGCCTGGAACAGTCAGCTGGAAGCGAGCTGTTCTTCTGCATTGCCTCCTGCCCGGAGGTGCTATCTGCACCTTTTCCAGCTGGCTCTTCTGGAAAAGTGTAGGCACTCCCGCAGGACACAAGGGGCTCTCTTGGCTGACTTTTTTGGGGGAACTCATGGGCCGCGAGGCCTGACTTGTGTCCAGACCCCTCCTCTTCTGCACTGGGTGGAAGCCCCTGGTGGAACTGTAAGAACTCGTGATGGCATTTTGAGTGGGGCAGGAGCTCCTATGGGAGCTGGGGGACTTCTTATTGCATGGGTCTTCTGAGCTCTCTTCCCGGGGGGATGGCTCTCTGCAGAGGCCTGGGCCTGGGCACAAAGGAAGAGAGGTCTCCCTGGAACCCCAAAGGGCATAAATGCCCCCTGTGTGGCTCCAGTGCCTTTAGGGTTCTTTCTCTGAGTCTTTTGCAACTCTGGGAGTGTGGGGTCTTCCTCAAGCTGGGCCATCCCTTTGCTGCTCTCTCTAGGGTCCCTGCACACCGTCTCCCCTGTGGAGACATCATGGACATTCCTGGGTGCTGAGGGTGGCAGCCTGGTAATGACCCGCTTCTGCAGCACACAGGAGGTGACCGTGTCCACGATGGACATGCAGCGGGGGCGGCAGGACACCTGTGATCCAGGAACCCACAGAATTGACTTCTGCCCGCGGCCTGCCTGTAGATGGAGGCGAGGAGCCCAGGAGAAAGTGCAGGGTCTGTGGGATCACTGAGTACCTTCTTTAAGCTGCTAGGACTGAACGTAGATGCCAACTCATGGGGTACTTGGAAGACCACCTGCGAGTGGACCCCAGGGTGTGGGCGGCCTGGTGAGCCATGCGTGCCAAGAGTAGTCCACAGCCACAGTGAGCATGGTGGGGGCAGACCAGCCCTCCTGGCAGGTGTGGACCCTGCAGAGCCCAGGGTGGGGGGAGGCCTGCCCAGGGAGGTGCCCATAGAGCAGTTAGGTAAGGCCAGCGCTGAGATTAGCAAACTAGGCTTGCAACGCTCTCCTTCAGTGGCCAACTAGGTGGCCAAAGGCCAAGAGCACAGCGCAGGGCCTACTGCCAGGACACAGCTTTGGAACCTGGGAGCTGAGGTGCACAGTGCACAGTTTCTGTTGGGCCACCACCCAGTGCGTGATTCCAGCCTGCAGAGGTGATGCGGAGGGGTTGACTCCCTTGTTCCCCACCCTGCGGGATTCACAGATTTCCTGGGCTGAAGAAGAGGAATTGGTGGGCAGTAGGGGGCTGGCCATCTCCCCTGGCCGGGCCCCAAGCCTCAGGGACAGGAGCTGGTCCCATAGCCATGCTCCTGTGATCCCTTCAGCTGAGCATTGCAGGACTGGATGCATTGTCTCTTCCCTCAGCAAGTGCCCGCATTGCCTTCTTCTCTGGGTGTCAGACCCTTTGGTTCTGGGTGACATCCTGGACAGTGGACTCACGGTGTTGTGTGACTCTGGCCTCCAGGAGACACTCTGAAGACCTTTAGGGTTCTTTCCCCATTTGATTCATCAAGAAACATAGTGGAGGTCCAAGTATGCATTCCATCTTGCCTTTTGTTCACCATTCTTTTTCCAGCGCCCTTGGCCCACCCCTGCCATGTTCTTCGTGTGCACCTGGCACACCTATGCCTGAGGTTACCTTCACAGCTGAGTCACTCATATACCCTCTCTGAAGGTATGAGGTACTGGATTCCATTCACAGAACTTTCCTTACTTTCTGACAGCACCCGGTGGGGAGCCTCCTTGAACCATCCTCCCAAGCACCCACTGAAACCCAAAGGGCAATCCTTTCTGGTAACACCCTCTTACTCTAGCGGTCCCCTGGCATGAGTGGGTCCACACAGCAATGGTTGTAAGCCCCTGGTGAGCTACAGCTGCGATCCTAGTGGTCTCTGGGCTTTTTTCTCATGCTGCTGCTGCCTCTCAGAACCGAATTCTCACCACTGACAAGGACAGTCGCTGCGCCAAGTTTTTCATGTCTGTTCATCCCTATCCAGTCCTCAGAGGCACAATAAGAAGGAGGGAGTCTTCTCTTCCCTGTTCTGTAGTTGGGGACGCTGAGACATGCAGATGATTCACTGCCTGTCCCAGATCATCCAGCTGGTAGGCTGGTGCCAGCCTGAGTCCATGCTGAGAGCTGAGTCCTACAGGATTCCAGTCCTGGGTAGAACTCAGGCCCTGACCTCCCCACATTCATGTAGATCTTAAAGCTTGATGGAGAAGGGTGGCAAGGGGGAGAAGGTGCTGAGCAGTTCCCACACTAGGCCTGGGGCCTGAGCAGGGCCTGTTCCCTGTACCCTGGCGCTGACCCCGACAGCTACATTTGCAGTGTGTCCCATAGGCTAGGTGGACCCCTGACCCCCACAGGACTCACTTGGCAACTCTCCCAGGAAGTACAACTTGGGCTTTAAGGAGGTGGCCTGAGTATGCAAGAAATGTAGCCCAGGGTGTGTACACTTGGGGTCTGAGGGATGATGCTGACTGCCCTGGACACAGTGACAGGTAGTTGGGAAAGATGGAGCAGCAAGTAGATAGAGAAGCAGAGAAGGGACAGCACTGCAGGGGGAGGTGGAAGGAGAGAGGAACAGGGGACTGACAACACACACACATGCGCTCACGCACATGCACACACAGAGACACAGGGCAGGTAGGAAAAAGAGGAGGAGAAAAGACCCAGAGATATAGTGAGGCCATTTAGATTCTGCCCTCTCCTGCTGGCTGCACATGAGGTCCCCAGTGGGCAGGTCACCCCTGCTGTGACCGCCTAAGTCCGGTCCTCATCTGCATAGCAGTTGGGTGAGTCCCTGTTTCTGCTTGCATGAGTGGGTGGCATGTACTGTCCCCTGTGTCCAGAGCTGGCCTGGTACTGGCGCTTTCATCTGCTCAGGGCCAAACCCACACCAGGAGCACACAGAGAAACTTCAAATAATGATTGCTCCCAAGGCCACAGAGATGCTGCTAGGGGCTCAGGAGGCTGAAAACTTGGCCTGGGAAGAGAATTTCTTTCCCTGGCGGTTTGCTGCTGAAAACGATCCCCCCAGGCCAGGAGCCCGCAGTTTTTTTGAGACCTCTCTTCCACTTCTGATTTACCCTTCCTTTTCAGAGTGATTTTCATATTGCCTGACTCCATGATGAAAAAAGAATCTGCCAAATCTCCCTGAGCAATCATTTGCTCTCCATCGTTGTATACTTTGGTGCCTATCACATCTACCTCTTTCAGGCATCAGGAACCTCCAGCGATTTAAAGAATGGTAGTGACTCCATAAAGCTTTCCTACATTTTTCTCTTTTTGTCATTATTTTTATAATTATTCTCCTGAAGGTTACCCTGTCCAAACGCCACAGAGCACCAGGAGAGGCAGCAGTGATTGTGGCCACTCTGGGTGTGTTGTACATTAAGGCCACTTCACCAAAGCTCCCGCAGTTGTTGTGGTTGCCCACACACCTTCCGACACCATCACATTTCACATAGATGTCAAATGTTCCTCTATGGATCACGTAGAAGTTGTCACAATCAGCTCCTTGATCAATTACATGCTCCCCTTCTTTGACCAGTTTTGCAAACATGGCATCTAACACTTGAGACATCTGCTTGATGGAGGTTCTTAAACAGCAGGATGTCCTTGCAA
This sequence comes from Mustela nivalis, assembly GCF_964662115.1. Taxonomy (NCBI): domain Eukaryota; kingdom Metazoa; phylum Chordata; class Mammalia; order Carnivora; family Mustelidae; genus Mustela; species Mustela nivalis. Next base: position 15,956,271 of record NC_139036.1, read on the forward strand.
GCCTCTTGCAATCGACTATTTGATCATCAGTTTTGGGATGTATAATCCTGGACTCTGCATCATATTCTTCATCAGGATTATAAGTTTCTGCACATACTGAGGCAGCCTTGTGAATCAGCTTATTACCCAAGCATTGAACGCCACCACGTCCACAGCTGCCTCTTCCTCCTCCTCCCCATTCTCAGAGTCAGTGTACAAAGTTTCCTCAGCGAACTTGACCCCTTACTGGGGTGCTGCCCCTGGTGGCCCCCAGGTCCTGCTTTCATGGCCAAAGCCCGCGGAGCCTTTGCGCTCATTCTTCTGCTGCAGGTGCGTGAAGTGTAGCAGCTGGAACTCCAGAAGGTCCACAGGCTGGTGCCTTGCACCTCCACCATGAAGCCCTGCAGCAGCTCCCTCAGTCCCAGAGATCTTGATGCTCATCCTGCCTGCGTGGGGTGGGGGGCGGTGCCTGGACGCTGCCCTCCGCACCTCCCTGGGCCCCTGCAGCTGGCTGGCGGGTCTTGCCGCTCCAGGTGCTTGGCTGCTCTGTGGGGGGGTGGGGGGGCTGAGCAAGTGCAGCACTGGAAGGGAGGGCAGCATCTCTGGGTCCTCGCCCTCCCTCCAGGGCGGCTCCTCTCCCCACCCCTCCCACTCTCAACCATTATTTATTTATTTATTTAAGATTTGTTTGTTTTAGAGAAAGAGCACAAGTGAGTGCGGCCAGGGAGAAGGTTAGGGGAAAGAGAGAGTCCTAGTGGACTCTGCACTGAGCACAGATCTTGACTTGGGGCTCAATCGCAAGACCCTGAGATCAGGATCTGAGTCAAAACCAAGAGTTGGGCACTTAACTGATGGTGCCACCGGGTGCCCCTAAGCTGTTTTTTTTTAAAATTTCTTGAGACTTGTTTTATGGTCTTGAATGTGGTTTACATCAATGAGTATTTCCTGCGTCCTTGTGTATTGTGCATTTTTGGGGCATTGTATTCGAGTGCCAAACAGGTCAAGTAGGTTGACCTTTTCATCACTCCAGCCTTCCTGAATTCCAATCTCTATTTCCCCACACCAGTAAGACTCCCATCTTTTCCTTGGAATCTCCTCCATACCCCCACCATCCAGAACTCCTCCAGGGGAAAATTGAGTTAATCCTGGGGCTCAGTTTGTTTGTTTGCTTGTTTTCCTTTTCACAGGGATCACAAATGTGTGTTCCTTTTCAATGTTTTAAAGAGTTAGATATATATATATATATTTCCAATTCCCCATGTGTTTATGATTGGTTTCTAACAAGGTTTGTATTCGTTTTTCAGGGCTGCTATAACAAGATACCACAAACCTAGTGGCTTAAACAATAGAAATCAACAGTCTCACAGTTCTAGAGGCTACAATGTTGGTAGGCCATGCTCCTTTTGAAGGTATTAAGGAAGCATCTGCTCCAGGCCTCTCTCCTAGATTTAAGTATTTCCCTGGCTTTGGGCTTCTTCACATGGCCTTCTCCCTCAGTGCATATTTGTGTATCTCAAGTTTCCCTTCTTATAAGGACACAAGTCATATTAAATTAGGGGCCTACCCTCCTCAAATATGACGTTATCCTAGCTCGTTACATCTACTGTGACCCTATTTCCAAATAAGGTCATGCTCCCAGGTGCTGGGGTTTAGGACTGGGGTAGTTTTTATGTCATATATATATATTTATTTGTTTGTTTGTTTGTTTATTTAAATAAATATATATAATAAAATATATATATGTATATACATATATATTTTTTTTTATTTTATTTTTTTGCTAATAAAACATTTTTGTTTAGAATCTCAGTCTTCCTTCCTTTCATTACAAGGTTATTTGCATGCTTTTGGGGCCTACTGAACAATTCTACCATCACTACCTAATAAATCTCCATGAAAGTTATTGTTACCTAAAGTCATATGCCATCTTTTTAAAAACAGTTCGCATCTTTTTGGCGTTTACAAGGTTTTTTTTGGTATTTAATATCTGTTTATGTGCTGATTAAATTGACTTTCAAACCACTCCTTCCTTCTGAATTTCTTTTTGTTAAAGTAAATTCTCTAGTGTTTTAAAATAAGGATCTATAAAAACTAAATGGTTATTCTTTCTAAGTCTATTTTTTTTCATTTTGAATGTACTTTAAGTGGCCAGAGATTTTGAGGCTGATAGCATTTATCAGCATTTTAAAGATATAAAGGGAAAAATGTGTTTTTCAAAAGGGATATAAAAATGATGAAACAAAAAAAAATTGCAAGACAACAGACAAAAATTTAGTGGCTCAGTAATGTCATGAAATGTAAATGGGTTTAATACTCTAATTAAAATGTTAAATTTGTTAGATGGCATAAATACACGCATACACACATAAAGATATGCTGCTTATAAGAGGAATATAATAAGTTCACCAAGGCAGAAATAAAATTTTGTAATATTGAACACTTAAAATTGAACAACTAATCTACAAAGCTAGAAGTGGACATCCTAGTCAGTGAAATAAGTTATGGAGGAAAAATTAATGTTATAACAACTGGATAAAATGAGTAAAATTTGTATAGAAAGATAATCTAAAAGAATGTACAAAGTAATAGAATCAGTAAGGGAATTAATCAAGGTCATAGGATATAAGTTAAAAATTAAGAAAAATTCATTTGAATTCTATGAAATACAAACAAATGTTCAAAATAATACTTATGAGAGCATCAGAACTAGGAATTAATCTATAAAAAGACTTTATACCATCTCTACATAGAAAGTCTCCACACAGAAAACCATAAAATATTACTACAGGGATTTTATGACCTAAATAAATGGGATGTCAGATATGTTAATATGTTAAATATGTTACTATAACATGTTCATAGATTTGATAATCAGTATTGTAAAGTTTCAATTTTCTCCAACTTGATTTAGAGATTCAATGCAATCCCAGTTTAATTTCTAGTAAGTGCCTGTGTACATTGATAAGCCAATTCTTATATTTACATGGAAATGAAAAGGACTAGTAATTATCACGGAAATTTGAAGAATAAAGTGAGAGCAAGAGTGAGGAAGAAAGAGAGTGAGAGGAGAATCTAATGGGATGGGATTTATTACAAAAAGACTATTGAAATGACCAGAGAAAACAAACAAAAAAGGGCAGAGACAGATTTTGACAAAGTATTGCTAAATAAGTTGAATATCCACATGGAACAATATAGCATAACAGTCAATTCCAGATTGATGTAAACTAAATATGAAACATGACATCATAAATTTTCTAGAAGGTGAAATGGGAAAATACTTCTAGGATCTGGGGGAGGTGGCAAAAATTAGTTAAACCAGACACCAACAACATTAAGCATAAGAAAATTGGCAAGTTGTACTCTACTCATTAAAATGTAAAAAAAAAAAATTCTTGCCCACCAAATGACAAGACTAAAACTATGAAAGGCTATATTGATATACCAACTAAGTAACTGTATACAAAAATATATAGGATAATTATGAATCAAAAAGAAAGGTAGGTATCTTAAAAACAATGAAAATACTTGAACAGAAATACCCCAAAGAGAAAAAAAAATCAGCCAATAGACACATGGAAAGATTGATAACATCCTCAGAGATCACGAAGGAGCAAAAATTTAAAAAAACAATGTGTTGGTGTTAACACGCATAAGACAGACCAAAAAAAGTCTTGATTAATAAAACGTATTTAATAGGTAATGTAGTGGGGCACCTGGGGGGTTCCTATGTTAAGGGTCTGCTTTCTGCTGGGGTCCTGATCCCAGAGTCTTGGGATCAAGCCCCCACAGGGCTCCCTACTCAGCAGAAGCTTGCTTCTCCCTCTCCCATTCCCCCTACTTGTGTTCCCTCTCTGCTTGTGCTCCCTCTCTCACTGTATCTCTCTTTCTCTAAAATAAATAAATAAATAAATTATTTAAAATAAATAAGTAAAAATAAAACAGAGACACACTGGGTACTAATTTTTTTAAGATTTTATTTATTTGTTTGACAAACAAGGATGAGAAGTAGGCAGAAAGGCAGGCAGAGGGTGGGGGGAGGCTCCCTGTTGAGCAGAGAAGCCAATGCTGGGCTCAATCCAAGGACCCTGGGATCATGACCTGAGCTAAAGACAGAGGTTTAACCCACTGAGCCATCCAGGCACCCAGTTTGTTTGTTTGTTTGTTTGCTTTTTAAAGCCAGAATCAGCATTTTTTTTTTAAGATTTTATTTTTACTACAAAGCTGTGATCACCAAGACAGCATGGTACTGGCAAAAAAACAGACACATAGACCAGTGGAACAGAGTAGAGAGCCCAGATATGGACCCTCAACTCTATGGTCAAATAATCTTCAACAAAACAGGAAAAAATATACAGTGGAAAAAAGACAGTCTCTTCAATAAGCGGTGCTGGTAAAACTGAGCAGCTGTATGTAGAAGAATGAAACTCGATTATTCTCTTACACCGTGCACAAAGATAAACTCAAAAGGGATAAAAGACCTCAATGTGAGACAGGAATCCATCAGAATCCTAGAGGAGAACATAGGCAGTAATCTCTTCGATATCAGCCACAGCAACTTCTTTCAAGATATGTCTCCAAAGGCAAAGGAAACAAAAGCGAAAATGAACTTTTGGGACTTCATCAAAATCAAAAGCTTCTGCACAGCAAAGGAAAGAGTCAAGAAAACAAAGAGGCAACCCACGGAATGGGAGAAGATATTTGCAAATGACAGTACAGACAAAAGGTTGATATCCAGGATCTATAAAGAACTCCTCAAACTCAACACACACAAAACAGATAATCATATCAAAAAACGGGCAGAAGATATGAACAGACACTTCTCCAGTGAAGGCATACAAATGGCTATCAGACACATGAAAAAATGTTCATAATCACTAGCCATCAGGGTGATTCAAATTAAAACCACATTGAGATATCACCTTACACCAGTTAGAATGGCCAAAATTAGCAAGACAGGAAACAGCATGTGTTGGAGGGGATATAGAGAAAGGGGAAGTCTCTTACAGTTGGTGGGAATGCAAGTTGGTGCAGCCTCTTTGGAGAACAGTGTGGAGATTCCTCAAGAAATTAAAAATAGAACTTCCCTATGACCTTGCAATTGCACTACTGGGTATTTACCCCAAAGATACAGATGTCGTGAAAAGAAGGGCCATCTGTACCCCAATGTTTATAGCGGCAATGGCCATGGTCGCCACACTGTGGAAAGAACCAAGATGCCCTTCAACGGACGAATGGATAAGGAAGATGTGGTCCATATACACTATGGAATATTATGCCTCCATCAAAAAGGAAGGATACCCAACTTTTGTAGCAACATGAACGGGACTGGAAGAGATCATGCTGAGTGAAATAAGCCAAGCAGAGAGAGTCAATTATCATATGGTTTCACTTATTTGTGGAGCATAACAAATAGCATGGAGGACATGGGGAGATAGGAGAAGGGAGTTTGGGAAAATTGGAAGGGGAGGTGAACCATGAGAGACTATGGACTCTGAAAAACAATCTGAGGGTTTTGAAGGGGTGGGGGGTGGGAGGTTGGGGTACCAGGTGGTGGGTATTATAGAGGGAACAGATTGCATGGAGCACTGGGTGTGGTGCAAAAATAATGAATACTGTTATGCTGAAAATAAATAAAAAATAAAATTTAAAAAAAGAAATTGATCTAAAAAAAAAGATTTTTATTTATTTATTTGACAGGAAGAGACATCAAGAGAGGGAACACAAGTACGGGGAGTGGTAGTGGGAGAAGGAGGCTTCCTGGCAAGCAGTTAGCACCTAAGATGCAGGCTTGATCCCAGGACCTTGGAATCAAGACCTGAGCCAAAGGCAGATACTTAATGACCAAGCCACCCAGGCCCCTCAAGGCAGCCATTTTTAGTTCTGTATTTAAGAAAATGGCTGCCTCTGTAACTGATATATTTTCTTCTCAATTGTAGGTGAAATCAAACAAAAGAATACGCAATTTTTCTTGTTCACTACTCCAGCCTCCACCTCCTCCCAAACGTGTTTAAAAATCAACTTTATCAGAAACCCATGTTCACACGTGTTAAATGAAATATCATTTATGGGACCCCAAATCTGAAAATATCTACATGACATTAAAGAGTTAATAATTGGTTTTAAGAAATCATCTCACAGCCTTAAAAATTGGTTATTTCTACCTGGTTTTCTTTGTTCTTGTTGTTTTATTTCTTTAGTATAAAATCTATTCCTTTAATCTTATAGATCCTTCTTGAGTTCATGGTTCATTCCTGGTTTAATCTGCAGAATTTTGGGTCCTTTAAAATAATGTGAACTTGGGGTCCTTTAAAATAATATTATCACAGTAAAAAGTAAAGTACCATCATATGCATTGGTCACTGGCAACTTTAGAGGATACTGATATACTTTTTAATATCATACATAAAGGAGAGGGACTAAAATTTGGGGGTTACTAGGTAATGAGATTGTGAACAGAATTGTTCACTGAGTGACTGCTATCTATACGAACATTTAGCCACTTTTTGGAAAATGTATTTTATATTAGATGCTATGATAAATGTGTAACATTTATTATTAGTGCATATGCTTTTTACAAGATTCTAAAATGAGTTTCCTCATTTTAGAAGTGATGAGATCACAGCTCATAAGATGAGGAGCTAAAGGGCCCGAAATGATGGTCTAGTAATTAATTATATATAAATTAGAGGGTGAAATATCTACACAACTAGAAATGGTAATATCAAGTAAAACCAGTCGTCTCTCAGTCTACTTTTTCCCTACAACTGGGTTTTCTTACAATGCCAATGTCAGACTATTGACCATGTAAACTTTTTTCCCCCCAGTTTTGTCATTGTAATAATTCATCTGGAAAAATGCAAACTGCATAAAGGATCTGCAACTTTGCTAAAACACTAGTTAAAGTAGAATTGGAATACATAAATCCTGATTCTCAGGGGATTGTCTCATCATTTGACCGCATATGTTCATGATTCAATTTTAGAAACTTGGCCAATTCAAATTAAAACATTCCAGTTTGCTAATCACCCTCCAGGAATGACTGCCCAAGAGATGGGGGAACCTATGCTGGTAACTGATTGAGCCTTATCTTGCTCCAACTACATTTTATTATAAACGAAAAAATTTATGTGTAACAATTACAATGATTCCAACCATTATTTTCAGAACAGCTTTTTTCCCACTAAATGTCAGGAATTTAATCACTTATTTTATCAAAATTACATGTCACTTCCACAGAGCTAAACTCACTTTGTAAATTTGCTGGTCATACAGTTTGCTGGTTTGAGGTAGTCTGAGTGTAGACTGTGCAATCAAATAAACTAATTTACATTTTTAAATGTGTTTTATGTTTATTTGCATTTTCTTCATGTTAATAATATTGCATTTCCTTATGGGTGGTGTACCACAGGCAGTACATAAATTACTGGATTTTATGAATATTTAACAAAGAATAGCTCTTTTTTGATGATGTCATCTCTTTTCAATACAATAAGGGATTAAATTTGTAGAAAGCTTTTTTTTTTTTTTTGGAAATTTGTAGAAGTTTTAAATAGATGTTTTATACTGATTATAAGCATCTTAATGTTTGAAGGGAACTTAAGAGAGTCCTATTCCCTTTTGGATACAAAACATGAAATTTTCCCCTCATTTTTTAATACAATTGTCAAGTGTAGAAAAGGTTAGATGAGTTATCTAAATTCACACAAGAATTGTTAGTCACAGAAGAAAGATAAGCATGCAGTTTTTCTGTTTTCTTGTATATTTATTTGTTATTTTTTTAAAAATCTGATATAGTGTCCTAGTTATCCACAACTAGTATGATTATTTAAGATTAAATGGTAAGGAGGGGGAACTCAGATTATTTCCATATCATTCTTGCTTAGGAGTATATAGTATATATTACCTAAATAATTTTGAAGATAAATTGCTGAACACTGAGTGATAAATATGAAGGATTATCAAGTATTCAGATACTGAACATTTGAATGCATCATTTCTCTGTGCCACATAAAACCACTGGTTCCCCATGTATATCAAAATGTATTTCTAGGAACAGAAATGATCTTAACCATAACTTATAATTTCAAGTGTCCCTAAAACACATAGAATTTTATGTGTTAAAAAAAACATATAAAGATTATGTAGAATCCTCATTAATAAAGTCTTTGAAATTCACATGCCAGGCATTTTCACAGACATTTGGTCCCTTCAACACCCTTTTCATTATGTAAAACATCTATTAGTACTTTTCCATTTCATTATTTCATTTTACCTTTTCAATTTTAATGATTAAAAAAAAAAGCTGAAGGTAATATAGTTTTGAAGTGATAGGTTAGAATATCTCCCAGGTCTTAATTCAAGCTCTGGTCGTAATTCACCCTATTCTTATACTGATACTCTTGTTATACAATGTTCTGTTTGCAAGTCAGCTGTCCTTGACTAAATTTTGCAACCTGTGGCTGTAATAGAGGGGAATTAACTTGCTGTCAAACAGTGAAACTGGAACTTCCTATCAGTGAGTTTAAAAATATTGTTATTCTAAATAGTGAGCTACTTGACTTCAGGAGACATGATTTCCATGGATAATTGGGAAACTCTGGATGTGTTAATTTAAAAAAGAAAGAGAGGGGAACCTGGGTGGCTCAGTGGGTTAAAACCTCTGCCTTCTTCTACAGTCATGATCCCAGGGTCCTGGGATCAAGCCCCACAGTGGGCTCTCTGCTCAGCAGGGAGCTTGCTTCCCTTCCTCTCTCTCTCTGCCTGCCTCTCTGCCTATTTGTGATCTCTGTCAAAATAAATAAATAAATAATTTTAAAAAATAAAAAAGAAAGAGAGAAAATAAATTTTAAAAATAAATAAATAAATGACATAAACAGTGATATAAGAAACAGTATTATTAAATAAAGAATTGTAACTACTATTTTAAATTCATAATCTTGGTAAGGAAACTGGTGGTTTTAAATGATACTTGAAAGTCTATACAGAGTTCTGATTTATTCATGGTGACTGAAATAGCATAGATATTTGATATAATTTTAGAAGACAGTGATTTTTCAAGGGTGTAAATTTCCTTAAAGGTAAAAACACCAATTTTGCTTTCATTCTAATTTCCTCTAATTCTTTTTAATTTTACTTGAGTTTTTTTTTTTTTAGAAGAGATCAGGTGGAAGCTAGAACAGTATTTGTCTAAAAATATAAACCATTAGCATTTATACATCAACTCACATTTTTTTACTGCAATATCAATAAAATTTAGTATTTTGTATTTTCAGGAAACTTTTATTCTAAATTAAATATTTTATTCTAAATTAAAGGAAAGGGAAATTGTTACTATAATCTCACTGAATTTTCTAGAATTCACTCTTCCTCCAAATATAAAGTGAATGTCTACAAATGTAAATATTCTTATTTGCACTTGCTTGTTTTCTAAAAGTGAAAATATGTATCGTGTGTCATTTTTTTAAAGACACTGAGTGCTCAAGATGAATGAGTATTCTGTTGTTTTAGGGTGGAATGTTCTATATATATCTATGAGGTCCATATATATCTATGAGGTCCACTGTGTCATTCAATGCTCTTGTTTCTTTTTTCTGCTTGGATGATCTCTCTATTACTGAGAGTGGCATGTTAATATCCCCTACTACTAATGTATTCATATCAATATGACTCTTTATCTTTACTAACAGTTGTCTTGTGTAGTTGGCTGCTCCCTTTTGGGGGGCATAAATATTTACAATTGTTAGATCTTCTTGGTGGATAGACCCTTTAAGAATGAAGTTGTGTCCTTCTTTATCCCTGACTACAGTCTTTAGTTTAAAATCTAATTTATCTGATATGAGAATTGCTACCCCAGCTTTCTTTTGAAGCCTATTGGGATGAAAGATGCTTCTCTATCCCTTCACTTTCAGTCTGGATGTATTCTTACGTTCCAAATGGGTCTCTTGTAGACACCATATGGAAGGGTCCTATCATTTTATCCAATTTGCAACCCTGTGCTGTTTTATGAGAGTGTTTAGGCCATTCACGTTGAGAGTAATTATTGAAAGATACGTTTTTATTGACATCACGTTGCCTGTGAAGTCCTTGTTTCTATAGATTGTCTCTGTAAATTTCTTTTCTATGTCACTATTGAGTTCTTTCTTTTATACAACCCCTATTCATATTTCTTGTATTGCTGGGTTGGTGGCCACATACTTTTGAAACCTTGCTGGTCTTGGAAGCTCTTTATCTCTCCATCCATTTTGAATGTCAACCTTGCTGGATCAAGTATTCTTGGCTACATGTTATTCTAATTTAGTGTCCTGAGTATGTGTAGCCAGATCTTTCTGGCTTGCCAGGTTTCTGTGGACAGGTCTGACAATATTCTGATGGACTTACTCTGTGTGTAAGGAATCTCTTCCCCTAGCTGTTCTCAAAAGCTCTTGTCTAAAATTATGATTCATCAGTCTTGCTATCAAGTGCCTCAAGGACTTTCTAGATTCATTTATCTTGGGGTCTGATCTTTCTATCTCTAGGACATGAACTCTGGTTCCATTCCCAAAATTGGGAAAATTTTCATGGAGAATTTGTTTAACTATATCTTCTAGTCTTCTTTATTTCTCTTCCCCCTCAGGTATCCCAATAATTCTGACATTGGAACATTTCATGATGCCATTTATTTCCCTAATTCTGTTTTCATGGCTTCTAAGCAGTTTGTTCCAGACCTCCTCCTAATTCTTTTTCTCTATCACTTTGTCCTCTAGATCACTAATTATATCTTCTGCCTTGGTTACCCTAGCTGTTATTTAGATTAGATTGGCTCTCATTGGTAGCATTTTTAACTTCTTCCCAGGAGGCTTTCACTTCTGCCCTAATTGATCCCATGTTTTCACTAATGTTTTTTTTTTCCCAAACTAGCTACTTCCTGGATAATTGTTACCCTGAATTCCCTTTCCCACATACTGTTTATGTCCATATCCAGTAGCTCTGATGGAGAGGGCACAGTCTCTGTATTTGTCCTCTGTTGGGTGTTCCTCCTCCTAGTTGTTTTGGTGAGAGATGGTTAAAGGGATGTGTAGCTGAATATATCAACCACAATCCAGGCAAGGGACAGCCTAGAACACTTCTGAGCAGTTGGAAGTCACCACCAAAAAGAAAGATAAAAGAAAAAAAAGGAGACACAGAGAGAAAGAGAGAGACGAAGAGAGAGAGAGAGAGAGAGAGAGAGAGAAGACCCAGCCAGAATGGGACCCAAAGGTAAAAAATGGACAAACAAAAAGATCACATACTGTCTCACAAATCAGGGTTCGACCAATACCAAAAGATTGAGATTATTCTCTACATATTCTCAGACCACAATGCTTTGAAACTGGAACTCAACCACAAGAAAAAGTTTGGAAGGAATTCAAACACTTTGAAGTTAAAGACCACCTTGCTTAAGAATGTTGGGATTAACTAGGAAATCAAAGAATAACTTAAACAATTCATGGAAACAAATGAGAATGAAGACTCTTTGGTCCAAAACCTATGGGATACAGCAAAGGCAGTCCTACATTGGGATATAGCCAACCAAGCATCCCTAAAAAAAAAAAAAAAAAAGAAGAAGAAGAAGAAGGAAAGAAAGAAAAACTGGAATACACAAGCTCTCTTAAAGAATGAGAGAAACAATAACAAATTAAGCCAACTCAACATACAAGAAGGGGAATGATCAAGATTAGAGCAGAGATCAATGAAATAGAAACTAGGGATATTGTAGAACACATCAACAAAACTAGAAGCTGGTTTTTTGAAAGACTAAATATGCTCAATAAACCATTGACCAAACTAATCCAAAAGAAAAGAGAGAGGACCCTAATTAATAAAATTATGAATGAAAGGAAGAGATTATGACTAACACCAAGGAAATAGAAACAATCACCAGAAATTATCATCAACAGTAATATACCAATAAGTTAAGCAACCTAGAATACATGGATGCATTCCTGGAAACCTATAAACCTCCAAAACTGAATCAGGAAGAACTTGAGAAACTGCATAGACCTATATCTAGTAACAAGATTGAAGGAGTGAACAAAAACCTCCCAAAAAACAAGAGCCCAGGAGCTGACAGATTCCCTGGAGAATTTTACCCAACAATCAAAGAAGAAAGAAATGTTCTCCTGAAGATGTTTTAAAAGATAGAAACAGAAGGAAAGCTTCCAGACTCTTTTGATGAAGCCAGCATTACCCTAACCCCCAATCCAGGCAAAGACCCCATCAAAAAGGAGAATTTTAGACCAATATCCCTGATGAATATGGATGCCAAGATTCTCAACAAGATCTTAGCTAATGGTATCCAATATTATATAAAAATATTATCCACCATGACCAGGTGGGATTTATCCATGGGATGAAAGGGTGGTTCAATATTTGCAAATCAATCAATGCGATAGAACAAATCAATAAGAGAAGAGAGAATAACTACATGGTCCTCTCAATTGATGCAGAAAAAGCATTTGACATGATAAAGCATCCTTTCCTGATTAAAACAATTCAAAGTATAGGCATAGAAAGAACATTCTTCAATTTCATAAACTCTACGAAAAACTCACAGTGAATGTCATTCTCAAAGGGAAAAGGCTGATAGCCTTCCCTTTGAAATCAGGAAAATGACAAGGATGTCCACTCTTGCCACTGTTGTTCAACATAGTACTAGAAGTCCTAGCAACAGCAACGAGACAACAAAAAGAAATAAAAGGTATTCAAGTGGGCAAATAAGAAATCAAATTCTCTCTTTGCAGATGACGTGACACTTTTTATGGAAAACCCAAAAGATTCTTCCCCCAATCTACTAGAACTCATACAACAATACCATAATGTGGCAAGATACAAAATCAATGTACAGAAATCAGTTCCTTTCGTATACACTAACAATGAAAAAATAAAAAGGGAAATTAGAGAATCAATTCCATTTACTCTAGCACCAAGAACCATAAGATACCTGGGAATAAACCTAACCAAAGAGATAAAGGATCTGCACTCGAAGAACTACAGAACACTCATGAAACAAATTGAAGAGGGCACAAAAAGATGGAAGAGCCTTCCATGCTCATGGATTGGAAGAATAAACATTGTTAAAATATCCATACTGCCTATAGCCTTCTATACTTTCAGTGCCATCCTGATCAAAACTCCACCAGCATTTTTTGAAGAGCTAGAACAAACAATCCTAAAATTCATATGGAACCAGAAGAGACCCCGAATTGCTAAGGAAATGTTGAAAAAGTAAAGCAAAACTGGGGGCATCATGTTGCCTGATCTCAAGCTTTCTACAAAGCTGTGATCACCAAGACAAGATGGTACTGGCACTAAAACAGATATATGGAACAGAGTAGAGAGTCATGATATGGACCCTCAACTCTGTGGTCAAATAATCTTCGACAAAGTAGGAAAAAAAATATACATTGGAAAAAAGACAGTTTCTTCAATAAACTTGTGCTGAGAAAATTAGTCAGCTATGTGTAGAATAATGAAACCTGACCATTATCTTACACCATACACATAAAGAAACTCTAAATGGATGAAAGACCTCAACATGAGGCAGGAATCTATCAAAATCCTAGAGGAGAACACGGGCAGTAACCTCTTTGACATCGGCCACAGCAACTTCTTTCAAGATAAAGTCTGCAAAGGTAAAGGAAACAAAAGCGAAAATGAAGTTTTGGGACTTCATCAAGATCAAAAGCTTCTGCACAGCAAAGGGAACAGTAAACAAAACAAAGAAACAACACACAGAATAGGAAATAAATTTGCAAATGACACTACAGACAAAGGGCTGATATCCAAGATCTATAAAGAACTCCTCAAACTCAACACACACAAAACAGATAATCATGCCAAGAAATGGGCAGAAGACATGAACAGACATTTCTCCAAAGAAGACATACAAATGGCTAACAGACACATGAAAAAATGTTCATCATCATTGGCCATCAGGGAGATTCAAATCAAAACCATATTGAAATACAACCTTTCACCAGTTAGGATGGTCAAAATTAACAAGACAGTAAACAAGAAGTTTTGGAGAAGAAATGGAGAAAGAGGAACCCTCTTACACTATTGGTGGGAATGCAAGTTGGTGCAGACACTTTGGAAAACAGTGTGGAGAATCCTTAAGAAATTATAAACAGGGCTTCCCTGTGACCCTGCAATTGTACTACTGGGTTCTTACTTCAAAGATAGAGATGCAGTGAAAAGAGAGGGCATCTGTACCTTTCTTTTATACCCATTGCATAGCAGCAATGGCCACAGTCACCAAATTGTGGAAAGGAGTAAGATGCCCTTCAATGGACAAATGGATAAAGAAGATATGGCTCATATATACAATGGGGTATTATTCCTCTTTCAGAAAGGATGAATACCGACTTTTGTATCAACATGGACAGGACTGGAAAAGATTATGCTGAATGAAATATGTCAAGCAGAGATATTCAAGTATCATATGGTTTCACTTACTTGTGAATCATAAGGAATAACACAGAGGACATTGGGAGACAGAGAAGAGAAGTGAGTTGGGAGAAATTGGAGGTGGAAATGAATGAACCATGAGAGACTGTGGACTCTGAGGAACAAACTGGGGGGTTTGGGGGGGTTGGTGGGTGAGCATGATGGTGGGTATTGTGGAGGGCACGTATTGCATGGAGCACTGGGTGTGGTGCATACACAATGAATTTTGGTACACTAAAAAATAAAATAAAATAAAATAAAAATTGGGGGGAAAAAGCCACTTAGTGAGGGAGGCTGGTCTTTTCATTCACACAAGATTGTTTTTCACACACTAGATAAAATATTATCCATCATTCCTTGGATGCTTTGCTAAAACTGTCCCCAACAGCAGAGGTGGCCATTTCAATGAGAGGCTGCCAATATCCTTTAGTAGCATAACTTTCTTGTTCTTTATTTTTTAATCTATGTTATTATGGACTGATCATTCCCACCCCAAAATTCATAGGTAAGGCTTATCCTACTGTGACTGTATACTGAGATAAGGACTTCAGAAGGTAATGAAAGTTGAATGAGGTCATAAGAGTGGAACTCAAAACCAAAAGAACTGGTGCCCTTATAACAAGAGAAACAGACATCAGAGAACAGCACCCTCTCATCAAGCACAGAAGAAAGGTCATGGGAGGACACAGAAGAAGGCAGCTATCTGAAAATCAGTAAGAGACCTCATCTATAACCAACCCTGTAGATTCCTTGATTTTGAACTTCTAATTTCTAGAAGTATGAAAAAAATATATTTCTGCTATTTAAGACCTGTAGCCTATGGTATTTTGTTATGGCAGCCAGAGGACACCAAAACACACACACACACACACACACACAGACATATAGATATTATATATATATATATATATACACGCACACACATAGACATATATAGACATATACATATATATATATATATATATATATATATATACTTAAAAGTGGAGAAATATATATATATCTCCACTTTTTTTTAAGTTTTGATACTTGTAAATTAAGGTTTTTGTTTTTCTCTTTATGTTATCCTGTCTCAGAAGTGCTGCTTTTTTCTGCCTGCTAGCAACTTTAACATTACCTCCCATTGAGAGATAATATCCAAGCCAATAAAATGAGAAATGACTCTAAATACTAAGAACTGTATTGGAGTAAGAACAGAATAACTATCCATCAAAAAGTAGACTTATGTGATCTCTATGAAAATCCCAATGCATTTTTTTACATAAATAAAAATGGCTATCCTAAAATTCATATAGAATCTCAAGAGAACAAGGATAGCAAAGACAATCTTAAAAATAATGAAGTTGGAATTCTCACATTTTCTGATTTCAAAACTTATCGTAAAACAAAGGTACTGAAAACAATGAAGTACTAAAATACTGACCTATAAGTCAATGGAAGGAATAGAGAATCCAGTAATAAGCTCTCCTCTAAATGGTCAAGTGATATTTGGCAAAGGTGCCAAGATCATTCAACGAGGAAAGGAGAGTCTTATTAACAAATGCTATGAGGGAAATTACAAATTCACAAGCAACACAATGAAGTGCACACTTACTTTTCACCATATAGAAAACTTAAAACAAAATGAGTCAAAATCTTAACTGTAAGAGCTACAACTATATAACTTTTAGAAGAAAACAGGGGAAAGTCTCCATGATAGAGGGCATGGAAATGAATCCTTTGACATGACAGGAAAAGCACAGACAGCAAAAATTAACACAGAAAAAGTAAATACATCGGGGGAGGAGTCAAGATGGCGGAGAAGTAGCAGGCCGAGACTACTTCAGCTAGCCGGAGATCAGCTAGATAGCTTATCTAAAGATTGCAAACACCTGCAAATCCATCAGCAGATCAAAGAGAAGAAGAACAGCAATTCTGGAAACAGAAAAACAACCACTTTCTGAAAGGTAGGACTGGCGGAGAAGTGAATCCAAAGCGACGGGAAGATAGACCCGGGGGGGAGGGGCCGGCTCCCGGCAAGCGGCGGAGCAACCGCGCACAAAATCAGGACTTTTAAAAGTCTGTTCCGCTGAGGGACATCGCTCCAGAGGCTACCCGGGGCAAAGCCCACACGGGGTCAGCGTGGCCTCAGGTCCCGCAGGGTCACAGAAGGATCGGGGGTGTCTGAGTGTCGCAGAGCTTGCGGGTATTGGAACGGGAAAGCCGGCTACAGAGACAGAGCCGACAGTAAGCTCGCAGCTCGGGGTGACCTTGAACCGGTCGCAGGCTCGGTGAGCTCGGAGCGCGGCCAGAGGTCAGGCAGATGGGAGTAACTGAGCGCGATTCTCTGGGCGCGCACTGAGGAGTGCGGCCCTGGACTCTCGGCTCCTCCGGGCCGGAGACCAGGAGGCCGCCATTTGTATTCCCGTCCTCCAGAACTCTACGGAAAGTGCTCAGGGAACAAAAGCTCCTGAAAGCAAACCCAAGCGGATTACTCACCCCAGCCCCGGGTAAAAGCGGTGCAATTCCGCCTGGGGCAAAGACACTTGAGAATCACTACAACAGGCCCCTCCCCCAGAAGATCAACAAGAAATCCAGCCGAGACCAAGTTCACCTACCAAAGAGTGCGGTTTCAATACCAAGGAGAGCAGCAGAATTCTAGAGGAGGAGAAAGCAAAGCACGGACTCATGGCTTTTTCCCTGTGATTTTTTTTAGTCTTGCGGTTAATTTAATTTAATTTTTTTCTTTTTCTTTTTCTTTTTCTTTTTTTTTTTTTTTTGCCTTCGGGTAAAATTTTTTTTTTTAACTGTTACCTTTTTCTTTTTAAACGATTTTTTACTAGTTTATCTAATATATATATATTTTTTCTTTCTTATATTTTTCATAGGTGTTTTCTTTTCTTAAAAAATTCTTTTTTTTTTCTCTTTTTTCTTTTTTTTGTTATTGTTTCCTTTTTGAACCACTTTTTATCCCCTTTCTCCCCCCTCACGATTTTGGATCTCTTCTAATTTGGTTAAAGCATATTTTCCTGGGGTTGTTGCCACCCTTTTAGTATTTTACTTGCCCCTTCATATACTCTTATCTGGACAAAATGACAAGACGGAAAAATTCAACACAAAAAAAAGAACAAGAGGCAGTACCGAAGGCTAGGGACCTAATCAATACAGACATTGGTAATATGTCAGACCTAGAGTTCAGAATGACAATTCTCAAGGTTCTAGCCGGGCTCGAAAAAGGCATGGAAGATATTAGAGAAACCCTCTCGAGAGATATAAAAGCCCTTTCTGGAGAAATAAAAGAACTAAAATCTAACCAAGTTGAAATCAAAAAAGCTATTAATGAGGTGCAATCAAAAATGGAGGCTCTCACTGCTAGGATAAATGAGGCAGAAGAAAGAATTAGTGATATAGAAGACCAAATGACAGAGAATAAAGAAGCTGAGCAAAAGAGGGACAAACAGCTACTGGACCACGAGGGGAGAATTCGAGAGATAAGTGACACCATAAGACGAAACAACATTAGAATAATTGGGATTCCAGAAGAAGAAGAAAGAGAGAGGGGAGCTGAAGGTATACTAGAGAGAATTATTGGGGAGAATTTCCCCAATATGGCAAAGGGAACAAGCATCAAAATTCAGGAGGTTCAGAGAACGCCCCTCAAAATCAATAAGAATAGGCCCACACCCCGTCACCTAATAGTAAAATTTACAAGTCTCAGTGACAAAGAGAAAATCCTGAAAGCAGCCCGGGAAAAGAAGTCTGTAACATACAATGGTAAAAGTATTAGATTGGCAGCTGACTTATCCACAGAGACCTGGCAGGCCAGAAAGAGCTGGCATGATATTTTCAGAGCACTAAATGAGAAAAACATGCAGCCCAGAATACTATATCCAGCTAGGCTATCATTGAAAATAGAAGGAGAGATTAAAAGCTTCCAGGACAAACAACAACTGAAAGAATTTGCAAACACCAAACCAGCTCTACAGGAAATCTTGAAAGGGGTCCTCTAAACAAAGAGAGATCCTACAAGTGGTAGATCAGAAAGGAACAGAGACCATATACAGTAACAGCCACCTTACAGGCAA
Source organism: Mustela nivalis (assembly GCF_964662115.1). Classification (NCBI taxonomy): domain Eukaryota; kingdom Metazoa; phylum Chordata; class Mammalia; order Carnivora; family Mustelidae; genus Mustela; species Mustela nivalis. Next base: position 15,974,780 of record NC_139036.1, read on the forward strand.
TACAATGGCCCTAAATTCATATCTCTCAATAGTTACCCTGAATGTTAATGGGCTAAATGCCCCTGTCAAAAGACACAGGGCATCAGAATGGATAAAAAAACAATACCCATCTATATGTTGCCTCCAAGAAACACATTTTAAGCCCGAAGACACCTCCAGATTTAAAGTGAGGGGGTGGAAAAGAATTTACCATGCTAATGGACATCAGAAGAAAGCAGGAGTGGCAATCCTTATATCAGATCAATTAGATTTTAAACCAAAAACTATAATAAGAGATGAGGAAGGACACTATATCATACTCAAAGGGTCTGTCCAACAAGAAGATTTAACAATTTTAAATATCTATGCCCCCAACGTGGGAGCAGCCAACTATATAAACCAATTAATAACAAAATCAAAGAAACACATCAACAATAATACAATAATAGTAGGGGACTTTAACACTCCCCTCACTGAAATGGACAGATCATCCAAGCAAAAGATCAGCAAGGAAATAAAGGCCTTAAACGACACACTGGACCAGATGGACATCACAGATATATTCAGAACATTTCATCCCAAAGCAACAGAATACACATTCTTCTCTAGTGCACATGGAACATTCTCCAGAATAGATCACATCCTCGGTCCTAAATCAGGACTCAACCGGTATCAAAAGATTGGGATCATTCCCTGCATATTTTCAGACCACAATGCTCTAAAGCTAGAACTCAACCACAAAAGGAAGTTTGAAAAGAACCAAAATACATGGAGACTAAACAGCATCCTCCTAAAGAATGAATGGGTCAACCGGGAAATTAAAGAAGAATTGAAAAAAATCATGGAAACAAATGATAATGAAAATACAACGGTTCAAAATCTGTGGGACACAACAAAGGCAGTCCTGAGAGGAAAATATATAGCGGTACAAGCCTTTCTCAAGAAACAAGAAAGGTCTCAGGTACACAATCTAACCCTACACCTAAAGGAGCTGGAAAAAGAACAAGAAAGAAACCCTAAGCCTAGCAGGAGAAGAGAAATCATAAAGATCAGAGCAGAAATCAATGAAATAGAAACCAAAAAAACAATAGAACAAATCAACGAAAGTAGGAGCTGGTTCTTTGAAAGAATTAATAAAATTGATAAACCCCTGGCCCGACTTATCAAAAAGAAAAGAGAAAGGACCCAAATAAATAAAATCATGAATGAAAGAGGAGAGATCACAACTAACACCAAAGAAATACAAACAATTATCAGAACATACTATGAGCAACTCTACGGCAATAAATTTGACAATCTGGAAGAAATGGATGCATTCCTAGAAACATATAAACTACCACAACTGAACCAGGAAGAAATAGAAAGCCTGAACAGACCCATAACCAGTAAGGAGATTGAAACAGTCATTAAAAATCTCCAAACAAACAAAAGCCCAGGGCCAGACGGCTTCCCGGGGGAATTCTACCAAACATTTAAAGAAGAACTAATTCCTATTCTCCTGAAACTGTTCCAAAAAATAGAAATGGAAGGAAAACTTCCAAACTCATTTTATGAGGCCAGCATCACCTTGATCCCAAAACCAGACAAGGATCCCACCAAAAAAGAGAGCTATAGACCGATATCCTTGATGAACACAGATGCGAAAATACTCAACAAAATACTAGCCAATAGGATTCAACAGTACATTAAAAAGATTATTCACCACGACCAAGTGGGATTTATTCCAGGACTGCAAGGTTGGTTCAACATCCGCAAATCAGTCAATGTGATACAACACATCAATAAAAGTAAGAACAAGAACCATATGATACTCTCAATAGATGCTGAAAAAGCATTTGATAAAGTACAGCATCCCTTCCTGATCAAAACTCTTCAAAGTGTAGGGATAGAGGGCACATACCTCAATATCATCAAAGCCATCTATGAAAAACCCACCGCAAATATCACTCTCAATGGAGAAAAACTGAAAGCTTTTCCGCTAAGGTCAGGAACACGGCAGGGATGTCCATTATCACCATTGCTATTCAACATAGTACTAGAGGTCCTAGCCTCAGCAATCAGACAACAAAAGGAAATTAAACGCATCCAAATCGGCAAAGAAGAAGTCAAATTATCACTCTTCGCAGATGATATGATACTATATGTGGAAACCCAAAAGACTCCACTCCAAAACTGCTAGAACTTATACAGGAATTCAGTAAAGTGTCAGGATATAAAATCAATGCACAGAAATCAGTTGCATTTCTCTACACCAACAGCAAGACAGAAGAAAGGGAAATTAAGGAGTCAATCCCATTTACAATTGCACCCAAAACCATAAGATACCTAGGAATAAACCTAACCAAAGAGACACAGAATCTATACTCAGAAAACTATAAAGTACTCATGAAAGAAATTGAGGAAGACACAAAGAAATGGAAAAATGTTCCATGCTCCTGGATTGGAAGAATAAATATTGTGAAAATGTCTATGTTACCTAAAGCAATCTACACATTTAATGCAATTCCTATCAAAGTACCATCCATATTTTTCAAAGAAATGGAACAAATAATTCTAAAATTTATATGGAACCAGAAAAGACCTCGAATAGCTAAAGGGATATTGAAAAAGAAAGCCAACGTTGGTGGCATCACAATCCCGGACTTCAAGCTCTATTACAAAGCTGTCATCATCAAGACAGCATGGTACTGGCACAAAAACAGACCCATAGATCAATGGAACAGAATAGAGAGCCCAGAAATAGACCCTCAAATCTATGGTCAACTCATCTTCGACAAAGCAGGAAAGAATGTCCAATGGAAAAAAGACAGCCTCTTCAATAAATGGTGCTGGGAAAATTGGACAGCCACATGCAGAAAAATGAAATTGGACCATTTCCTTACACCACACACAAAAATAGACTCAAAATGGATGAAGGACCTCAATGTGCGAAAGGAATCCATCAAAATCCTTGAGGAGAACACAGGCAGCAACCTCTTCGACCTCAGCCGCAGCAACATCTTCCTAGGAACAACGCAAAAGGCAAGGGAAGCAAGGGAAAAAATGAACTATTGGGATTTCATCAAGATCAAAAGCTTTTGCACAGCAAAGGAAACAGTTAACAAAACCAAAAGACAACTGACAGAATGGGAGAAGATATTTGCAAACGACATATCAGATAAAAGACTAGTGTCCAGAATCTATAAAGAACTTAGCAAACTCAGCACCCAAAGAACAAATAATCCAATCAAGAAATGGGCAGAGGACATGAACAGACATTTCTGCAAAGAAGACATCCAGATGGCCAACAGACACATGAAAAAGTGCTCCATATCACTCGGCATCAGGGAAATACAAATCAAAACCACAATGAGATATCACCTCACACCAGTCAGAATGGCTAAAATCAACAAGTCAGGAAATGACAGATGCTGGCGAGGATGCGGAGAAAGGGGAACCCTCCTACACTGTTGGTGGGAATGCAAGCTGGTGCAACCTCTCTGGAAAACAGCATGGAGGTTCCTCAAAATGTTGAAAATAGAACTGCCCTATGACCCAGCAATTGCACTATTGGGTATTTACCCTAAAGATACAAATGTAGTGATCCAAAGGGGCACGTGTACTCGAATGTTTATAGCAGCAATGTCCACAATAGCCAAACTATGGAAAGAACCTAGATGTCCATCCACAGATGAATGGATCAAGAAGATGTGGTATATATACCCAATGGAATACTATGCAGCCATCAAAAGAAATGAAATCTTGCCATTTGCGACAACATGGATGGAACTAGAGCGTATCATGCTTAGCGAAATAAGTCAAGCGGAGAAAGACAACTATCATATGATCTCCCTGATATGAGGAAGTGGTGATGCAACATGGGGGCTTAAGTGGGTACGAGAAGAATCAATGAAGGAAGATGGGATTGGGAGGGAGACAAACCATAAGTGACTCTTAATCTCACAAAACAAACTGAGGGTTGCTGGGGGGAGGGGGTTTGGGAGAAGGGGGTGGGATTATGGACATTGGGGAGGGTATGTGCTTTGGTGAGTGCTGTGAAGTGTGTAAACCTGGTGATTCACAGACCTGTACCCCTGGGGATAAAAATATATGTTTATAAAAAAATAAAAAATTATATTAAAATCTTAAAAAAAAAAAAGTAAATACATCAAAATTGAAAACATTTGTGTATAAAGGACATAATCAATAGAGTAAAAGGCAGCCTACAGAATGATAGAAAATATTTGCATATTATATATTTGATAAAGGTTTAATATCCAGAATACTTTAAAAAAACTCCTTCAATTCAACTACAAAATAATCCAAATTAAAAAATGGTCATGGACACCTGGGTTGCTCAGTGGGTTAAGTGTCTGCCTTTAGCTCAGGTCATGATCCCATAGTCCTGGGATCAAGTCCCGCATCAGACTCCTTGCTCAGCAGGAAATAAATAAAATCTTTAAAAAATAAATAAGTAAAAACCAAAAAATGGGCAAATGACTCGAATAGACATTTTTGCAATAATATACAGAAATGACCTATAAGTTCATGAAAAGATGTTCAACATTAGGAAATGCAAGTCAAAACCACAATGAGATACCACCTCACACACACTATGATGACTACTATCAAAAAAATAAATAACAAGTGTTGTGAAGGATGTGGAGAAAAAAGAATCTTTATGCACTATTGTTAGTATATTTAAAAGGTGTAGTTACTATGAAAAACAGTATGGAGTTTCCTCAAAAAATAAAAACAAGATTTCCAGATGATCTAGAAATTTCACTTTTGGTTTTATACCTATTATTAGCAGAATTATGTCCCTCAAAATTTCTAACTCCTAGTAGCTCAGAAAGTGATTGTATCTGGATACAGTCTTTAAAGAGATAATTAAATGTAAATGAGTTTGGCCCTAACTTAATATGACTGGTGTTTTTATAAGAAAGAAAGTTAGGATACAGATTTACCTAGTAGACAGACAATACAGGGAGAAAATGACCATTGACAGGATAAGAAGAGCCTGAGGAGAAAGCAAATCTATGGTTTAAATTATTATGATCTCCTAATATTTAAATGTTAGAATTTTAATGCCCAATGTGGTGGTGTTAGGAGGTGAGGCCTTTGGCAGGTAAATAGGTTGAGGGTAGAACATTCATGAATAGGATTAGTGCTTTTATAAGAAAGATCCCACAGAGCTCCCCAGCCCCTTCTACCATGGAAGGACACAATGAGAAATCTGCATCTTGTAAGAGAGCTGTCACCCAACCATGCCTCCAAACTGTGAAAATTGTATTTCTATTGTTTATAAGCTACCCCGTCAGTGGAGTTTTGTTACCATAGCTCAAAGGGACCAAGACACCAACTCAGAAGCATTATTTATAATAACCAAAAAAGGTAAAAGCAATACAAATAGCTATATACAGGTGAATAGACAACTAAAAGTAGAATACTATTCAGCCTTTAAAAGGGTAGAGAATTCTGACACCTGCTACATGTGTAAACCTTAAAGATGCTATGTTTAGTGAAATAAAACAGTCACTGAGAAACAAAAACAAAAAAGCCAATACTTCATGTTTCTATTTATAAGAGGTACCTAGAGTAGTTAAATTCAAAAAGAAAGAAAGTAGAATGGTGATTGATGGGCCGCAGTGAGGGGGAAATGACAGGTTCTTCAATGGGTATAGAATTTCTGTTTTGCAAGATGAAAAGAGCTCTGGAGATTGGTGGCACAATGGAATGCAATTAACGCTGCTGAACTGCACACCTAAAAATGGTTCAGACAGTAAACTTTATGTTATATGGGTTCTATCACAACATAAAAAAAAGTTAATGCAATGGGATGATCCTATGTAGCTGTTAGAAGTTGTTGTTTTGAATATCAATATGAATACTGATTTGAGTATTGTATTAGATATATAAAAATAGTTGCCAGATTAAGTACATGATACCTAGTTAAAATTGAATTCAGATAAAAATGGAAAATTGTGAGTATACATGTATCCCAAGTATTGCATGGCACATGCTTATACTAAAAATAACATTTGTCCTTTATCTGAGAAGTATACATAACTGTGTACTCTGTGTTTTTATTTGCTATATATGGAGATTCTAATACAAATGCACATGTTCATGATGCCTTGCCATAAAGAATGCATGCTATTCTATGTAGAAGAAATGAAGTATCTAGTATTTAAGTATTTAGAACTGTAAAGTAAGGGTACATCTGAGATGTCCAGTCACATTCTGTGTACCTAGGTGGCCCTGGTGAATAATATATTGATGATTCATTATTTTCCTATAAATAATAATTCCAACATCTAGATTTTACTCTAGTTTCTTAGTCACTCTCTTATGGCATGTGAAATATTTCTACATTTAAACCTATTTGCCTCATTTTGTAATATGATTTTTTAAAATAACTTAAAAGTATATCCTGAAATAAAAGTATTTCCTGAGATGTAAAGTAATTGCTTTACACATGTACATACACACACACATATACAGACTCATTTCTGTGATCAAATAATTCTATTAAATGGTGAATCAAATCAGCTAAACTTTGTACCTTAAAGAACTGGAGAATCAACAACAAATTAAGCCAACCACACACACAAGAAGGGAAATAATCAAGATTAGAGTAGAGATCAATAAGATAGTAACTAGAGTTACAGTAGAATTCATCAACAAAACTAGAAGCTAAAATCTTATTGATTTTTGAAAGAATCAATAAGATTGATAAACCATTGGACAAACTAATACAAAAGAAAAGAGAGAGGACCCAAATTAATAAAATAATGAATGAAAGGAAGAGATCACAACTAGCAGCAAGGAAATAGAAACAATCATCAGAAATTATTATCAACAGTTATATGCCAATAAGTTAAGCAACCTAGAAGAAACGGATGCATTCCTGGTAACTATAAACTTCCAAAACTGAATCAGGAAGAATTTGACAACCTGAATAGACCAATATCTAGCAACGAGACTGAAGCAGTGATCGAAAACCTCCCAAAAAACAAGAGCCTGGGACCTGATGTGTTCCCTGGTGAATTCTAACAAACTTTCAAAGAAGAAATAATACCTATTCTCCTGAAGCTGTTTCAAAAAAAAAAAAAAATGAAGCAGAAGGAAAACTTCCAGACTCTTTTCATGAAGCCAGCATTACCTTGATCCCCAAACCAGGCAAAGACCCCACCAAAAAAGGAGAATTTCAAACCAATATCCCTGATGAACATGGATGCCAAGATTCTCAACAAGATCCTCGCTAATAGGATCCAACAGTACATTAAAAAAAATTATCCACGGTGACCAGGTGGGATTTATCCATGGGTTGCAAGGGTGGTTCAACATTTGCTAATCAATCAATGGGATAGAACAAATCAATAAGAGAAGAACCACATGGTCCTCTCAATTGATGCAGAAAAACCATCTGACAAGATAAACTTTGGAAAATTATCTACTGATTCTTAATCACTGTCACCCTAACTCAGATTAGTCAATCAAACAAAACAGTCATTTACAAATAAAGGACAGCACAAAAAACACATGAAATTTATGATCAGACTGTCTGTGTTTGAATATAGGCTTTGCCACTTTTTGGCATGGTTCATGGACAGGTCATATAGCCTCTTCAGTAACAATGTAACTACTTTTTGGGATCACTATAAACATTGAAACTGAGTATAAAAATTATATATCAACCTATCTCATGATAGGAAAACATGTAGAAAGGCATTAGACATGACTAATTTGAGAGGAATAAAGAAAGGTGGGCTTGACAGGAGGCTGAAGTGATACCAATAGAGGGTGGGAAGAAGTAGAAAGAAGGTTCTCAGGAAGCAAAGAGGAGAAATTGACATTAAAAGGCAGAAATGCATGGAAGGGATAATGAAGAAAAATCACGGACTTTCTACATATTTTTTGCTCTTTCTCACATTTGACAAAGCAAGTTAATAGAGGAAGAGAATCAGTTGTTATGTATAAAGGAATTGAGGGACACTTGGGTAGCTCAGTCCGATAAGCATCAGACTCTGAATACCTTGTCAAAATAATAAAGTTAACACAACAATTGTGGTAGAGGCATTCAATGAGAAAAGACTAGCAAAATTTCATATTCAGTGCTGAAACAGCAATACATTGATCTAGGAGGAATGAAAAAGGGATCCCTGTCTGTCTTACACTATTTACAAAAATTAACACCAGTTGAATTAAAACACTGATTGTTTTCTGGCAATAGTACAAGAGAATCTAGATAGCTCATGTGCAATGCTAGACACCTAGAGTATCTAGAAACTCAGAATTTATTAAATGAAATTTAAACCATCTGTATGCAGAAAAGATATACCAAGCAAGATAGATATGATATATGTGGAAAAAATGAAAATGCAAATAGGAAGCCATGAGTTCATTTCAGTAATACACAAAAAGTTCTTACAAATTGTCAGGAAATAAGACAAAACACAGAGTCTAAAAATGGGCAAAGATATGAATACACAATGTACCAAGTGCAAATCCAAATGACTAACACCCTTGGGAAAAAGGAAATTGACTAATTACTAGGGAACTAGAAATCAATATAATGATTTAACCAGAGAGAAAGTTTAAATGCTCCAGACTTCATGTTGATATGGACATGAGGAGAAAGGGTAGTCTTAGATTGCAGGTTGAAATGTAATGTTATTTAACCGAGTTCAGCCTTCTGTTCTAAAAAGCCTCAATATTATTAATCTGTAAAATGAGAATATGAAATATCTACTAAGAAAAAAAAATACTAATTCCTTTCCTAGAAAGCTTTCCTGTAGAACCAAATGTACCAATGTGTAAGAATTTATATATAAAGATAACTTTAAAAAAATATTTTATTTTTATTTATTTATTTGACAGAGTGAGAGAGAGAGAGAGAGAGAGAGCGCGCACAGGTACACAGAGCCACAGGCAGAGGGCTCCCCTGCTTAGCGGGGAGACCAATGAGGGGCTTGATTCCAGGACCCTGGGATCATGACCTGATTAACCAACGGCACCTGATTAGCCAACGGAGCCACTCAGGTGCCTCTAAAGATAACTATTATAGAGTTGTTCAAGGTAATGAAAAACAAAATAAAAACAAACAAAGAAACCCCATTCCATATATGTGTGTATGAGGACATACATTGATACATATCTACATAGTGTCATAGTCTATAAAAGGAGAAAAATACATATGAAGACACACTGAGTTTTTAGTATTGACTTACCTACGGGAGAGGGGGAGAGAGTGTTGTACTCAGGAAAAGGAAAGGGATGAATGAATAAAAGATGTGTTTGCTAAAACAACATGTGTCATTCCACTTACAAGGAAGAAAAAAAAACGGTAAAATATACCCTCTTTATAGTAATGGGATTTAAGTTTTTTTGTTTGTTTTATTTTGTTTTTACCTATTTTGGGTCAGGTGGAAGGATAATAGATCAGTATTCAGAGAATTCCTATTTATGATGTGATAAGGAGCTAAAAATCAAATTAATGATGCCACATCATAAATTACATTGTTTAATAAAAGAAATACAACTGCATACAACAGCAGTGAACTAGAGACTTTTTTTTCAAAGCTCATTAAAAATAAGTCCAACTGAATTGAATAAAATAAATGAAATAATGGTTTTGGAAAATAAGTTAGCCATTTACATCTTCTCATAAGGGAGCCTTTACATTTTTTTTTAATTTTTCCTCTTTTTTATTTTTATTTTTTTTTAAGCCTTTAACTTTTTATTTTTTATAAACATATATTTTTATCCCCAGGGGTACAGGTCTGTGAATCACCAGGTTTACACACTTCACAGCACTCACCAAAGCACATACCCTCCCCAATGTCCATAATCCCACCCCCTTCTCCCAAACCCCCTCCCCCCAGCAACCCTCAGTTTGTTTTGTGAGATTAAGAGTCACTTATGGTTTGTCTCCCTCCCAATCCCATCTTGTTTCATTTATTCTTCTCCTACCCACTTAAGCCTCCATGTTGCATCACCACTTCCTCATATCAGGGAGATCATATGATAGTTGTCTTTCTCCGCTTGACTTATTTCGCTAAGCATGATACGCTCTAGTTCCATCCATGTTGTCGCAAATGGCAAGATTTCATTTCTTTTGATGGCTGCATAGTATTCCATTGGGTATATATACCACATCTTCTTGATCCATTCATCTGTGGATGGACATCTAGGTTCTTTCCATAGTTTGGCTATTGTGGACATTGCTGCTATAAACATTCGGGTGCATGTGCCCCTTTGGATCACTACATTTGTATCTTTAGGGTAAATACCCAATAGTGCAATTGCTGGGTCATAGGGCAGTTCTATTTTCAACATTCTGAGGAACCTCCATGCTGTTTTCCAGAGTGGCTGCACCAGCTTGCATTCCCACCAACAGTGTAGGAGGGTTCCCCTTTCTCCACATCCTCGCCAGCATCTGTCATTTCCTGACTTGTTGATTTTAGCCATTCTGACTGGTGTGAGGTGATATCTCATTGTGGTTTTGATTTGTATTTCCCTGATGCCGAGTGATATGGAGCACTTTTTCATGTGTCTGTTGGCCATCTGGATGTCTTCTTTGCAGAAATGTCTGTTCATGTCCTCTGCCCATTTCTTGATTGGATTATTTGTTCTTTGGGTGCTGAGTTTGCTAAGTTCTTTATAGATTCTGGGCACTAGTCCTTTATCTGATATGTCATTTGCAAATATCTTCTCCCATTCTGTCAGTTGTCTTTTGATTTTGTTAACTGTTTCCTTTGCTGTGCAAAAGCTTTTGATCTTGATGAAATCCCAATAGTTCATTTTTTCCCTTGCTTCCCTTGCCTTTTGCGTTGTTCCTAGGAAGATGTTGCTGCGGCAGAGGTCGAAGAGGTTGCTGCCTGTGTTCTCCTCAAGGATTTTGATACATTTTTGAAATAGGAGGAAAACCAGGAAACATTCTGGTCAATAATTAACCAATTGATAGTGAATGATCTAGAAATCTGTTCATTTAAATTAGGCTGTAATAAGTTCTAAAAAAAAACTGAAAATTTTGAGTAAAATTGCTTTTAAAGTTAGTCTTTTTTTTTTTTTTTTTTTTTAAATCTTGGTAGTTTGCTTCACTTCAGTTTAAACTGCTGGAAGCGGATCCTTTTTATGTCCATGTTTAAGTAAACGCTGAAGGTCAGATCACTCAAAGCCAACCCCATCAGGCATCCTACCAAGATAATCTCTGAAGAGTTCAGAGGTGGGATTGACACAGAGAAGTGGCAGATTTTTCCAGTCCAGTTCAAGGGATTTTTCACTGTCCTCATAGAGGACCTCTTTTCAATGGAAAGAAAAAGGGTTGCCATAAGAAGGCAATGGAAATCCCTCCATCTTATGTAGATTTATTTTTTCATGAGGTAAAAATAACAAAACATTTATATTCTTAATAGAGATTATAGTATTTTGCTGAAGGCAAATTATTTATTTGGGGTTTACTAGTGCTCAACTGAATTGTGCCTCAATTCTAAGCTGAAGTCTTAAGGCCCAGAGTGACTGACTGAACTTGGAGACAGGGCCAGTGACAATGTGCTAAAGGTTAAATAAAACCATGAGTGGGGTCCAAATTCAGCAGGGATGGTGTCCTTTTAAGAAGAGGAGAGATACCTATGCTTGTAGGCATTGGCAGAGAAGGTGGCCATGTGCAAACCAGCAAGTGAGTTCCCACTAGAAACTTAATGCTGCTGGCACCTTGATCTTGAACTTGCAGTCATCAGAACTGTGAGAAAATAAATTTCTCCTGTTTAAGCTGCCCAGGCTATATGGTATTTTCTTATGGCAACCTGAGCAGACTAAAACAAGTAACTACTAAAACAATGCACCTGTGTGTTTTCAATTTCATCTGTGGTTGCCTTGATTCTTCTGATCTCTGACAAAGGTGATGAATATTCATTTTGAGTCAACAGTTTCATTATAATGATATATATTTTTTTTTACTTAACAAGAGTGCACTTACTATTAAATTCATAGAGTATGAAAGCACCCATAATTTTGTACTTCAATTTATTTTCACATATTTAGTGAGTATTTGGGATATAAGGATTTGGAATTTTCTGTTTTTTATACTTAAAATCATATTTCCATAGTTTTTCCAATGTGGAATTTGAGATGATGATGGATAAAGCTTACCTGATACAAAGTTCAGCTCCTTCTTTATGCTTAAAGATAGATGTTTAAGAGTGAGTGTCTGGGCTTCAGTATTTCAGACTTAGAAGTAGAAGGAGTTTGTTGAATGTCAACTGCAAGATTTCTACTATACAAAGGAAAGCACTGATTGACTAAAGGGAATTTAAATGACTTACCCTCAATGATAAATTTTGTCAGGAGTGAGAAAGGGAAAAACTTGCTGACCTAGTGGCAGTGAAAACTGAAACACAAACCACAACTTAAAAGTATATCCTGAATCATAAAATAGATAGAAAGTGCCAGAGAAATCATGTTTATCACCCATTATCTAAACTCGTTCTTTTAACACGAGTTTACTTAGACCTGTGTGGTTTAGATCAGAGTACACCCAAGCTGACCAACAGTGATTCTACATGGGCTCACAAATCCTAAAGACAGAGACCTCCGACAGTTCCAGCAACCCTTGCATTGACACCATCTGACCAGTGCTTCCCAAGGTCATCCCTTGACTCCAGCACCTAAAAGTCCAGAAGTTCTCTTTCCCTCACTTCATCCTCTTTCTTTTGTGGTACTCTACAAAGTCCCATGGTGTGTAGACTCTTTTGCTGCATTAAGTCATAACTTTTGACAACAGGTGTGTACCTGGTGGTCTTTGGTTGATGGGAATTAAAGTTAGTCAAAGCAATAGTAAGAAATCATAGAATTCTTTGGATTCTATTTCAGAGACTCCCACTTCCCCCCTTTCATTTTATCCTGGCAGAAGTCCACTCCATTTTTCAAGTTGTATTTCTGGTTCAGAGAAATCCTATCTTTCCACTTAGGCCTTTATTTCTTTACCATTTTAAAGATTACAACGGGAAGACATTTTTAAAAATATTAGTTTCTGAATTCAGCACCAATGGCAAAAATTGTATAGAATCAAAATACTCTAGTAAATCTATCTTAAATTCTTGACTAAAAATAGTATGTATTATTTGGTATAGGCACATTTATTTAATACAGATTAAGAGATGCTCTTTCTGCTCATCAGGTTTATTGTGGAGTTCAACAGGAAGGATGTAGACATAGAAGGCTTTATAAGTTATATAAAGAACCTACGTATATACTCAGGGAAAATGAGAGGTTCTAAAATCACATAGCAAAATAAGTGATACATTTTTAAGAGTGAAAATATTCCATGATAGAACTGTCTTTTTAATGAGAATAATTTCTTTGGTCATATGTTCACTATAATGTCAGATTACATATTGCTTAGCAAAATGCAATGAAAAGCATATTTCTACTATGGGGAAGCTTAATGACCTCAATATAATACTTCATATTTGGCTTCAATGTCGTATTTTGGTTTTGGGGAGTAGCATTTCTTGGAACTGGGCTGTGGGCATGGAATGAAAAAGTAGTTCTGTCTAATATCTCTTCCATCACCAATCTCTACAGCTTTGACCCAGTCTGGATCTTCCTCCTGGTGGGAGGAGTGATGTTCATTTTGGGATTCGCAGGGTGCATTGGAACCCTATGAGAAAACACGTTCCTTCTGAAGTTCTGGCAGTGCTCTGGGGCTTTTGGAGCTGATTATTGGAACCTAAATGTTTACTTCAATTGTACAGATTCCTATGCAAGTCAAGAGTGATGCGGCATGCCATTCTCCTGCTGCACTAAAGACCCCCGGAAGTTGTTATCAATGCTCAGTGTGGCTATGATGCCAGGCAAAAACCAGAAGTTGACCAGCAGATTGTAATCTACACGAAAGGCTGTGTGCCCCAGTTTGAGAAGTGGTTGCAGGACAATTTAACCATCGTGGCTGGTATTTTCATAGGCACTGCATTGCTACAGATTTTGGGGATCTGCCTGGTTCAGAATTTGGTTAGCGATATCGAAGCTGCCAGGGCCAGCTGGTAGAGCCCTGCCTCACTTATGACACTAGACAGACCCAGCCTTCCTGACCCTCCAGCGTGCCCTGCCACATCCACGCTACAATCCCATGGGATGGAACTGCAGAGAACTTGGTTTGGGGCGAGTAGAACTGGGAAATGCTGTTCTCTGACCAAATTAAAACCAGTATGAAAGTCACTGTGCCATGCATTTCTACTGTATCTAAGAATTTATGGATGGTTGGATACTTACCGAAAAAGAAAAAAAGGGAGGGTGAGAGACCCAGCTGTATTGAATTTGTGGAACACTCAGTCTTGTTCTCTCCTTCAGTGATCAAAGGGCTGGGACAGGCAGTTTTTGCTCTTCATCAGAACTTGAAGGGACTTTCTGGTCCATGGCCTAAAGAAGTGCATCTTTTCTAAAACTCAACCCCTAACCTGGTAGGGCTGTAGGGTTTTTTGTTTTGTTTTGGTGTTTTTGTTTTTGTTTTTTTGGCATCACTTCACTATACAATTCAGGGACCTGTTAAAACTATCATCCCAAGAAGAAAACAGCTTGTCTTTGGTTCAGATGTTGTGATCACCTTCAACAAGTCATGAGGGTGGGCACACCTGGTCCCTCCTGGAGTGTCTCTTTTAAGGGGACTTGTGTGTTTCGTGTGTATGAAGTAAGGGCTTTGGAACACTCAATGATGCTGAATTTTAACAGGACAGATTGTTGTTGTCAGGAGGCCTGAGCTGTATTTTCCATGAAATTTAAGGGGAAAATGAGGTTATTCTAGAGACATTAACTAATAGCCCTCTCTCCAGCTCACCAAATTAGTTGTTGGATTCTTTGGAAACTGGAATATTCTGCTGTTTTGTTTTGCTTTTTTGTTTTGTTCTACTTTTTTGTGTGTTTTTGTTTTTGTCTCCCAAAAGTGAAAGCTAGGATGCAGTTTCTCTTAAAGTGATTTCTTAATCAGCTCAAATATTAATTTTAATATTAATTTTTTTTGTGTACTCTTCCTGCATGATCTGTGAATCTGACTCTACCAGCTCCTTTTCCTGCCATCTTTCCTACAAACATTTATAAATGTTATTTGGTCAGCATTTATTTCATAAGTTCACCAGCTTGAATGGTGCGGCCTGTTCTCTGTGGCCAGGAAGGGTCCCACCAGCTGGGCTATTGCAAGTGCTTCTGTGGACCTTTACCCTATCAGTCTTCAGTCCCCCCCCCCTTCTCTTTGAATGGAATCGCACCTAATTCTGAAACAGTGTTGACACAATCAGAAATATCAATGTTTTTCTTCTTATTCTGGTTTCAGTTTGCTTTTATTAAAAGAAACAGTGCATGGACAGAGCTCCTTCTGGTCTCATAGTGCAGACTAACCATCAGGATGGTAACAAAGCACAAATACTTTGGAAGGCAGTGCATTGATGGGGCAAGTGTTCTGTGACCCAAAATGGGAAACCACTTTCAGGTGCTTCCATGCACCTGTCCCCACCAGCCTGGGGAGAGATGAATTTTACCCTCTGATTTGAAACCAGCTGGTTTCAGCCAGGAGGTCCCTCTCCTGGAGAGCAGATCATAGCCTGTGAAATGCTGGAAAAACCACAGGTGTGTTTTGCGGTGATGACACACTTGCCAACACAAAACTGGGCATCCAGCGAGCAGGCTTTATGGAAACTTAGCAAGGTTTTCTGTGTCAGTCCCATGTTGCATCATGGGGGCTGATGAATCTGCTCAGAGGAAAGACAAAGATTCTTTGAAAATTGCCTCTGGAGTGTGAGTGTGTATATATGACTGCATGTGTGTTTTTGTGTCCCTGTACAGTTAGAGATGTTCCATATCCTGGCTGTAAGATGATTCTGTGTCATCTCTGCCCCCACGCAGTTGTCATTCTGTAGTGTCATTGCAACATGGAGAAGACTTGAGCCCTGTGGTTGGCACTCCTGTCTCTTTTTATTACCTCATTCTCCAGTGAATTCCATCTGACCAGCTGATTCAGAATCAGGCAAGATGCTCTCCTTTGGCACATCCACTGATAGGCTAATCGGGAAGTCAATTAATCACCCTTTTTTTTTTATACACTTGAGAGTGGTTGTAATTAAGGCTGTCATTAATAAACTGGTTCTTCCTTAAAAAAAAAAAGATGCTACAACTATATATTTTCACAACCACCTGTGAACATTTTCACATTTTTATTCAAATGAGATGTCCTTTCTACTAAATGTGATATTGACTTTTGGAAGTCAACTAAAATTGATAAACCAAGGTAAGCAAGCATTATGTTGTCCCCTTACCCAAGAGTTAAATGACTCTTGCAACTGCCATGTTTTACTCAGAAATCTGACGTGTTCTTATCACACATGACAAAATAACTTTTACTACATCCCAACATTTAGTATGAAATTACAAACTAAAGATACATTATTTTTTAGTTTTTTTCTTAACTTATGGCTAGTATGAATTACTTTGGCATCTTCTTTAATAAATTGTAATAAAACAGACTAAAACCTGTTTTAATAACTTGTCTATTCTAACAGACAGGAAAACATACCCAATTAAAAAGAGTTAAGAACCATAAGCACAGAGCTGACAAAAATAAAACCAGAGAATATTGAATTATGTGATGAGTTCAGATTATGTAGACAATATTGAAAATTATGAGAAAGAAATCCCAAACTATTTTTCCCTTTTGGTAGTAGAATTCTTAAGTTGTGAATTAATGAGATTGTGTTTTTGGCTTTCTACTTCCTGTTGCCTTATTTTAAATCTCCATAAATCATGTCTAATTTTTTAACCAAACATGAATGAAATGACAAAAGCTTTTAATAATTCATAAAGCAGTAAAAGAAATAACTAAAATTGTAATCATCCAGCAAAGACAGAAAGTCTGATTTTTTTTATTGATACCCACATTTCATAATAATTACAAAACAAAACATACCTCTACTTCACATGGATTATTTGGGATCAAATATTTTATAGAGACTGATTCTATACAAACATACTGAGCTACCATTCAGATTTATACTCTAAAAGATCTAACAGTACTGAATGTTTTAACTGGAAAGAGTGGCTGAGTTTTTGTAATTTTGGTTTATGTATATTGATATTTTATAAACACAATGAAGATTTTTTTAGGGTTCATTTACTCCTTTAAGGATATTTGTATGACTGTTACTTGTGAATTTAACAATGGGCTATGTCATGTTTAGCACCAGACCTAGAGGAAAGCAACTGAGAAGTTATATGAAGCTTTAGCTGTCACTCTTCTAATCCAGGTTTTTGTGTCAATGGCTCCCAAATTATAACTGAATTAAGTCCTAATTCTCAGTCTACATTGACAATTTTCCACTTTGGGAATTGTTACGGACTGAACTGTTCATATTTGAAATCCCTATGTTGAAGCCCTAAGCCCATGTAACTGTATTTAGAAATAAAGCCTTAAAGGAGGTAATTGAGGTTAAATGGTATTAGAATATTGGGACCTGAATACTATAGGGGAGGTAATCTTACAAGAAGAGATAGAATCACCAGAGCTTTCTCCCTCTCCACATGTGCATGGACACAGCAAGGAGGTGGCCTTAAACAAACCAGGAAGAGAAGTCTCACTAGGCACCAACCCTAATGATTACCTTGATCTTGGATTTCTAGAGTTTAGAACTATTAAAAAATACGTGCTTGTTTAAGTTACTCCATCTGTGGTATTTTGTTATGGCAGCCCAAAACAACTAATACAGGCATATAGCCTGCCTTTTCGGTCTTACCTCCTCCTTCTCCTATTGGAACTGCATCCTATCTTTCACTTACAATCTTTTTCTTACTTATGTCCCACATTTACCTGCTAAAATTCTACCTAAATGCTGAAGCCCAAGTCAAATCCACTTTGAAAATAGATTTCATTCTTCTTTCCCATATGTTCCCCTCCTCCAATAGCATATAATCTCTACTGCTTGGAGTCCCATTAACATTTTGCTTATCTCCAGTGTAGACATGATATATTGTCTCATATTTCATCTGTTTGGTCATCTGTCTCACCTCTTCTATTGGATTCATGAGACCATATATAAATTAGTTAGCTCATTTTTAGTGTCTACTGTGCCAATTTATGGATACCACTTACTAGATTTTTTTTATTGTTGTTACTATTGTTAAATAAAAATTAGAAGAATGAAAAGAATAGCAACAACAATAATAATAGACAACAGAGAAAGGTAAATTGCAACTTAATGTAACTTGTGTCTCACAATCACAGGTATTAGAATGTAAGGAACAGTCAGTGTCCCACCAACACAGTAGTTTTTCAAACAAGATATTGAAGACAGAAGTCGTTTATAAGGAAGGATGGGATAAGATTACCTTCTCATTTCCTCTCATTTACTCTATACTGGGCCTTGAACACAGATATATAAGGTAATTTTTAGTTCTATTTGTGTTGGTTGTATATTGGGCTAGGTAACTATTATAATCCCTGTGTAGTTAATAAATAACAAGATATGTAACTAAAAAAGGTAAGCAACACAAACTAATTTATATCTCACTATACTCTACTGCTTTCTTTATGCTGGAATCCTTTATGTGGAACTCATATGAGCTCACTATGGAATTTGTGGGGCTAAGAATAAATTCTCTCATTTAGAAAGAAGAAGCTATGTATAATTTTGACCCAGATTCTTTACTTAAAATATTTCCCAGTACAGAAAATTTTCTTTCTATTTTTATTCTAACTCCAGATGCCTAGAAATCTTTTTTCTCCCTTGCTATCATTTTATGAATTATTCCGTATCTGGCCTTAACATAGAATTTCATGAAACAATAAAGATATCTCTATCTCTGTAGATATACCTATATTCTTTGTTTTAAGATTTTATTTATTTATTTGACAGACAGAGATCACAAGTAGGCAAAGAGGTAGGAAGATAGAGGGGAAGCAGGCTTCCTGCTGAGCAGACAGCACCATGTGGGACAGGATCCCAGGAACATAGGATCATGACCTGAGCTGAAATCCGGTACTTTAACCCACTGAGCTACCAAGGCACCCTGAGATACACCTATATTCTAATGGAGATTTTGGAATGCAAAGTAAAACATAATTAGTCTGAAAAGTACTGACCTGGAGATAAATTTTATGATATTTATTTTTAAATTTATTTAAAATTTATTTTTTTTAAAGATTTTATTTATTTATTTGACAGACAGAGATCACAAGTAGGCAGAGAGGCAGGCAGAGAGAGAGAGAGAGAGAGGGAAGCAGGCTTCCTGCGGAGCAGAGAGCCTGATGCGGGGCTCGATCCCAGGACCCTGAGATCATGACCCGAGCCGAAGGCAGCAGCCCAAACCACTGAACCACCCAGGTGCTCCTAAAATTTATTTTAAAATTAAGTTTAAACCTAACATACATTTCAGGTAGCCTACTTGACAAATCACTTTAAGTTAATAACTAGTTAGTCTTATCTTTTAAAGCATATGCAAAAAAAAAAAAAATACAACATATTATAGAGATGTTTTTCCCAGCATGCAATGCAAGGTTTACATCTTTATTTATTTATTTTTTTTATTATTATTATTTTTTTTAGGTTGTGATTCAACGCATTTTTTTTTAACTTTTTATTTTTTATAAACATATATTTTTATCCCCAGGGGTACAGGTCTGTGAATCACCAGGTTTACACACTTCACAGCACTCACCAAAGCACATACCCTCCCCAATGTCCATAATCCCACCCCCTTCTCCCAAACCCCCTCCCCCCAGCAACCCTCAGTTTGTTTTGTGAGATTAAGAGTCACTTATGGTTTGTCTCCCTCCCAATCCCATCTTGTTTCATTTATTCTTCTCCTACCCACTTAAGCCTCCATGTTGTATCACCACTTCCTCATATCAGGGAGATCATATGATAGTTGTCTTTCTCCGCTTGACTTATTTCGCTAAGCATGATACGCTCTAGTTCCATCCATGTTGTCGCAAATGGCAAGATTTCATTTCTTTTGATGGCTGCATAGTATTCCATTGTGTATATATACCACATCTTCTTGATCCATTCATCTGTTGATGGACATCTAGGTTCTTTCCATAGTTTGGCTATTGTGGACATTGCTGCTATAAACATTCGGGTGCATGTGCCCCTTTGGATCACTACATTTGTATCTTTAGGGTAAATACCCAATAGTGCAATTGCTGGGTCATAGGGCAGTTCTATTTTCAACATTCTGAGGAACCTCCATGCTGTTTTCCAGAGTGGCTGCACCAGCTTGCATTCCCACCAACAGTGTAGGAGGGTTCCCCTTTCTCCACATCCTCGCCAGCATCTGTCATTTCCTGACTTGTTGATTTTAGCCATTCTGACTGGTGTGAGGTGATATCTCGTTGTGGTTTTGATTTGTATTTCCCTGATGCCGAGTGATATGGAGCACTTTTTCATGTGTCTGTTGGCCATCTGGATGTCTTCTTTGCAGAAATGTCTGTTCATGTCCTCTGCCCATTTCTTGATTGGATTATTTGTTCTTTGGGTGTTGAGTTTGCTAAGTTCTTTATAGATTCTGGACACTAGTCCTTTATCTGATATGTCGTTTGCAAATATCTTCTCCCATTCTGTCAGTTGTCTTTTGATTTTGTTAACTGTTTCCTTTGCTGTGCAAAAGCTTTTGATCTTGATGAAATCCCAATAGTTCATTTTTTCCCTTGCTTCCCTTGCCTTTTGCGTTGTTCCTAGGAAGATGTTGCTGCGGCAGAGGTCGAAGAGGTTGCTGCCTGTGTTCTCCTCAAGGATTTTGATGGATTCCTTTCGCACATTGAGGTCCTTCATCCATTTTGAGTCTATTTTTGTGTGTGGTGTAAGGAAATGGTCCAATTTCATTTTTCTACATGTGGCTGTCCAATTTTCCCAGCACCATTTATTGAAGAGGCTGTCTTTTTTCCATTGGACATTCTTTCCTGCTTTGTCGAAGATGAGTTGACCATAGATTTGAGGGTCTATTTCTGGGCTCTCTATTCTGTTCCATTGATCTATGGGTCTGTTTTTGTGCCAGTACCATGCTGTCTTGATGATGACAGCTTTGTAATAGAGCTTGAAGTCCGGAATTGTGATGCCACCAACGTTGGCTTTCTTTTTCAATATCCCTTTGGCTATTCGAGGTCTTTTCTGGTTCCATATAAATTTTAGCATTATTTGTTCCATTTCTTTGAAAAAGATGGATGGTACTTTGATAGGAATTGCATTAAATGTGTAGATTGCTTTAGGTAACATAGACATTTTCACAATATTTATTCTTCCAATCCAGGAGCATGGAACATTTTTCCATTTCTTTGTGTCTTCCTCAATTTCTTTCATGAGTACTTTATAGTTTTCTGAGTATAGATTCTGTGTCTCTTTGGTTAGGTTTAACCCTAGGTATCTTATGGTTTTGGATGCAATTGTAAATGGGATTGACTCCTTAATATCTCTTTCTTCTGTCTTGCTGTTGGTGTAGAGAAATGCAACTGATTTCTGTGCATTGATTTTATATCCTGACACTTTACTGAATTCCTGTATAAGTTCTAGCAGTTTTGGAGTGGAGTCTTTTGGGTTTTCCACATATAGTATCATATCATCTGCGAAGAGTGATAATTTGACTTCTTCTTTGCCGATTTGGATGCCTTTAATTTCCTTTTGTTGTCTGATTGCTGAGGCTAGGACCTCTAGTACTATGTTGAATAGCAGTGGTGATAATGGACATCCCTGCCGTGTTCCTGACCTTAGCGGAAAAGCTTTCAGTTTTTCTCCATTGAGAATGATATTTGCGGTGGGTTTTTCATAGATGGCTTTGATGATATTGAGGTATGTGCCCTCTATCCCTACACTTTGAAGAGTTTTGATCAGGAAGGGATGCTGTACTTTGTCAAATGCTTTTTCAGCATCTATGGAGAGTATCATATGGTTCTTGTTCTTTCTTTTATTGATGTGTTGTATCACATTGACTGATTTGCGGATGTTGAACCAACCTTGCAGCCCTGGAATAAATCCCACTTGGTTGTGGTGAATAATCCTTTTAATGTACTGTTGAATCCTATTAGCTAGTATTTTGTTGAGTATTTTCGCATCTGTGTTCATCAAGGATATCGGTCTATAGCTCTCTTTTTTGGTGGGATCCTTGTCTGGTTTTGGGATCAAGGTGATGCTGGCCTCATAAAATGAGTTTGGAAGTTTTCCTTCCATTTCTATTTTTTGGAACAGTTTCAGGAGAATAGGAATTAGTTCTTCTTTAAATGTTTGGTAGAATTCCCCCGGGAAGCCATCTGGCCCTGGGCTTTTGTTTGTTTGGAGATTTTTAATGACTGTTTCAATCTCCTTACTGGTTATGGGTCTGTTCAGGCTTTCTATTTCTTCCTGGTTCAGTTGTGGTAGTTTATATGTTTCTAGGAATGCATCCATTTCTTCCAGATTGTCAAATTTATTGCCGTAGAGTTGCTCATAGTATGTTCTTATAATAGTTTGTATTTCTTTGGTGTTAGTTGTGATCTCTCCTCTTTCATTCATGATTTTATTTATTTGGGTCCTTTCTCTTTTCTTTTTGATAAGTCGGGCCAGGGGTTTATCAATTTTATTAATTCTTTCAAAGAACCAGCTCCTACTTTCGTTGATTTTTTCTATTGTTTTTTTGGTTTCTATTTCATTGATTTCTGCTCTGATCTTTATGATTTCTCTTCTCCTGCTGGGCTTAAGGTTTCTTTCTTGTTCTTTCTCCAGCTCCTTTAGGTGTAGGGTTAGGTTGTGTACCTGAGACCTTTCTTGTTTCTTGAGAAAGGCTTGTACCGCTATATATTTTCCTCTCAGGACTGCCTTTATTGTGTCCCACAGATTTTGAACCGTTGTATTTTGATTATCATTTGTTTCCATGATTTTTTTCAATTCTTCTTTAATTTCCCGGTTGACCCATTCATTCTTTAGAAGGATACTGTTTAGTCTCCATGCATTTGGGTTCTTTCCAAACTTCCTTTTGTGGTTGAGTTCTAGCTTTAGAGCATTGTGGTCTGAAAATATGCAGGGAATGATCCCAATCTTTTGATACCGGTTGAGTCCTGATTTAGGACCGAGGATGTGATCTATTCTGGAGAATGTTCCATGTGCGCTAGAGAAGAATGTGTATTCTGTTGCTTTGGGATGAAATGTTCTGAATATATCTGTGATGTCCATCTGGTCCACTGTGTCGTTTAAGGCCTTTATTTCCTTGCTGATCTTTTGCTTGGATGACCTGTCCATTTCAGTGAGGGGAGTGTTAAAGTCCCCTACTATTATTGTATTGTTGTTGATGTGTTTCTTTGATTTTGTTATTAATTGGTTTATATAGTTGGCTGCTCCCACGTTGGGGGCATCGATATTTAAAATTGTTAAATCTTCTTGTTGGACAGACCCTTTGAGTATGATATAGTGTCCTTCCTCATCTCTTATTATAGTCTTTGGCTTAAAATCTAATTGATCTGATATAAGGATTGCCACTCCTGCTTTCTTCTGATGTCCATTAGCATGGTAAATTCTTTTCCACCCCCTCACTTTAAATCTGGAGGTGTCTTCGGGCTTAAAATGAGTTTCTTGGAGGCAACATATAGATGGGTTTTGTTTTTTTATCCATTCTGATACCCTGTGTCTTTTGACAGGGGCATTTAGCCCATTCACATTCAGGGTAACTATTGAGAGATATGAATTTAGTGCCATTGTATTGCCTGTAAGGTGACTGTTATTGTATATGGTCTCTGTTCCTTTCTGATCTACCACTTGTAGGCTCTCTCTTTGCTTAGAGGACCCCTTTCAATATTTCCTGTAGAGCTGGTTTGGTATTTGCAAATTCTTTCAGTTGTTGTTTGTCCTGGAAGCTTTTAATCTCTCCTTCTATTTTCAATGATAGCCTAGCTGGATATAGTATTCTGGGCTGCATGTTTTTCTCGTTTAGTGCTCTAAAAATATCATGCCAGCTCTTTCTGGCCTGCCAGGTCTCTGTGGATAAGTCAGCTGCCAATCTAATATTTTTACCATTGTATGTTACAGACTTCTTTTCCCGGGCTGCTTTCAGGATTTTCTCTTTGTCACTGAGACTTGTAAATTTTACTATTAGGTGACGGGGTGTGGGCCTATTCTTATTGATTTTGAGGGGCGTTCTCTGAACCTCCTGAATTTTGATGCTCGTTCCCTTTGCCATATTGGGGAAATTCTCCCCAATAATTCTCTCCAGTATACCTTCTGCTCCCCTCTCTCTTTCTTCTTCTTCTGGAATCCCAATTATTCTAATGTTGTTTCGTCTTATGGTGTCACTTAATTCTCGAATTCTCCCCTCTTGGTCCAGTAGCTGTTTGTCCCTCTTTTGCTCAGCTTCTTTATTCTCTGTCATTTGGTCTTCTATATCACTAATTCTTTCTTCTGCCTCATTTATCCTAGCAGTTAGAGCCTCCATTTTTGATTGCACCTCATTAATAGCTTTTTTGATTTCAACTTGGTTAGATTTTAGTTCTTTTATTTCTCCAGAAAGGGCTTTTATATCTCTCGAGAGGGTTTCTCTAATATCTTCCATGCCTTTTTCGAGCCCGGCTAGAACCTTGAGAATTGTCATTCTGAACTCTAGATCTGACATATTACCGATGTCTGTATTGATTAGGTCCCTAGCCTTCGGTACTGCCTCTTGTTCTTTTTTTTGCGTTGAATTTTTACGTCTTGTCATTTTGGCCAGATAAGAGTAAATGAAGGGGCAAGTAAAATGCTAAAAGGGTGGCAACAACCCCAGAAAAATATGCTTTAACTAAATTAGAAGAGATCCAAAATCGTGAGTGGGGAGAAAGGGGATAAAAAGAGGTTCAAAAAGAAAGAAAGAAAAAAAAAGAAAAGAAAAAAAAATTTTTTAAAAAAGAAAACACCTGAGAAAAATGTAAAAAAGAAAAAATATATATATTAGATAAACTAGTAAAAAATCGTTAAAAAAGAAAAAGGTAACAGTTAAAAAAAAAATTTTACCCGAAGGCGAGAAGAAAAAGAAAAAAAAAAATGAAAAAGAAAAAATTAAATTAACTGCAAGACTAAAAAAAAAATCACAGGAAAAAAGCCATGAGTTCCGTGCTTGGCTTTCTCCTCCTCTGGAATTCTGCTGCTCTCCTTGGTATTGAAACCGCACTCCTTGGTAGGTGAACTTGGTCTCGGCTGGATTTCTTGTTGATCTTCAGGGGGAGGGGCCTGTTGTAGTGATTCTCAAGTGTCTTTGCCCCAGGCGGAATTACACCTCCCTTACCCGGGGCCAGGGTGAGTAATCCGCTCGGGTTTGCTTTCAGGAGCTTTTGTTCCCTGAGCGCTTTCCGTAGAGTTCCGGAGGACGGGAACACAAATGGCGGCCTCCTGGTCTCCGGCCCGGAGGAGCCGAGAGCCCAGGGCCCCACTCCTCAGTGCGCCCTCAGAGAACAGTGCCCAGTCACTCCCGTCTGCCTGACCTCCGGCCGCGCTCCGAGCTCACCGAGCCTGCGATCGGTTCAAGGTCACCCCGAGCTGCGAGCTCACTGTCGGCTCTGTCTCTGTAGCCGGCTTTCCCGTTCCAATACCCGCAAGCTCTGCGACACTCAGACACCCCCGATCCTTCTGTGACCCTGCGGGACCTGAGGCCACGCTGACCCCGCGTGGGCTTCGCCCCGGTTTAGCCTCTGGAGCGATGTCCCTCAGCGGAACAGACTTTTAAAAGTCCTGATTTTGTGCGCGGTTGCTCCGCCGCTTGCCGGGAGCCGGCCCCTCCCCCCGGGGTCTATCTTCCCGTCGCTTTGGATTCACTTCTCCGCCGGTCCTACCTTTCTGAAAGCCGTTGTTTTTCTGTTTCCAGAATTGCTGTTCTTCTTCTCTTCAATCTGCCGATGGATTTTCAGGTGTTTGCAATCTTTAGATAAGCTATCTAGCTGATCTCCGGCTAGCTGAAGCAGTCTCAGCTTGCTACTTCTCCGCCATCTTGACTCCCCATCTTTATTTATTTTATAAGATTTATTTACTTGAGAGAGAGAGAGAGATCATGTGGGGTGGGAAGAGAGAGGGAGAGAAGCTGACTCCCCACTGAGAGCAGAGCTTGATGCAGGCCTTGATCTCACAACCCTGAGATCATGATCTAAGCTGAAATCTATTTGCCCCGAGGTTTGCATCTTTAATAGAAAATATATTTTGATGGACACCTGGGTAGCTCAGTTACTTAAGCATCTGCATTTGGCTTGGGTCATCTATCCCAGGACCCTGGGATGGAGATCCTGAGATGGAGCCCTGCATTGGGTTTCCTGCTCAGTGGAGAGTCTGCCCTCTCCTTCTGTCCCTCCTGCTGCTAGTGTTCTCACTTCCTCAAATAAATAAATAAAATATTAAAAAGAATATTTTGACAATTCTCTGTTTCAAAAATATGTCAAATCAAATCATGTTTTTCCCAATTAACCTAGAGCCTGAGAATTCTCAGATTATGATAGTAAAAATTTCATATTTATGCACTCCCTCCTTTGAATGATTATATATCAGTGTTCTTTGCCATGTAACTTGTCTGACTTGTATAAAAGTAGTATACTTCTATACCCAATTGATTTTAGGCTGGGCCATGTTACTTGGTTTAGTCAATGAAATAGAAACAAAAGCAAAATTTTATCAGTTCTGTGCAGAAGCTTTAATAGTCATTGCATATATTTGTCACTTTCTTATTTCTGCCCTTGCCATGAAAGAACAGCATATATTCAGAGAATTTCTCCTTTAGCCTTGCTTCCAGAATGAGAAAACATGAGGAGCAGACCATAGCCCTAAATCAGAACACCTGAGTCTGACACAGTCTGAAGTTGAACTATAACTCACCTGAAGACTATTTTGTAAGGGAGACAGAAGTTTGCTACTGTAAACCACTGCAATTTGGGATTATTTGATGGAAAAAAGAATTTAGATATTATAAGGGCCTTGTCAAATATCTACCAAAGACAATTTTTACTATCTAAGACCTGGCAAATAATTGACTGGGATTCAAAAGACATCAAAGTCTAGCTTATATTGCTAAGTTTATCTGAAAATCCAACAAATTGTGTTTTTAGGCCTGTAGCCTTTGAAATTTTCCCTGGAGACTTCCACTTCTTTGTAGATGGAGTAGGCATACTTCTTTCTATTTTTCCCCACCGAGTACAACTGAAAGCCTGGGCATTCTATATAAAATAAAGATAAGAATACTCTGAAAGAAGGACAGAAGGAAATAGATTGGTCAGAGACCTCAGAAACTGTTGATAAAACAGTGTTTAGTAGTCTAGGTTTTCTTTTTGCCTCATATATCCTAGACTTCTAGCTGAAGAAATGGGAAACAAGGAAGTATAATGCAGCACAGGCAAAAATTTCACAATTAAAGCCTGTTTTCTCTATTCAAAGGTGCAGCCTAGCAAGACAGAAATTTTAAATAATAACTGCTTTGCTCCAGGCAAACGCTACAGAAAAACTGTGGCCCCGCTTGAACCACAACAGCAAATGCTAAGCAGGAAACTTAGACTTCTATACCTGCAAGGCTGTCATGGCAACTAAACATGTCACTGGAATGCCAAAAAGGGGAGTGGAAGTTTTACCCCCACTGGATGGTAACAAAGAGGACACCTTGCCCCCTCTCCACTATAATACTGCCAAAGGAGACCTAGAGGAGAGTCAAAACATTTACCATTATCCAGTTGAAATGAGGTTCATTTCATGATAATGCCAATGGAGCCCCAAGAAGACCATGCTGCCTAGCAGTAACAAAGAACCTCCCCTGCCCTGAATGCTACCATAAAACAGTATATGCTTATTAAAATTAGAATGGAAGAAATATATTTGATGAAAACACTTATCAAAATAAGCAAGAATAACTCTATTACTATCAGATAAAATAGACTTCAGAGCAAAGAAAATTATAAGACACAGACAGAGACATTATATAATGGTAAAATGTCCAATCTACCACAGCAATACGATACAGCTATCATAATTCTTTAAGTACCAAACTGTTGTTGAGCTGCAAAATATATAAAACAAAACCTGAGAGAACTAAAAGGAAGAAATGAACATATTCACAATTATAATTGGAGACCTCCACACCCATTTTTCAACTACAACTACAAATAAAATTAGCAATTATTTAGAAGAGTTTAATAATACCATTTATCAATAGGATCTAATTGACATGTATAGAACATTCTACCTGATAATAGTAGAAAACATGTTCCTTTCAAATTCTCATAAAATAAATACCAAATACACGATTATCTTAGGCCATGAAACTTCAACAAACTATAAAACTTCAGGGAATTCTGGGTGGCTCAGTCAGTTAAGCATCTGCCTTCAGCTCAGGTCATGATCCCAAAGTCCTGGGATGGAGTCCCACATCAGGTTTCTTGCTCAGCGAGGAGCCTGCTTTGCCCTGTCACTCTGCCTGCTGTTCCCCCTGCTCAGGCTCTTTCTCCTCTTCTCTCTCTCCAAAAAATAAATTAATAAATCTTTAAAAACTTTAAGACTTGAAATCCTACAGAGAGTGTTCTCTGACCACATGGAATCAAACTAGAAATAAATAACAGAAAAATAAAAATAAAACTTGAAACACTTGAAAATTAAATCACACCCCTTTAAATAATCCATGAATCAAAATTTTAAAGAAAATTTTTTAAAGTGCCTTGAATTAAATGAAAGTACAACAAATCAAATTTTTTGGGTTACAGATTAAGCAGTGCTAAGAGGGAAAATTGTAGCACTAAAAATATACATTAGAAAAGAAAAGTTCAAGTGGTGTCTGGATGGCTCAGTAGGTTAAAGCCTCTGCCTTCATCTCAGGTCATGATCCCAGGGTACAGGGATCTAGTGAGCCCTGCATCAGGCTCTCTGCTCAGCAGGGAGTCTGCTTTCTCCTCTCTCTCTGCCTGCCTGTCTACTCTCTTTCTGTCAAATAAATTAGAAATCTTAAAAAAAAAAAAAAGAAAGAAAAAGTCTCAATACAACAATCTAAACATCCACCTAAAAAAAATAAATAAATAAAAAGAAGAGCAAAATAAGCCTGATGAAAACTGAAAAAAAAAATTAAATGAATGTAAGAGAATAAAAGAAGTGAAAACAGAAAAACAACAGAGAAAAATCAATTAAACTATAAGCCAATTCTTTGTAAAGTCTAATAAAATTAACAGATCTCCAGCAACAATGGCAAAGAAAAAAACAGAAATGACACACCATGAAATGTTATGGGATATTACTACAGACACTGTTGACTTAAAAGGATAAAAGGGGCATACACCAAATAACTTTCTTTACATAATGTGACAGTTTCCAAAAATTGGACTAATTCCTCAAAGAAAACAAATAACCACAACTCACCTGATATGAAATAGACTGAATATCCCTATAACTACTAAGAGAATTGAACTTGTCGTTGTCAAGGACAGGAAGCTTTACTGGAAAACACAAACATTTAAGGACAAATTAACAGCAATTTTATAATCTCTTTGTAGAAAATAGGGAAAAAAAGAAAAGGAACATTTTCTTTCTTCCCTTCTTTCTTTTTTTAAAGGAACACTTTCCTATTCATTTTATGACATCAGTGTCACAAAAAATCCTCAAAATAATAGCTAATAAAATTGAGAAAAAAATATTATACACCATAGCCAAGTATTCTCAGATAGCAGTTTAGTTCAGTAATTGAAAATCAATCAACACAATCCATCATATTAACAAGCTAAGGAAGAAAAGTTGCATCATCCTATCATCAAATCCAGGAAGTAAAAAAGACAAATTTTAACAATGATTCATAATAACAGCTCTCAGAAAACTAGAAATGGAAGGGGAAATTCCTCAATAGATTAAGAAAAGAAAAACAAACAAAAAAGAAAAGAAAAGAAAAAAGAAAGAAAAACAGCTATCATTATACTTTGGTGAAAGGTAATGCTTTCTTCTTAAAATTGAGAACAAAGCAAGGGTGTCTGCTCTCCTTTTTATGCAACACAGTGCTGGGAGTTCTAACAAGTACAAAAAAGGCAAAAAATGGAAATGAAAAACATTTGCAGATGACATGATTTGCCCCATTAAAATCTTATGGAACCTAAAATATTGTGAATATTGTGTTATTATCTTATTGGTTTTACTTATTACAATAGGTTTCATGAAAATGTGATATGAAAATGCTAACAAAAGACAAATTACTTCAAACTTTTCACTTATCTTCAGTGTTTTATTCCTAGCAAAGTCAATCCTATTTGGATAGGATATGTAGTGTTATAATGCTGTGAGGTTAAAAGAAGAGATTATTTAGATCCCTCCACTGTTGAATGCCAAGGTTGAGTTACTGGGCCTAAGACCAGGCAGTGACCCACAAAAAGTACAAGAAAAATAAGGATGGGTGTTTGACCACATTCAGGACAACTTTTTAAAGGCCAACCAATGAGAAATGTATAGAAAGTGTCGACTGTGAAATTTGAGCATCTCAAAATTCAGCTCATATATGATGAACTATAAACTTTCCCTAATAATTGATTATCTTGGCACACCCTTTGAGATGCTGTTCAGAACAATTCAAAGTTATTAAGAAAAAAAAACTTTAAGAAATATTGAGATGGGGGTTAAATTTTATTGCTTCTCATCCTTTCATTCCAAAGAAACCTTTCATCTCATAGCTTCAAACTTTGATACTCTGACCGAACTTCCTTTCTTTCGACTGAAGTCATGATGTCCTCTTAAGTTATATGCCTAGCAGTGGAACTTGCTTGCTTTCTTTCAACTAACATTATGCTGGGCCAAAGATATCCTGTATAAATAAAACAAGTTTCCGCTTATAATATGTAAAAAGTTTTTATACAAAGTGTTCTGCCCAAATCTAGATTGTCCATTTTTCTCTTATTGCACATTTGCATCCAGAGAGCAACTTAGATCTTTGGTGTGATTTGAATATATCTAGAAATAAAATTTATAAATCCTCAGTGTGATTTCTGTGACTATTGATTGAGTGTTAGTCCAAGCTGGGGCACAAAATTATTTAGTATACTACATCAATTACCCAAGGCAAATTAAAAACAAAAAATGCATGTTTTAGATAATGGTCAAAGCAATAGGGAAATGATTACTTATTAATCAAAGTCCCCTTGGAGTCACAGTAATATTATCTTCATTACAGAGATATTATGCACACACACACACACACACAAAAACAAAACCAAAAAGATATCATACATACATATATATGTATACTTATAAAAGGTGAGATAGAGAAGGAGTAAAAGAAAGAGAGAGAGAAAGAGAGAGAACACCAAAAACCATTCTGAATGTAAACTTTATTTTGAATGTAAATCATCTTGGTGAAATGCTGGTAAAGAGTACATGGAAATTCCCCCCTACTTCATTTGCAAATTTTAAGTTGAGAGTTATTTACTAATTCTTAAAAAGTGGTATTTTGAAAATAAAACTTCATGAAACTTCTCCAAATTAAGACTTATTCAGGGACAAAGGCAACAGTAGGAATCACTAGTGGTATATAGATAAATTGAATAATCTTTATATTGTTAATGCTTATTTACATTTACAGATAGTTTCACGAAGATTGAATTTTCAGGCATTTTACTTGTCTTTCCTACAGATTAAAAAAAATAGAATTATGAGCAGAGTAGAAAGGTCATGCTTAAAAGTAATACAAGATACATATAACAAGCTGGGGAACAAAGGCAGTGTTGAAATGACATTTCATTCTTTCTATCCATCCAAGAATAGAGAATACATGAATCACTTTGACATAATATCGAGTCTTTTTGTCTTCTGCAGTGATTTTCTCATGTGTGTATAAGTAATGTTATTTTTGTAGGGAGAAAATGGATATTTCAATAACTAAAAATAGGGTTATTAAATGAATAATGCATAACTGACACTTATTTAAAGAAACTAGGTATCTGTGACATCTATTCTGAAAATGGGAAAGCTCACTTCCTAACCCAATTAAGGAAAATTTAAACAAATGAAAATAATGATTAGTTCTAATGGGCTTGTCCATCTTAAAATCAGATATAAGCCAAATAAGGGAAACTGCTATGGGTATGTAAGTAAAGGGAAAACTAAGCATATATTGACATTTCTTCGTATTTGTATAAATTGTCACTGAAAAGATAAACATGAGGCTGAGAAGGAGGGAGGAATAGAGCTTAATAGAAATGAAGCTGAGATGGACTTTACAATAACTTTTTACAAATTATTTTGAAATACTTTTGCCTTACATAAAAGTTATAAAATAATACACAGAATACTGTGTACCTTTCTCCAAGCTTTCCCAAATAGTATTATATCACATAGCTAAGAAAATTAACATTAGTAAATACTATTAGTTGAAATACAAATTTTATTCAGATGATGCCAGTTTTTCAAATGTTCACTTTCTGTTTCAGAATCCAACCAAGATTTCTCTTACATCTACTTGTTATGACTCTTCAGTCTTTTTTTTTTTAAGATTTTATTCATTTATTTGACAGAGATCACAGGTAGGCAGAGAGGCAGGCAGAGAGAGAGGAGGAAGCAGGCTCCCCCACTGAGCAGAGAGCCGGAAGCAGGGCTCAATCCCAGGACCCTGGGATCATGACCTGAGCCGAAGGCAGAGGCTCAACCCACTGAGCCACTTAGGCACCCCTCTTCAGTCTTTTTTAATCTGACAGGTCCTTATTTTTCCCCCTGATTTTATGAAACTTTTGAAGAGTGTTGTTCAGATATTTGAAGTCTTAATTTGGGTTTCCATTATGCTTTTTTCACAATGATATTAAAGATGCACACTTTGGGGAAGAAGACCACAAAAAATGAACCCTTCTTAGCACATCATTATCAGGGGGCACATGGGATATGTCTCATTACCAGTGATGTTAATCTTGATCATGCACTAAGGTGGAGTCTGAGGGTTTCTTCATTGTAAATCATTATTTTCCCTTTGTAATACTACATGTTTTAAGAAAGATAAGCTTAAATGAGATGATGTAAAAATCTGTTTCTTCTTCTATTGTCAACCTATCTTAGCATTCACCAATGGATATTAACTACAGCAATCACTACCATGGTTTTCTAATGGTGGATTTTTAGATCCCTCAGGATATATTAATTCAAAATCTTTTGGTGGAAGGAGTTGTTCCTTCTCAACCTCTTATTTATTTAATATCTTATTTATGTCATTATAAACTCACTGTATATTTTATTTGATTTAATTTTAATTCCTTTCTGTTTCTGTCATGTCAACTTCCTTTAAAAACTCTTTGTAGTGGTTTTTCTAGGGTTTTCAATATACATGTTAAAATTATCTAAGTACATCTTTAATAACAATCTACTGCTTTACACAGAGTGCCAATACATTATAACCTAGTATCCCAAATCTTCCCTTCTCTCTCTGGTGACATTGTTATTTATTTCACTTATTCATATAACTATCCAAAACACTACTACTGCCCAACTTGTTGTTCTTTAGGTCAGTTAAGAATAAGACAAAAGGAAAGAATTCATTTTACCTTCACTTATTCCTTCTGTGATGCTCTCCTTCTATGGAAATTCAAGTGTCTGATCTATATCTCTTTCCTTAGCTTGAAAATCTTCTTTTTTTTTTTTTTTTAGTTTTTTTGTGTTTATTTCCAGCAGTATGATGCAAAACACTGAGCAGGGACCATGTCATCCTGGCCTCCATGATAGAGAGAAGCCAAGCCACACTGAAGATCAGAGTCAGCAGTAATTCTTGCCTTCCTCAAAATACAAAACCTGAAATCCTTAGTTTTTCCTATTAAATAGCAATCACAAAGTCCTTATTCAGATGCTCTCATTAGTGAGAATTACATAGGAAAAATATAAGGATAAAAACATTTAAAATTCTTGAGTATACTCAGTTGCAATTTTTATGGTTAAAATACCATTAAAATAGCACCAATAGTTATACAATAACTTTATGTTCCAATGTCCACGGCTAGGAACACATATTTTTCAGTCTGATGGGATCAGGTCATACAAGAACTGTATTCTAATAACAAAAATCATTTTCTCTTCCTTCTCAGCCCATATTCAGCAGATCACACATTACCTGCTCACTCTTCTTCAGATGAGAGTAAACCTTTGCTGTAATCTGCATCACTTCCTTTGGATTCACACGTCTAGAGGTCAAACCATGCCCTTCTCAAACACGACCTGTTTGGGTGGCAAGGGGCCCTGTGCAGACAGATTTGCAGATACTCCCATACTCCCTGTAGCTAAGGGTCAAAACTGAAGGGAGCTGCTGTGCCTGGAGACCCAGTGAGGACCCACTGTCCCCATGTATCAGCACAAAAGGTTGTCATCCAAGTGTTCTTTCAATTTCCCTGCATTCTTTGTCTTTAAGTTGCTTTTCCCTTTTGTGATAAGTGTGAGGAATTTGGAAACTGGAGTTTCAAAGGCATAAATGCGTGTTAAGAAAATGCCTTGATTATGAAAGGAAGTTCATTTCATGCAGTCAAGAGCTCTACCCTGGGCACAGTAGGGTATGCACACATTCAGATTTTATTATTTTTTTTAGAGAGAGAGAAAGAGAGAGAGAGCATGATAAGGAGGGAGGGTCAGAGGGAGAAGCAGACTCCCCGCTGAGCAGGGAGCCTGATGTAGGACTTGATCCTGGGACTCCAGGATCATGACCTGAGCCAAAGGCAGTCACCTAACCGAGTGAGCCACCCAGGCACCCTCAGATTCTAAATCCCTTGAAATTTCACCATCACTGTTTGTAGTTCCTAAGAAATGAGGCTCTTAGTAGGTAGGACACCCTGTGTGGTAGGAAGCCTATGCAGGATATGCAGATTGTCCATATTGCCACAGATTAGGTCTGAATGTCATTGCAGGATGCCAACAGGAGAAACTCCACTGAGAAATGCCATTTTTATCAAGTAAGCTAGAGCCTGAAGCAGTTGATATTTTAATTCCTTTTGAATAAGCTTCAAAGGGCCCCTGGCTTTCAAAAGTAGAATAGGCAAAGTGTTCAGCCAACCCTGCTTATATTTAATTACTCACCTTACAGTGTTTTCACTTGTTGGTCATTAACACAGATGATGAGCCAGAGGGGATAAAAAAAAAAAAAGAAGAAGTAACCAACTTGTTTATTTGCCTCTAAATCAAACCCAATTTTTATTTAAGGTTCCAAATATTTAGATAACTTGCCCACTAATTTTTATTTTACTCCATGTTTTGCACATCCTTTCCCAGAGCCACAGTGCCTCTCACTCCACTTTATTTGTTGGTTTAAATGTTTTCTGCAGAGAGAAACAGTCACAGATGGACTTCTTAAAATGGGAACACTGTTGTTCATTTGTGCTGGGGGAAAATACTTTATTTTTCTCACCTTTTCAAATACTTTCTTTAAGCCTCATTGTAGCATGATAAGTAGGATGTGTCTACACAGTTTGTTTTTTTGTTTTTGTTTTTGTTTTTAGTTTACCCTGTGTGAGTATCACTGAATTATTGAATCTGTAAAATGTTGTCTTACATTGTATTTGGGGAGGTTTTACAAGGGCATGGTTTGACCTCCAGTATAGAAATAATCCACTAATTCAAATAATTGCTCTCTGAGCACTGGACTCTCTCCACTCTCCTCTGGGCATGTGGGTGTTAGACTTAGGATATTGTCCCACCAGGTCCTACGGCTCTGCAATGGTTTCAGTTTGCTTTCCTCTCTGGATAATTGGATTATAATTATTTGCACATTGGATAATTGCTATGGGTCTATCTTCAAATTTACGAACTACCCATTGTCTGCCTTCCACACACAAGTCCATCCAGGGAATGTTTTATTTTATCTACTATAAGTTTCAGTTCCAAAATTTCTGTTTCTTTTTCTTTTTTTTCATAGTTTGCCCCTTCTTTATTGAGAGTTTTACTTTCTCTTCACTATCTACCCTGATCTCAAGGAGTGTAGTTATGGTAGGTAGTTGCCTCAATATCTTAGATAATTTCAACATCTAGGTCATCTTGGGATCAGCCTCTGTTGATTGTCTTTTCCCTTGGATTATCAGTTATCATTCTGGGACCCTTTGTATGTCAAATACATTTGGGTTTTATCCTGGGTATTTTTTTAATGTTATATTTTAAAATCTCTGTCTCCTGTTGAAGTGCTCTGGAAAATATTAAATTTTGTGGGTTTTATTTTTATAGGCAATCAGCCCTGTTTGGCTGAGACAGGCTCAGTTTTGTGGGCAGAATTCCAGTCTCACCACCTGACGATCTTGCTGAGCTGAGTGGACGTGGCCCATGCACTGGTGTCTCAGGGGTTTGTCCAGGAAGTGATCTATGGTCTCTGTCATGGTTTAGTGCTCAAAGTTTAGTGCTCCACTGCAGTGTGCTGGTCTTTTCTGCACAGATGTACTTTGGAGGCCACCCTAAGATTTGTGTCTGTTCAGATGTGGACTTAGGAATTTCCCTTGTCAAGGTGTGTCCTCTGCCAGTGCTCCCAGATCTCACGGCCCTCGGGGTCTCCCCTTGTGTTGGGAGGTGCCTGTGTACAGCCACTTCGTGCAGTGGAGACAAGAAAAGAAACAATAAATCTTAGACTACTGGGCCCTCCTATCCAGTTTAATGCATCTGACCAGAAAGACAAGTTTTCTCATAGGGTTTTTGGTTCTCCTGTTGTCACTGCTGCAAAGAGCATGGGGTTTGAGCTGCCACAGGACATGGCCAGGAAGAAAAGAGTCAGCCAAAAAAGGACAGAAAAGAGAAATCAAGAAAGCAACTGATTTCCTCTCATACTGCCAGCCTCTTGGTCTCCTGAGAACCCCACTCCTGGCCCTCAGACTGATAGATGGTAAATCTCAAGACTCTGCTCTCTGTGTCTGCCTGTTGTTCTGGACTAGAGTGGTCTTCTAGGTCAAAGATGGAACATAAAAAAGGAAACTTAGCCAGTGCAGCTTCTTGAACTCTGATTTCCCTTCGTAATATAACTTTAATGAACTCTCAGAATCCTTGAGTAGTTGCTTTCTGGATTTGTTAAAAAACAAAATTAACGGAGTAGATCTGATGCATCTTATTGGCTTTATTCAATAATTCATGCCTTGGGCAGCATCCCTTCTAGCAAACGGGAAGGAGCTCCGAGGAGTGGTACACAATGAACATCTCTCAGAGGCGGATGGAGGCAGGAGAACACCATCTGTAGCAAAGAGTGGATTGATTCAGGCAAGGTCGCCCTCCTACAGGGACAGGTCTATCCGGCCAGTGTCCTCACTAGCACTGACAAGGCGATGCCAGATGGACATTCCGGGAGGGCTGAAGCCACAGGTGGGTTGGGTGTTAAGTCTTGTCTGCCGTCAGGGGACTTAATACAAGGGACCCCCTTTGGGTCCTGTTGTTTCTTTCTCGACAGTTTTAATTAGGCGGTGTTTGGGGTTTTGTGTGGTGTTTTGTTTTGTTTTTATAGCAGCAGAGAAGGCTGCAGGGTGCGTGCTCTACCGGCAACAACTTCTTGGCTGTCGCTACATACCCACTGTGCATACAGCTGGACTGGGGACACGGACAGAGGGAAGGAGAGAAAGGGAGAGAGAGAGAGAAGAACAAGGAAAGCAAAACAGTGGGAGGCAAGAGGGAGTCGGAAAGCGTCGATGCTGTGCGTAAAGAAGACCTGACGACCTGCTGTGACAAGGACATCAGTGTCCTAGCCCTGAATGCGGAGGTGGACGGAGCGAGGTCTGTGTCCTCCTGTCGCAGGAGAGCACGGAGGCGAAGGAAGCACAGCGCAGGAGCTGGGTGCTGTGGAGCTGCTCCACGCAGGAGCGCCGGGATGTGGTCAGCACGAGGACAGCTGCCAGCGGTCCGCGTCCGCAGGCCCCGGCGCGCGGGGACCCACAGCCCCGTGGCGTTTCAGTGGCTCAGCCGCGGGGAGTCGCGGTGACCCGCCGCGTCCTGAGTGGCAGAGCGGCTGCGCGGCCGCGAGGAGGACTAGACGCCCAGGAGCAGCCGCAGCTGGGGGAGCAGAGCGTCAGCTCCCAGGACTGCAGACCTTGGGACGGGTTCTCCCCAAACCGCCAGCCGCTAGCGCGGGTCCCCGTAGGGGCGTAACCGCACTGACCTTCGCACTGTCCACCGCACGGCCTGGCTCCTTGGCGACCAGGGCCCGCAGCCGGCCCACGCGCTGGTCTCCTACCAAGGGGCTCCGGTCTTTCGCCCTGGGCGCGCCGGGCGCTGTCACTAGAGGAGCCTACTGGCTTGGCTGGCGAGCGGCCGATGGGCCTGACCCTGAGCTGCCGGGGCTGCGGAGACGCGCTGGGGAAGGAGGACGAGCCCGAGCCGGTGGGCCGGGGCTGTCGCGGGGACAGCGCGGCTCAGCCGCAGACCGAGCGCCCGCGCCCGCGGGGACTGCTCCTCGCTGATGGCGGCTCTCGTCTCCCCCGGTTGGTCACGACCGTGGAGGTCACGCCGCGGTCTGGCAAGCGCCGGGTTTGCTCGCGGGGGCCCCGGGAACGAGCTGAACCCCGGCGCGCTCTCGAACACAAGGTCCGCTACACCACAACGCCAGCGGGCAGCGCCCAGCCGAAAATCTTCTTTTAACATTTTTTGCAGGGCAAGTCTGCTGTCTGGGAATTCTTCCAGTTTTTGTTTATCTGAGAAACTGTTTCTTTTTTACTTTGGAAGGATAATCTCAAAGGATATAGAATTCATGGGAGCAGTTTTCTCCACCCCCCAAACCCCCAAGCATTTTAAAGATCTCATTACACTCTGGTTTGCCTTTTTTTTTTTTTTTTTTTTTTTAAGTGAGAAGACTGTTGTAATTTATATCTTGTTCTTTTGTATGGAAAGTGTTCCCCAATAACTTGGATTCCATCAGTATTTTCTCTTTGTCTTCGTTTTCCTGCAGTTTAACTCTGTGATGTGTCTATGTGTATTTTGAGTATGCTAGTCTCTAAACTTCTGTTTCTATGCTTTGGTATCTATCATTAATTTGGAAAGTTCTCAGCCATTATTATTCCTGCAAATATTTCTTCTGTTCAAATCTTTCTTCTCTGATATTCCTAATTATATGTATATCACAACTTCTGAACTTGTTCCACAGTTCTGGGATGTTCTTTATTCCATTCCATTTCATCCCATCCTATCCTTTTTCCCTTCTTTTTGTTTCTTTGCATTGCAGTATGAGAAGTTTCTATTTACTTATATTCAAACATAGTGATTCTTTCCTCAGTCATGTCCAGTCTACTGATGGCACCCATCAAAGGCGGTCTTCATTTCCAATACTGTTTTTCACATCTAGCACGTCCTTTTCCTCCTTTCTTATAGTTCTCATCTTTATGCTACATTCCATCTGGTCTTACACCTTATCTACTTTTCCCTTGAGAGCTTTGACCATATTAGTCATTGTTACTTAAAATTTCCTGAGATAATTTCAACATTTTTTTTATATTTCAGTCTGGTTCTGATACTTGTTTTGTTTCTTCAGATGGTGTTTATTCTTGCCTTTTGAAATGCCTTATGAATTTTGTTGAGGCCAGACATATTGTTCAAAGGAATGTTCAATAGAAACTGAGGTATGTAGGTCATTAGTATGAGGATTTATGTTCATCTGTCTAGGAGTTTGGGTACATTGCATGTTTATTTTCATGGTAAGCACCAGAGGTTTTGCATTAAATCTGGTGATCTTGTTTTTCTTCCCTCTTGGCTTTGTTTCCTTTTGTACTGTTTTTAGAGTGTGTGTGTGTGTCTTTCAGCCCTTTTTCTATAATCCACCTTTATTACTTCTGGCGGTTTGTTAGTATTGTGATAGGTTATGGAGAAAGAAAAGGATGTGCTCTAATCTTCTGATTAAGTGTCCATCTTTTAATGTGCCTATCTTGGGGATTTGGCCTATGAGGTATTTCTGCTTCTCCTCCAGGAGCAGAGCTTTGGTCATACCTATCTGCTAGTCTCCTCTCCAGCTATAATACTTCTAATATATTTCCTCATGTACTTTTCTTTGTTGACCCCACCTTAGGTTACATGGGAAGGTATGACTGGTCTAGGGTGGAGTATTTCCTTTCTCCAAACTGGGATATGTTTCTGATTCACACTCTAGTGATGTACTCCATCCTGGAGATTAGGCCCTTGTTACAGAGGAATGGTTTGGGAGAGTTTTGCAACACCTACTACCCTCTTTCCCTGTCAGGACCAGGGAAATGGAATGGAATGGAATACAACAGAGTAGAAGAACTGTGGAAGAACAAGGACAAGCTCCTTAAAAGCTGTCCTTGATCTCCTAGTGAAAATCTGGTCAGGTTCCTGGAGGAAAAGCCTGGGAAGGTGTGGGGGTCCCTTCTAACTGCAGCCTCAAGGAACTTCTCACTGCCTATAGTCTCTCCGCAGTCTGGAAATTCCTAATGCATACTGCATAACTGATCCTTGACTGGCAGCTCCTGCTCTAGGTAAGCCAGTCTCAGGAGCATTATCTCTCTGGGTACATCAGACCCTTGAGTTTTGGGGAATGCAGTTTGTCCTGCAACCTCATTTCTTTGGTGTGTCTGAGAAACTCACTGATTTTCAGTTTGTCTAGTTTTGCTTTCTCATTGTAAGAGTAAGAGTAATGATCTCCAATCATTTTATATGTTGGGCTAAAAACCAAAGTCTTCAGATTCAATGACATATATTTTATTGGGGGGGGGGTTATAATCTAATATTATTACTATTTATTGTGTTGCTTTGTTTATTTCAGCATTGGTCACTGAGAGCTCTTTTTAAATGTGGCTCCTGTGACCTTGGGACATATTTCCTTTCTTGCTCCAATAGTGAGATCTCTGATTCTCATTACTAAAATGTATTCATTTGTTCAAGCCTAATACTTATATAAAGCAGTTTGAAAATATGTCCCACATGTGCATGTGAAACAAGGTTACCAACTAGAATGCAATATCCCTTTAGTTTTTTTGGCCTTAAGGCTTTGTGTTATCTAGTCAAAACACTATTTTCTAGTTACTTAGGTTGGGTTTTTCTTCCCCACTCACTTCATTGTGTTTATTTCATTCATCTGAAGACTTCTTAGTCAGTCTGCATTCTTGCCTGGGTGACTTCTGTATGCCTGTCTTCCATACATGGATACTCTCTTTGGCTATGTCCAGTTTACTATTAAGCCTATTGAAAACATTCTTTGTGACTGTGTTATGCATTTTTGGTGTTTTTATTGGAATCTTTATGGTAATTTCTAAATTTAACCACCTGTCTTACATGTTGTCTTCTTTTTCCTTTAAAGCTTTTAACATAATAATCCTAGTTAAATAAAAGTCCCTCTGAGGTACTTCTAACATCCCCATCATATTTGAGTTTGGTTTTAATGATTGCTCTGTTTCTTAGGAAGGTGCTGGGATTTTTTCCCTTCCCTTTTTGTATGTTTTCTAGCTTATTCTTGAAAGACATACATCTTGTGTAGGACAGAAGAAATTGTAGGTTATCATTTTCATGCTTGGAAATGGGCATGCTCTTCTTCCTGCTAACACTTTGGTGGGGGGAGCAATTTGTTGAACCATTAAACCTGATTTTTCAGATTTGTACCACACAGTTCAAATTCTAATACTACCCTGTCTTTAGGGTAGGGATTTTCAGAGGGCTTTTTATTTCAGTGCTTGCTCCATGCTAATCTTCCCTTCATACTGGACCTCAGTAAAGGTCTTTTTCTTTTGTAAATTACTTGTTCCTTGATGCTTCTTTCTCTCTGTATGTGCTTGGGGATTGGCTGGAGGAGGGGAGCACAGACTCAGTTTTTCTCTACTCTGATTAAATCTTTGTCTTAGGCACTGTGTCTCTACTTCTCAGTCCTGCAGTTTGCTTTGCAGTTTGAGTCTAGTAGATCTTTATGCCCCTCCTCCAGGGTTTCAAGTTTCTTTTTTTTTCCTATTTCCTTTCCCTAGCTGCAATGGATTTTCACCAGTGCCCCAAGAACACCAGGGTGCACTGACCATCCCCCCTACAGGTTTAGGTTTTTTAAATTTTGTAGGGAAGAAAGAGGAGTAATGTCTCAGTTGAAATTTGTGAATCACCCCCACCCCCACCTCCATGGGAACAACTTACTATTTCCCTCCTCCACTTCTGCACCACAAGGGAGACTTTTTCAGAAATTGACCACAATGTTCTCTGAGTCCTCAACTGGCAGACCTCCAAGTATTTGCAGTTTCCAGGGCCTTCACCACTTGCCATGCACATTCACTTTCCACCAATTTTCCAATAACCCCAGCTGATTTGCCAATGAGGGACAGATAACCCTTTCTTGCTGTCCAGCCACATCCTGTCTTCAAAAGCCACTGTTCTGATCTTGTATTTCCCTGAAGCCTCCAGCCTTGTCTTAGACTTTTTTGGACCAGTTGACTGCCTTGCAACTTCAGCACTCCAATGGGTTCCAGAAAAGTTTTGAATTTGCTGTTGTGTGTATACCTTTCTATATCACTGTGAATTTTGAATCATGCAAATGTATATTCACAAATTTTAAAAAGGGAAAAGTGCAAAACAAAGTAGTACCTACTCAAA
Organism: Mustela nivalis; assembly: GCF_964662115.1. NCBI lineage: Eukaryota > Metazoa > Chordata > Mammalia > Carnivora > Mustelidae > Mustela > Mustela nivalis. Next base: position 16,017,190 of record NC_139036.1, read on the forward strand.
ACTTTTGCATGTGAGAAGCACATGCTCCAAATCTGTTCCAAAAAGTGTAGTAGTAGATCTTGATAGAATATATATATAAATATATATATATATATATATATATATATATATATATAAACTGTATAGGAAAAGCTAATACTAAAATTCTCTCTGCCTGAGCTTAAACTCTAAAAATCTCACTTCTGCTAAAAATAAGATAAACAAAAAATCAGTGGAGCACATATTCAGATTAAAAGAGATGCAATGATACAATTGTTACCATGTGGTAATGGAATTTTATTATGCCCTTTGCTTTCAAACTGGAATTAAGCTACACTTCTGTACTGAAACTTCATTTTTATTTATGACATACTTATGCACTCATAGCCTTCCTACCTTGGGTGGTAATCTTATTTGCCTAGCCATATAAACTGTTCTGTTTAATTTTTTATTTGTATTACTTTGAATATTCTTTCATTGACATTTGTAACTATTTCATTTATAACAAATTTGATTTCCTTCTAGAATTTGTTCTTTTCTATACACATTCACATACACTTGCAGATGATTTTATTGATATGAGGTCATATCTATGTGTATACATTTATATATATGTATAATATATTGCATATTTTTCCTACTTCTGATACATTTGAGCCACCTGAAATTATTAAATATGTATTTTAATATATTTATATATATATATCCTTTAATAAAGTTTATCATTTGCTCAAACTCACTGTAGATGCTAAAAATTTGATAGATTCCTCTTATTTTACAAATGAAAAATGTCAATAAACAAAACCACATATAAGGGAAGTGATTTATTCTACATCTACTCATTGGATTGCTTGGGAGCTAAAGTTAGCATACAAACATTTGGTGAATAACTTTTCTGCAGTTTTCCTCTTGTCAAGGAACCAAGTGTCATGGATTCTGCAAAGCACCATTCTCTCAGTTCTACCAATTACCTTTTGTCTTAGACCAATTTATTTAATTTATAATAAAAGACATTTTGTTAGCATTGTGACATCCAGGGTACTATTTAATTCCTGAATGAAAAACAAACATGCAGGGTAGAATAATCAGTTCCTGCCTGCCAAGAGCTTACAATCAAGTGGACAGAGTTTACAATAGCAACATCCTGTGAGTCAGACCTGTCTGTGACTCCTTTTGATAGATATTCTGACTTTTCAAATTGCCCATTAAAATTCTTTTAAATGGGCTAAAAATTCTGTATTGTTAGGCTAAGAAAGAATAAAATTTGTGTTACTGCCAAAGAAGAAAGTAAGCCCGTCTATTTCCAGATTCTATGGAATACTCTATGGTCTCTTCGACTGTGGCTTTTTAGATATCAAGCACGGACAAGTCTCAGATCTCACCAGCTGATGAGGGAAGAGTTATCTAGAACATTTCAAGATGGGGCTCCTTTTTGTCCAAGCCATAAACTGAGAGTTCATTACTGAGAGATGGTCTAAATAGAAAATTAAAGAAGTATAAACTTTGCTTTTTGAATACTTGGATTTTTTTTTTTTTTGAGGTATAAGGGAAAGCAAAAAACAAAAGTAATATTCACAGAGGAAAATAAAGAAGACCAAACCAGCTCAGGTCTGACAAGAAGGGAGTTTCAGTTAGGAAACCATTGTCAGTATTACAGAGCAGAGTGACTGGGATAGATAAGAAAAAGCGATACGCAAAGGGCCTTTATATTTTAGTAGCTTGGTATAGATTCCAAATTTTAAATTAAAGTACAGAGTTCTCTTTCAATTTAATGAAAAGGGGCAAGGTACAGTTATCTTAGGGTTGAACAGGGCTAAAAGAAAATATTGCCCCACCTCACCCCACCCACCATTAGTGAAAGTAGCAGTAGAAGGGATGAGCTGTTGATCCAGGATGCCGAGTTAAACCTCAGTTCTACTACCTACAAGCTGTGTATCCTTTAGGTGTTTATTTGACCTCTCTGCCACTCATTTTTCTCATCGGTTAAATGGCAATAGTATTAGTATCTATCTTACAGCAGCACCATTTTGAAGATTATAAAAATATACTATTTTTTTGTTTTGTTTTTGTTTTGTTTGTTTTTTTAATTTATTTATTTTCAGCATAACAGTATCATTATTTTTTCACCACACCCAGTGCTCCATGCAATCCGTGCCCTCTATAATACCCACCACCTGGTACCCCAACCTCCCACCCCCCTACCACTTCAAACCCCTCAGATTGTTTTTCAGAATCCATAGTCTCTCATGATTCACCTCCCCTTCCAATTTACCCCAACCCCCTTCTCTCTAACTCCCCATGTCCTCCATGCTTTTTGTTATGCTCCACAAATAAGTGAAACCATATGATAACTGACTCTCTCTGCTTGACTTATTTCACTCAGCATAATCTCTTCCAGTCCCGTCCATGTTGCTACAAAAGTTGGATATTCGTCCTTTCTGATGGAGGCATAATACTCCATAGTGTATATGGACCACATCTTCCTTATCCATTCGTCCGTTGAAGGGCATCTTGGTTCTTTCCACAGTTTGGCAACCGTGGCCATTGCTGCTATAAACATTGGGGTACAGATGGCCCTTCTTTTCACAACATATGTATCTTTGGGGTAAATACCCAGGAGTGCAATGGCAGGGTCATAGGGAAGTTCTATTTTTAATTTCTTGAGGAATCTCCACACTGTTCTCCAAAGAGGCTGCACCAACTTGCATTCCCACCAACAGTGAAAGAGGGTTCCCCTTTCTCCACATCCCCTCCAAAACATGTTGTATCCTGTCTTGCTAATTTTGGCCATTCTAACTGGTGTAAGGTGATATCTCAATGTGGTTTTAATTTGAATATCCCTGATGGCTAATGATGATGAACATTTTTTCATGTGTCTGATAGCCATTTGTATGTCTTGATTGGAGAAGTGTCTCTCCATATCTTCTGCCCATTTTTTGATATGATTGTCTGATTTCAAGCTTTACTACAAAGCTGTGGTCACCAAGAAAACATGGTACTGGCATAAAAACAGACACATAGACCAGTGGAACAGAGTAGAGAGCCCAGATATGGACCCTCAACTCTATGGTCAAATAATCTTTGACAAAAAAGGAAAAAATATACAGTGGAAAAAAGACATTCTCTTCAATAAATGGTGCTGGGAAAACTGGGTAGCTATATGTAGAAGAATGAAACTCGACCATTCTCTTACACCGTACACAAAAATATACTCAAAATGGATAAAAGACCTCAATGTGAGACAGGAATCCATCAGAATCCTAGAAGAGAACATAGGCAGTAATCTCTTTGATATCAGCCACAACAACTTCTTTCAAAATATGTCTCCAAAGGCAAAGGAAACAAAAGCGAAAATGAACTTTTGGGACTTCATCAAAATCAAAAGCTTCTGCACAGCAAAGGAAAGAGTCAAGAAAACAAAGAGGCAACCCACGGAATGGGAGAAGATATTTGCAAATGACAGTACAGACAAAAGGTTGATATCCAGGATCTATAATGAACTCCTCAAACTCAACACACATAAAAATATACTATTGATAATTGTTTGCTTTAATAGGTTACTTACATGAAATCCTCACAGTCCTAAATGCCATCGAATTCAGATTGTGAAGTAATAAGGAATATATACTACATGTCACATAAAACCCTTATGGCTTCTAGGAAAGCCCACATCAATAATTCTACAGCAAAAATACATGAATTTTAAAACTAAAAAGCATAAATAATATAAATAGCTTCTTTTTAAAAAGATTTTATTTATTTATTTATTTTACAGGCAGCGTTCACAAGTAGGCAGAGAGGCAGGCAGAGAGAGATGAAGGGAAGCGAGCTCCCCACTGAGCAGAGAGCCCAATGTGGGGCATGATCCCAGAACCTGGGATCATGACCTTAGCCAAAGGCAGAGATTTAACCCACCGAGCCACCCAGGCACCCCTATAAAAAGATTCTTATGAGTCCATTTCAGAAGCTGATGACAAATAAGAACTGGCCAGGAGAGGATTTTACCACAAGTTCCCCAACTGTTTAGTTTTTAAAGTATTCTGGATGTAAGATTTGTCTATAAAAGAAAATCAGCAGTAGCAACATTATCCAAAACTAGGTGTAAAGGGATGATATCAAGTGTCAAGTTTACTCTTGAGAAGAAGGTGTCTTAGAAAGCATATGGAGTAGTCACAATGATGTAATGACCACCTGGTTTAGTAAGTTTTGCTTTTATATCTTATATTGGTAATAGCAGCATCTTTGTCTTATTCTAGATCTTAGTAGGACTATGTAAATTTTTTTATTAAATAAATTACATAACAATGTAATTTCCCTGGTTAAAGTATGAGAAGGTAGGTAAATAAATAAAGAATAAAGTACCAGAAAGCTTGATGGGAATTCAGTGTATTAGGTAATTTGGTTTTAAAAAAAATCACAAAATATTCATTCAAGTACCTTTTTTTTTTGTTGTTATTAGTGGCTCTATATAAGTCACACTTACACATGACTTCTGTATTTTTTGAATTATTCTATACAAGAAATTAAGTGGACTTCTGTTTTTTAGTTGTACATATAAAGAGCTTGTAATTTGCCAATTAGACTCTAATGAATCTTGAATTTATAAGAAAGGGAAGGCCATACAAATCACTGCTAAAGACTGAAGAGGCAGGCAGGTGAATAAAGGGAGTTGGGGGTTATTGGAACAGAGACTGAGAGAGGAATGGCTATGGATACCTGTGCTGAGATAGGAAAACATGAAGTGTAACTGAGGAATGGCTAGAGGCTCAGTGTAGACAAGTCTGAGCGTTAAAATCTTTCTGAGAAGATAGGGAAGCAGATAGGTTCCCACAGTTTTGTGAGATTGACCAGAATCCCACAGTCAATATCAGAGCACATTTCCCCTTTGCTTCTTGCAAGGAGAGAGGAAAGACTCTGAACACTCCAGAACACTTTGAAATACTCCAGAACATTCTAGTCTCTTCATAAGGCCTTTCCTTAGGTAACGCTGGTTAACTGGAACCTAAGCTGCTGCGGTGTTATCAGACCTGTGAATGGGAAATACCAAAATCCAGCTAACCCTGCTAGCCTCTCCCCCATTAGGGGTGAGAAAAACCTGAGAAACATTTGTGAAGTTCACTAAAATCCTGGGACTTAACCATGGACTACAGAACACTTCCCTTCCCTGTACATCACCACCACATTGCCAATGGCCTACTTACAGCAGTTTCTTTTACCTGTTTTATCATGGAGAGCTATTTTAAAAAATTACAATGTATACCTGATGGCAAAAAACCCCATTCGAAGTGACAGAGGAAGCATAAGAACCAGACATGGCAGAGATGTTGGGATTATCAGACCAGGAATTTAAAACAACTATGATTAATATGCTATGGGCTCTGTGGATAAACAGTATGTAAGAACAGATGGGCAATGTAAACAGAGATTTGTAAATTCTAAGAAAGAGACAAAAAGCAACGCTAGAGATAAAACCACAACAAAAACAAACAAGAAAACAAAACTGCTCTACAGAAATGAAGAAAGCCTTTCAGCTTATTAGGAAACTGGACACTAATACATCTGACTAAAGAATCTCTGAGTTGGAGGATATCACAATAAAAACTTCCAAAATGAAAATCAAAAGGAAAAAGACTGAAAAACCAACCAACAAACCAACAAACAAAAAACAACTCCAGACTATTCAGAGACTGTGGAATAATTACAAGAGGTAGAATATCCAAGTAATGGAAATACCAGAAGAAGAAAGAGAGGAATAGAAGAACTACCTGAAACAATGATGGGAAACTTTCCCAAATTAATACCAGATACCAAATCATGGATCTAGAAAGCAGGATAAATGCCGAAGACTATATCAAGGCATATCATATTCAAACTACAGAAAATCAAAGGTACAGAAAAAAATTCAGAAAAAACCCAGAAGGAAAAAAAATCTTAATCTATAGAGGGACAAAGATAAGAATTACATCCAACTTCTCAGAACATCATGCAAACAAGAGAGTGGAGCAAAATATTTAAAGTGTTGAGGGGTAAAAATACCCATCAATCTATAATTTTGAACCCCACAAAATTACATTTTAAAAATGAAGATGAAATACTTTCTCAAACAAACATTACAGAAATTCATTGCCAGAAGACCTGCCTTGCAAGAAATATTAAAATATTTCTAAATATTTCTAAAATAAATACCCTGAGAAATTGGTATTTCCCTCAAACAAGCTTAAAGCAATGCCTACAGAACAACTTACTGGAACTGATAGCAAGCAAGATACCTTTCTTAAGGTGAATGGACAAATAAACTGTGATCCATCCAGACACCAGAATGTTTACTGCAAGAAAATCAGTGGTTTCTATAAGTGAGGGCAGAGGGAAAGATAAATAAGCAGAACACAGATGATTTTAGGCTCTGAAACAATTTTGTATGATACTATAATGGTGGATATATGCATATACCTACATATGTATAATGGTGGATACTATACATTTTATCAAAATCATAGAATATGCAATCCCAAAAGAGAACCATAATGTAAATGGTGAGTTTGGGTGATAATTATGTGTCGGTGTAGGTTCAGAGATTGTAACAAATACACCACTCTTGTGGAAAAATGCTTATAATTAGGGAGTGATGGAATGTGGGAAATCTTTGTACCATTGCTCAATTTTGCTATGAACCTAAAACTGCTCTATAAAAGTTTAATTTAAAAAATCACAATATTTTCAAAAACTGCCAAGTTCAACACTTTCAAGATCAGAAACTGTTGTACTGAAAAACACACTGGTAAGAAAATAAAAAGCTAAAAAGAGTTTGGGAGAAATATTTGCAAACCATAGATACAAAAAATGATTTGTATCTAGAGTATGTAAAGAATAATTTCAACACAATATTAAAATAACCAAATTTAAATTAGGCAAGAGATTGGAAAGACATAAAAATATACAGATGTTTCGTGTCTTGTTAATTTTGGCCATTCTAACTGGTGTAAGGTGATATCTCAATGTGGTTTTAATTTGAATCTCCCTGATGGCTAGTGATGATGAACATTTTTTCATGTGTCTGATAGCCATTTGTATGTCTTGATTGAAGAAGTGTCTGTCCATATCTTCTGCCCATTTTTTGATATGATTGTCTGTTTTGTGTGTGTTGAGTTTGAGGAGTTCATTATAGATCCTGGATATCAACCTTTTGTCTGTACTGTCACTTGCAAATATCTTCTCCCATTCCGTGGGTTGCCTCTTTGTTTTCTTGACTCTTTCCAATTTTAGTATATGTGCTGCCGAAGCGAGCACTCTTGACTCTTTCCTTTGCTGTGCAGAAGCTTTTGATTTTGATGAAGTCCCAAAAGTTCATTTTAGCTTGTTTCCTTTGCCTTTGGAGACATATCTTGAAAGAAGTTGCTGTGGCTGATATCGAAGAGATTACTGCCTATGTTCTCCTATAGGATTCTAATGGATTCCTGTCTCACGTTGAGGTCTTTTATCTATTTCGAGTTTATCTTTGCATACAGTGTAGGAGAATAGTTGAGTTTCATTCTTCTACACATAGCTGTCCAGTTTTTCCAGCACCATTTATTGAAGAGACTGTCTTTTTTCCACTGTATATTTTTTCCTGTTTGAAGATTATTTGACTATAGAGTTGAGGGTCCATATCTGGGCTCTCTACTCTGTTCCACTGGTCTATATGTCTGTTTTTATGCCAGTACCATGCTGTCTTGGTGATCACAGCTTTGTAGTAAAGCTTGAAATCACGTAGCGTGATGCCCCCAGTTTTATTTTTGTTTTTCAACATTTCCTTAGCGATTCGGGGTCTCTTCTGGTTCCATACAAATTTTTGGATTATTTGCTCCAGCTCTTTGAAGAATACCGGTGGAATTTTGATCGGAATGGCATTAAAAGTATAAATTGTTCTAGGCAGTATAGACATTTTAACAATGTTTATTCTTCTGATCCAAGAGCATGGAATGGTCTTCCATCTTTTTGTGTCTTCTTCAATTTCCTTCATGAGTGTTCTGTAGTTCCTCGAGTACAGATCCTTTACCTCTTGGTTAGGTTTATTTCCAGGTATCTTATGGTTCTTGGTGCTATAGTAAATGGAATCGATTCTCTAATTTCCCTTTCTGTGTTTTCACAGGAGCCGGACCCCACGTGTTCTCAGGTGCGCTGGCGACTTAGGGACCAAGACCTGGTTTCTCCGCCGCACTCTCTCTGGCTCAGCACCGGGGAGGCTGTCCTGGGACGAGGGACTTAAGCCCCTGTCCATAGCCACCCCGATTCCCACAATTCCCCCCACCCCTGCGATCCTTTGCTCTTTTGGAGTGCTTTCAACCAGTCTCCAAGTTAGTGCTGGTCCCCAGATGCAGGGCACTCTCTCTCGTATTGGGGGTATTACTTTCCAACTGGTCGCCTCTGGTGGCTCCCTCCCCTTTTTGTTTATCTTCCAATATCAGTCCACCATTCGCACACCGCTTTACCTGCCCACTGGCATCTTCTGCCCCTGTAGAGATCCAGACGTGTATAATTCTGATCTCAGACTGATTTCATGGATTATCAGAGTTCTTTGGTAGGTAATAAGCTCACTTTAGGACAGGTTGAAAAGGCGCCTCCTCCTACTTCCCCGCCATCTTGTTCCTCAAGTCACAGATTTTTCCGTGTGAAGTACAAGCAGAGAATTATCTTTAGGAAATGGGACAAAATTGCAACTACTTTTCAAATGTAATCTTGACATCCTGAAAAGTGCAGTAATGGATCTGTCCTCATGGAGACAAATATTTTACCCTTCATTTCTGCACCAAAATTCAGCACATTACACCTAGACTTGATCTAGTCTCCATGGTCTGTCTTAGGGGGGTCATATACTGATAAACATATATTCCAATGAACAGCAAAAATTCACTGAATGTTTTTGTTCTCCACCTTTTCAATTGATACTGACAGTAATCTTTTTTTTAACCTCAGTTTTCTCAAGATAAAAATCTGTTTTTATGCAGTAAAATAGATGATTCAGTCAAAAGAAAAAGTTTGTGAGAACTTCAAAGCAACGACAGTCCCTGGGACTGAGAATTAGACCCTATGGCCCCATTCTCCCACACTTACAGAAATAAGCACTATTTAAAAACATCCAGAGTTTGCCTTCACTTTATCCCTTATTAATGATAAGTGGAAGAAATGTTTAGAGTCATAAAAATCCACCGCTACATATGTCTTTTTTTTTCCTCCTCTTTGCATTGAGATAATATATACCACCCTCGGGGTGCTGCCCGCCCATTCGCCAGGGCATCCCTCCATCCACCTGCAACAGGCAGTCCCTCTGGCTGTCCCACTGAATGGCGCCAGCGAAGCCCAAGGCCTAGGCTCTTGCTTCCTAGCGGAGGCATCTGTGGTGGCTGAGGCGGGGGCACTGAAAATAGGTGGAAGAGGTAGCTTTGGCAGCGGCAGCAGCTGCGTGGGTAGAGGATTCTGGCGTATTGGAAGGCAGCACATAAAGGGGCTGCCGCCAGGTGATGCGGTGACCACTGCAGCAGGTTCAGGAGTCAAGTGGCCCCTGCCCTCAGTCCCTCTTGCCCGACCTGCGCTCCGGAACTCCCCATCTTCTCTGGCCGACCCACTATCACGGAGGCGGCCCCGCTTCCCCTCCCCCGTTCCCAGTCCCTCCCCTTTCTCCATCCCGCCTGGGACCCACAGCCACCTGCCGCCCAGGATGGCTCCGTAGAGAATCCACAAGAATGACAGTTCCTATCAGGATGGAGTATTTTTCTTGACAATTCATTTCCCAACAGATTACCCCTTCAAGCCACCTGAGATGGCATTTACAAAAAGAATTTATCATCCAAATATTAACAGTAATGGCAGCATTGGTCTTGATATTCTCTGGTCACAGTGGTCTCCAGCACTAACTATTTCAAAAGTACTCTTGTCCATCTGTTCTCTGTTGTGTGATCCCAATCCAGATGACCCTTTTAGTGCCTGAGAATCCTCGGATCTACAAAACAGAGAAAAGTACAACAGAATAGCTCAGGAATGGACTCAGAAGTATGCGATATAATTAAAGAAATTATTGGATAACCTCTACAAATAAAGATAGGAAAACTCTGAAAGAGAAAGTCCTTTTGATTTCCAAGTGATGGCTTTCTACGAGCCCACGCCTCATCTTCCCCTGTGCACATGTTAACCTGATATGGCAGTGCTGTGTGTTGTACATTCTTGGAAAAACAAACTAGAAATACTGTACTTCTGTACCAACATTGCTTCCTAGCAGAGAAGTCTGTGTGTGACAAGCCACTTCTCCAGGCATAATGTAGGAGTGAGACTAAAAGTTTTCCTTACTGACTTGAATTCAAATAAGGGCAAGGTGAGGGGTGGTGGGTATGCTGTGTGCTTGGATGGGGAAGAAAAGCTCCATTGACCTGTAGGAGATTGTTTTAGGTGAAATCCCTTTAAACTCAGAACAGTTATGAAAAGCAAGGTGAAGAACACGAAGCTGTTTCTGTATTCATGTTTTTTGGAAGGACCTACGTATTAGGTGAAAGTTATGACCAACCAGATGAAACTCTACCCACATCCTGATTTTAAGGTCTAAGTTTAACTGGTCAACATTTCAGCCCCTTTCTCTCTTCCACATTCTTTGGTTTGTATGTGGTTTCTCAGTTAATACTCTTATAGCTCTTATTTTTCTTATGTTTTTAACTGCTTAGGTCTATCTGGATGTAAGCCTGAAAACTCATTTGATGGAAATACTTGTGTATATTTATTTAAAGACCCAAGTGCTCCTCTGGAGCTTGTACATTCAAGAAAGATTAATCTGTGTAATAAACTGATAACTACAGTCATTACATATAATTTTGTGTGAATAGGCTTTTTTGATTTTAAGAACTTTGTCCAGCAGAAATTAGTGGTGGATTCCCCCTGTCAAAATGTTTTCATTTATACTGGTTGAATTGCAAAATAATGAAACAATTCCAGTTTACATAGTCAAAAGGATTATCTTGAAAGTAATTTTACTGGACAACATAAGGGCATAAGTTTAAAAGCATTTCCATGAAACTTACATGTGCAGTATTCCAGGAACATGAGTGTTAAACTAATAAGGAACCTGCTTTATTAATGAAACTAAGATGCATTTCACAAAAACCTTGTAACATTTCCTTGGTACATAGGACATAAAACAAAAGCATTGCTATTTGGTAAGTTAAGCTTCTTTGATCATGATTGTTAAAAGAGCAACACTGATCAAACTTGAGAGCACAACCTTGTATTGGAGGGTCTACATAATTCCTTTGCACTGACATTGCAGAATGTTCATCCAATTATAAATTGTACTGTGTGGGGCTTTTTGAAGTCTTCCCTTGACTCTAGTAAAGTGTAGTTTGAAACTTGTAAACAACTGTGTTTGCCAGAAACATCGTTCATGTGAACTAAGCAAGTTACCTTTCCCCCCCTCCTTCTCCTAATCTGATTACACACCAGATCAGCCTGAAGGCAGTGTCTGATACTCTCTAGCATCAGGTTCTTTCAAATGCATCTTTACACTCTTGCACAAAAATTGAGGAATAAATGTCCACTGCCTTTGGTTTTTTTTTTTTAAAAAGTGCTTTACCTGGTACCTATAATAAATTAGTTGCCCAATATTGTGTCATTTTGGTCTTTTAATTGTTTTGTTTCATTCATTTTTCTCTCTACACCTTGAAAATATACTAATTAAGAAATTCTAAACAGGGGCGCCTGGGTGGCTCAGTGGTTTGGGCTGCTGCCTTTGGCTCCGGTCATGATCTCAGGGTCCTGGGATCGAGCCCCGCATCGGGCTCCCTGCTCCGCAGGAAGCCTGCTTCCCTCTCTCTCTCTCTCTGCCTGCCTCTCTGCCTACTTGTGATCTCCGTCTTTCAAATAAATAAATAAAATTAAAAAAAAAAAGAAATTCTAAACAATACAGTCAAACAGCAGACCTCATGTTTATTATCTGCAGAACTTCCTAAATCTCTAGAACAAAAACAAAACTTTTTAATGAATCCCATCACTGACAAGTTCTTACTGGTAATTTCACACATGCGACTCATCAAAATTTTGCCTCTGTATATGCTGAGGAATAGAACTTAGATTTTTGTCACTATGCCAATGTGATTGACTTAAGCATTATCTCTTCTTATATTTCAATGCTGTTGTCTATCATGGGGTCTGAGGACCTGGCCTTTGAAAGCACTATAGAACTCGCTTCCAATGCAAACACAGTAATTTCACTTCAACACCATGTCACAATATATCTAAACAGCAAAATCACATAATTAACCAAATATAACTCAATAACTTACTCAGTTCAGGGTTTTATTTTTTTCTTAATCACTTTATATTTTTACTGTCCACATGGAATTTTGCCTTTATGTACTTCCATTTCCTTAATAGGCATATCAAACATGATGAACACAGTTCACTTACAAAGGCAAAAACTTTCTGGTAATTCATTTCATGAATTACTCTTTTTAACCTAATTGATTTTTCCTCGTGGAGAATTTTAACACCTAAAATTACATAGTGCATTTGTGTTTTTACTTACTTGCTGCACCTCTTCTACACTAGAATATCAAATTTATGAGGGCAGGAACTGTATTCCTTTGCTGCTATATCCTCATTTACTACAGTACCTAGCACACATCAGATGTACAATAAAGATTTGTTGCATGAATGAGCAAATAAACAAAAGCACAGTGAATGTCGGTCTGTACTTGTTCAATCTTATGGAGGGTCAGAAATTTACGCTATTAGGTAGGACAGGATGGCTCCAATGGAATGGAATTGAGTATTTTGCTTCTCTTAGGTCACTTAGGCTCTGTTAAAGGACCAAAAGGTTAGAGTGTGGTTAAATTCTTCCCAGGGCTAACATCATGAACAACAGAATGCACATGGTTCCCATGAGAACCTGTTAAAACTTCAAGAGATCAATGTGTGGGGAGTGGGGGCTATGACTAGATCCCCGTGGACTTTTGTCTTTTAGACTTGTCCATACTGAGCTTCTAGAGGTTGTCAAAGTTCAGCTTTCTCTACCCTAGTACTGCTCCTGTTTTCTGCCGGTGGATTTTTGCCAAAGTAATCTATGATTCTCTGTATTCACCTCTCTTTCCAATTCTAGGGACAGCAGTCTTGCTTATAAACTCACTTCTTTCAAAGATCTCAGAAGAGCTGTTGACTTTTTAGTTTCTTCACCTTTTTACTTCTTGGAATACACTGGTAACTTCCCAGCTTCTAATATGTGGACAAGAAACGGGAAGTCCAACCCTGTATTCTTCATTTTATTTAAGAAATCTTTTCCAGACTGAAAATCAATTTCTCCTATTCTTTTCCCTAGAAGTTTCATAATTGGGGGTTTACACTTAGGTCTATGACTCATTTTGAGTTTGTTTTTGTGTATGATGTGAAGTAAAATTTGAGATTCATTTTATTATTTGTATGTGGTTAGCCCCTATTTTCAGCATAATTTGTTGAAAAGATTATCTCTATCCCCACTGAAATGCCTTGGTAACTACGTCAAATGCCAATTGGCTTTATGTATGTGGTTCTATTTTTGGTCTTGTTATTCTGGTCCATTCACTTTTATCTTTAATTTTTCCTTTTAAGATTTAATTTTTAAGTAGCCTCCATACCCACCACAGGGCTTGAACTCACAACCCTAAGATAAAGAGTCATTTACTCCACCAATTGAGACAGACTGGCACCCCTCATTCAGTTCTTTCTTAACTTTATGTTAATGCTACACTGTCATGATTTTTGACCTTTATAATGAATCTTGAATTTAAGTGTTGTAAATCTCCAAAGTTGTTCTTATTTTTCAAAATTATTTTGGTTATTCTAAGTTCTCTTCATTTCTGCATGTATTTTGAATGTACTTTTCAGTTTCTATAAGGTGTCTGTTTGGAATTTGACTAAGACTGTTTTCATTCATAGATACATTTGGGGACAATGTACATTTTAACTGATTACTTTGGTCTGTTGGACACTTCTTTTTAAGCTTTGTACAGAAGGTCTAAAATAGCTTTTACTCTATGTTAGTTCATTTCTGCTAAACAAACAAACAACAACAACAAAACATTTTATGTGTATCTCCTGAACATCCCAGTTATCCAAATGACTCCCAGGCCTGTGTGATCTCTGAATTAGCCAGCACAGAGATCCTGAGAATTTTCACCTCCTTAGCCTGATGAAGGTTACTCCACTGTGTGCACAGATTAATATGCACCCACAATATAAAAGGATCCCTCTGCCTACCTCCATCCTTTATCGTATTCTGCCTTGCATGACCAGCTGGCTCAGGCTTCCCCAAAAGTAATTTCTGTTTTCTCAATGCAACAAGACAACACAGTTATCATTGGATTTCTCCTCCCAGTGCCAGGATCCAGGAAGTGTTTTTAGATAGCAAATGAAGTAACCATGACTTTGACCTCTTTTTTTTTTCTTGCCTTATGTGTCTCACTCCCATACTGTGTTTTCCAATTTCTGAAAACAACTCTTTTATTTGGGTTATCTGGTTTTTAGTAGCAGAAAGGAATATTTGGTTCCAGTTACTCTAATATGGACAAAACTTGAACTTGTGAATATTTTAAATAAGAATTATCGTCTCTGCTTTTGCTTATATAATAATATGTATGGACACTGATTTGCATGGAGGCTTTGTAAAATATTGTTATGTGGAACCTTTCCTCTTCTGTTTTTCTTTTCTCCTATTCTTCTACATTTCTCCCACAGAAACGACTTTTATTGAATCATATGCTTCATGGTACCTCATCATCATCCTGTTAAGAGTGATTATTGCTAGGTACTCTAATGACACCACATCTTGCTAGCTTAGCAGCCTAATTGATTATCTCTCACCTAGTCATAGTCCAGTGTAATGAGTCAGGCAGACTCTCCATGGTAAGTCAGGTATCCAAGATCTTTTCATCTGTGATGTTGAATTCACAAGCAGAAGAAAAAGGGAACAAAGGGGTGATTATGCACAAGGGGTAATGATGAGGCTGAAAGTGCTGTGTTTCATTTCATCATTCAGAACTCACTTACATAGTTGCAATCAACTCATATAAAGTCTAAAAGACACAAATGCAGTGGCGTGGGTGAATAATGACTCAGTCTTTACCACAAATACTAACTCATGCACAATTTCTCTATTGTTCTGTTTTATGTTATTTCTCCCTCTCTATCTCTGATTACAAGGTCCATTATCAACCCATCATCATGGGAAACTACTCTGGTGGATTTCCTTTGTTATGACTTTTACTCAAAACTTTGAGTTATATATATGTATATAGATATAGATATATCTAGATATAGATATTTAAATTGTGTTGTGCCTAAGAACACAATACTAAGAATTATTTTCACTTAATAATATGATTTAAAACAGATTTCTGTTGTCATATGTATTTCTATAGAATACTAGAGACTTAAAATTTTCAGTTACTTAGTATCATAACTTGAGATTCTGATTTAGAAATTATAAGGTAAAGAAAACATTCAATAAAAAGGAAAAATAAACCAAAACACTAAACAGACATAAAATAAAATAAAATAAAAACAACATTTAAAAGAACACAAAGAGCAAAAATAAGCTTTCAACAGAACTGAGATTCATAGCCATGATAGAGACACAGTGATCTAGTTTTCACAACTTATAAGAAATATATTAAGAACTGACATTATTATTTGTAATCTCAAGGACTCCAAATTCTGCTTATTTCTGCCATTTGTACCTTATAATTTCCCCCAAATTATTTTATAGGGATCTGTCTGATCTATTGATCAGAGACCCACACTCTCTGTTAGAAATATCCTAACAGAATCTGTATTCCTAGTATTTCTTTTTTTTTTAATAATTTTTTATTTTTTATAAACATATATTTTTATCCCCAGGGGTACAGGTCTGTGAATAACCAGGTTTACACACTTCACAGCACTCACCAAAGCACATACCCTCCCCAATGTCCATAATCCCACCCATAGTGTTCTAAAAATAAACAAAAAACAATGTACTCATAAACATTTGAGAATCATAAATTTATGACATTTCTCTGTTCACATAAAATGTGCACATACATGTATACTATATACTCATGTTCTTATAAAAACAAGAATATAAAATGCATATACAAATTGAGAAACAAACCATAAAGATAGTTTACAAATAAGGAATTGTTCAAATCAATTAAAATTTTACAATTTTTCATAAATTTCTAGTTGGCCTATTAGCAAATTGGAGGTTTTTTGAATGGCTAATTATCTCCTTAGAAAGTATATATCTCTTCTTGCCTCCAAGGGTGGTAGACAGGACCAAAACAGGGAAAGTTATTAGTTGAATGAATTAAATGAAAAATTAAATGAAATAATGAAAAAAATTCTTGTTCATCCAATTCTCATTTCAATGAGAAATTCAAATCTGGGTTGCATTTCAGATAAAATCAGCAATTAATATGGCAGATGGGTATTTTAAATTTTTTTTTTACAAAGACAGGAAACCTGCACTGGGGAGAATTAAAATCCCTTTTAACTGACGATTAAACAAAAAATTCAAATGATTTATTTGACCAAGAAACAAAGGAACTCAATCTAAATAAATCACACACACAAAAAAAGATTGATGGAATAAGAGTACAGATTTAGACATTAACTAAAATTGAGTAGAGAATATATGAAAATGATGGATAGATATAGAAATATCATTGTAAGCCAGAGATTTGCCACATTCCTCATATCTAAATGTCCCAGTCAAGTACTTTTACTTATACTCAAGTCCCAGGTGATGCTGTGCTATGTGATACGTCCAGGACCCAGAGGAAGAAGGAAACCTGACAATTTCTTTGACTGAAGCCATGTAGCCTGGATCACGAAGCCTGTGGGACACAGCCCGGTAGAGGAAGCCTCCCTCCCTCTGTCTCACTTGTAAATGCAGACTCCAATGTCCCCACTACAATAGCAGCTATCATCTCTCAGTAAATTAAAATCCTAAAAGAGCTTATGAAAAAGCCTCAGTAGAGGAATGTGGAGATATTTCAATAACATGTCAAATGGGGTAGGGTAGATTAATAGGTACACAGGCAGAAATAAAAGGACAATAAAGGGTGGGAATATATTAGACATAATCTGGGCCTCCCTCCTCCCACCTCTCTGCCCCAGAGACCCAGAGGCCCCTGAGAATGATGCCTGACCAACGCCAACTGTTACCCCAAGTGGGGCCATTTGCATAGTGAATAGGAGAATGGACTGTGGATCCAGGCCACCAGGATTCAAATCTTGGCTGCATCATTTCCTATGTCACCTTAGTGAACTACCCAATTTAAGTGCTCTAGTCTCTATAACTGAAAAATTCTGGTAATAATAGTACCTACTTCCCAGGTAGACATAAGGGAGGGGTGAATTAATATACATAAAGTGCTTAAAACGGCAAGATGGCAGTTCAGTGTCCTCTTGCTGGTATTTGCATTATTATTGTCATTGTTGGTATCTTACTGAAGCCAGCTCTCTGAGATTCCCTCTTTCTCTCTCCTCCAAAATAGTGACCCAGAGGGGCACCTGGGTGGCTCAGTTGGTTAAGCATTCCACTTGGTTTGGGCTCAGGTCATGATCTCAGGATCCAGGGATGGAGCCCCAAGTTGGGCTCCAATCAACAGGTGATCTGCTTGAGAGTCTCTCTCCCTCTGGCCCTCCCCACCCTCTCTAAAATAAATAAATAATTAAACAATCAAATAAATAAATCTGAAGAGAAGAAGAATAAGAGGAAGAGTAAGAAGGAGACGGAGGAAGAGGAGCAAGTGGAGCAGGAATAGATGGGACAGAGGAAGAAGGAGGAGAAGGAGGAGGAGAAGAGAGATCTAGATGGGGAGGAGAGAGGATGGGGAAAGTCTCTTGTGGTTAGAAGGCAGCATCCCAGTCAGGAACACGGCAGGGATGCCCATTATCACCACCGCTATTCAACATAGTACTAGAAGTCCTAGCCTCAGCAATCAGACAACAAAAGGAAATTAAAAGCATCCAAATCATCAAAGAAGAAGTCAAACTATCACTCTTCACAGATATGATACTATATGTGGAAAACCCAAAAGACTCCACTCCAAAACTGCTAGAACTTATACAGGAATTCAGTAAAATGTCAGGATATAAAATCAATGCACAGAAATCAGTTGCATTTCTCTTCACCAACAACAAGACAGAAGAAAGAGAAATTAAGGAGTCAATCCCATTTACAATTGCACCCAAAATTATAAGATATAATAAACTTAACCAGAGAGGTTAAGAATCTATACTCAGAAAACTATAAAGTCCTCATGAAAGAAATTGAGGAAGACACAAAGAATTGGAAAAATGTTCCATGTTCCTGGATTGGAAGAACAAATATTGTGAAAATGTCTATGCTACCTAAAGCAATCTACATAATTAATGCAATTCCTATCAAAATATCATCCATTTTTTTCAAAGAAATGGAACAAATAACCCTAAAATTTATATGGAACCAGAAAAGACCTCGAATAGCCAAAGGAATATTGAAAAAGAAAGCCAAAGTTGGTGGTATCACAATTCCGGACTTCAAGATCTATTACAAAGCTGTTATCATCAAGACAGCGTGGTACTGGCAGAAAAACAGACACATAGATCAATGGAACAGAATATAGAGCCCAGAAATAGACTCTCAACTCTATGGTCAACTCATCTTCAACAAAGCAGGAAAGAATGTCCAATGGAAAAAAGACAACCTTTTCAATAAATGGTGTTGGGAAAATTGGACAGCCACATGAAGAAAAATGAAATTGGACCATTTTTGTACACCACACATGAAAATCGACTCAAAATGGATAAAAGACCTCAATGTGAAGGAAGGAATCCATCAAAATCCTTGAGGAGAACACAGGCAGCAACCTCTTTGACCTCAGCCGCAGCAACATCTTCCTAGGAACATTGCCAAAGGCAAAGGAAGCAAGGACAAAAATGAACTATTGGGATTTCATCAAGACCAAAAGCTTTTGCACAGCAAAGGAAACAGTTAACAAAACCAAAAGACAACTGACAGAATGGGAGAAGATATTTGCAAACGACATATCAGATAAAGGGTTAGTATCCAAAATCTATAAAGAACTTGTCAAACTCAACACCCAAAGAACAAATAATCCAATCAAGAAATGGGCAGAGGACATGAACAGACATTTCTGCAAAGAAGACATCCAGATGGCCAACATACGCATGAAAAAGTGCTCCACATCACTC
Source organism: Mustela nivalis (assembly GCF_964662115.1). NCBI lineage: Eukaryota > Metazoa > Chordata > Mammalia > Carnivora > Mustelidae > Mustela > Mustela nivalis. Next base: position 16,036,396 of record NC_139036.1, read on the forward strand.
GGCATCAGGAAAATACAAATCAAAACCACAATGAGATATCACCTCACACCAGTCAGAATGACTAAAATTAATAAGTCAGGAAATGACAGATGCTGGCGAGGATTTGGAGAAAGGGGAACCCCCCTGCACTGTTGGTGGGAATGCAAGCTGGTACAACCACTCTGGAAAACAGCATGGAGGTTCCTCAAAATGTTGAAAATAGAACTGCCCTATGACCCAGCAATTGCACTACTGGTATTTACCCTAAAGATACAAATGTAGTGATCCGAAGGGGCACGTGCACCCGAATGTTTATAGTAGCAATGTCTACAATAGCCAAACTATGGAAAGAACCTAGATGTCCATGAACAGATGAATGGATCAAGAAGATGTGGTATACATACACTATGGAATACTATGCAGCCATCAAAAGAAATGGAATCTTGACATTTGCGACGACATGGATGGAACTAGAGGGTATTAAGCTTAGCAAAATAAGTCAATCAGAGAAAGACAACTATCATATGATCTCCCTGATATGAGGAAGTGGAGATGCAACATGGGGGGTTAAGGGGGTAAGAGAAGAATGAATGAAACAAGATGGGATTGGGAGGGGGACAAACCATAAGTAACTCTTAATCTCACAAAACAAACTGAGGGTTGCTAGGGGGAGGGGTTTTGGGAGAGGGTGGTGGGGTTATGGACATTGGGGAGGGTACGTGCTATGGTGAGTGCTGTGAAGTGTGTAAACCTGGCAATTCACAGACCTGTACCCATGGGGATAAAAATACATTATATTTGTATAGAAAATAAAATTTTAAAAAATATATTAAAAAAAAAAAGAAGAAGAAGGCAGCATCCCTGACCAGGGATGCAAGAGATTAACATCTATTTTGTTCAGCCAAGGGGATTTTTGTGTTTACTTACTAGCACAGATACAGTTAAGGTAACAAAAATGAGGCTTAATTATTTGTCTAAAAAAGTAGTAGAGGGACGCCTGGGTGGCTCAGTTGGTTAAGCAGCTGCCTTCGGCTCAGGTCATGATCCCAGCATTCTGGGATCGAGTCCCACATCGGGCTCCTTGCTCCGCAGGGAGCCTGCTTCTCCCTCTGACTCTGCCTTCCACTCTGTCTGCCTGTGCTCGCTCTCACTCTCTCTCTCTCTCACAAATAAATAAATAAAATCTTTAAAAAAAAAAAAAAAGTAGTAGAGGTCACTGTAGCTATTTCAAGTTTGGTTTTCAATTCTTTATTTTCAAAGGCCTTTTATCTGTAAAAAGAAACAATTTGCCCTGGAGAAAATTCACAATTGTATATATATATTTTTTACATGCTTTGGGGATGCACACATAAAGGTTTTGTTTAACAAAATAAAAAAATAGCAGGCCCAAAATTGAGTCATCTGTGCTTGGCCAACCAAGACTTAATATTTTAACCTAACTACTATTTCAAACTCCCTCGGAAATGTAGTCTTACCTGGTCAGTGTGGAATTTTCTCGTCAGCACCAATGATGTAATCTGCCACATGGTTCCTTTCCATCCTCCAAAAGAAGATGAAGTAATACACCTAATATACCCTTTTATCTTCAAAAGGAAGGTGACTTCACCCGGAGCAATTAAAATATATATATATGACCTAGGTGACTTGTCTTTAAAAACCTTTCCCTCTCTGTAAACTTTGGAATGCCTTTCTAATGTTAGATAGGATGTTGGTTGATTCATGAATCATTTGATGAAACCAATTAGATCTTTAAAACTGGCTCATTTGAGTTTTTGTTGCTGAGTAGTCTTGACATTTCTGGTTATTTCTGAATATTTGAGGAAAGTTCTGCCATCTTTCTATGTTTTCCCATTTGAAATGGACTCAGTGTATTTATGTTTTTATTAAGAGAATAAGGAGATTCAAAGATGGTTTTCAGAAACATAAGGATCTTGCTTTCTTCTTTCCTTTGTTCCCAGGAAAGTTGAAATCTAAACATCTTTGAATAGGAGATCTCAGATAATTGTTTTCTGGGGTCTCTGTAATTTTAAAAGTACATGTGAAAAAACCCTCCCTGTAACTTTTAATTAATTTTTTAAAGATTTTTATTTATTTATTTGACAGATAGAGATCACAAGTAGGCAGAGAGGCAGGCAGAGAGAGAGAGGAGGAAACAGGCTCCCTGGCGAGCAGAGAGCCCAATGTGGGGCTCAATCCCAGGACCCCGGGATCACGACCTGAGCCAAAGGCAGAGGCTTTAACCCACTGAGCCGCCCAGGACCCCCGTTAATTAATTTTTCATAAAAAGAAGCTAAAAATAAGGGTATCAAAGATATCTTTTAAAGTTTTAAGAAATTTCTAAGTTGGTAGATTTCATGAGATAAGATTTTAGTGTACAATACTATACAATTTTTCTAGCCTTTTTTTCTAACAAAATATTCACTTTTTTTGAAAGAACTCATAGTTTTTTTTCTTAGTTCAGTTGTTAAATTTCCAAAGAAAGGTATATAATTCAAAATGGATGTTCATTGGGACACCTGGGTGGGTCAGGGGCTAAAACCTCTACCTTCAGCTAAGGTCATGATCCCAGGGTCCTGGGATTGAGCCTGATTCCTCCTCTCTCTCTGTCTGCTTCTCTGCCTACTTGTGATCTCCCTCTGTCAAATAAAAAAAAATCTTTTTAAAAAAATGGATCTTCATGGACTAAAATATCTGGAGAGTTAAGACAATATTTAAACTAATGTTGTCTGCATATCCCTGTGTTTTAAATATCACTGATAGCCAAGGTTGTGTTTACATATACAATATGTTTTATGCATGCTACAAAATCAAAGTTATTGAAAACATAGAAAAAGACATCATTAAATTTATTCGATGCTAGGGTTTTTTTACATTCTTTAGGTTATTCCTTTATTTTTCTATTTCTGTGAAATAGAAATATAACAGAACTATTTGTTCTGTGTCTCCATTTCAGGCACAGAACTAAAAACCTCTATAATTTCCAATGAGGATAGCAATAAAGGTTTCTTTCATTATGTTAATGAGGTGGCTTTTGGACCTCATCGAGGAACTGTGGCTGGTTGGCAGTGGGGTCAACTTGTGATTAGAGGCATGGACCTTTGAGCCCCACCAGCCAGACCTCTGGGTAGAAAAGACAACTGGACATGAAAATCAATGTCCAATAGTCAATACTGTAATCAATCATGCCTATGAATTGAAACCTTAATAAAACAGCATTTCTTATAACGTCATGTATTTGTAAACCATGCTTTGATTTTAGACATTTTGTTTTAGCCAAACTAGTAAAGACTGTGAGGTCTTTGCTTTGTTTTTGTACATTCTCATAATTGGAATCATAAAGGTTATGTGCCCAATTCCACCACAGATGTGGGAGGGTGTTTTCCCACACCAACAATTCTCTGACACCAGCTAGGTGCCCTATAACTAAATTCAAGTCTGACCCTATCTATGTGGACATAGATACCTGGATATAGCAGGGGCTCAGTCCCACAAGACTGTCCCCACAACCTCTGCCTCCCCACACACACGTTACACACTTCAGACAAGAATCACAAATCTGGGTTGTTACATGTGCCTCCCACCAACCAGCTAAAGATTAGAGATTCCCACCACCTGATCTTTGGGTTTGATTAGTTTGCTAGAGTGGCTCACAAAACCCAGGAACATTTTCCAGACTAGATTACAGAGTCATTATAAAAGGCTCTAACTCAGGAATAGCCAGATGGAAGAAATGCACAAGGAAGGTGTGTGGAACAGGTGCAGCGCTTCCATGCCCTCTCCAGGCACACACTCTCCCCAGACCTCCATGTTCTTGCCAAGCCAGAAGCTCTCCAAACCCCACCTTTTTTACTTTTTCTGGCCAGGACACCACAGTGACACAGATTCTTTGGTCTGAAAGGGAAGGCACAGATAAATGGGCTTTGAAGTAGGGATCTGTATTTCACTGAGTTCAAATATTCCCTGGTACGTATTTTTGTTACTATCAATTTTTAAATATCCCACCAGACCCTGTCTCCCAAGCTGAATAGGCTTCCCTCTTCCCATCATCCCTGGGTCCTTTCAGCATTTGGTACCAATGACTCTTGAGGATGGGTCAGCATTCCCTGGAGGGACCTTGAAGTTCCTGCAATGGGGACAGGAAATCTTCTTGACTGTGTAGCTTCAGTGCTCCGCAAGAACAATATGACAGTACTTTGCATGTTTCTGCTGCAGGAGTACTCGATATTTGCTTGTGGAGAACTCAAGAAGAGGAAGGTTTGGGATGCAGGTGAGTCCTGGTGCTGGGTGGGATCAGGTGGCCTACTGTTCTCTGTAGAGATGAGTATGCAAACAGATTTTCAGCATGAAGTCGAATGAGCAGGTCCTGAGTTTTTCTTGAAAATCATGGAATGATGTTGATGTAAACTCACTTATTTCTCGAATTAGTCCCTTGGACAGTGGTGAGGTAGGTGGGTGTCCCAGCTGGGCGCAGAGACATTGTACTGAAGGACTGGAGTTCTGGTCTCATTTCACTCAGGAGCCTTTGGTGTTCTGTTGGTCCCTCTGATGGACTATAAACTGCACTGGGCAGAGCACAGGCACGCTCTGGGGCATCATTTCCTCCCTAGATCTCCCTTACACTCTGCTTCAGGTGGCACTGAGGATGGAAGGTAACTTTCCCCAACTCACATGAGAATTCCAGAAACCCCTACAGTAGCACAGATAAATGGGCTATTTCACTGAGCTCAAATATTCCCTGGTATATATGGTACGCAGTTGTTTCTGAACACCCTTCTCACTTAGAGCTTGGTACACGAATTAACAGACACAAAGTCAAACTTAGAGACTGAAAAAGAGCGGGCCTGAGACCCCAGCTCACTGAGTTTTGAGATTACACGAAGGCCCCCAAATGGAATCTTCAACAATATATGAGGTTTGGTTTGAAAACATCTGATTCTAGTTGATTGTATTTCTCTTCTCTAATTTTTGATGTCATTAATTGTGTCACTAAAAGTGTTACTGTTTTTTATTTTAATTATTTTATTTTATTTTATTTTATTTTTTTTACTTTGCATGGGGTTAATTCACAGATTGAACAGGATACCCAATTAGGATCTAGTGCTGTTTTTGACTTCTTACTATTCAGAGAACTGAATACTATTCAGAAGAATGTCTATGTAGAAATCTTTACAAACTTGTACAATAATTCCTTAGTATAAATTAAAAATTCTCCAATGCTATGCATTTGTCTGGGTTTTTCAGCTTTTAGATATACTCACCCCCATTTTAAGAATCTAATATTTATTTGCATAATTTCATTACAATTCATATACATGTTTAAGGTAAAATAAATACAACAAAAGGAGTGTAAACTCAAATTAAAATTATCTGTAGGGACACCTGCGTGGCTGAGTTGGTGAAGTGACTGCCATTGGCTTGTGTCATGATCCCAGAGGTCCTGGATTGAGCCCACATCAGACTCCCTGCTCAGCAGGGACTCTGCTTCTTCTGCTGACCCTCCCCCACCTTGAGTGCGCGCTCTCTCTCTCTCTCTCTCAAATAAATAAATAAATAAAAATTTTTTTAAATAAGAAAATTATCTTCAAGTCCTCTCATCTCTCACTCCAGGTTCCAAATGATGATAATTGGCAACCAGTAACTTTTGTAAAGTTCCTGATTTTTTTCAATTTATGTATGTATTTTAAATGATTTATATTTAAGGAGCACCTTGGTGGCTCAGTCCATTAAGTGTCTGCCTTTGGCTCAGGATAGGATCCCAGTATCCTGGGATCAGGCTGGGTGTTGGGCTCCCTGCTGGGGGGGGGGGAACCTGTTTCTCCCTCTGCCCCTCATCCTGCTCATGCTTTCCCTCTCTGACTCTCTCTCGCTCTCAAATGAATAAATAAAATCTATAAAAAGGATTTTTATTTAATACAAACGTGTTCATGGAACCAAAGTAAAAGCCACAAAAATATTCAGCCTTTCTAATGAAGTGCTTGCCTCTCTTTAGTTTTGTATTATGTGTATGTAACATGGGCTATATTCAATAATCCATCATAGCAAGAATATTTGTAGAAATACAAAGACCTGACTACATGATTCTTCAGCTCCATGTTTTAAAAGACTCTCCAGAGCACCCATCCACTCCACTGGTGCATTCCCCAGGGCCACACCTGCCTATAGTCTGTCGCCTACTGCCCCCCGCTCTAATCTCTCATGTTCCCCCCAGCTTTCATGGAGGAGCCATATGGGGTTAAGAGGGGGACGCACATGCTGGAACTGTGTCTCTCTCTTTCAGTTAAGTAAAAAGGAAAATAAAAAGGAAAAAAGAAAGAAAGAAAAGAAAAGGTGTGGCAGATCCCATAACACCTGGAAGTTGTGTGACAAAGCTTCATTCCTTCTATAGTTAATGACAGAAAAATGATGTCGTTCTAATAACTGCCTGTTTCTGTTATACTTTTTTTTGTTATAAAGATTTTCTGAGCTGTGGGAATTAAGCATCTGTTTTTTCATCAAGGTGAGCATTTTCTAGTCTGCTCTGTGAATTATAAGACATTACCTCCTAATAGTACTGGATAATTATACTGTCATCTAGAAAATGTTCCATGATCAGTTAGGTCCGGCAAACACTGCCCCGGGAAAATGGATGTTCCCAAGACCAAAGTCCTAATCAAACTGATTCTGGTGGCAGATGCTCCCTTTTGAGAATGGAACTAACTGTCTTTTGGTTTTTGTGGTTGGTCTTCAGTCACGTGGGGGTTATATCTCGGTTACACTGATTTGTGAGTGTTTCGTAGATGACAGAAAGCAGCAAGTGGCTTCCCCTCCCAGGGTAGGAGTAATTGTACATTTGGTGGCTCAACATTTATTTGATTCAAGATTACCGAAGAGCAATGTAACTATTACTTTTACAAAAGCAGGTTTGTTTCAAGTGACAAGCTTACCAAATGTTTGAGTGCTTTGTATGTATAACTCTCAACATAGAGTGTTTCAAAAATACTACTCATCTAGAGCAGGGATTTACAAACTTTTAAAAATGGCAAACAGGAAATGATTAGGCTTTGCTGTAGGACATGGACTACATTGTCTCAATGTACTACTCTGCCACTATAGCCAGAAAGCAGCCCCAGAGAAAAGGGAATGAACGGCAGGAGCACTGCTGTTTTCCAATGAAGCTTTGTTTGTGGACACTGAGCTTTGAATGTCATACACTGTTCATAGGTCATAATACCATTTTTTGTCATGAATGTTCTCAGCCCCTTAAAAATATCAGAACTCTTCCTCACATGAAGATGCTAGCAGCACAGGCTGGGGCAGAATTTGGATTATGGGTCACAAGGTGCCGGGCCCCATTCTCGAGAGCAGCACTGAGACATCCTTCCTTAGAGACTACCATTCACCAACAGACTGACTGCACTCGCCCTGTGCCAGGAAATGGGACAACTGTCAAAAAGACCAAGGGCCAAGGTTTGAGGGAATCAGGTTGTCCCCCAGAACACCCCAAGCTCTGGGCATGCAGGCCCATGCACTCCCAGGTTGGGCAATATGGGCCCCTCTGTGCCAGAGAGGAAGGATCCCTGATGAGAATTGAGAAAGTCCGTTGTGACAGCTTGCTGTCGCTGGCTGGCGATGATGGCCTAACTGCCAAGGCCTCCCAAACTCCAACTCCAGAGCTGCTCTGTACATCTACTAATGATACATAAACATACAGCTAGATGTGAAAGACCTGGGAGAGAGGTGCACATGTGACCTGTACCTTTGTGGGAAGAACATTTGTACACAAACCCACAACAACATGACATGCAGACACCACTGAGAGAAAAGGACAGCTGAGCTCAGCCTCCTCGCTGCTCCCTGTTCCCAGAGGCATGGGACAACTGTGGGTGGTGGGTGTGGGGAGATGCAGTGGGTGGCCTTACCTTTTTAACAGTTTCAAAGGACTGAGTCCATAAAACAAAAAAATATTTCCAGGGGCTGCTTAGAGCAGCAATTGTAGGAATTATAGCCATTACTGTTACGGCTACCACTGTTGGAATGTCCTTGCTTCAGACCGTAAAAACCACACAATTTGTGCAAAAATGGCATGAGAATTCTAGCAAGGCTTGGAATCAACAAACAGTCCTAGATCAAAGATTTCATGAAAGAGTCTCTGATTTAGAAGAAGCCGTAATATATATAGGAGAGAAGATCTCCCAAATATAAGGCTTCAACTTCTGTGTGATTAGAATGTTTCTTCCTTCTCTGTTACTCCCTACACCTATAATGAATCAGAAATACCATGGAACAAGATTTCACCATATTACTAGTCATTATGGCGGTAATTTAACTGTGAATATTAAACAGCTTCAAGATACTATTCAGGGCATTTCTTGCTATTTTTACAATCAGTTCCAAGAGTGAGTTTCGCACAAAGGATTAATGATATTGTGTCTGATGTAAACCCCTTTGCTTGGATCCAAGAAACTGGTCTTGGCATTATAGGTGGAATGATGACACTTTTTATTACTACAATCTTTTTACGCTCAGTCCTCAGATGCTCACGAAAATCTTTCCGATGACTAATGGTTCAAGAACTTGCAAAATGGATTTTGCAGCTTCTGCATTAACAAAAAGGGGGAAATGGAACCGTCCCTCAGAATGATAGGCTGCTTAAAATATCACTGATGAGAAATTGTACTGGTCACGCAAACACGTTTCAAGATGACCTTGAGAAAACCTGTAGTAGCAGCAGGCCTCTGGTAGAGGATACACATCCTTGAAGCCCAGCAGCTGGGGATGCCTTGGTCGCTCAGGGTGGAACATCACCTGCTTCCCTTTTCCGTTGTCTCTCCTGCCTCATTAAAGCCTGCTGTTAGAATAATCCCTTTATGTGCACTTGCTCAACTCTAAATTCCATGCTGCTGGGACAGGCACACCCTACTCTGTTTACCTGCAAGACTATGGTCGATGTGGGACTCCCATTCCTTCTGGTTGATCTACAAGACCCATGACTAATTTATAACCTCCTCCTTTGTTGATTGTTACCTTGTATCTAATAAATACAAGACTGAGGCATTTTTCGGGGTGACAGTCCTTTCAGCTGTCATCCTTGCTCACTCCCTCTCACGGGTGAGTTCTTTGAGCCTCATTCTTCTCCCCAGTGCCATCAGGAAGCAGCACCCAAATGCCTGGCAGAGGGAAGAGATGCAGTGAGGGAGGCCTGGTGGTTATATGAAGTGGGATGTCACTCATCGCTCAGGGAGCTCTCACAGCCTCAAGGCAAAGCTGTCCTCCTTTGTCCTGAGCCACAATCTTTGATGCCAAACCCCTACTCTGGGCCAGGAGTGTCTGTAGATTGCCCTAGGGCTGTGAAGCAAAAAGATTCCATGGGTCCCCAGTGGGAGAGAAGCAGCACTTCCAATAGGCAAGGGTGAGTCTCCAGGCTTTGCCCTCCCCAGGCCAGTGTTCTCTCAGGCCCATCCCTGAAACTGAAAATCTACTCTCACTCTTCCATCCTTCTAGCCCTCCCCACTCTGCTCAGTCATGGGAAGCTGGAAACAATGGCATCTGGCTTTCCATGCCAGCACCCATTTGAGTCCCAACTTTTGCACACTTGACCCACAGAAAAGACTCAGGAGAGCTTTGCAAAGAAACTAGAACAAGGCTTTAATTAATGAAATGTCCTTCCCGAAGGTTCTGGGAAGGACATGGGGAGAGGGGAAGGGAAACCTTCTGGGCAGCAGCAGGAGTCCTGGGTGCTGTGGGACTGGAGGCCAAAGGGACACAAGTCTCGTGTACTGTCCCAAGGCCGTGGCCCCTGCGATCACAGACAATGGCCTCAAGCCACCACCTGGGTGCAAACTCGTGGGTCAGGGATAGGGAAGGTTCCAGAATATTGGCTGGCTGGCTGGCTGGTTGGGAGCCCGGTTTTGCTCCAGGACCGCAAAGGGCGGGGCTAGATTTGTGTCTCCCTTGCCATACTAGTCTTGCACTGGTGTCACCTGGAAGGAAGGGCAACACTGGCAACTTCTCTAGGAAGCTATTGGATCAGGCAAGCATCTGCCTCTTGGGCCCCAAGGGAGTGGGCTGTGATGTGGAGGAAGATGGCTTGTTGCATGGCGTGTCTCTTTTGCATCCAATCAAGCCCTGGGCAGGGGATGAGGGGGTCTTTTTGGAAAGGCTGCTCTGGACTGTGCTGACCAGTGAGGTGGGGTCACTAGGAGGAGAGACCGGGACACCCCCGCCCCCATAGGCAGCCTTGCTGGCAGTGCTGTGGCCATTTGAGCTGGACCTCTGCTTGGGCAGGTGCCTGGGGATGTGACTGAAGAGAGGGGCACTCAGGGCTCCCAACACAGTGTGGTTTGTCATGCTGGTTCTGGCGGTCCCTGACAAGGTGCTCTGGCATGGGAGGCCCCCTGTGTTCTGGCCCAAACTTGCCCCAGAGTCCCGTGAACCATTTGGGGCCCCGCTGGTTCCTGTTGTGATGCTGACAACCCCAAAGCTGGAGTACAGATCTGCAACATCATCTCCTCTCCCCAAACCCCCAAATGCCTGGCAGAAGCCCCATTCTGATGCTAGCCAGCATTTTGCTGCCACCTGTTGGGCCCAGCATGGGGCATGGTGCCGGGCATCTGTGGGACAGCTGTCGAGCAAGGGGCAGTGGCTGCACCATGGGTGAGTACAGCAGGGAAGGCAGCCAAGCCTGGCTCTGCAATGGCACAGGTGCCCTGGCAGACAGATGCGGGTAAGGGAACCACATAAGTTACCTGGTGCCACTGACCAAGAATCGATGGACTAGACTGTGCTCAGGGCCTGGACTGGGTCTGGAGCCTGAGCTGCTGGCTATCCATGCTGGGGAGAGCTGTGAAGGTGCTGGCTCTGGGCCACTGCCCATCAAGAGCCCCGAATGGGGCCTGAGCAGTGGATCCCAGGTTTCCACTATGCCCAGGCAGCGCAGGCAGGCCTTGGGGGACTCTGACTGAAGCCATGCTGTCCCTGGAGGGCATCAAGAGGGCCTGGGTAGATGGAAAAGTGTTCCCACTGCAGCCAGGGTGAGACCTTAAGAGTAGAGGCCAGAAAGGTGGGGAGCAGTCCATGGGAGTGACCTGGGTGTCAGAGGCTGGCTGGGGAGCCAAGCCTGCAGAGGTGCTGCTAGAGGGGCTGGAACTGACAGCAGAGGGGATGGAGAGGCTTGTGGAAGGAGGGTCACTAGGACCCATGCTGGGAGGGCAGCTCTGGGAGGAGGGGGCAGGAGAATCTACATACATGGGGCTGGGGGACTCCATTCTGGGGGTATTAGGAGCCCCAGAGAAGGCAAAACTGGCATCTTCTATGGCGGTGCCCACTGGGCCCACTGTGCCCGAGGCCCTGGCTTGCAAGGAGCCTCCACCCTCCCCCCCAATTCAGAGGGCAACCCCCATTAGCTTCACTACTCAGGGGACAAAACCTCTGCAGCAATGGCAGGAGCAGGCCAGCTAGGAGTTGGGCTTCTCACTGCACAGCCCAGCCCTGGTGTCAAGCTGGGAGCAGGACCAGAGAGATTTGGAACTGGGCAGCCAGGGTGCCCAGTGAGTCCTGCTTCACCCTGCAGTTCTCCCTCTGTGCATTCAGGCCGGGGGCTGGAGGGCCAGCTGGCAGAGGAGCAGCCGCTGCAGCAGGCAGGACCAAGGCACTGGATGGCCAACTGGGGCCACAGCTACAAGTGGCCTCTGTGTCCCCTCGAAGAGCATCTTAGATGTGCTGGAGAGCAGCTCTCTTTTCCTGGTCCAGGTCCTCAGCAGTGATTCAAAACCCCAGCTCATGGGGTGCAATGGTCTCAGAGGCTCCCTTAGCCTGTGTGGCAGCAGAGGAATCTTGCACTTTCAGGGCCTGGAACAGTCAGCTGGGGGCGAGCTGTTTCTTCGCATTGCCTTCTGCCCAGTGGTGGTATTGGCATCCTTTTCCAGATGGTTCTTCTTCTGGCAAAGTACAGATGCTCCGCCAGGACAAAAGGAGCTCTCTTGGCTGACATATTTTGGGGTTCGGTGGCTGCGAGGCCTGACTTGTGGCCAGACCCCTCCTACTCTGCACGGGGCAGAAACCCCTACTCTGCACGGAGCTATAGGAACTTGTGATGGCATTTTGAGTGGGGCAGGAGCTCCTATGGGAGCTGGGGGACTTCTTATTGCATGGGTCTTCTGAGCTCTCTTCCCGGGGGGATGGGTCTCTGCAGAGGTCCGGGCCTGGGCACAAAGGAAGAGATGCCTCCCTGGAACCCCAAGGGGACTAAATGCCCCCCAATGGGGCCCCAGCACCTTTAGGGTCCTTACTCTGAGTCTTTTGCAACTCTGGATGTGCGGGGTCTTCCTCAAGCTGGGCCATCCCTTTGCAGCTCACTCTAGGGTCCCTGCACACCCTCTCCCCTGTGGAGACATTGTGGACATTCCTGGGTGCTGACAGTGGCAGCCCAGTGACAACCTGCTTCTGCAGCACACAGAGGGTAACCGTGTCCACGATGGACTCGCAGTGGCGGCAGCAAGACCCCTGTGATCCGGGAACTGACAGTATTGCCTTCTGGCCACATTCCCGGCCTGCAGATGGAGGTGAGGGGACCCAGAAGAAAGCGCAGGGTCTGCGGGACCACTGAGTACCTTCTGAAAGCTGCTAGGACTGAACATAGATGCCAACTTTCGGGGTACTTGGAGGACCGCCTGCGAGTGGACCCCGCTGCGTGGACCCCCGGGCGAGCTCTGCGCACCAAGAGTAGGCCGCGGGCACAGTGATCGGGGTGGCGGCAGACCAGCCCTCCTGGCAAGTGTGGACCCCGCAGAGCCCATGGCATGGAGAGGGGCACAGCCTGCCCAGGGAGGTGCCCATAGAGCAGTCAGGTAAGGCCAGCGCTGAGGATAGCAAACTGGGTTCACAGCGCTCTCCTCCAGCGGCCAACTGGGTGGCAAAAGGCCGTGAGCACAGTGCCAGGATACAGCATTGGAATGTGGGAGCTGAGGAATGGGCATGCGTGCACGAACCCATATGCACGTGAACAGCTTCTGTGGGGCCGCCACCCATTGCATGAATTGGCCTGCAGAGGTTCCAGGGAGTGGTTGACTCCCTCGTTCCCCACCCTCAGGGGTTCACAGATCTACAGGGCTTGAAGGCTGAGTTGAAGAAGAGGAATGGGTGGGCAGTGCAGGGCTGGCCATCTCCCCTGGCTGGGCTCCAAGCCCTCAGGGACAGGAGCTGGTCCTATAGCTGCGCCCCTGCGGACCCATCAGGTGGGCATTACAGGGCTGCATGCATCCTCTCTTCCCTTGGCAAGAGCCCACATTGCCTTTTTCTCTGGATGTCAAGCCCTTTGGTTCTCGGTGACATCCTGGACAGTGGACTCACAGTGTTGTGCGACTCTAGCCTCTAGGAGACACTCTGAAGACTTTTAGGGTTCTTTCCCCGTTTGATTCATCAAGCAACACAGGGGACATCCAAGTGTGCATTCCGTCTTGCCTTTTGTCCACCATTTTTGTTCCAGCGCCCTTGACCCGTCCCTGCTGTGCTCTTCGTGTGCACCTGGCACACCCATGCCTGGGGTTGCCTCTACAGCTGAGTCTCTTGTCTACCCTCCCTGAAGATCCCATGGACTGGATTCCATTCACAGAACTTTCCATACTTGCTGATAGCACTCGATGTGGAGCCTCCTTGGACCACCCCTCCAAGCACCCACTGAAACCCAAAGGGCAATCCTTTCTGGTAACACCCTCTCACAGAAACCCTAGCAGTCCCCTGGTGCGTGTGGATCCACACAGCAATGATGGTAAGCCCCCCGGTCAGCTTCAGCTGCGATCCTGGGGGCCTCTGGGCTTTTCTCTCTTGCTGCTGCTGCTGCTCACAACCGGATTCTCATCACTGACTGGGGCAGCCACCACTCCAAGTTCTTCGTCTGCTCATCCCTATCCAATCCTCAAAGGCACATTATGAAGGAGGGACTCTCCACTTCCCTGTTCTGTAGTTGGGGACGCTGAGACACGCAGATGATTCACCACCTGTCCCAGGTCACCCAGCTGGTAGGCTGGTGCCAGCCTGAGTCCATGCTGAGAGCTGGGTCCTACAGGGTTCCAGGCCTGGGTATAACTCAGGCCCTGACCTGCCCATATCCATGTAGATCTTAAAGCTTGATGGAGAAGGGTGGCAAGGGGAGAAGGTGCTGAGCAGTTCCCACACTAAGCCTGGGGCCTGAGCAGGGCCTGTTCCCTGTACCCTGGCGCTGACCCCGACAGCTACATTTGCAGTGTGTCCCATAGGCTAGGTGAACCCCTGACCCCCACAGGACTGACTTGGAAACTCTCCCAGGAAGTACAACTTGGGCTTTAAGGAGGCGGCCTGAGTATGCAAGAAATGTAGCCCAGGGTGTGTACACTCGGGGTCTGAGGGATGACGCTGACTGCCTAGGACACAGTGGCAGGTAGTTGGGAAAGATGGAACAGCAAACAGACAGAGAAGCAGAGAAGGGACAGCACTTCAGGGGGAGGTGGAAGGAGAGAAGAACAGAGGGGACTGACAACACACGCGCACACACACACACACACACACGCACACACAGAGACACAGGGCAGGTAGAAAAGGGGGAAGAGCAGAGACCCAGGGATACATTGAGGCCATCTATCCTGCCCTCTCCTGCTGACTGCACATCAGGTCCCCAGTGGGCAGGTCAGCCCTGCTGTAACTGCCAAGGGTTATCTGCACAGCAGTTGAGTGAGTCACTGTTCCTGCTTGCATGAGTGGGTGGCATGTACTGTCCCCTGTGTCCAGGGCTCACCTGGTACTAGCGCTTTCATCTGCTCAGGGCCAAACCCACACCAGGGGCACACAGAGAAACTTCAAGCAATGATTCCTCCCAAGGGCACAGAGATTCTGCTGGGGGCTCAGGAGGCTGAAAACTTGGCTGGGGAAGAGAATTTCTTTCCCTGGTGGTTTGCTGCTGAAAATGATCCCCTGCCCCCCCCCCACCAGGCCAGGAGCCATCCGTTTTTTTTGAGACCTCACCTTCCTGACTCCCTGCCAACCTTTGTCCCAGGCTTTCCAAGTTGCTCTTCCATACCTCATGGTGACACTTTGGCAACCTTCTTCTCCCTTACGACCTGCTGCTTGCTCTGCCACCTCTTAAGACACCCATAATTTCTAAGATCCTAGTGTGGATGAGGCAGAGACGTGATAAGGAGAGTCCTCATTTTCCAGAAGTGAATGAAGGCTGGAGGGTTGACCAGGGCTCTCTGACATGCTGGTGACAATATAAACCCCAAACAGCTAAAACTTGTCCGCACTGACCCTGTACCAGTGAAGTAAGTTCCCATCCACCATGTGAAGAAACTGAGTCTCAGAGAGATAGTCGGACCCGTTTGAGTCACACAGCCCGGGACAGGACAGACTGTTCTTGGAACCCAGCTTCCGAAAGTCAACTGCCAGACGTTTGACCAGTATACTATCCAACTCCCCAAGACAGTGGCTATTTTGTGAGCTCCTATTGTGTGCTGAGCCCTGGGCAAGGACTAGAGAGTACAAAAAGGAAGAAGACAGACCCATGCTCAGAGTGCCTGGTTATGCGTGCTCACTATTGGGAGCCTGGAGGATACGGCCGATGTGTCCCCAACACTGAGCATGGAGCCCGGCACACAGTATGGCTCTCCATTCGAGGAAACTAAATAAACGTGGAAGCAGAGCACTGATTTTCAGCACATAATAAATAATGTTGTGTAACAGTGAGCCAAACAAACAAACAAACAAACAAAAAACGACAACAACCAATGTTGTATTTTCACATAATATGGAGGCCCTGGGAATATTGCTTTGTAATACGTTAATTTTTTGTTGTTGTCCATGTGCCTTTTCCACTGCTGTGAGGTTTCAGAAGTACTGAAATACTGGTAAGGAAAATGCCTAGATTTCAGTACAGGGAACCGGAGATTCCCCTGCTTGTACAAGGGATCTGAGCTATCACTTTTTGCTTGATCCACCGTCTGTGGATGGTAGACGAGTTTCCAGTCCTCCCGCAGGACTGCTCTAGGCATGGACAGCATGTGGCCCACAGAGAGGCCTCAGGCCAAGTGCACATCTGCCACAGGTGGACCTCAGCAGCTGGGCGGGTTCTGTCCCGCTGTGACCAGCCTCAGCTGGGGAGTCCATGCAAGGACACCCCCTGCCATGGGAGGGTGGTCTCATGGCAACCCTGAAGCCCCGGATGGAAGGCAGGAACACTGGGGGATTTCTGAAATGTAAAAGACATACATTCTGTTACTCTAGGAGAAGACTTGCCTGTCTTCAGGAGAATTCCCAGTTTGAAACAGAAATGAATGGAACTTTTGGGAAATGATGGAAGGAATGACTTTGAGGTAGAAGTGGTCCACACCTGATAACAACATTTCTTATAGTGCTGCTGGGCTCCATGGGGCCTCCTGCGATTAGGGTAGCTGGGAGACAAGATAGGAAGAAAGAGTGTTTTTGTTTTTGTTTATTTATTTATTCATTTATTTATTTTTAAAGATTTTATTTATTTATTTGACAGACAGAGATCACGAGTAGGCAGAGAGGCAGGCAGGGGGGGGGGGAGAGGAGGAAGCAGGCTCCCTACTGAGCAGAGTCCGATTCGGGGCTCGAACCCAGGACCCTGAGATCATGACCTGAGCCGAAGGCAGAGGCTTTAACCCACTGAGCCACCCAGGTGCCCCTGAAAGAGTGTTTTATAAAAAAAAAAAAGTTTCCCTCATGAAAGTTTATACTCTAGGGGCACCTGGCTGGCTCGGCGGAGGAACCTGTGACTGGGTCTCAGAGTTGTAAGTTTGAGCCCCACATTGGGGGCAAAGATTACTTAAAATTAAAAGCTTAAAAACAAAATATGGTCTAGAAGATGTACAATGAAAAGTTAAGTCTCCCTTGTTCCAAACCAGAGGTAGCCTCTAATAGTGTGTACTTGGGTAGAACTCCATAAATTCTCAATGCATGATCAAGCATATCTCTATAGATCTTTTTACACAGTTTTTTTCCCCCAACACTGGATTTTACCATACAGACTTCTTCACATTGCTCTGGTCACTAAGCAAGGCTTTTGGCACTGCTTCCAAAGTCACTACATTTGAGACATTCTCCTTGGTCACTGACTTGCCAGCTGAATTCCTTCAGATGTGTTCCTTGTTTCTCATGTTTTGCACAACAGTGAAACACAGCTAGATCGTGGATCTCCTGGCCGGTACGTGTAGGAGACACTGCAAGCCCTGGAATCACTGGGCCCATGGGAGCACACAAAGCCAGAGAGGACACCTGGGCCAGTGGTCCTTGAGAGAGGTTGATGGCTCTGAAACCCATTCCTGCAGGGTGTTTTCGGCCAGAGCAGCGGGGGCCTGCACCCTCCCCGGGGAGGACAGGCCTCCATTCCCGCTCACCCCGCCTGCAGAGTTTCTCCCTGCATCATCTCCAGACCATGGCCTCATCCTTCAACGCTGTCAGTGTCCCCATGTGGTGGGGGGAGTCCTCTCCTCTGCCTGCAACCATTTTTGTGTCATTTGTCCATTGGTAGACATCAGAGATCTCTTCTGATTCCAAGTTCATTGTTGTAAAGTTATTTCTGATAAACTTGCATATAATTAAAACAAACTAGACCTACTCTTTGCCACCTCTCCCCCTAAACTAACTTAGAGCTTTTTCCTCTTGATTGTCTTGATGGACACAGTGCAGATTATTTTGGTTGAAGCCCTTCATTTTCTTTTCTATTCTCAAAAATGTCCCATCTGTGCTTTTCCTTCCACTAGCTGTAGCATGATTTCGGATTTGAACCCTGAAATAACTACTTATGCTTTTTAAATTCAATATATTTTGAGCTGTGTGCTTATTTCCAAGCCCCCAGGTGAAGGTTTCTCTGCATTCCTCTATAGTAGAATTGTGCCTTGAGGCCCCATGAGAACCGAGAACAAGAGCAGAAAGTGGTTTTGAAGAAACTCTTGTCCTTTATTCTCTTGTGAGAAAAAAAGAAAGAGAGATGAGAAAGGAGCAAACAATACGTGGGACATGTGAACACCTGGCTCTGGATGGCTGAGCTCAGATGGAGAGTTGGAAGGTTCACGTGGGACTGCCCAGCTCACACTCCAGAGTTGTCTGAGGTTGAATTGCGCTGGGTCAGCCAGTTCCTGGGGTCTCTCCCCTCTGTGGCACGGAGCCCTGATAGGGCATGAAAATCTCTGTGGCGCCAATACTGGATCCTCAAGCAGGAGGCGGCAAACCCTCCCCTGTGAGGGCTGAAGCCCATGCTTGGGAGGTTGCCCCGATAACCGTGTGCATCCCGGGGTCCTCTCCCTGACCCCACAGGTGCTTAGAGTTTCCTTACATATTGTCATGTCTCTCCTGGCACAGCTTACCCCTGGATGAGGGGAAAATCCCCCAGTCAGACGCATTTCCCCCCTCCTTCACACAGCTCTCCACTTGGTGATTTTTCTGAAACGTTATTGCTTGTGCCAACACTGCCCATATCTCATTCCTGAGCACCTTTCTGCAGGCCAGACACTGCTGCCCAGATGTTCATGGCTCAAGGGTGCCCAAGTCTCTGAAGTACGTGCACTCAGGACCCCCAGAGGTGTGCAAGGCCCGGAACTTAGGCGGCTGCTGCAACACCTCCAGCCAACAGCCTCAGGAGTTGGGTCAGTGTGCTTGCAATGGCTGGGTGTGGAGCTGCTCCTGGCATGGTCTTGGGTGCAGTGCACACGGGATCAAGGGAAATGCTTTCCAAAGATATTAAGAAAGATGTGTGGGGGCACCTGGGTGGCTCAGTGGGTTGGGCCTCTGCCTTCAGTTCAGGTCATGATCTCAAGGTCCTGGGATCGAGCCCTGCATTGGGCTCTCTGCTCCGCGGGGAGCCTGCTTCTCCCTCTCTCTCTGCCTGCTTCTCTGCCTACTTGTGATCTCTCTGTCAAATAAACAAAATCCTAAAAAAAAGGAAAGAAAAGAAAGCTGTGTGGACCAGACAGCAAATCTCTAAGCAGATCCCCTGTGAAAGACAGTCCTTGGGCCACTGCTTCACAGAAGCACAGCAACTCCAGACTGGGAGGTACCTTGGGGACAGCAAGTGTGGCTGATCCAGCCATCCAAGGATGCAGACCTTTGAGAAATGCTTGATGGGACAACGATGATGTCTCCAGACCATCATGCCTTTCTTCCCTTTTATGGACTAAAAGGAAAAACAACAACAACAGAAGGCTGACCTGCTCCTTCTTGTATAACGTGCAGCACTTCAACCTTTATTCAGTTTCCACGAATGGAGAGGCCCTACTGTGTGCCAGCCTCCATGCTTGGTGTTCAGGAAACATCGGCCGGATCCTCAAGTTTCCCAATGGTGAGCATGCATAACCAGGCACCCCGAGCATGGGTCTGTCTTCTTCCTCACTGTACTCTCCAGGCCTTGCCCAAGGCTCAGCACACAATAGGAGCTCAAGGAATAGCAACTGCTTTGGGGAGTAGGATAGTATAAGGGTCAAACCTCTGGCAGTTGAATTTCGGAAGCTGGGTTCCAAGAACAGCCTGTCCTGTCCCGGGCTGTGTGACTCCGAACGGGTCCAACTATCTCTCTGAGACTCAGTTTCTTCACATGGAGGATGGGAACTTACTTCACAGGGTGCTGTGGGTGTTTCAGGAGCTGATCAGTGGTAAGAGACTGGTACAGGATCAGTGCGTGACGAGTTCTAGCTGTTTGGGGTTCATATTGTCACTACCACGTCAGAGAGCCCTGGTCAACCCAGTATTCATTCACCTTCTGGAAAAGGAAGACTGTCCGGATCACGTCCCTGCCTCATTCACACTAGGATCCTAGAAATGATGGGTGTCTTAAGAAGTGGCGGAGCAAGCAGCAGGTCTCAGGGGAGAAGGAAGGTTGCCAAAGTGTCACCCTAATGTATGGAAGAGCAACTTGGAAAGCCTGGGACAAAGGTTGGCAGGGAGTCAGGAAGGTGAGGTCTCAAAAAAAACGGATGGCTCCTGGCCTGGTGGGGGGGGGTCATTTTCAGCAGCAAACCACCAGGGAAAGAAATTCTCCTCCCCGGCCAAGTTTTCAGCCTCCTGAGCCCCCAGCAGCATCTCTGTGCCTTTGGGAGGAATCATTGCTTGAAGTTTCTCTGTGTGCCCCTGGTGTGGGTTTGGCCCTGAGCAGATGAAAGCTCTGGTACCGGGACATCCCTGGACACAGGGGACAGTAGATGCCACCCACTCGTGCAAGCAGCAGCAGGGACCCACCCAACAACTATGCAGATGAGGAAGGGACTGACTAGGACACAGTGGGGGTGACCTGCTCACTGGGGACCTGATGTGCAGCCAGCAGGAGAGGGCAGGATTTGTATGACCTCACTGTACCCTTGGGTCTCTGCTCCTCTCCTCTTTCCTACCCATCCGTGTCTGTGTGTGCATGTGCATGTGTATGACTGTTGTCAGTCCCCTCTGTTCCTCTCCCCTCCCACCCTGCCCCTGAAGTGCTGTCCCTTCTCTGCTTCTCTCTCTGCTTGTTGCCCCATCTTTCCCAACTACCTGCCACTGTGCGCAGGGCAGTCAGTATCATCTCTCAGCCCCCGAGTGTATACACCTTTCTTGCATGCTCAGGCCACCATCCTTAAAGCCCAAGTCGTAATTCCTGGGAGAGAGGCAAAAGCGGGCCCTAGGGGGTTAGGGGTCCACCCGGCCGTTGGACCACACTGCAAATGTAGCTGTCGGGGTCACAGCCAGGGTGCAGGGAATGGTCCTTGCTCAGGCCTCAGGCCCCAGGCCCAGTGTGGGGACTGCTCAGCACCTTCTTCCCCTTGCCACCCTTCTCCAGCAAGCTCTAAGACCTACACCGACGAGGGCAGGTCAGGGCCTGAGTTCTAGCCAGGCCTGGAAGCCTGTAGGACCCAGCTCTCAGCATGAACTCAGACTGGCACCAGCCTACCAGCTGGGTGACCTGGGACAGGCTGTGATTCGTCTGCGTGTCTCAGCGTCCCCACCTACAGAACGGGGAAGAGAAGACTCCCTCCCTCTTAATGTGCCTTCAAGGACTGGATAGGGATGAACAGACATGAAGAACTGGGCGCCTCCTAGGGGCTTCCACCCGGTGGAGAGGAAGAGGGGTCTGGCCACAAGCCAGGCCTTGGGGCCCCGAGGACCCCCCAAAAAGTCAACAAAGGGAGCCCCTTGTGTCCTGCTGAGTGTCCACGCTATGCCAGAAGAAGAATCAGCTGGAAAAGGATGCCGATACCACCACTGGGCAGAAAGCAACACGGAGGAACCACTTGCCCCTAGCTGACTGTTCCAGGTCCCGAAAACACAAAGTTCCTCTGCTGCCACACAAGCAAGGGGAGCCTCTGAGGCTGCCATCACCCCCTGAACTGGGGTTTTGAGTCACTGCTGAGGACCTGGACCAAGAAAAGAGAGCTGCTCTCCAGCGCATCCAAGATTCTCTTTGAGGGGACATAGAGGCCTCCTGCAGCTGTGGCCCCAGGTGGCCATCCAGTGCCTTTGTCCTGCCTACTGTAGTGCCTGCTCCCCTGCCAGCTGTCCCTCCAGCACTCCCCCCACCTAATACACAGACAGAGACTTGTGGGGGGAAGCAGGACTCCCTGGGCGCCCTGGCTGCCCAGTCCCCAAATCCCTCTAGTCCCGCTCCCAGCTTGGCACCAGGACTGGGCTGTGAAGTGAGAAGCCCAACTCCTGGCTGTCCTGCTCCTGAAGTTGCTGCAGAAGTCCTGTCCCCCTATGTAGTGAAGCCCGTAAGGGTTCTCCCCTGAATGGGGGGGAGGGCGGAGTCTGCTTGCAAGCTAAGGCCTCAGGCCCAGCGGGTGCCAGTTGTGCCTTCCCCAGGGCTCCTAGCACCTCCAGAATGGAGTCCCCCAGCCCCATGTGTGTAGACTCTCCTGCCCTCTCCGCCCAGAGATGCCCTCCCACCACGGGCCCTGGTGCCCCTCCTTTCACAAGCCTCCCTATCCCCTCTGCTGTCAGTTCCAGCCCCTCTAGCAGCACCTCTACAGGCTTGGCTCCCCAGCCAGCCTCTGACACCAGGTCACTCCCACGGACTGCTCCCCACCTTCCCAGCCTCTCCTCTTAGGGTCTCACCCTGGTTGCAGTGTGAGCTCCTTTCCATCTACCCAACATCTTCCTCAACATCACAGCCCACTCCCTTGGGGCCCAAGAGGCAGATGCTCGCCTGAGCCAATATCTTCCTGGAGAAGTAGCCGATGTTGCCCTTTCTTCCAGGGCACTGGCGCAAGATTAGTGTGGAATGGGAGACACAAATCTAGCCCCGACCTTTGCGGTCCTGGAGCAAAAGCAGGTGCCCAGCAAGCCAGCCAACATTCCGGAAACTTCCCAATCCCTGACCCACCATTTTGCACCAAGGTGGGGGCTTGAGGCCTTGCCTGTGATCCCAGGGGCCACGGGCATTGGAGCAGTACACGGAGATCCGTGTCCCTTTGGCCTCCAGCCCCACAACACTGTCTTGATGCCTTCCAGGAACAGCATGGCCTCAGTCACATTCCCCCAGGCCTGCCTGTGCTGCCCAGGGGTAGTGGCAACCTGGGATCCACTGCCGAGGCCCCATTTGGGGCTGTTGGTGGGCAGTGGCCTGGAGCCAGCAACCTTCGCAGCTCTCCCCAGCATGGATAGCTGGCAGCTCAGGCTCCAGACCCAGTCCAGGCCCTGAGCACAGCTCTAGCCCAGCTATCCTTGTGCAGCAGCACCCGGGCAGCTTATATGGTTCCCTTACCTGCATCTGCCCCCCGGGGCTCCCATCCCAGTGCCCAGTCAGGCTCAGCTGCCTCCTCTGCTGTACTCGCCCCTGGCACAACCACTGCCCCTGGCTTGGCAGCTGCTCCCTAAGTGCCAGGAGCGGTGCCCCATGCTGGGCCCACCAGCTAGCAGACCCGCCCCACAGCTGGCAGCACAAGGGCGGCCCCCAACAGCGTGGGGCTTTTGCCAGCACCCCCAGGTTTGGGGAGAAGAGATGATGTCACAGATCTGTGCTCCAGCTCTGGGGCTCTCAGCATCACAGCAGTAACCAGCGGGGCCCCGAGTGGCTTGCAGGGCTCCCGGGCAAGTCTGGGCCCAAACAAAGGGGGCCGCCCATGCCACAGCATCCCATCGGGGACCGCCGGAGCCAGCATGACAAACCACCCCGTGTCAGGAGCCCCGAGTGCCCCTCCCTTCAGTCACATCCCCAGGCACCTGAACAAGAAGAGGTCCAGCTCAGATGTCTGCAGAACTGCCAGCAAGGCCGCCTTCAGGGATGGGTCATCCTGGCCTCTCCTCCTAGTGGCCCCGCCTCACTGGTCAGCAGGACCCAGAGCAGCCTTGCCACCAAGACCCCCTCATCCCCTGCCCAGGGCTTGACTGGACGCAAATGAGCCAAGCCATGCAACAAGCCATCTTCCTCCACATCACAGCCCACTCCCTTGGGGCTCAAAAGGCAGATGCTCGCCTGTGCCAGTAGCTTCCTGGAGAAGCGGCCGGTGTTGCCTTTCCCTCCAGGGGACACCGGTGCAAGACTGTTGTGGAATGGGAGACACAAATCTCACCCTTATTTCTGCTGTCCTGGAGCAAAACCAGGCTCCCAGCCAGCCAGCCAACATTCCGGAAATTTCACAATCCCTGACCCAGGGATTTTGCACAAAGGTGGGAGCTTGAGGCCATTATTCGTGATCCCAGGGGCCACGGGCCTTGGGACAGTACACGGAGACCCGTGTCCCTTTGACCTCCAGTCCCACAATATACGGAACTACTGCTGTTGCCCATAGGTTTCCCCTCCCCTCTCCCCATGTTCTTCCCAGAACCTCCAAGTATTCTCCATCCCATTAATCAAAGCCTTGTTCTAGTTTCTTTGCATACCTTTCCTGAGTGTCTTCTATGGGTCAAGCGTGCAGAAGTTCGGAGTCAAATGGGTGCTGGGATGGGAAGCCAGACTCCATTGTTTCCAGGTTCCCGTGGCCCAGCAGAGGGCATAGGGCTAGAAGGATGGGCCCTTGAAGAGTGAGAGTAGGTTTTGGGGGTGGGCCTGGGAGAACACTGACCTGGGGAGGTAGAAGCGGGGAGACTCACCCTTGCCTATTGGAAGCGCTGCTTCTCTCCCACTGGGGACCCCACAGAATCTTTTTGCTTCACAGCCCTAGGGCGATCTGGCCTAGAGTATGGGTCTGGCATCAAAGGTTGTGGCTCAGGACAAAGGAGGACAGCTTTGCCTTGAGGCTGTGAGAGCTCCCTGAGCGATGAGTGACATCCCACTTCATACAAGCACCAGGCCTCCCTCACTGCATCTCTTCCCTCTGCCAGGCATTTGGGTGCTGCTTCCTGATGGTACTGGGGAGAAGAATGAGGTGCAAACTAGTCACCTGTGAGAGGGAGGGAGCAGGGACCACAGCTGAAAGGACTGTCACCCCCAAAAATGCCTCAGTCCCATATTTATTAGATACAAGGTAACAACCAACAAAGGAGGAGGTTATACATTAGTCATGGGTCTTGTAGGTCAATCAGAAGGAATGTGAGTCTTACATCAATCTTAGTCTTGTAGGTAAAGAGAGTAGGGTGTGCCTGTCCCAGCAGCATGGAATTTATAGTTGAGCAAGGGCACAGAAAGGAATTACTCTAACACCAGGCTTTAATGAGGCAGGGGAGACAATGGAAAATGGAAACAGGCGATGTTCCACCCTGAGCGACCAGGGCATCCCCAGCTGCTGGGCTTCAAGGATGTGTATCCTCCTCTCCACTGGAGGCCTGCTGCTAGCACATGTTTTCTCAAGGTCATCTTGAAGCATGCTTGCGTGACCAATACAATTTCTCATTAGTGATATTTTAAGCAGTCTATCATTCTGAGGTATGGTTCCATTTCCCCCTTTTTGTTAATGCAGAAGCAGCAAAAATCCATTTTGCAAGTTCTCGAACCATTAGTCTTCAGAAAGATTTCCGTGAGCATCTGAGGACCAGGCATAAAAAGATTATAGCAATAAAAAGTGTCATCATTCCACCTATAATGCCAAGACCAGTTTCTTGGATCCAAGCAAAGGGTTTTACATCGGACAGAATATCATTAATCCTTTGTGCGAAACTCACTCTTGGAGCTGATTGTAAGGATAGCGAGGAATGCCCTGAATCGTATCTTGAAGCTGTTTAATATCCACAGTTAAATTACCGCCATAACGACTAGTAATATGGCGAAATCTTGTTCCACGGTTTTTCTGATTCATTATAGGTGTAGGGAGTAACACATAAGGAAGAAACATTCTAATCACACAGAAGGTGAAGCCTAAGCTTTATGTTTTGAAGATCCTCTCTCCGATATATATTACAGCTTCTTCGAAATCAGAGACTCTTTCATGAAATCTGTGATCTAGGACTATTTGTTGATTCCAAACCTTGCTAGTATTCTCGTGCCATTTTTGCACAAATTGTGTGGTTTGTATGGTCTGGTTCAAGGCTATTCCAGCAGTTGTAGCCGTAACAGTAATGGCTATAAATGGCTGCTATAGGCAGCCCCAGGAAATTTTTTTGTTTTATGGAATCAGTCCTTTGAAACTGTTAAAAAGTACATGCATAGCTGGAGAGTTTTCCCAAACGCGGTGGTTTTTCATTGGTAACCAAATGTCTATTCTTCTTCAGGATGTGAGAATAATACAACTGTCTGTGTCAACGTTCTCATTCATGCAGGTGAACATTTTACATTTGGGAAAGATTATTGCTCGAGTGTTATGTTCAAAAGTCATTTCTCCAGTAACAAAAACATAGGGATCTTTAACTCCTGCTTTCACCCGTTCTTATAAGGGAAAAGGCAAATGCATAATGATCCGACTGATAATAAGATCCCTTCCGAACTCTAAGGTGATTTAAAGCGGTGGTGACCTTCCATAAATTCTTTTCCCTTCTTAGATAATCAACAAAAGGGGATGGCGCCAAAACTCCTTGCCCATGCCAGACCAGAGAAGCATTTTCCCAAGTTGGGGTTTGTGGTAAGGTAACATGATTAGAAACTCACTATTTTAAGTTCTAATGAGAGGAGCACGGTCTCCCAGGGCATTTGGTGACTGCCATCCCCTTAGGGGACAGTCCCATGTAATTCCGTAGGAATCAGTAATAACGACTGGGGTGAGAAGCTTGACAATACTCCCACAAGGGGCAGATTCCCTTCTCAGACCACATCTGGTCTGCATTTGGGAATAGAGGATGCTGCTATGCTACAGCTAGGACCCTGATTCTCACTGGCTTGGAGTTCTTTAGCAGAGAGTAAATGTAACTGATGTTTAGTCTGACTATTATTAATAGGAGAGGCCACCAGCCATCTTTGATCATCAGGAATAAGACAACTGGAATGATTGGTGATATATACTGGTCTATTTTGCTATCCCAAGGTAAGATTAATGCTTGTGCCCTCCTCTTGGGGCAATAATGGCAATCTAGGATCAAATATTCCAAGTACCCATTTCAAGGCATTCAAATAAATTGGTGTATCTTCTCCCCACTCCACTGGACGGAGCAGGGGAGGATTAGGTACATATGCCCAATAAATTATCTATTTGTACATAACATCCATGAAAACCTAACAGCTACCGTGATGAGGGCCATCATAGTTACCTCCATGTTGTTAGGGCTGAATGGGTGCCGGAACTTCCTTTGCTTTTGTTGCCAACTTCTTTATCTGACCCCATGTTGGAGTCTTCGCTCTGTTCCTCCCTGGTGTTGTGATTTTGGCGCTCCGTAGTCTGAGTCCCTCGAAGCAAATGATCGGTGGGACTGATTTGAATCTGAGGTTTTCCTCTTGCTCATGACAAAACTTTATGAAACGAGAGGGCACCCATACGGGCTCGATGGCCTTTTCAGACAATACACATGCATATCCTTTTCCCCAGATGACTATGTTACCAGACTGGAGGACATATCGGCATTTTTGTTTACCAAAATGTCTTTCTCCTG
Organism: Mustela nivalis; assembly: GCF_964662115.1. Classification (NCBI taxonomy): domain Eukaryota; kingdom Metazoa; phylum Chordata; class Mammalia; order Carnivora; family Mustelidae; genus Mustela; species Mustela nivalis. Next base: position 16,063,255 of record NC_139036.1, read on the forward strand.
CTGCAGTGTTTGTATCATCATGATTCAAAAAGTAAGAGAGAATAAAAGTTGTGCTGGTATTTATTTTAAGACCTTTTTTTAAAGGTTACTTATTTATTTATTTGACAGACAGAGATCACAAGTAGGCAGAGAGGCAGGCAGAGAGAGAGTGGGAAGCAGGCTCCCTGCTGAGAAGAGAGCCCAACGTGGGGCTCAATCCCAGGACCCTGAGATCATGACCTGAGCTGAAGGCAGCGGCTTAACCCACTGAGCCACCCAGGCGCCCCGTGTGCTAGTATTTCTTGAGGAAAACCTCATATGCCCCATTTTTTTATTTTTTGGTAATGTAATTTTAATATTTCATTAGCCTGTGCTACAAGTCCTTGTCCTGGAGGATTATATGGGATGCCTGGGGAATATTTAATATTCCAAAAATTAAAAGATTGTAGCTTACTTGAAATGTTAGCAAGTGCACTATCAGCTTTTTGTAACTTTGGGCATTCCCATGACCATGAAACCGGAATGAGATGTCTAAGAACATGTGCAGCAGCTTCTCCCATTTGAGTGTAGCCCATACAAAGTGGAAATGTGTATCTACATCGACATGAGCAGAAGACTGTTTCCCACATGAGGGGATGTGAGTGACAATCCATCTGCCATATTTCTTTTGCAGTTATGCATCGTGGGTTGATGCCCGCTGGCTGTGTGGGAGGATTGGTGGTGGCACAAGAAGGGCAGGAGTGGACAATAGAATTTACTTGTTCTTTAGTAATAGAGAATTTGTGTCCAAGTCCTTTTTGGTTTGCATGTGTACGAGAGTGAAAATCAGACGCTTCCTGAAACACTGACAAGATGAGAGGGGCAGCTCTTTCATGACCTTTTGTTAATGGCCCAGGAAGGCTATGGTGACTCCAGAGGAGTTGCATAGAAAGGGGCAGAATGTTGATAAAGGAGGGATCATAAATGATGAAATAACGAGTGGAAGGGGATATCCGATGTAGAAATAGCAGTTTTGATATGTTGTAAAACATACGCTGTTTATAAAGAATCACAAAACAAATTAAATACAGAAGAAATATCTTGAAACAATGCAATATAACTCATAAACTGTGATTTTTGTGCCGAGAGACCGGAAGTAGATTGGATTGTTGAGGTCAGACCATGTAACAGTCTCTGCCTTAGGAAGAGCCATCAGAAAAGTGAGTAGGGGCACCTGCAATTGGATTTTTAGAGGTAATTTTAGGAAGCACAAAACCATTGTGCTTTAGAAATGAAATAATAGATAAAGAGGGGTCATGTGATGGGATGGGATGGGATGATGTGTTTCCAAGAAGGCCACTGAGGGCAATTCACCAGTTTAAATTATTCTGCAATGCTGTTTTAATTTGTATTTTATTTAAAGGCAAAACAATTATCTTTGGATCATATCCCTGTATTTGACAAGTTCTTTTTCTTCCTAATTGAATAATGCTACTAATATGGTCTCTATAGGTCGTTAGTGTTTTAACAGTATTACTTGGAAGAAAAATTCGTTCTATGATTAGTTCTTATTGGATAATTAGTCCAGTGGGCATATGTGGGGACCTGAAGAATACGAAAATCTAAGGGTATTTTAGGCTGGACTCTACCTGTCTGCATTGACTGATCTGGTTTTCAACAAATTGTAATTCTTCTAAGCCCTCTTTAGAAATGGTCCTAGGGCTCTTTAAGTTAAGATCTCCCTCCAGAGAGGCAAATAGATGCTCTACAGCTATGTGAGAATTCCAGTTCTAGGTCCTACCCAATTAGTGTCTCCCAATAATTTTTGCAAGTCATTTAAGGTCATAATCTTGTATTTACGGATTTGAACCTCTTGGGGTTTGAGGTCCTGCCCACAATGAACCCAAAAATGAGAAAGGAGTGGTAGTTTGTATCTTTTCCAGAGCTATATCTTATTATTTTGTTTTATTTTCTTTTTAAAGGAAGTATATTTTATAACTTAAAATTAAATTGCATGAACAGTGGCGCCCGGGTGGCTCAGTGGATTAAAGCCTCTGCCTTTGGCTCAGGTCATGTTCTCAGGGTCCTGGGATCGAGTCCCACATTGGGCTCTCTGGTCAGCCTGCTTCCTCCTCTCTGCCTGCCTCTCTGCCTACTTGTGGTATCTGTCTGTCAAGTAAATAAATAAAATATTAAAAAAATAAAATGCATGAACACTGCAATGTGCACAATGCAACATACTGAATTTCAATTTCAGTTTCCTCTTGGTTATTTGTGAACTGAGTTACAGGGTGTGCTGGGTATGACAGGGAAAGAAACTATTTGCCACAAAATTAATTTAAAAAGAGATAATTAAACAAAATCAAAATTATACCCAATCTTTGAAAGAACATTCACTAATTTACAGACATCACCAAAAAGTGAGAAAATCACATAAGAACAAGAGGAATTGTTTGGGGCAAAAAGGATCTGAGGTCTTAATAGCCAGGTCACTACCATGTCTTGCCTCAGCTCATTCTTCACTGTGAATGTCTGGAATGGGAATGAGTGGGGAAGAGGTCAGGTTCGAGGGCACATTTACTGGTTCGCTTTGCTTTTCTCCTGACATTTCAGCTGGACCAGAGCTGTCCTCTCTCACTCTGTCCCGTTAGAAGATGCCTAGGTTCTGGGGATAGAGAGGAGACTATACGAAACGCAGCTACTTCAAAAGCCTAATGTCCTCAAATGATTTATAATAACTGTGCTCTTACCATTAATGTGCTGAATGTTTTCATTCCAGTCATCAACACTGATTGTAATAACACAGTTAGTGGCACTGGATAACTGATAATTTTTTGCCTAATCTTCTCTTTCCCACTTTCTTTATGGAAACCTGTCATGATGAAGTTCTTTGTCTCAAAGTTTTGAGGATTTCCAGACAAGATTAGAATATGTTAAGATACCACAGAAACCAAGACATACCTTTTGGGTGTAAGCCAAAATTAAGCATATAACATTAATTCAAATGCAAATGAGCAAGAGTAAAATTGAAATGAAGCTGGTGTCACTAATTGTTTTTCTGATCCTGCCAGAGTACATTAAGAAAAATTCACATTGACAAACTATATTCCCTTAAAGAAGAAACACATGGGGTTTCCCTCACACAGGATTTGACTTTTTTATTTATTTTATTTATTTTCAGCATAACAGTATTCATTATTTTTTCACATCACCCAGTGCTCCATGCAATCTGTGCCATCTATAATACCCACCACCTAGGACCCCCAACCCCCTCCCCAGGATTTGACTTTTTACTAAAATGGCAACTTGGTATTTTCAGGGGAGTGAGGAGAGTGGATGAGACTAAAAGTTTAAAGTTACCTAAAGTTCTACAAATGGGATCTCAAAGTCTGCCTTGATTTATCTTTCCTCTGCTTTTTCTAATCTTAGGAACACAAACTCTAGCCACTGTTAAGGGCAATTCAACACCAGAACAGTAGTGTCTTGTATTAAGGTGGAGGCACGCCAGAATTTATATGTGCACCTTTGGGAAAAGTCAATAGGGGAACCCAGTCAGAACCTACAGGGCAGTATTTTCTTGTTATAAAAAGGGCTCCCAAATCACCATGTTATGTGTAAAGGCAGTGTGATCTTATAGAAAATATGTTAAGTTACCGCAGGGACTATAATGGTCTGTGTTTTAAAAATGAAAACTAAATTCATATAATGAGCCCTGAAGGATAAGGTGGGATAATAATTAGGAATATCCACAGGTTGTCTTAGAGGTAGTGACAAGTCTGGCAAGGAATTATGACCAAGCGATTTAAATTGAGATTGAAAGATAAGATGATCCTGTCTGGTATCTACAGTTTGAAATTATTTTGGGAGGCCATACATAAAACTCCATAAAATCAAACTACAAAATTGCAAACTAAAGAGTAGATAGCCCCTCAATGTCTGAGTACTTACTATGATAAGATATGTTCATTTTGAAACGGATTAAAATGTCACAAAAAGCCAAAGAAAAAGCCTTCTACCTCAAGGGTGTAGAGGTCAGGACTCCTCTGATGGGCTGCAAAGGGCAGCACCCATAGCAGCCATCTTGGGTGGTCTGTCACCGGGAGGTACTCTAGCCCCATCCCAACTGCACCAACACTGCCTCAATAACAAGCTGATTTGGCCTCCTGCAGAGGGATTCTGGAAGCATAAAGTGCCATAAAATCTGGAAAGTTTCTGTCCACGGAGAGTGGGCATCCAGCAGTCACATGGTGTTCACGACTCTAAACTTTGTCTTATTCCCATTGGCCCTGGTAGGGGTTTATGCATTTTATTCATCTTTTCACCAGACCAAATGATGACTTTGTTATTTTGTCCATGATTTATGCGTGTCCTATTGAGTTGATTTCTGCTCTTGGTCCTTCTTTTCACCTACATGGGACAGATTTTCTGGTCACAGTTCTGCTCCTTAAAAGGAAAACCTAGGTTACCAATGGTCACCTTCTTGCTTTGTTCTTTTTTTTTTTTTTTTTTTTTTTTTTATTTTTTTTAAAGATTTTATTTATTTATTTGACAGAGAGAAATCACAAGTAGGCAGAGAGGCAGGCAGAGAGAGAGAGAGAGGAGGAAGCAGGCTCCCTGCTGAGCAGAGAGCCCGATGCGGGACTCGATCCCAGGACCCTGAGATCATGACCTGAGCCGAAGGCAGCGGCTTAACCACTGAGCCACCCAGGCGCCCCTTCTTGCTTTGTTCTAACAGAAGCATGCAAACCGTCAAGCAGGTCTCCAGCTCCCCACCAAATATGACCTGTTCTATGCCTAACACCAGTGTGCTTTCGATATTACTTTTTGTGTGTTCCTCTCTAACCCGTGTGCCATAAGTAAGGATATGATTTAATTGGCAAGTAATTTGGGATTCTCTTGATCGTAGAATTCTTGATTTCTACATAATTTGTAGTGTGTCTATAATTGACTACTTATGGATCCTGTGTTATGGCCCAGAATATCTTCCTGAATGTTCCACACTACTAGGGAAAAAAGTGAGTTTTCCAACAACAGTTTAGTAGTGTAGTCTATGCTACCCGTGAAAGCCGGATGAAGTGTGTCACTCAGATCTTGTATGTAATTGCAGGTCAGGTGATCCTGTGTCCCCAGGGTTGCACCTTTACAAGTGCTTCTCAGATTTCTGTTCCCCTTAGTTGAGAGATTGCTAGAGGGAACTGGGCTTGGCGCCCTTTTTCCCCATGGGAAGCTGGAGGGGCCCAGATGTGGTGGCTTCCTTTCCCCTGGGCCACGTCTGCTCTGAGAGAACCTCAGCTGGTCACTGTGGGAGAGCAGTGAGCCTCGAGGGAAGGTTTCCTCAGAGAGAATGAAAGAGCTATGGGGGTATTTCATAATGGTTGCTGTCCTCCTCCCCCTGTGGGAAGTAGGAAGGACTTCTCTTTGGTCTTCTTCCTGGTGATGCTGGGGGGCTACTGGAAGTACACTCAGGAAAGGGTGGAAGTCCCCAAAGCCTGAGGACACTGGGGTTGACCCCTTCCAGCCTATGGACATGGGGGCCACAGAGATTGACCAGGGTGGCTGCCCGGATCCCCGCTCCAGTGGAAGCATTGGCTCCCAGAAACGGTGAGTCTCTGTGTCCCGCTATCTCCCCAATTTATGTGGGGACATTTGCCCCATGACCTCAGTTCTCTGATGGACTGAAGAACTCTTGGTTTCCCTCTGTTCAGCTTTTCTCTTGCGACGACAGGAGAGGGGAATCTCTAAACACCACCCATTTCAGACCACCTCTTGGAAGCATCTCATCTTTGATGGTAACAATTCATGGACTGTATCTTGTTTCCTCTGCAGCTGTTTGCTTTTCCCCCCAAGTAACTGTCCCTCAGAATAATAGACTGTTTAAAATATAACTAATGAAAAATTGTACTGGTCACGCAAGCATGCCTGAAGATGACCTTGAGAAAACATGTACTATCAGCAGGCTTCTGGTGGAGAGGAGGATAGGTGTCCTGGACAGCCCTTCCAGCTGTTGTCCTTAGAGCTGTTGTCTTCTGCTCCCCCTGTCTTACAGTTGACTTGTTTGTGCCTCCTTCTTCTCTCATGCACTGACAGGAAGTGGCAAACTTGTGCCTGAACAGGGATAAGAAACAAAACAGGAGAAGCCCCAGTGTGGGTTTTTGCACGGCCGAGCCCTTTTCCTGCTGCTGAGTTGTGGATACTTAGCCCAGAGTATTAGTGATCTACAGAGCACAAACGAATATCGCCCTTATGTAGGTGTATTGAGATGACTCCTAAAGGCAGAAAGAACAAAAGTCAGCGAGGGCCAACTTTTTGAATTTTTAAAAGCAATCAAAGAACATTGCTCCTGGTTCCCTACATTAGGGACTTTAGACCTACAGACATGGGAGAAAGTAGGTCATGAGTTAAAACTTCTGCATGCTAAAGAAAAGCCCATTCCGATTACGGTATGCTTGACTTGGACTCTTACTCGCTCTGTTCTGGAGCCTTTACAAAGCCCTGATTTGGAAAGCGATCATGAGTGTTCCCGAGAAACTAAAAAGGAACCTGAGTATGCCATCTTGGGGGGGGGGGGATAAGTGACTAACATCAACATAAAGGAATATGTTAATGAGGCATTTCCTCTCCCTCCTCCTCCAATAACAGAATGAAAGCTACAAGTGGCACCTTTGCCATCGGCTACTCCATCTTATGAGAAGGGGCCATTTACTGAAAAGGATGAAAATCCATGCTTTCAGCCATTCCGAAAGACCTCACTGAAGCAAAGTGAGCAAGAGATGTACATGCATTACATTTTAATTTCCTGTTTATCCTGGGAAACACGTCGCTCCAGGACAGGATCCCAGCCATCCTGATGGTATGCATGAGGCCATGCATGAGCCATTTCCCTTCAAATTAAAGGGAAGTATTTAAAACAGGTAGTAGAGAACTACACAGTTAATTCCCCATATACAACAGGAGTCATTCAAGGCATCGCAGAAGACAGCCGACTTATTCTGATTGATGGGTTATTGCTAGCAGAAACATTCTTATCCTCAAGTGAGTTTTTACACTTAAAACACAGTGGCAAGACCATGCAGAAACAACAGCTGCCCATAACAGAGCTAATAATGTTCCTCTTTCCCTGAAGCAGACCATGGGTGTTGAGCCATGGGACCGGGTGCCAGATCAGGTACTAATGAGTGATCGAGCTATTTTTTTTTAAAAGATTTTATTTATTTATTTGACAGAGAGAAATCACAAGTAGATGGAGAGGCAGGCAGAGAGAGAGAGGAAGGGAAACAGGCTCCCTGCTGAGCAGAGAGCCCGACGCGGGACTCGATCCCAGGATCCCGAGATCATGACCTGAGCCGAAGGCAGCGACTTAACCCACTGAGCCACCCAGGCGCCCAGTGATCGAGCTATTGAGCAGCTCTTGACATTGTTGTCTGAGAGCCTGGGAGAGAACAGAACCCCAAGGAGGGAAGTGCTCTTCTTTTCCAAAGGTGGTACAGTGTCCTAGCAAACCCTATACTGATTTAACCGCGAGATTACAAGAAGCTATTAAAAGACAGATAAATAGTCTCGAAGCTGCTGATACTATTCTTCAGCCATGGCCATATGAAAATACCAGTGCTGACTGTAAAAAATTGAATGCACTATTTAAAAGGTATGGGAACATTACCAGACTATATTAAGCTATGCCAAGGAGTGGGGATACAGTCCTGTAAAACTGATTTGTTAGCTCAAGCAATGGCTGCTCTGACCACAGGAAAATTTCAAGGACAATGATTCTACAGTGGGCAGACAGGACATGCTAAAGCTCAATGTAGGCAACAAGGAAAATTCTCTCCGCAAAATGCAAGACATAAGCTACCAGGATTGTGTCCTAAATGTAAAAAAGGAAATCACTGGGCAAATAAGTGTCATTCCAAATTCCAGAAGGATGGATTCCCCTTCAAGGAAACTTACTTCAGGGCAAGCCCTCAACCCTGACAAACAAGGGGGCTAATTCTCCCTTAGCACCTAGCTTTCAGACAAATGTACCATTTTAAATTTACTACATGCTTTGCCTGGTAGTGCTGGATTAGATCTCCCCATTTCCAAAGAACATCTCAAATGCCTGCCAAGTTTCCCAATAAATTTCATATAGTGTTTTTGGCCCTTTACTGAAGGGAACCACTTGGGTGCTTTGGGGTGATCTGGCCTCAACTCAAAGGGATAATTAGTCCACACTGGTGTTATTGATTCGGATTGTAGCAGTGAGATTTCAGTGATGATAACTACTGTGGCTCAATACATTTTCAAAAATGAGAGTGCATTGCCCAGTTGCTACTCTTATCCTCTTTCTGGGGTCAATTTAGAAACATCAAAAGAAATTCTAATGGGTTTGGAAGCACTGGGAAAACCAGGGCATACATTTGACTGAGAAAATTTACCTAGATAAACCGATTTGCTGTTAAAATACAAGAGAAAAGAATTTCCAGGTCTAATTGATACCAGAGCTGATGTCTCAGTCATAAGCTCATTATGTTGGCCTAACGAATGGCCATATAGTCCGTCTTCTTGTATTATAATGGAATTGGCACAGGCTGGCAATGCACGTCAGAGCTCTAATCTTTTCTGCGAAGGATCTGAAGGTCGAAGGGCTATCTGCAGCCACATAATGTAGACTTGCCTATTACCTTTGTGGTTTGAGATTTACTAAGTCAGTGGGGAGCGTCTCTGGTTATACTTTCCCCTAAGCAGGATTCCCAGATATTTCACTGAGGGCCTTTGTTCCTAAACCCATTACATTAAACTGGAACAGTGACAAACGTATTGGGGGGAGCAGTGACCCTTAACCCAAGAGAAACCACTAGCTTTCCGATCCCTCATTGAGGAACAGGTAAGAAAAGGGCATATTGAAGACCCTCACAGTCCTTGGAATTCACGTGTCTGTGTAAGGAAAAATAAGGAAAGTGGAGATTTTAACAGACCTGCCCACGGTTAATTCTGTTATCCAACCCATGGGGTCTCTCCGACCTGGACTGCCTTTGCCTAATTCAGTTTCATGTGAATGGCCAGTAATTATCATAGATTTACAGGATCATAAATTTTATACTTTATACTACTTGCTAAGGAAGATTGTCACTGTTTTACTTTCACTATCCCCAGTGTAAGTTTAAAAGAATCAGCCAAATGATATCAATAGAAAGTTGTAACACAGGGAACATTCAGTAGTCCTACTCTCTGTCAGGAATATGTGGCAAAAGTTACATAGCCAGTCAGAGATCAATTTCCACAAATTTATCTTACCTCCTTTTATGGATGATATATTATGTGAACTCTTTTTTTCTTTATTTTTGTATTTTCAGCGTAACAGTATTCATTATTTTTGCACCACACCCAGTGCTCCATGCAATCTGTGCCCTCTATAATACCCCCCACCTGGTACCCCGACCTCCCACCCCCCACCCCTTCAGAACCCTCAGATTGTTTCTTAGAGTCCATAGTCTCTCATGGTTCACCTCCCCTTCCAATTTCCCCCAATTCCCTTCTCCTCTCTATCTCCCCATGTCCTCCACGCTATTTGTTATGCTCCACAAATAAGTGAAACCGTATGATAAGTGACTCTCTCTGCTTGACTTATTTTACTCAGCATAATCTCTTCCAGTCCTGTCCATGTTGCTACAAAAGTTGGGTATTCGTCTGTTCTGATGGAGGCATAATACTCCATAGTGTATATGGACCACATCTTTCTTATCCATTTGTCTGTTGAAGGGCATCTTGGTTCTTTCCACAGTTTGGTGACTGTGGCCATTGCTGCTATAAACATTGGGGTACAGATGGCCCTTCTTTTCACAACATCTGTATCTTTGGGGTAAATACCCAGGAGTGAAATGGCAGGGTCATAGGGAAGTTCTATTTTTAATTTCTTGAGGAATCTCCACACTGTTCTCCAAAGAGGCTGCACCAACTTGCATTCCCACCAACAGTGGAAGAGGGTTCCCCTTTCTCCACATCCTCTCCAACAAATGTTGTTTCCTGTCTTGCTAATTTTGGCCATTCTAACTGCTGTAAGGTGATATCTTGATGTGGTTTTAATTTGAATCTCCCTGATGGCTAGTGATGATGAACATTTTTTCATGTGTCTGATAGCCATTTGTACAATTGCAGGACGTTTTTAATATGCTTCAATTGCAATTTGAAAAATAGAAAGTAATTATAGCTCTGGAAAAGATACAAACTACCACTCCTTTCTCATTTTTGGGTTCATTGTGGGCAGGACCTCAAACCCCAAGAGGTTCAAATCCGTAAATACAAGATTATGACCTTAAATGACTTGCAAAAATTATTGGGAGACACTAATTGGGTAGGACCTAGAACTGGAATTCTCACATAGCTGTAGAGCATCTATTTGCCTCTCTGGAGGGAGATCTTAACTTAAAGAGCCCTAGGACCATTTCTAAAGAGGGCTTAGAAGAATTACAATTTGTTGAAAACCAGATCAGTCAATGCAGACAGGTAGAGTCCAGCCTAAAATACCCTTAGATTTTCGTATTCTTCAGGTCCCCACATATGCCCACTGGACTAATTATCCAATAAGAACTAATCATAGAACGAATTTTTCTTCCAAGTAATACTGTTAAAACACTAACGACCTATAGAGACCATATTAGTAGCATTATTCAATTAGGAAGAAAAAGAACTTGTCAAATACAGGGATATGATCCAAAGATAATTGTTTTGCCTTTAAATAAAATACAAATTAAAACAGCATTGCAGAATAATTTAAACTGGTGAATTGCCCTCAGTGGCCTTCTTGGAAACACATCATCCCATCCCATCCCATCACATGACCCCTCTTTATCTATTATTTCATTTCTAAAGCACAATGGTTTTGTGCTTCCTAAAATTACCTCTAAAAATCCAATTGCAGGTGCCCCTACTCACTTTTCTGATGGCTCTTCCTAAGGCAGAGACTGTTACATGGTCTGACCTCAACAATCCAATCTACTTCCGGTCTCTCGGCACAAAAATCACAGTTTATGAGTTATATTGCATTGTTTCAAGATATTTCTTCTGTATTTAATTTGTTTTGTGATTCTTTATAAACAGCGTATGTTTTACAACATATCAAAACTGCTATTTCTACATCGGATATCCCCTTCCACTCGTTATTTCATCATTTATGATCCCTCCTTTATCAACATTCTGCCCCTTTCTATGCAACTCCTCTGGAGTCACCATAGCCTTCCTGGGCCATTAACAAAAGGTCATGAAAGAGCTGCCCCTCTCATCTTGTCAGTGTTTCAGGAAGCGTCTGATTTTCACTCTCGTACACATGCAAACCAAAAAGGACTTGGACACAAATTCTCTATTACTAAAGAACAAGTAAATTCTATTGTCCACTCCTGCCCTTCTTGTGCCACCACCAATCCTCCCACACAGCCAGCGGGCATCAACCCACGATGCATAACTGCAAAAGAAATATGGCAGATGGATTGTCACTCACATCCCCTCATGTGGGAAACAGTCTTCTGCTCATGTCGATGTAGATACACATTTCCACTTTGTATGGGCTACACTCAAATGGGAGAAGCTGCTGCACATGTTCTTAGACATCTCATTCCGGTTTCATGGTCATGGGAATGCCCAAAGTTACAAAAAGCTGATAGTGCACTTGCTAACATTTCAAGTAAGCTACAATCTTTTAATTTTTGGAATATTAAATATTCCCCAGGCATCCCATATAATCCTCCAGGACAAGGACTTGTAGCACAGGCTAATGAAATATTAAAATTACATTACCAAAAAATAAAAAAATGGGGCATATGAGGTTTTCCTCAAGAAATACTAGCACACGGGGCGCCTGGGTGGCTCAGTGGGTTAAGCCGCTGCCTTCAGCTCAGGTCATGATCTCAGGGTCCTGGGATTGAGCCCCACGTTGGGCTCTCTTCTCAGCAGGGAGCCTGCTTCCCACTCTCTCTCTGCCTGCCTCTCTGCCTACTTGTGATCTCTGTCTGTCAAATAAATAAATAAGTAACCTTTAAAAAAAGGTCTTAAAATAAATACCAGCACAACTTTTATTCTCTCTTACTTTTTGAATCATGATGATACAAACACTGCAGCAGGAGAAAGACATTTTGGTAAACAAAAATGCCGATATGTCCTCCAGTCTGGTAACATAGTCATCTGGGGAAAAGGATATGCATGTGTATTGTCTGAAAAGGCCATCGAGCCCGTATGGGTGCCCTCTCGTTTCATAAAGTTTTGTCATGAGCAAGAGGAAAACCTCAGATTCAAATCAGTCCCACCGATCATTTGCTTCGAGGGACTCAGACTACGGAGCGCCAAAATCACAACACCAGGGAGGAACAGAGCGAAGACTCCAACATGGGGTCAGATAAAGAAGTTGGCAACAAAAGCAAAGGAAGTTCCGGCACCCATTCAGCCCTAACAACATGGAGGTAACTATGATGGCCCTCATCACGGTAGCTGTTAGGTTTTCATGGATGTTATGTACAAATAGATAATTTATTGGGCATATGTACCTAATCCTCCCCTGCTCCGTCCAGTGGAGTGGGGAGAAGATACACCAATTTATTTGAATGCCTTGAAATGGGTACTTGGAATATTTGATCCTAGATTGCCATTATTGCCCCAAGAGGAGGGCACAAGCATTAATCTTACCTTGGGATAGCAAAATAGACCAGTATATATCACCAATCATTCCAGTTGTCTTATTCCTGATGATCAAAGATGGCTGGTGGCCTCTCCTATTAATAATAGTCAGACTAAACATCAGTTACATTTACTCTCTGCTAAAGAACTCCAAGCCAGTGAGAATCAGGGTCCTAGCTGTAGCATAGCAGCATCCTCTATTCCCAAATGCAGACCAGATGTGGTCTGAGAAGGGAATCTGCCCCTTGTGGGAGTATTGTCAAGCTTCTCACCCCAGTCGTTATTACTGATTCCTACGGAATTACATGGGACTGTCCCCTAAGGGGATGGCAGTCACCAAATGCCCTGGGAGACCGTGCTCCTCTCATTAGAACTTAAAATAGTGAGTTTCTAATCATGTTACCTTACCACAAACCCCAACTTGGGAAAATGCTTCTCTGGTCTGGCATGGGCAAGGAGTTTTGGCGCCATCCCCTTTTGTTGATTATCTAAGAAGGGAAAAGAATTTATGGAAGGTCACCACCGCTTTAAATCACCTTAGAGTTCGGAAGGGATCTTATTATCAGTCGGATCATTATGCATTTGCCTTTTCCCTTATAAGAACGGGTGAAAGCAGGAGTTAAAGATCCCTATGTTTTTGTTACTGGAGAAATGACTTTTGAACATAACACTCGAGCAATAATCTTTCCCAAATGTAAAATGTTCACCTGCATGAATGAGAACGTTGACACAGACAGTTGTATTATTCTCACATCCTGAAGAAGAATAGACATTTGGTTACCAATGAAAAACCACCGCGTTTGGGAAAACTCTCCAGCTATGCATGTACTTTTTAACAGTTTCAAAGGACTGATTCCATAAAACAAAAAAATTTCCTGGGGCTGCCTATAGCAGCCATTTATAGCCATTACTGTTACGGCTACAACTGCTGGAATAGCCTTGAACCAGACCATACAAACCACACAATTTGTGCAAAAATGGCACGAGAATACTAGCAAGGTTTGGAATCAACAAATAGTCCTAGATCACAGATTTCATGAAAGAGTCTCTGATTTCGAAGAAGCTGTAATATATATCGGAGAGAGGATCTTCAAAACATAAAGCTTAGGCTTCACCTTCTGTGTGATTAGAATGTTTCTTCCTTATGTGTTACTCCCTACACCTATAATGAATCAGAAAAACCGTGGAACAAGATTTCGCCATATTACTAGTCGTTATGGCGGTAATTTAACTGTGGATATTAAACAGCTTCAAGATACGATTCAGGGCATTCCTCGCTATCCTTACAATCAGCTCCAAGAGTGAGTTTCGCACAAAGGATTAATGATATTCTGTCCGATGTAAAACCCTTTGCTTGGATCCAAGAAACTGGTCTTGGCATTATAGGTGGAATGATGACACTTTTTATTGCTATAATCTTTTTATGCCTGGTCCTCAGATGCTCACGGAAATCTTTCTGAAGACTAATGGTTCGAGAACTTGCAAAATGGATTTTTGCTGCTTCTGCATTAACAAAAAGGGGGAAATGGAACCATACCTCAGAATGATAGACTGCTTAAAATATCACTAATGAGAAATTGTATTGGTCACGCAAGCATGCTTCAAGATGACCTTGAGAAAACATGTGCTAGCAGCAGGCCTCCAGTGGAGAGGAGGATACACATCCTTGAAGCCCAGCAGCTGGGGATGCCCTGGTCGCTCAGGGTGGAACATCGCCTGTTTCCATTTTCCATTGTCTCCCCTGCCTCATTAAAGCCTGGTGTTAGAGTAATTCCTTTCTGTGCCCTTGCTCAACTATAAATTCCATGCTGCTGGGACAGGCACACCCTACTCTCTTTACCTACAAGACTAAGATTGATGTAAGACTCACATTCCTTCTGATTGACCTACAAGACCCATGACTAATGTATAACCTCCTCCTTTGTTGGTTGTTACCTTGTATCTAATAAATATGGGACTGAGGCATTTTTGGGGGTGACAGTCCTTTCAGCTGTGGTCCCTGCTCCCTCCCTCTCACAGGTGACTAGTTTGCACCTCATTCTTCTCCCCAGTACCATCAGGAAGCAGCACCCAAATGCCTGGCAGAGGGAAGAGATGCAGTGAGGGAGGCCTGGTGCTTGTATGAAGTGGGATGTCACTCATCGCTCAGGGAGCTCTCACAGCCTCAAGGCAAAGCTGTCCTCCTTTGTCCTGAGCCACAACCTTTGATGCCAGACCCATACTCTAGGCCAGATCGCCCTAGGGCTGTGAAGCAAAAAGATTCTGTGGGGTCCCCAGTGGGAGAGAAGCAGCGCTTCCAATAGGCAAGGGTGAGTCTCCCCGCTTCTACCTCCCCAGGTCAGTGTTCTCCCAGGCCCACCCCCAAAACCTACTCTCACTCTTCAAGGGCCCATCCTTCTAGCCCTATGCCCTCTGCTGGGCCACGGGAACCTGGAAACAATGGAGTCTGGCTTCCCATCCCAGCACCCATTTGACTCCGAACTTCTGCACGCTTGACCCATAGAAGACACTCAGGAAAGGTATGCAAAGAAACTAGAACAAGGCTTTGATTAATGGGATGGAGAATACTTGGAGGTTCTGGGAAGAACATGGGGAGAGGGGAGGGGAAACCTATGGGCAACAGCAGTAGTTCCGTATATTGTGGGACTGGAGGTCAAAGGGACACGGGTCTCCGTGTACTGTCCCAAGGCCCGTGGCCCCTGGGATCACGAATAATGGCCTCAAGCTCCCACCTTTGTGCAAAATCCCTGGGTCAGGGATTGTGAAATTTCCGGAATGTTGGCTGGCTGGCTGGGAGCCTGGTTTTGCTCCAGGACAGCAGAAATAAGGGTGAGATTTGTGTCTCCCATTCCACAACAGTCTTGCACCGGTGTCCCCTGGAGGGAAAGGCAACACCGGCCGCTTCTCCAGGAAGCTACTGGCACAGGCGAGCATCTGCCTTTTGAGCCCCAAGGGAGTGGGCTATGATGTGGAGGAAGATGGCTTGTTGCATGGCTTGGCTCATTTGCGTCCAGTCAAGCCCTGGGCAGGGGATGAGGGGGTCTTGGTGGCAAGGCTGCTCTGGGTCCTGCTGACCAGTGAGGCGGGGCCACTAGGAGGAGAGGCCAGGATGACCCATCCCTGAAGGCGGCCTTGCTGGCAGTTCTGCAGACATCTGAGCTGGACCTCTTCTTGTTCAGGTGCCTGGGGATGTGACTGAAGGGAGGGGCACTCGGGGCTCCTGACACGGGGTGGTTTGTCATGCTGGCTCCGGCGGTCCCCGATGGGATGCTGTGGCATGGGCGGCCCCCTTTGTTTGGGCCCAGACTTGCCCGGGAGCCCTGCAAGCCACTCGGGGCCCCGCTGGTTACTGCTGTGATGCTGAGAGCCCCAGAGCTGGAGCACAGATCTGTGACATCATCTCTTCTCCCCAAACCTGGGGGTGCTGGCAAAAGCCCCACGCTGTTGGGGGCCGCCCTTGTGCTGCCAGCTGTGGGGCGGGTCTGCTAGCTGGTGGGCCCAGCATGGGGCACCGCTCCTGGCACTTAGGGAGCAGCTGCCAAGCCAGGGGCAGTGGTTGTGCCAGGGGCGAGTACAGCAGAGGAGGCAGCTGAGCCTGACTGGGCACTGGGATGGGAGCCCCGGGGGGCAGATGCAGGTAAGGGAACCATATAAGCTGCCCGGGTGCTGCTGCACAAGGATAGCTGGGCTAGAGCTGTGCTCAGGGCCTGGACTGGGTCTGGAGCCTGAGCTGCCAGCTATCCATGCTGGGGAGAGCTGCGAAGGTTGCTGGCTCCAGGCCACTGCCCACCAACAGCCCCAAATGGGGCCTCGGCAGTGGATCCCAGGTTGCCACTACCCCTGGGCAGCACAGGCAGGCCTGGGGGAATGTGACTGAGGCCATGCTGTTCCTGGAAGGCATCAAGACAGTGTTGTGGGGCTGGAGGCCAAAGGGACACGGATCTCCGTGTACTGCTCCAATGCCCGTGGCCCCTGGGATCACAGGCAAGGCCTCAAGCCCCCACCTTGGTGCAAAATGGTGGGTCAGGGATTGGGAAGTTTCCGGAATGTTGGCTGGCTTGCTGGGCACCTGCTTTTGCTCCAGGACCGCAAAGGTCGGGGCTAGATTTGTGTCTCCCATTCCACACTAATCTTGCGCCAGTGCCCTGGAAGAAAGGGCAACATCGGCTACTTCTCCAGGAAGATATTGGCTCAGGCGAGCATCTGCCTCTTGGGCCCCAAGGGAGTGGGCTGTGATGTTG
This sequence comes from Mustela nivalis, assembly GCF_964662115.1. Taxonomy (NCBI): domain Eukaryota; kingdom Metazoa; phylum Chordata; class Mammalia; order Carnivora; family Mustelidae; genus Mustela; species Mustela nivalis. The sequence continues at coordinate 16,080,093 of NC_139036.1, forward strand.
AGGAAGATGTTGGGTAGATGGAAAGGAGCTCACACTGCAACCAGGGTGAGACCCTAAGAGGAGAGGCTGGGAAGGTGGGGAGCAGTCCGTGGGAGTGACCTGGTGTCAGAGGCTGGCTGGGGAGCCAAGCCTGTAGAGGTGCTGCTAGAGGGGCTGGAACTGACAGCAGAGGGGATAGGGAGGCTTGTGAAAGGAGGGGCACCAGGGCCCGTGGTGGGAGGGCATCTCTGGGCGGAGAGGGCAGGAGAGTCTACACACATGGGGCTGGGGGACTCCATTCTGGAGGTGCTAGGAGCCCTGGGGAAGGCACAACTGGCACCCGCTGGGCCTGAGGCCTTAGCTTGCAAGCAGACTCCGCCCTCCCCCCCATTCAGGGGAGAACCCTTACGGGCTTCACTACATAGGGGGACAGGACTTCTGCAGCAACTTCAGGAGCAGGACAGCCAGGAGTTGGGCTTCTCACTTCACAGCCCAGTCCTGGTGCCAAGCTGGGAGCGGGACTAGAGGGATTTGGGGACTGGGCAGCCAGGGCGCCCAGGGAGTCCTGCTTCCCCCCACAAGTCTCTGTCTGTGTATTAGGTGGGGGGAGTGCTGGAGGGACAGCTGGCAGGGGAGCAGGCACTACAGTAGGCAGGACAAAGGCACTGGATGGCCACCTGGGGCCACAGCTGCAGGAGGCCTCTATGTCCCCTCAAAGAGAATCTTGGATGCGCTGGAGAGCAGCTCTCTTTTCTTGGTCCAGGTCCTCAGCAGTGACTCAAAACCCCAGTTCAGGGGGTGATGGCAGCCTCAGAGGCTCCCCTTGCTTGTGTGGCAGCAGAGGAACTTTGTGTTTTCGGGACCTGGAACAGTCAGCTAGGGGCAAGTGGTTCCTCCGTGTTGCTTTCTGCCCAGTGGTGGTATCGGCATCCTTTTCCAGCTGATTCTTCTTCTGGCATAGCGTGGACACTCAGCAGGACACAAGGGGCTCCCTTTGTTGACTTTTTGGGGGGTCCTCGGGGCCCCAAGGCCTGGCTTGTGGCCAGACCCCTCTTCCTCTCCACCGGGTGGAAGCCCCTAGGAGGCGCCCAGTTCTTCATGTCTGTTCATCCCTATCCAGTCCTTGAAGGCACATTAAGAGGGAGGGAGTCTTCTCTTCCCCGTTCTGTAGGTGGGGACGCTGAGACACGCAGACGAATCACAGCCTGTCCCAGGTCACCCAGCTGGTAGGCTGGTGCCAGTCTGAGTTCATGCTGAGAGCTGGGTCCTACAGGCTTCCAGGCCTGGCTAGAACTCAGGCCCTGACCTGCCCTCGTCGGTGTAGGTCTTAGAGCTTGCTGGAGAAGGGTGGCAAGGGGAAGAAGGTGCTGAGCAGTCCCCACACTGGGCCTGGGGCCTGAGGCCTGAGCAAGGACCATTCCCTGCACCCTGGCTGTGACCCCGACAGCTACATTTGCAGTGTGGTCCAACGGCCGGGTGGACCCCTAACCCCCTAGGGCCCGCTTTTGCCTCTCTCCCAGGAATTACGACTTGGGCTTTAAGGATGGTGGCCTGAGCATGCAAGAAAGGTGTATACACTCGGGGGCTGAGAGATGATACTGACTGCCCTGCGCACAGTGGCAGGTAGTTGGGAAAGATGGGGCAACAAGCAGAGAGAGAAGCAGAGAAGGGACAGCACTTCAGGGGCAGGGTGGGAGGGGAGAGGAACAGAGGGGACTGACAACAGTCATACACATGCACATGCACACACAGACACGGATGGGTAGGAAAGAGGAGAGGAGCAGAGACCCAAGGGTACAGTGAGGTCATACAAATCCTGCCCTCTCCTGCTGGCTGCACATCAGGTCCCCAGTGAGCAGGTCACCCCCACTGTGTCCTAGTCAGTCCCTTCCTCATCTGCATAGTTGTTGGGTGGGTCCCTGCTGCTGCTTGCACGAGTGGGTGGCATCTACTGTCCCCTGTGTCCAGGGATGTCCCGGTACCAGAGCTTTCATCTGCTCAGGGCCAAACCCACACCAGGGGCACACAGAGAAACTTCAAGCAATGATTCCTCCCAAAGGCACAGAGATGCTGCTGGGGGCTCAGGAGGCTGAAAACTTGGCCGGGGAGGAGAATTTCTTTCCCTGGTGGTTTGCTGCTGAAAATGACCCCCCCTCCCCAGGCCAGGAGCCATCCGTTTTTTTTGAGACCTCACCTTCCTGACTCCCTGCCAACCTTTGTCCCAGGCTTTCCAAGTTGCTCTTCCATACATTAGGGTGACACTTTGGCAACCTTCCTTCTCCCCTGAGACCTGCTGCTTGCTCCGCCACTTCTTAAGACACCCATCATTTCTAGGATCCTAGTGTGAATGAGGCAGGGACGTGATCCGGACAGTCTTCCTTTTCCAGAAGGTGAATGAATACTGGGTTGACCAGGGCTCTCTGACGTGGTAGTGACAATATGAACCCCAAACAGCTAGAACTCGTCACGCACTGATCCTGTACCAGTCTCTTACCACTGATCAGCTCCTGAAACACCCACAGCACCCTGTGAAGTAAGTTCCCATCCTCCATGTGAAGAAACTGAGTCTCAGAGAGATAGTTGGACCCGTTCGGAGTCACACAGCCCGGGACAGGACAGGCTGTTCTTGGAACCCAGCTTCCGAAATTCAACTGCCAGAGGTTTGACCCTTATACTATCCTACTCCCCAAAGCAGTTGCTATTCCTTGAGCTCCTATTGTGTGCTGAGCCTTGGGCAAGGCCTGGAGAGTACAGTGAGGAAGAAGACAGACCCATGCTCGGGGTGCCTGGTTATGCATGCTCACCATTGGGAAACTTGAGGATCCGGCCGATGTTTCCTGAACACCAAGCATGGAGGCTGGCACACAGTAGGGCCTCTCCATTCGTGGAAACTGAATAAAGGTTGAAGTGCTGCACGTTATACAAGAAGGAGCAGGTCAGCCTTCTGTTGTTGTTGTTTTTCCTTTTAGTCCATAAAAGGGAAGAAAGGCATGATGGTCTGGAGACATCATCGTTGTCCCATCAAGCATTTCTCAAAGGTCTGCATCCTTGGATGGCTGGATCAGCCACACTTGCTGTCCCCAAGGTACCTCCCAGTCTGGAGTTGCTGTGCTTCTGTGAAGCAGTGGCCCAAGGACTGTCTTTCACAGGGGATCTGCTTAGAGATTTGCTGTCTGGTCCACACAGCTTTCTTTTCTTTCCTTTTTTTTAGGATTTTGTTTATTTGACAGAGAGATCACAAGTAGGCAGAGAAGCAGGCAGAGAGAGAGGGAGAAGCAGGCTCCCCGCGGAGCAGAGAGCCCAATGCAGGGCTCGATCCCAGGACCTTGAGATCATGACCTGAACTGAAGGCAGAGGCCCAACCCACTGAGCCACCCAGGTGCCCCCACACATCTTTCTTAATATCTTTGGAAAGCATTTCCCTTGATCCCGTGTGCACTGCACCCAAGACCATGCCAGGAGCAGCTCCACACCCAGCCATTGCAAGCACACTGACCCAACTCCTGAGGCTGTTGGCTGGAGGTGTTGCAGCAGCCGCCTAAGTTCCGGGCCTTGCACACCTCTGGGGGTCCTGAGTGCACGTACTTCAGAGACTTGGGCACCCTTGAGCCATGAACATCTGGGCAGCAGTGTCTGGCCTGCAGAAAGGTGCTCAGGAATGAGATATGGGCAGTGTTGGCACAAGCAATAACGTTTCAGAAAAATCACCAAGTGGAGAGCTGTGTGAAGGAGGGGGGAAATGCGTCTGACTGGGGGATTTTCCCCTCATCCAGGGGTAAGCTGTGCCAGGAGAGACATGACAATATGTAAGGAAACTCTAAGCACCTGTGGGGTCAGGGAGAGGACCCCGGGATGCACACGGTTATCGGGGCAACCTCCCAAGCATGGGCTTCAGCCCTCACAGGGGAGGGTTTGCCGCCTCCTGCTTGAGGATCCAGTATTGGCGCCACAGAGATTTTCATGCCCTATCAGGGCTCCGTGCCACAGAGGGGAGAGACCCCAGGAACTGGCTGACCCAGCGCAATTCAACCTCAGACAACTCTGGAGTGTGAGCTGGGCAGTCCCACGTGAACCTTCCAACTCTCCATCTGAGCTCAGCCATCCAGAGCCAGGTGTTCACATGTCCCACGTATTGTTTGCTCCTTTCTCATCTCTCTTTCTTTTTTTCTCACAAGAGAATAAAGGACAAGAGTTTCTTCAAAACCACTTTCTGCTCTTGTTCTCGGTTCTCATGGGGCCTCAAGGCACAATTCTACTATAGAGGAATGCAGAGAAACCTTCACCTGGGGGCTTGGAAATAAGCACACAGCTCAAAATATATTGAATTTAAAAAGCATAAGTAGTTATTTCAGGGTTCAAATCCGAAATCATGCTACAGCTAGTGGAAGGAAAAGCACAGATGGGACATTTTTGAGAATAGAAAAGAAAATGAAGGGCTTCAACCAAAATAATCTGCACTGTGTCCATCAAGACAATCAAGAGGAAAAAGCTCTAAGTTAGTTTAGGGGGAGAGGTGGCAAAGAGTAGGTCTAGTTTGTTTTAATTATATGCAAGTTTATCAGAAATAACTTTACAACAATGAACTTGGAATCAGAAGAGATCTCTGATGTCTACCAATGGACAAATGACACAAAAATGGTTGCAGGCAGAGGAGAGGACTCCCCCCACCACATGGGGACACTGACAGCGTTGAAGGATGAGGCCATGGTCTGGAGATGATGCAGGGAGAAACTCTGCAGGCGGGGTGAGCGGGAATGGAGGCCTGTCCTCCCCGGGGAGGGTGCAGGCCCCCGCTGCTCTGGCCGAAAACACCCTGCAGGAATGGGTTTCAGAGCCATCAACCTCTCTCAAGGACCACTGGCCCAGGTGTCCTCTCTGGCTTTGTGTGCTCCCATGGGCCCAGTGATTCCAGGGCTTGCAGTGTCTCCTACACGTACCGGCCAGGAGATCCACGATCTAGCTGTGTTTCACTGTTGTGCAAAACATGAGAAACAAGGAACACATCTGAAGGAATTCAGCTGGCAAGTCAGTGACCAAGGAGAATGTCTCAAATGTAGTGACTTTGGAAGCAGTGCCAAAAGCCTTGCTTAGTGACCAGAGCAATGTGAAGAAGTCTGTATGGTAAAATCCAGTGTTGGGGGAAAAAAACTGTGTAAAAAGATCTATAGAGATATGCTTGATCATGCATTGAGAATTTATGGAGTTCTACCCAAGTACACACTATTAGAGGCTACCTCTGGTTTGGAACAAGGGAGACTTAACTTTTCATTGTACATCTTCTAGACCATATTTTGTTTTTAAGCTTTTAATTTTAAGTAATCTTTGCCCCCAATGTGGGGCTCAAACTTACAACTCTGAGACCCAGTCACAGGTTCCTCCGCCGAGCCAGCCAGGTGCCCCTAGAGTATAAACTTTCATGAGGGAAACTTTTTTTTTTTTATAAAACACTCTTTCAGGGGCACCTGGGTGGCTCAGTGGGTTAAAGCCTCTGCCTTCGGCTCAGGTCATGATCTCAGGGTCCTGGGTTCGAGCCCCGAATCGGACTCTGCTCAGTAGGGAGCCTGCTTCCTCCTCTCCCCCCCCCCCTGCCTGCCTCTCTGCCTACTCGTGATCTCTGTCTGTCAAATAAATAAATAAAATCTTTAAAAATAAATAAATGAATAAATAAATAAACAAAAACAAAAACACTCTTTCTTCCTATCTTGTCTCCCAGCTACCCTAATCGCAGGAGGCCCCATGGAGCCCAGCAGCACTATAAGAAATGTTGTTATCAGGTGTGGACCACTTCTACCTCAAAGTCATTCCTTCCATCATTTCCCAAAAGTTCCATTCATTTCTGTTTCAAACTGGGAATTCTCCTGAAGACAGGCAAGTCTTCTCCTAGAGTAACAGAATGTATGTCTTTTACATTTCAGAAATCCCCCAGTGTTCCTGCCTTCCATCCGGGGCTTCAGGGTTGCCATGAGACCACCCTCCCATGGCAGGGGGTGTCCTTGCATGGACTCCCCAGCTGAGGCTGGTCACAGCGGGACAGAACCCGCCCAGCTGCTGAGGTCCACCTGTGGCAGATGTGCACTTGGCCTGAGGCCTCTCTGTGGGCCACATGCTGTCCATGCCTAGAGCAGTCCTGCGGGAGGACTGGAAACTCGTCTACCATCCACAGACGGTGGATCAAGCAAAAAGTGATAGCTCAGATCCCTTGTACAAGCAGGGGAATCTCCGGTTCCCTGTACTGAAATCTAGGCATTTTCCTTACCAGTATTTCAGTACTTCTGAAACCTCACAGCAGTGGAAAAGGCACATGGACAACAACAAAAAATTAACGTATTACAAAGCAATATTCCCAGGGCCTCCATATTATGTGAAAATACAACATTGGTTGTTGTCGTTTTTTTTTGTTTGTTTGTTTTTTTGGCTCACTGTTACACAACATTATTTATTATGTGCTGAAAATTAGTGCTCTGCTGCCGCTGGGCCGCTGCCATCACTCACGCACACACCAGGCAGCCAGACCAAGCCTTGCGCCACCTGTGCCTGCTTCCTGCTAGGCCTGCCTGCCTGAGGACAGACTCACGATTCATCACCCACCACGTCAGCCCAGCTTTGCAGATTCTTTGGGGTTCAGAGGCAGTACAGAGCTGCAGGGAGTAGGGTCTTGAGGGCCTCGTATTGTGTGGTGCTTCCCTTCTGTGTGGAAGAGAGGCCAAGGAGGTATTTCACACACAGCTGTGAACCTGTTTCAAAGACAGTCTGTGGCCAGAGAGCAGCAGGATGACCCACCACCCTGTACAGGAAGACTGGGAGGTGGGTTTCTGAATCCTGAACTGTAGTCCCATTGGTAAGAGTCCAACATTTTGCTTTGACAAAAGATCCTCTGTATTTGAACATGCTTTCCAGTTGTTCAGTAATTGGAGTTCCAACATAACACGGCTCACGTGTTTTTATATGTGGGTGTAGATTTTTATCTATCCGTAGAGAAAAATGACAAAACTCTGTTTTTAGAGGTTGTTTCTCATAATTGAAGTCATCTCTACACTCAGTATGGGACTCAAACTTAGAACCCTGAGACCATGCATCACACACTCCACAGACTGAGCCATCTGAGCAGCTAATCTTTTAGAAGTTATTTCTAAAATTCTGCCTTAAAATTTTCTTGAAGATTTTATTTACTTATTCATCAGAGAGAGACGGAGAGCACAAGCAGTGGGGAGGGGCCAAGGCAGAGGGAGAAACAGACTCGCCTTTCAGCAGGGAGATGGATGAAGGACTCCATCCCAAGAACCCTGGCATCATGACCCGAGGGAAGGCAGATGCTTAATACACTGAGCCACTCCGGAGTCCCCAAAATTCTGCCTTGAAATAACCTAGGCATTTTTTAAAATTTATTTACTAGTTTTATTTATTATTATTACTAATATTTAATTTATTTCTAAATTAAATTAAATTTACTTATTTTCATTTATTTTATTAATTTAATTTTATTATTTATGTTTATTATAATTTTTAATTTATATTAATATTTAGCATTTATTTTATTTTATTATTTATCTATTATTTAAGAACAAGCCTTGGGGCTTGTTCTTAGGGAGGCAGGCCCCCGGTGAGCCTGCTGTCTGGGACTGTAAATAAGAACATTTGCTGAGAGAACAGTAGACTGAGGTTGAAAATGGCTCTCTCGGCATGTATCTAGGAACCTAAAGAATTAGAAATAAAGAACAGTCACTGATTAACTCAACCTAAATTTCCAGAGCTAAAAGCAGATCCCTCTGAAAATAGAGAATTCCAAAAATAAAGTGAAAATGAATAGCGAGAATAACAAATGACTCAAACATCAGTATCAAAAAGCCCAGGCATGTCAAACAAAAGCAGAAGGCACTCAAAAGTAGTCACTCAAAGATGGACGTACTGATGTGACCAAAATAATTCAGAGAGGAAATAGGGTTTAAATACCGAATAAAAATAGGTCTCAATGATTCTGAAGACCCACATTCATTTTAAAAACTCAATTTATGAGTTTGGCAAGGAGTGTGTCTGTGGTTCCCAGGGATGGCCAGCCTCCCACATGGGGAGCAAGGAACCAGAGCAGAGTCAATGTAGAGAAGGCCTGGTGCTGCGGAGGTGAGGGGTGAACACCCCAGTCGGGAGAGTGGGAGAAGAATGGCCACAGGATAGCAGGATGAGGGCTCTCGTGTTTATGAGCATTTCCCCAACACGTCGGAGAGAAACAGTGTGGCCTTGGAAATGCTTTCCTGAATCCTACTGCTTTCCACCCAGCTCACAGACAGAACTAGCATAAAAATCGTGCTGGCAGTGTGCAATACCCACACAGAGGGACCTCCGGGAAGGAGGGGTAAATGCAGAGTAACCCACTCCAGGAAGGAAGAGTCCCCATCTTCATATACTTTTTGGGCTGTGTGGTACATTTCTGAAAAAATGAGATAAAAGGCAGGGAGGAAGTGATACAATGTATGAAAGGGCATCATGAATCAGAAATGGAACACTCAGAAATAAAAGCACAAAAACCAAGACAGTTAAGAGAAAAGGGAAAAGCCACTTCTTTAGTCAAATTCAAAGCAGAAGACACACGGTAACAAAGAAGCCTGGAAGAAACAGAAAGCGAAACAGGAAACTATTGGAAAATAGAGTAAGCAAGAGATCATGAGAGATTAGTGAAGGCAACAGAAGCAGAAGCTATGTACAGACTCTGCACTGTGAGGATGGAGGAGCCCAAGAGTGCAAAGCCAAAGCCAAGATACAAAGCAAAGAGGAAAACTTCTAAGCCCACTTTTGTCTGGAACCTCGAGGAGCTCCAACCCTTGCACAGAAGAGAACACTGAACCTTGCCTTGCTATGAATCATGGCAGCCAATAGTCAAGGAAACTGAGTGGGCTTCAAGAAAAAGGACAATCTTTGAGCATTTTGGACTAGAAGAGCAAGTGACATGTACAGAAACAAAAATTGCAATTTCATCAACCTTTTTTCAGAGAACCACTGTGGGCCAGAAGAACATCAGGCAACTTTTTGCAGATACTCAAGGAAAGAACTGACAAGTTGTGAATTTCAGACCCGTGGAGTGGACTTCCTCATATCCAAGGCCTTGACATCCACATCACCATGAGAGATCGAGGTTGATCATGTTCCCATGGTCCATGGGATGAACAGACATCCAGGGAGAGCATGCTTAGACAGACATTGACATCAGAGCAGAGGGCAAATAGTGAACTGGCCAGCACTTTATTCAGCTGGCCTGAGAGAGGGAAGGACCTCACCGGTGCCCTGAGTCACTGCGGTGATGGCTTTACAGTGATTTCATCACTTCTCCATGTCCGGAGGATATTTTGCTACATGCGTGTTTTCTCTATAGGACATGTCTGAAAAGTAAGCAGCAGTACATAAGTATTATTCCATAGAAAACCTTCCACAGGACATAGAGATCATGTATCAAACTAGGATACTGGATTTAAACGATAAGTCCTACGCATGTCCCACTTTGGGTGCAGCCATGAGGCTGTTCCTGCTCATTGTCCAGACTGTGACCTGTGAGCCCAGTGTGACCACCTCTTCCACTGAGATCTGGGCCAAAGACTGCAGGGTCCCCCTTCCCAGCTGTCCAACCAGACTCTGGAAAGCACATACAAGTTGCTGCAATGATGGGGGAGGAACAGAGATGGATGGAGGAGGCCCCCTCAGGTGGGTGTCAGGGACTCTGGAGCCCCTACAGATTCTAGAAGGGGACCTTTGCCCTGATATCCCCAGAGTTCAGAGCTGCAAGTCTCAAGAGCCCTCGCTGGTCTCTGCTCACTATGCTGTCTGTCAGCTGAGAGCCTCTATGAATGTCCCCCAGGAGGAACTTCACCTGGGCATTTGGTTGGGCAGACTTCAAGTGACTGGTCCCCTGGACAGTGATGTGATATGCAGGAAAGGGGAGATTCCAGGCTTCAGGATGAACAGGCCCAGTCCCACACCTGAGCCCCATGAGTAGCAGTAGCCCTGATCACACAGAGTGGGAGCCGTCACCCTGCCCCCCACCACACACATGAAGACCCATCATGAGACCAGCACAGTCAAAGTGCACAGTTCATGGAGATCCTCCTTCCTTCCATGAATCCTTTCTCTTTCTAAAACCCCAGCGAAACCTGCAGGTGCTTTTTAAAAAAGGTATTATGCTATGGTAATGAAATATGTCGTTTCTCTCTCGTGTATTCCAACATGAAAACTTGCCAAAACATGAGCTTTTATTTATTTTTTATTTATTTTTGGAAGGATTTATATATTTATTTATTTGAGGAGAGAGCACATGCGCAAGAGAGGAGGAGCGGGGTAGAGGGAGAGAGAGACGCAGACTTCCTGTGAGCAGGGAGCCCAACCTGGGGCTCCATCCCAGGACCCTGAGATCATGACAGAAGGTCAAGGCAGATGCTAGTGGACCGGGCCACCCAGGCTCCCTGAAACAGGAGCCGGTAACACGTGATCAAACCAGTTACTTTTACATTATTGAACAGCGGAATTGGAGAACAAATAAAAGGAATAGAAGTCATTTGAATCCTGCTTTTTTAACTCTTTCCAGGGAAATAGGGCATGAAAACTGGCCTCAGATGTCCCTTTCGTTTGACTACAGAAGAAGCTCTACTGTAGAAGATCTACAGAAAAAGCTATTGGAGTTCACACCTCCGGTTGAGAAACGGTATCATCATGTGACCCCACATCCCCTGCATCAGGCCGGGAGCCTCCAGTGTCCCCTCCTTGACACCAGCACTATGCCTGTGCCCACAGGGATGCAGGGCGGGGTCAGGGGAACTGCATGTTTGCATGAGCCCTGCACTGCCTGTGTCATCACACTTTTTCCAGGAGGCCTGATTTGGGGGAGTCAGAGCTATCCCCAACGCCTGTTTGTTTAAAGGTTTTACTTAGTATTTGAGAGAAAGGTCTGGAGTGCAAGAGCAGAAGGAAGGGGCAGACGGATTGGGAGAAATAGACTCCCCACAGAGCAGGGAGCCTGATGCAGGGTTCGATCCCAGGACCCCGACATCATGACCCGAGCAGACACTCAACCAACTGAGTCACCCAGGTGCCCCCAACCCCAAAGTCTTAATTGTATTTAGTGATTACCTGGGGGTGATCCCTGCAGACAGTAGCAGGTCGAGAGGGCAGAGCTGGGTCCCGCACACGGAGACTTTGAACAATTCCAGGGATGCTCTTCACACACACCACAACGAAGGCAAGCACCTCCTCGAGTGCTGAGCATGGTGGCCCTACAGGGACCCAGAGCTATTGCTTGAGATTAAGCAACTGGTGGAGGATGGAGCCCAGCACCTCAAGGGTCTCATACGGATGGGGCGCTTAACCCCGGGAAGATGTCTCAGGGCATCCTTGAGTTGCCCACAGAGATTATTACCATCCTCTTGTCCCCACTTTTGTGGTCCCACACAATAGCAGCGGCCCCCACCCCCATCGGTTTATGATTTACCTGAAGAGCCAACGAGAAAGTCAGGGAAGTGATGGAGAACATGTGCACTCGTTTGCCTTACCCTTTTAATCCAAAGCCCTCTGCTTTGACATTTCCACTTCCTGTTCTTCACCCAAAATTATTTCTCTCTTTCTTGTCTTGAATCCCAGGTTGACAACGGAAAGGAACAGAGAGATCGGCTTGTCCAGAGCCACCCAGGACAGGACGACATCTGTGGGGAGTGCCCAGGGCAGAGGCAGACTTCCAGGATGGGAAGATCCTAGCAGGTTGGGTCCCCTTTCTTGACTGCCAACCCAGGGCCCTGCTGGGGCCATTCAGGGCTGCTCAGCAGGGTTTAGTGGTGGGACCAAGGGTCAGGAGCGGGGGCAGTGCCCAGAAGTGGGTGAGGAGGGCAGCAGAGTGATGGTACAGACGCTGAAGATCCAAGGACCTCAGGTGCCTGACTGAGTGAGACCTGCACCTTCAGAAGGAGAATCACAAGAGGAGGGAACAGAAAGGAGCTCCAAGGAGGAGCTTATGGAAAGGAAAGAACAAATGCAAAAGACATGAAGCAGGAAATCATTCCGAGCACGATTTTGCTCCTGCTGTTGGAGTCTTCGAGATCCACAGAGTAGCCCGCGTGCTCAGGGCAGCCACAGTGTTGGGGTGGGCATGGGGGAAAGGCAATTGGAGGATGTATCAAGGTGAGACGCGGGGGCCCCGTTGCTTCTGGGATTCCGTACCCTGACCTCAGGATGCCAGCTGAGTCCCTCAGCGGGGCTGTGAGAGCAGATGTGTGAAGCAGGCCCAGGAGCACCGTCAGACAGCCCTTCAGCCCTGCTGCTGCCCTTGGAGGACTGAGGGGCAGCTGGACATGAGTCATGGAAGCACCTTTGACATGGCAGACTGACCGAGGGTGAGGCTGTGATGAGTTCATAGACCCTGAGAGTGAGCAGTCTCCCGGAGGGAAGACTCTTCTCACCCAGCTCTAGCAGAGCCTGGAAATGAGAGCCGATGGAGAGCACACACAGCTGGAATGATGCTCCAGGTCAGGAAATGAGCAGGGTGCTGCGTGTGGGGAAAGGAAACCACCACTTCTGGGCCCCTCCAGCTTCCCACGGGAAAGAAGGGCGCCAAGCCCAGTTCCCTCTAGCAGTCTCTCAACTAAGGGGAACAGAAATCTGAGAAGCACTTGTAAAGGTCCAATCCTGGGGACACAGGATCAACTGGCAGGGTGTTGGCTGTGGTGCACATGGTATCAAGGGAAACGCTCTCCAAAGATATTAAGAAAGATGTGTGGGGGCGCCTGGGTGGCTCAGTGGGTTAAGCCGCTGCCTTCGGCTCAGGTCATGATCTCGGGGTCCTGGGATCGAGTCCCGCATCGGGCTCTCTGCTCGGCAGGGAGACTGCTTCCCTCTCTCTCTCTCTCTGACTGCCTCTCCATCTACTTGTGATTTCTCTCTGTCAAATAAATAAATAAAATCTTTAAAAAAAAAAAAAGAAAGAAAGAAAGATGTGTGAATCAGGCAGCAAATCTCTAAGCATATCCCCTGGAAAAGACAGTCCATGGGCCATTGCTTCATAGAAGCACAGCACCTCGGGACTGGAAGCGGGTCTGTGGCTGGGCCTAGGATGTTGTCCGACAGAAGAGCTTCCCTAGAGAAGGGCATCCAACTGTGGGCAGGTGTTTGCCTGCACAGGGGTGCCTTCACAAGGGCCTAAAGACAGGGACTCGAGGGGTGCCTGGGTGTCTGGGTGTCTGGGTGGGTTGGGCCTCCGCCTTCCAGGTCATGATCTCATGATCTCCGGGACCTGGGATCGAGCCCCGTGTCGGGTTCTCTGCTCAGTGGGGAGCCTGCTTCCTCCTCTCTCTCTCTCTCTCTCTCTCTGCCTGCCTCTCTGCTTACTTGTGATCTCTCTCTGTCAAATAAATAAATAAATAAAATCTTAAAAAAATAAAATAAAAGAAAGGAAGAAAGAAAGACAGACAGACAAGACAGGGACTCGATCCACTCGTGAAGAACGGACGAGAAAAAAAGGGGTTTGGGCAAGGGGCAGGCAGCCCCTTGGAAAAGACAGCCCCGGGAAGATGGGGGTGGGGGTGGGGGTGGGGCTGGGGCTGGGGCTGGGGCTGGGGCTGGGGCTGGGGCTGGGGCTGGGGCTGGTTGAAGAAGTTTCATCGATGTGGACGGTTCAGACCCTAATTCTCCGGCTCCCCTTTCCTGTCTCTGGTGATGGAGGATGCCTTTCTGCTTCCTGGTTCTAGGGAAGGTACCTTTCACATGGGAGTTGGCTCTCTTGGTCTCGTGAAGACCAGAAGGGCCGGCATATCCTTCTTGTAGGTGCTGTGTCTTCAAGGAGTTGAATTTGAGATAACCGACGTGCCACAGTGGGCACCTTTGAGGGGTGACATGTTCTGGTTTCCTTCAGGGCAGTCTACCCAGACTCAAGTGGCTCACGGGTCCTTGTTCCTCGGGAATCCCTCTCCCCATCCCTGGTCCTGCTATTGCTGGCTCCTTTCTTTCCGGCCATTCCCGAGGCTCTTCCACAGCGGCAGCGTGCCTGCGCATAGGCTCCTTGGCCTGGGTGTTAAAAAGAAGATCGGAAGGTTCCCTGCCGTTCGACCCTGGGCCCTGCAGAGTTTGTCCTTGATATGGTTCTTCTGTATTTTTTAATCGCCTCTGGGATGATCAGGGATGGACTCTCTGCCTCTCAAACCCAGACTCCATGTCCATTTGGAAGTAGACATTAAAACTGCCTCGCTGGTTTTCTGAGTCGGGGGCCTTGTATTAGACACGACCTGCTCGAAGGGACCTGACCCTAAAAATCTTGGTTTTCTTCCTTGCCTTTGGCCGTGTGGCAGACTTCCCATCTGAATGGATTGTACCCCGGTTCCCCTAGTGACCCAGATCCAACCTCCGGGAGCGTTTCCTCATTTTGTTTCTCTCTGAGCAACACCCTCCACCCCCCACCTCCCACTCCCGGCTGATCCCCCAGGCCTCTGTGTGTCCTTTGCTCTTGGGTCCTCTTCAGAGGGTGTTTCACAGAGCCTAGGTTTTTAATTTTGGGGACTTCCAACCCCTCCGTTTATTTTTTATTTTATTATTATTATTTTTTTTTACGGATCGCGCCTTTGGTGTCCAGTCTTAAACCCTCTTTGCCTGGCCCTAGATCCCCATCTCTCCCCCTAGAATCACCCCCCCCCCCCAACATGCACGCGTGCACACAGACACAGACACAGACACACACACACGCGCACACGCACACAGTCACGTGTGTTCCAGTGTTCTGTTTCCCATGGAAGTGTGAGATCCGTTTGGAGTTCACATTGATAGGAGGGGTGAGGTCTGGCTGTTTGGATAGAAGCTTTCTTCTTCCTTTTTTTCTCCTTCAAAAAGAATTTTGGTGCTGGTGGTAGGGAGGTAGGGAGGGAGGGAAGGAGGGAGGGAAGGAGGGAGGGAAGGAGTGAGGGAGGGCAGGCGGGTGAAGGAGCGAAGGAGCGAAGGATCCAGAAGGAGGGTCAGAGAGCAGGAGGGTGAGAAGCAGAGTCTCTGCTGAGTAGGGAGCCCCGATGGATGCGGGGCTCAATCCCAGGACCCGGAGATCATGACCTGAGCTGAAGGCAGAGACATTTCACCGACTGAGCCACTCAGGCGCCCCAGTTTTCTTTTCTTTCTTTCTTTCATTTTTTTCCTTCTTTTTTAAGATTTTATTTATTTATTTGACAGAGAGAGATCACAAGTAGGCAGAGAGGCAGGCAGAGTGAGAGGGGGGAAGCAGGCTTGCTGCTGAGCAGAGAGCCCGATGCGGGGCTCGATCCCAGGATCCTGGGATTATGACCTGAGCGGAAGGCAGAGGCTTTAACCCATTGAGCCACTCAGGTGCCCCCCAGTATTCTTGTTTCTTTGTCTGCCTTCTTGCCTGCGTGTTGGGCCTGTGGATGTCTGATGACTGACTGTCCTCTGATTTCGTGGGGAGGTGGGCCATGTTTCCTCCTTTGAATGGCCTTTGCGCATCGGTGTGTTATGCCCAAATTCCGAGACCCCCCCAAAGATGACCACCAGAGTCCAGAGTCAAAGCCAAACAGCAAGGGTTGTTTATTACGAGTTCGAACCCGGACCTCCGCGCACTGGTTGCCGGTGACGCTAAGAGGTCCTGAGCTCAGGATCACGGCACTTTTTATGCACTATTTTTGGGGAGGCAGGGACTTAGCATACATCATAGTATCTCCTAACAAATCACTACGTACCGCGGGAAAATCAAACAGCAACTTATCGCCCTCGCCCCGCAAGGACGACAAGAACCCCGGTTCCGATGCATCTTCTCTCTCTTTATTTCCGCAAGTCTACACACTTATATATGCTTACATGACCAATCAGCGAGCAGGGTACAGGAGGGAGCAAATCAGGCGGTGCACCTAAACGAACAACTTCGCTAGCAACCAATGCTGTTTACTTCCTCTTTGGGCGTTCCGCTTAGTCTCACGAGGCAATCCTAACCTGGCAACTAGCCAGGCGCCATCTTTTACTGGTGGAGGCCGCCCTGGCCAGGGGCCTGCCTCCGACAGCAACTCTCTCATATGACTGGCGCGCTACAGAGCCCGGGGGGGGGGGGGGGGAGGCTGGGAACAGATTATTGGTTAGGTCAAAGGGCTGTCATTCTTCAAACTGCTTGGTGGGCACCGCTAGGGTATGTGTCACCTCTGGATTGGCTGGGGTCTCCCTGACAAGCCGCGGGGTGCCAGATGGTTGTTATCTCTTGCACCCAGAGCTGGGTGGGGGGTCCGGGAGCAGTCATTTTGTTACATCCAATTCTGGGTGGGGGTTTCTCTGGTGCCAGATGACTGTTATCTCTTGGCCCAAAGCCGGGTGGGGGTCCGGGAGCGGCCACTCTGCCAGGTTCAATTCTGGGCGTGGGTTGTGTGGTTACAGAGTGCTTATACAAAGTTTGCTGGTAATTTTCCATCTCCTCATGGGTTAGCAGGGGAAGGTGCAGAAGCAGAAATAGCGGTTATGGTTATAGTTTAGGCATCTCAGGTGGAACCTTTGTTGGGCTTGGGCATATCTGTTTGGGTATCTGTTCCGTTCCATCGATTCATTGATGGGCCGGCCATGTCTCTTTGTCTGCCAACATCACAGGGTTCCCATGGCCTCTACCAAAAAAAAAAAAAAATAAAATAAAATAAAAATAATAATAATAATAAAAAATAAAAAGGCATTCAACCAGGGTGATTTTATTTCTGATTTTTGTTTTGTTTTCCTATGTTGTGTTTGAAATCGACATAGCGATTCGAATGTCTTTGGCCTGTCAGCTCTGTACACCCACCCAGTGTGGCCCTGGAACTCAGGACCCCCACAGATCAAGAGTCGCCTTCCTCGGGGATCCTCTGGACCGAGCCAGCTAGGTGCCCTGAAAGACGTGTACTTGAATCACAGGTGTGAAGTCTGCGCCCATGAACTTTGCACTGGGAAACCTTATTTGGATCGTCGCACTCTTGGGGAAATACTGGTGAAAGAATGTTGTGTAGCTAACTACGGAGGAACTGACTTGGAAGGAAAACCTTTTTCAGTTTCTGGTGTTTGGTCAATTCTCTCGACTCAATAGGTGTCCAGCCTTCAGAATCACATTATTTGCTTGATTTCTCTCTTGTCTGCGTTTCCTCATTTACTTTTATAGTGAGTGCTCAGGGTTGATGCTTGACAGAGAACAGTTTTCATCCTGGGGTGTGTGTGTGTGTGTGTGTGTGTGTGTGTGTGTGTGTGTGTGTGTGTGTGGTGTGGGTAGTGGGGGGGGGGGGGCTCTTCCGGCGGCAGCGGCCCGGGCGCGTTTCCCAAGTCTCCTCTGGGTTGCTGGAGTCACGCCGTGCCCGCCGGGAGCTCCCGAGGCTGACGCCCGCCCCTCCGAAGTGGGCCGGGACACGAGATTGGGCGGTCTGGTGGCCGGCAGCGCGACTTGACTGCCCTGCGATCCGGGCCTGCCTCGGTGTCTTTCGTGGCGGTTGTCTTCCGCCACCTGGCGGCCGCTTTTATATAGCGTCTCCCCGCCGGAGCGTGGGCGACGTCGGCAAGGGATGGCATTTGGTGGCAGTCCCCGAGCTGCAGTTCCGGGAAGCCGGCGACACTAGAGGGAGCCTCCGGTTTTCTCTGGAGTGTCGGGGCGCAATCGGCTCGTGGGAGATTGAACCCTTAGTTTTTTGGGGAACTAGTGGTGCTCTAGCCTCGTCCTCTTCCTCCTCCTCCTCCTCCTCCTCGCTCTCCCGTAGAGGTGTCAGGGGCTGCCTCGAGGGGTGGACCAGCACCCCGCGGGTGCCCCCTCCTCCACCCCTGGCCGAACGGGAGAGGGTGTGCGTGTGCGGCACGAGGACGCCGTTGGGCGTGAGGCTCTGGCCGGTCGTCAGGCCTTCTGTGTCCCGCGTGTCCTGTGTCACACTCGGGTGGTTGGGGACCGGCGTGAGCCTCGCTGGGAAGCCCGTGGATGGCGCGATGGTTCCGTCCGCGGGCACGCGTGGGGTCCTGGTCGTCGCCCCCGATTTTCTCACCAAGTTTTCCGAGGCCCTCTGCGTAGGTGGGGACCGGATGGGACCGGATGGGATCAGACCAGACCAGGCCGCGCAGCGAGGGGAGGCACGGGCCGCGACTTCCGTGGAGGTCCGGCCATCGGGGGGCGCCTCCACGGGTCCGCCCCCTCTCCCAGTCCCAGCCGGGAGTCAGTGACCGTCCTGGGGCGGTCCTGAGGGCCGGGGCCGGTGGTGAGAGAGAGGAGGAGGCGAGCGCCGGCAGATCCCCCCCCCCCCCCCCCCGCAACAACTTGATTCTTCTCGAAGTCCCGACCTTGGGACGACAGGCGGACCAGGGGAGGAGCTAACCGGGCAGAGCCGGGCAGAGCCGGGCAGAGCCGGGCAGAGCCGGCCGGGGCCGCCCGGGCCAGCCCAGCCCAGCCCAGCCCACCCCGCTCCACGCCCCTCGCGTCGGCTGTCGGTCCCGGCTACCCCCTCCCCCACGCTCCCGGGGGTCGACCAGATGGCCCTAGGGGTTCCGTGGGGCGCACCCCCCCCCTTTCTTGGGGTGTGTGTGTGTGTGTGTGTGTGTGTGTGTGTGTTGTGTGTATAGGGTGATGGAGCGGTGTTTGGGGCCAGTGGCTGGGCCACGGTCCCACGAGGGCCCGGTGACCTGTGGCTAGGCCCCGCCTAATGGCGTGGCTATTTTGTCCCCTGAAAGGAGCACTTTTTGTTGCCAGGTAGGTGCTGACACGCTGTTTGAGTGACTTGCCTTAGAGATGTGGGCCTCTGGGTGCGTGCGGGGCTCCGGGCTTGGCCGTGGTGCCAAATCCGGCTCGGCCCTCGCTTGTTTGAGCTGTCCGCGTGGGCCTGTGCGCTGCCGGCTCTTGTTGCCCCCAGGTGGCCTGGGCTGTGGTGTCACCTCTGGTCTCCAGCACCCGAGGGCTGCGTGGGCAGGTGGCGTGGGTCCTTTACCCCGTGCACTCTGCGTTGCGGGCACCCGGCTGTGGCTGTGGCAACCCCCGTTCCGAACGTTCCGCAAGGCTCCGTGCCACGTGTCAGGCATTCTCCCTGGGTTGCCCGGCTGTTTGTGCCCTAGGTTCGAGGGGTGCCAGCGAGGCTGAAAAGCAGGCCCTTCTGGTTGATGTCCTCGCCGGGTGTTTCCCCCCTCTGGGGCCTCCTTGGGCACGTTTTCGCTGATCGATGTGGTGATGTCGTGTTCTCCTGGGCCGGGCCTAAGCCGCGTCAGACGAGGGACGGACATTCATGGTGAATGGGACCGTGCTTCTCGCTCTGCCCGCGGGGCCCTCGCTTCCTCCTCTTCTGCCCCCCGCTGTCGTGGGTGGTGTAGGGGGGAAGGGTGCGGGGGGGTGTGGGCTCCGGCCCGACTCCACTTTCCCACGGTTTCCGCCTCAGGGCGCCCGTGGGTGTGGGGCCCTCTGACGCAGCGGACACTCTCGCTTGCCTCTCGGCGTCTTTGTGGGGTGAGCGGCCCTCCCCGTGGCGGGGAGGGCTGTCCCCATGCCGCGCTGCTCACCGCCTGGGCGTGCTGAGTGCGTGGCGCCTGGCCCTCTGTGGTGCCCCTGGAGCGTTCCAGGTTGTCTCAGGTGCCTGAGGCCGAGCGGTGGCGTCGTTTCCCGTTCCCAGCGACCCCCTCGGGCTGCCGCTGTCGGTGGTGTGTCCGAAGAGCGGGTGGTGGAGCCGGTAAGGGAGGCCCAACCCGCCCCCCCCACGTGTGGGTGCGGGCGCCTCGTCGTCCCCTGGCGCGCGTCGTGCCAGGGGTGTGTGTGGACAGGACTTGGTGGGGCGTGTGAGTGACCGTGGGCTTGGCCAGCCGAGGGCTGCCGCTGTTTTGCCCAGCAAGCCGTGCCCGTCTCCGCTCCTCTCGTGGCCACGGTGGAGGCACGAGGTTCCTTCTGGGCGGTGATGGGAGCATGGACTGTGTGGAGAGGCAAAGGCGGTGCCCTTGTCGGGCTCTGGCCGCGAGCGCTCAGGATTGCCCTGTGCCTATCCCTTACCGCAGACCCACCCCTGCCCCCAGGCCCTTGGAGGCCTGTGGGACGCCGTTTCGCGGGGCTCGGTCGGGGGGACGAATGGGTGGGGGCGATGCGCCCTCGGTGAGAAAGCCTTCTCTAGCGATCCGAGAGGGTGCCTTGGGGTACCGGAACCCCCCAGCCGCTGCCCCTCCTCTGCGCGTAGTGGCCACCGATGCGGGGTGACTACCGTTGCGTGTTGGGCAGAGCCCCCTCTCCGCGAGGGGTCTGCCGGCCCCGCGGTGGGGCCGAGCGTAGCTCTCTTGCCTACCGCGGCCTGCGCCTCCCCCCTCCGAGTCGGGGGAGGATCCCGCCGGGCCTGGCCGACGTCTGGCACGTGGGGCTCCCGTGTGCGTGCGAGGGAGGTGCGTGCGTGCGTGCGTGGCCACTCCCCCGCGGCCGTGGGTCTCCTGCCCTGTTGCCGTGCGAGCGGCTGTGTCTGCTGCCCGCTCCCGTGCCGAGTGGCCGCTGGCGGTGACGTGTGGCCACGGGTCGGGCCGCTCTCGCCTGGGGGCGCTTCCCCCCGGGTCGTGGTTCCGGGACGGACTAGACGGACGGGCGGAGGTTTAGACGGGCCCCTGTGGCGGGGGTCCCGTGGGGTTGGGCCCCAGCGGTGTGGGGCCCGGTTCGCGGTGGGGGAGGCGCGCCAAGGGTGCTGAGGCCGGCCGGCGTCCCCGGGCGTCGCGGGACCGCTCTCGTGCTGGTGGCGGTGGGATCCCGTGCACGTTTACCTGGCGGCCCGGCTCGCGCCTTCGTTGGTGCGCCCTTCCCCCCCGAACCGCTCCGCACGCGCTGGTCGGCCGTCGCCCGCTGGGCACCCTCCCCCCGTCGCCGCCGACCTCCCCCCCCTACTTTGTCCCTGGCTTGCCTGGACGGCTGAAGGCGCGCTATGCCCTCGATCC